>NC_090265.1:196814643-197559643 GCF_040414725.1 Anabrus simplex
TTGGTTATAAAGTTACTACGTGTGTTTTTCATTCATGTTTGTCGGTTGTTACATTTGTTGCCGATAGTCTGTTTGCTTACTCACTAATTGACACCAGGATTGCTCCAATCAGATGAACCATTCGCTCGCTGCAGCAGTTAGTGAACCATTTGAAATCAGATGTTCGCGGCGCAGTTCTCCCCGCGGCCTGATGACGTCAGCGCTATAAGATTATCCGTGAAGCATGTAGCTCAAGGACTGACTATTCAGTGGTACAATTACATTAAACATACTGCTTATTCTTGAAGAGTAATTACCACGGACCCGAGAACAACATTTCTTGATGCTAGTTTTCCGAACATAAGTGACTAAATTGTAAGACTTCACGTAAAAATTAAAAAAAAAAGGTAAGTTGAGCTGTGGATAGTACAGACTGAGTTACAGACAGGAGAGTCCAACTTTAGAAAGGTAGACCATTTATCGGTAGAGTATGCGGTTCGATTCCCATACATACTGTGGAATTTTCGTTTTTCCAATAGCTTCAGGACTAGGGGTTTATATTGAACCTACACTTTTCTCGAACTCATTAACAACACACAACATGCTCCTCCACCACATTTAGTTTATACACAGTACCTCACACGGCAGACACCGTTCGCCCTCCACGGAGGCTACAGTAGTCACGAGTGGTGATTATCGATATAAGGTAGTGAATTAATATGAATATGCACAGCCTATTTCTAGTAATGCGAACGGGTCAGGAATGGAATGAATGAAGGCCCTATCTTGCGGCGAAGATAGGAACTGTGCCGGCTGCCGAAGCCTCCTCTGGGGCAATAATAAATGACTGACAGATGAAATAATATTGAAGAGTGTTGTTGGAATGAAAGATGACAAGGAAAACCGGAGGAGGCCTACCTGGAGAAAAACCTGTTCCGCCTCCGCTTTGTCTAGCACAAATCTCATATGGAGTGACCGGGATTTGAACCACGGAACTCAGAGGTGAGAGGTCGGTGCGCTGCCACCTGAGCCACGGAGACTCTGATTTACGGTAATAATAATAATAATAATAATAATAATAATAATAATAATAATAATAATAATAATAATAATAATAATAATAATAATAATAATAATAATCCCACTGTCGACAGTCCTGAAGATGGTTTTCCATAGTTTCCCATTTTCGCACTAGGAAATTTTGGGGCTGTACCTTAGTTAAGGCCACGGCTGCTTCCTTCCCACTCCTAGCCCTTTTCTGTCCCATCGTTGCCATAAGACCTATCTGTCTCGGTGCGACTTAAAGTAATAATAATAATAATAATAATAATAATAATAATAATAATAATAATAATAATAATAATAATAATAATAATAATAATAATAATAATAATAATAATAATAATAACCTGTGGCCTCCGGACAGGCCTGATTTGTCGCCATGTAAGCGACCTGCGAGTCTGTGAGGATAGTGCCCTACTTAAGGTGAATTGTAAAGCTGAAAATGGTACAGAAACCCAGTCCCGAGCCAGAGGAATTAACTAATGAAAGTTAAAATCCCCTACCCAGCCGGGAATCGAAGCCAGGACCCCAAAGGCCAAAGGCCAGCGTGTTATCCATTTAGCCATGGAATCGAACATCGATTTAGGGTGAAGTAAAACGTAGTACTGATAATCATCCCCTCATAGGAGAAAGAGAAAGTGGTCCGATCCTTTCAAGAATGGACGTGTCAGCAGAGAAAGTCTAGGTTCTTCGAAAGGTGCAAAAGGGGACTTCCTAGGCCTTATCGCTACCATTGAGATCGGATTTACTCAAGCTCCGAGAGGAAAGATCAAATTGAGGAACCTGACTCAGAATTTGGAAGCAATGGCAAACTAAGTAAGTTTTCACTCCACGCTCCCGTGGTCAATACCACCAAAGCCGGTTCTTACGTCCAGCTTCACCCAATGCATTCCTTTTTAACACACTTCACTCCTTTATTACTCTGTCATAAGCTCTTATGATAAGCTGAGTGGCTCAGGGCGAAGAGCACTGGTTCGATCCCGATTCAATCCAGTGGTATTCGAAAGTGATCAAATACGCCAGTTTCGTCTCGGGATTTTTCCTGCAGTTAAGAAAACTCCTGTGGCATGAAATTTTGAGTCCTCGGCTACTCTAAAAATCGAAATAATGATTTTCGTTACAAGGGTTGAAGCTGAGGCTTTACGTATGAATTAGAAATGAGTAGGCCTACGTGAACACTCTTACCCTTGTACCAGCACGTGCTAACCTTGAAGAATAAGAGAGAACGAATGCTCGGTGCCTCAATATTGGATTCTTTCTGCTCAAGTATGGTAAGTTTCTTGGTCTTCTAGTTTGGACTTGCAAATAACCCATGCAAAAAGTTTGCTATTCATCAGACTGAACCATAAATAACTGAATGGATCCTTAAGTTACTGGAGAATAATTTCAATATTTAACTTCAACTATGTAGAGGGGCGTGTTTAGCTCAGTGGCTTATTTGCTGGCTTCCCACCCGGAAGACTGAGGTTTGAATCCCGGTCGATCCTGGGTGGAGATTTTCATCTCAAAAAACACTTGGCGTCAAGAAGGTCATCCGGCATTAAAATTTAACTTTCAACTACGTGGAATAAGAGATAGGCCTATAGCGTTGCACGTTTCTTAAAGAAGAGAATATGCTTTAAACTAACGCATAGGGAAATGAACACAAGGAAATTTGTTTTGATGGCCTACATACCCATATGTGGCTGAGAGACGTGACCGGACTTAAGGGAAAGTAATTCATATTAAAAGCATTGTCAGATACACGGTATTGCTCGCGCAGCGACGATTTACTGACTCAAGAAACTCAGTTTATAGCCACCCAGCGATGCGTATGGATCGAGGGAATATGGTATTATTGATGAGTAGCCACTATCTGATAAATTATTAGTTTGGTGGACAGTGAGGTCCAGGTTTCGTAATTGACGTCCTCGAAGTTCGGAGCAGGCCTATAGGCTCGATAGTTTTGCGTAGTATATTTTATACTTGTGTCCTCGTCCCGAAGTGATGCAGCTCTTTCAGGCACATCTCCAATGGCGATGAGCTGCGTGTGCCATTTTAGCCCCATACCAGCCCTTCAGCCATTCATAAATATCTGGCAGTACCGGGAATCGAACCCAGGCCTCCGAAGAAGGCAGTTAATAGTACTAAAGTTACACTACGGCGGCGGACGTTTTACGTACTGATAACACCTTAGACCCTAAACCTTCCACATTAGCTTACTCCTCGGTGAAAGGTCTATTCTGACACCCTACTGAAGTACTCTCGAAATTCTTACCGAGACAATTTGAATAGTAGGCCTACAGATGTTTATAAATGGCGATCCCTTATTATGGAAGTTTGAATTCATCCACCCTATCACATACAATAAAATCCGAAGCTATAGTGTTTATGGAAGATCCAGAAAGATCCTCGCAAAACTCATTACAGTTACTGAATTCAGAGAAAACAAGAGTTTATTAAGCGAGGTTAGTCAGGAAAGACGTTTGTTATTAAATGGAGTACCATACAAATCTCCCTATCTTGTGAAGAGGGGTGGAGATCGGAGTTCACTTTCAGTTGAATGGTCTGGATTTTCCCTCCCCCTTTCAACACTGCAGCCAACAGAACGTAACGTGCTTATCACAAAGGTTCCGATGTTGCAACATGGTTAAATCACTTGCTGGATATGCAGTAGTATGTCTCATACTAAGACCAGAATGGTGAATTCATGTCTGTCTGTTAGGTCATCAGCCCAGAGGCTGGTTGGATCCTCAAATAGCACCACCAAAGGTTATGCGGTTATTAGGAAACCCCCCAAAACCAATGGCAGCAACAAATTGAGGCGTACTAGGCAAGGTGAGGAGTGAGGTAGTTTGCCATTGCTTTCCTCACTGGGTCAGAAAGTACTATTGCAGCACGACTGACCCTATGAGCAGCACCTTTCATAACACTCAGATGCACTAGTCATGCTCCGAATGTCATTACTCAGCACTACCCATACCCCAGCAACTTCCATATTGTCACAGCCATGGTTGTTGACTGGGACTTCGGTGGAAGCTACACTTTACTCTGGCCTGTGCCAAGAGATGGATGCAAAAGTACTGTATCCATCAAGAAATGACAGCAGGCAGAGTGAATTCATATCTACTATTTAATTGTGAAGGTAAATGAATCTGACCGCCGATAAGTATTTGAATTCTGTCAAGGTCCATCCCAGATAGCCTATGTTGGACACCCCATTTATAACGGAGTGTCTTTCCTAAGCAATTAAAACTATTTGGAATTTTCCCTATAAACAAAAGTTAGGTCAGCGTAAAGTCAACCCTCTGCGTTGTCTTTTATCTTCCGTGAACTGATATGACCTTGTAATCGGTTGTTATTTATAACGTTTTTAAAATTATTCCTTACATTGTCTAATAAAATGAATTTTAAACATTGAATTGAAATGAAATGGCGTATGGCTTTCACTGCCGGGAGTGTCCGAGGACATGTCCGGCTCGCCAGGTGCAGGTCTTTCGATTTGACTCCCGTAGGCGACCTGCGCGTCGTGATGAGGATGAAATGATGATGAGGACGATAAATGCACCCAGTCCCCGTGCCAGCGAAATTAACCAATGATGGTTAAAATTCCCGACCCTGCCGGGAATCGAACCCGGGACCCCTGTGGCCAAAGGCCAGCACGCTAACCATTTAGCCATGGAGCCGGACAACATTGAATTGAAATGTTAGTAATAAGTCTGTTTATAATAATCTAAAGAGAGTAACACTAGGCTGTGTCCGGCCCTGGGCCCGATTCCCGGCCGGGTCAGGGGTTTTTAATTGTAATGATTAATATCCCTGGCCTGGGGACTTGGTGTTTGTGACGTCCTTAATCTTCCTTTCCTCACACACAACATTCCACACTATCGCCATTCCAATTACACGCAGGTTCATACAATATGGCGCCAGTAGGGGCAAAAGATCCACATGGGTCGACGCCCCGAACAAAGAGCATAAAAAAACCCAGCAAGCTGTGTTTCCATAATCTGCTCTTCTGGGACCTCTTCAGATTTCCCAAATCACATAAAATCAAAGTGGAATCACTTTGGAAACTTACCACGTGAATTATCTGCCCCTAGTCCGATTCCTGAGTGGTCCGTGCTGAGGCCTTAGGTTCATAGGGTCCCTGGTCCAATTCTCGGCCGGTTTGGGGATTTTAATCGAATACGATTAATTCTTCTGGCTCGGGGACTGGTTGTCTCTGTTTGTCCGAACACTTTTCTCTTCATATTCAGACAACACAGCACACTACCAACCACCACAGAAACACGCGATAGTGATTACATCCCCCCCACATAGGGTTGTGTCAGGAAGGGCATCTGGCAATAAACCGGGCCAAATCAACATGTACTATCCAGTTTGCACCCGCGACTCCAAAAGGTGTGGGGAAAGTGGTAGAAGAAGACGAGAATCATCTGCCCCTATCAATATTGTTTTTGATGCTAAGGTCGTATTATCCCGTAGTAGGAGCCTTACTAATAAACATGAGCAAAATAGCATCGTTTCTAAAAAGCCCAAAACATAGAGACTGATTTTTATTTTGTATTTTGAAGGTTGAATTTAGTTACCTGACCGCAGCTAGACTCCAGATACAAGTAGAATCTGAAGGATTTCTGGCAATGGAGAGGCAGTGTAAAGCATCTTATGTTTGCTGTCATCATGATTATCTTTAGTTTATCAAGCGCAATTCTGAAGAGTTGAGCAGAGTTCAAATTATATAGTGCTAGACTCCAGATACAAGTAGAATCTGAAGGATTTCTGGCAATGGAGAGGCAGTGTAAAGCATCTTATGTTTGCTGTCATCATGGTTATCTTTAGTTTATCAAGCGCAATTCTGAAGAGTTGAGCAGAGTTCAAATTATATAGTCTACCACTCCCTCAAATTCACCAATCCTAATTCTAACTGGTCCTCTTTTACCTTCTAGCTTTCCTCGTATTATTTCTGGAGGGCGATGATTTTGTTCGTTCCCCAAAACGTGCCCGAGATATTCAAGTTTCTTCTTATAATAAGCGACATCATTTGAGGTTGACAGCTCATTCTACGAGGGACCTCCTTATCTGTGATGTGTTTCGTCCGTGAGGTCCTCAAGATCCACATATACACCCACATTTCTGAAGACTCTATCTTCTTCTCTATAGCTGCAGAAAGAGCCTATGTTTCAACTCCATATGAAAGATCTCAGAATACAAGGCATCATACTATTTCCCTTTCAGGTATAAGGCTAGGCTCAGGTAGCGGCAGCTTAGAAGTTCTTGCTACCATTTGATTTTAAGCGCTTGATTCTAGTGTTCGTTTATGGTGGAACCTAGATAGCTGGGCCTATACGCAGTGGCTCTCTCCCTCTTGGTTGATTGCTTACCTACCGTAAGAAGGAAGGAATACCGGGAGGCATAGATGTCTTACTTAGTTTTACTTACATTTATTTGATCTTCTTGATATTGACATCAAGCTCATACTTTTAACTTACGTGACACGCTCGATCAAGTCACTCGCGTAGATCTTATAATCTTCCCTCTATTAGCACTGTGTCATCTGTGCATCGAATGTTATTGATGGTTTCTCCATAAATTCGGTACTGAAGAATTGTCATCGCTTATCAGTTATAATTTCCTTATTTACCCGTGTTCGATATTAAGCTATTCGTGAATGTTTTAAATTGGATTAATCATAATTAGGGCTCGGAAGTTGAGGAAAAATATTTTTTTCTCGAGTGCCCCAAGACGAGGCCCAACATAATACAGGCCTATTTTCATTCTGGGTCATTGTAGGCCAGAAAATGGTAGGTTCTATTTGTCCTTTTTTGCACTTTTCGGGTTTTTAATGATTTACAGGTTCTTTTTGGGCCTTTTTCACGTCTTAACGGCGTTTTATTGGCAACTTCGCCTTCTTTAGACTACATTTGCACTGCCCATTCTCAATTCGAATCAGCATTAGTTCATCCATTATATCTTAAACATCTTTTCAGTAGTAAGAAAGAAAATGAAATGGAAACGAAATGAAATGAGAAATGAAACCTGCTTGAAAAATTCAGGGGTATCAAATTATGTGTAAGATAAGTGAAATATTGAAAGGAAAAAGGTATTTGAGTGTTTTTGAAGAGGAAGATCTCATTTGCTTCAAGTATGAACCATTAACATCCATTGATGTGGAAATAAGTTTCTCGACGTTTTGCAATGCACTGTCTGAAAACCGACGGTCCTTTATACCCAAGAACCTGCAGATTACTATTTTGATATGTAGAAAAGCCCACTGAGGTAAGGTTTCCGAATTCCAATTTCTGAAACCATCGTGTGCTTAAGTCAAGTATGATTTCAATTTCCAATTTTTTCTCCAGGATGTCCATTGCGGGTTCGCTGAATTCATTCTAGGTTGAAAAGAACATTTCGTTCTAAATTCTGCAAGTCCTTTTTTTTAACAAACACGAAATTACTTTGTTAAATTATGTTAAACTAAAAATGTATAATGTCTGAAAAAGAAGTATTTCATTCATATATTTTTGCAGTGCATGTTGTATAACAAAGGCGTACTCGGTTCGCCCGGAAGGACGTGGGTTCGAATCCCCGTCAGGAAGTCGTAAAATTTAAGAATCTTAGGTTTCCACTTCCGGAGGTGCATATGGCCCTGAGGTTCACTCAGCCTACACCAAAAATGAGTACCAGGTTAAATCCTGAGGGAAAAGGCGGCCGGGCGTAGAGCTGACCACTCTACCTCATCAAGTGCCGAGGTTAAGGATAGTGGAAGCCTTTACCTTCCACCCCTCCAAGGGCCTTCATGGCCTGTACGGAGAAGACTTTGCTTTTGCTTTTGTGCTGCATAACACCAGAATTTTGTTTTGTTAAACATTTAATTCCTTCATTAAATAAGTAATTAAAACTAAAATTATGGATGAATTTGAATCGCATTTTTGCGTCTTTTTGCCTGTTCATTAGGCTTTTTTGTATATGTTTAGGTCTTTTTTAGGCAGTTTATACGTCTTCATCTTCCGAGCTCTATTCATAACATTTTCAACATTTCTACTCAACGTTCACATGCTTCCTTACAGCATACTTAGCATATTTCATGAACGAACAGAATATCTGTTAAAGAGTCCATTAAGTGGTGATTTGAGCCTTTCAGCTATCATTTCTGAGACTTATCACAAGTTAGTAAGTACAAGCACTTGTGGGGTCTGGTAGTTCAAAATATACAATATTGAACAAACCAGGGAAGGAATAATGGACAACGTCTGGTTTTGTTCCATTGTATTACTCATAAAGACATATGAATAGGAAGATCATTTATAAGAGGTAATCACTCACTCACTCATTCGCTCGCTCTAATGATGTTCGGGCCGCTGTCAGTGCGGGAGCTCAGTGCAGTACTAATTATGGCCGGACACCATTAAAAAAGGTTTTCACATGATCATTAACATGACGAGAAGGAGTGGAGGGCTAGGAGAAGGGAAGAGAAGAGACTGGGATGTGAAGTACTTGAAAACTTAGTACTGTCGTAACCGCTGCCGGGAAAGGAATACAGCATAAAACGCTGCCTTAAAATGGTCTGAGTTAAAGCTAGGTTCGTGTGTACCAGGTTACAACGTATCATCCGATCTTCGGTGAGCTGGAACTCACAGTGTTTTGTGTAGAGAAGATATTTGCAGTAAACGAAATAAAAACATCAGCGATATTACTACTTGGAATATTTATTCAAATGAACGCTTGTAGCATCACAGAAGGGAAGGAAAAGAAAGCATGATTTACTGGAGGTAGTCAGCTTTTCAGTGTGTCGTGCAAGTTTCCTCCAGTGTATTACAATTGTTAACTCACATGAGACCCAATATTATAGCTTCAATTAATTTACGTATATGACTACTCACTGATACTAACTTTGTTTACAATCGCTTGTATTGTTCGAGATGTAACACCTTGTGATTTCGATTTAGTCTCCGTGTGTGTGTGTGTGTGTGTGTGTGTGTGTGTGTGTGTGTGTGTGTGTGTGTGTGTGTGTGAGGTAGGGAGATATTCCTCGTACATGACAGACTAGGGGTAGAAAATTCTTGAACTTTTCCAACTGATCCATTCCGGTATTTTTACTTGCACAGCACGTTATTCGGCATGGTCACAGTTGATTGTCGAGGCCAGAATTTTTATTATTGGCCTCGGGCACTGACTCAGGTAGGTTGGCCAAGTAAGCGTTAATGGCGTATACATGGATGCAAGAAAAATGATAAGTGCTTCTATATGACGTGAAAGGTTTATATGTAGTATCCTTAAGAACGATTTGCACATGGTAAAGTTGAATGCATGACAATACAAAGTAAATTTCAAGAAATTTGCTTTAGTTTTGATATCATTTCGGTACCATTTAAATTAATCTAAAATATTTTAAGCTTGTTATTTTTGGTTAGAAATTTTCTATTGTATTCTATTTTGTAATTTTGAAATGATTTCTAATCTTAAAAATTTTATTTTAAGGTTCGTCAATCTAGTCAGCCTCAGATCATAGGAAAAGGGCAATAAAGTTCATTAAAAATAATGAAATTATGAACTGTCACGCAAACGGAAATATTTAGAATTTAAATCTTTCTCTGCGGATTTCTAGAGAGCCGGATTCAGGAACCCGCAGTTTAAAACCTAGCACAGGTAATCAGATATTTGAAGGGCGGAGAAAAGTCCATTCGGTAGCCTATTCCATGTTGTACGATGTCGGCATGTAAAACATTTCAGGTGACACATTTACTGTTTACCCGATAAAATTAATTAAAACTCAGCCTTAAGCTGTCCAACAGTTTCTCTGCTATCTAGTAGACTCAAACGCAACGTTGAAATTGACACGGTAGCTGAGGTCATACGTTTACAGTATTATTATTTATTTATTTATTTATTTATTTATTTATTCCCTCCTTTATAAGTATGATATAAAGTGGTCTAGCACTGAACTAGTTTTTTTCATGTTTCTTTCTTGTTCGCTAAAATAACTGAGGAGTCAGATTATCGCAATAAGAAATCATCAATATTATCATGACTTGCCCATAAGTAACATGATTGTTAATGATTGCCGACATACATCTCAAACTGGATTTTTAACAACAATTGGGAATTCTTACTGTTTTTTTGTAGGCTACTTCAACGAACTGTAGTTTGACTTGTGAATGTCGAATTCTGTTGAGTCTTATAAAATAGAAGTATAGTGGAATGGCGACTGAGTGTTTCAGAAAATTGCCACGTCGCATTAAAGCCCTTATAAAAACCAGAGGTGCTTCAACAAAGTAATCAATATCTCTATTTAATCTTAACATGTATTCACTTTCTAAATGATAATAACATTCTCTGACGAGTTCATTTTTATTAAATCTAGAGAAAGATAAAAGTTCTTAATTCAGTGGAAGATTATTGTTCGATGACATTTGAACTAACAGTTTAGTGAATCTTTTTTTTTTCCTGGCCATAATCCCATTTATTGGGATCGGCACCTGGTAACGATTTGGCTCTGTATTATGGCCGGATGCGCTTTCTGACTCCAACACTCTATGGAAGGTAACAGTAACAGCAAAATGCTTATCATAACCAATTTGGTATTATCCCCAAATGTAGTTTAAGGAATAAAATATCTAATTTGTTGGAATAATTTCCACGGTATAAGTGAATAAAAGCTCAGCAACACACAGTAATCTCTACGTGCGCAGCGAGTCTGGTAACAGACTTGTATCGTCACTGGCTTCTCATGAAATTCATCGTGATTTGAATCCCGGTTAATTTGTGTGAGATTCTTGAAATGAGAAGTCAAGTTCTCATGGTTAAGACCTCGTGTAAAAGTGGATCACATCAACAGTCACGTAAAACTAGAAGCATTCTAGCATCCCTCATTCTACATTACCTATTCTTGTGTTGATTCAAAATTCAGTGTGTTGCAAATTTCTTAAATATTGAACATTTCGTATTGCAATGCACATATTTGGATGTTGCTACAACTAGATAGTAGGCCTATGATGAACAAAAGGGAAATCTCTGAAATCCAAAATTGCTAACTAACTAACTAATTAACTAATCATTAGTAATAATAATAATAATAATAATAATAATAATAATAATAATAATATAGCCTAATTGATGAAGGCGTTAAGAAGGTGGTAAAATTTAGAATTGAAATAGTTCTTCAACGTATTACTTAATCAATCAATTAATTAATTGATACGGGCCCATTGCATTTAATAGCTCCTAAATGTCGACCGACTGTGCCGTGATTCGACTCCACAACTTCGACCATAGAAGATATGTGATTACTTAGTGCGGTAGAGAAGATATATTGTTAACAGGAACCTGATATATGTCACATTTTACAACAAATAAGATAGTACGAAATGGTTGAACTACAGTAGATGTGGTTGGAACGTGACAGAAGGAATGAAGAGGCATTCAGTTATTCAGTTTGCAGCAAGTGTGCTCGAATACACATTGAAGTGAATTGTGATAGCGTAGAATTTCATATTGGTCTATATAGACCTTTCATGTAGGCCAACGACACAAATGCGTGTTTACTACCTCAAACAGCTGATGTGTATAAATACTGAAGTGTCAAATGAAGTTTTCATTAAAATATATCATCAGACCTTCGTTTGTTATATTCACTTCTACATTCATGGAATATTGTAAACGAACGTGAGTACATGTTTCCATTTGCATGTCTGATTGCTTAAAATTTTAATTTAGAGTCTGTTTATTTATTTATATTATATTTATTTGATATAAGTTGACAACTTAATTCATATTCGTTTTTTTTAATTCTGCAAATAATAGGACGATATTACATGGAAATGTTTAGTTACTAGTATAATTATAAGTAAAGCGGAGAATTTTGCATCATTTTTTAAGTAAAATATAGAAGTAAAGAAAACCATGTGAAATATTCTTCTAACACGCATACTGAAATATGAAAATTTCTCTTCCGCATTCCAGACACTCTGGTGGGATCGCGGATGAGTACAGAGTCCCATTGTGGACTTGACCCTACTTTTACAGTCGGATGGCCTTCCTGACGCCACAGAAAAGTAGGAATGATTTTTCATAAAACAGAGGAGATTGCTGTCGTGTCACTTCATTAATTATTAAATATGATTATTCACCCATTCTGATCCTGCCAGCCATGTGGTGTCTGCCTCTTACTTCCCCAGCTGAGTCCACTTCTTGCTTCCACTTCTTGTAGTCCGGCACCATGGCTAAATGGCTAGCGTGATGGCCTTTGGCCACAAGGGTCTCGGGCTCGATTCCCAACAAGGTCATGAATTTTAACCATCATTGGTTAATTCCCGTGGCGCGGGGGCTGGGTGTTATGTGTCGCCTTCATAATCATTTCATCCTCATCACGATACGCAGGTCGCCTACCGGTGTCAAATAAAAAGACCTGCACCTGGCCAGCCGAAAATATCCTTGGACACTCCTGGCAATAAAAGACATACGCCATTTCATTTCCACTTTCTTGTGCCCTCTTTCATTTTTATTGCCCGATCTCCATTGATTATCTATTGTTCACGTTCAACCCCATCGGTATTAGCCTTTCGAGCCTAGGAATTAATTCATTTTCACGGCATTTCGCCGATACTTTCGTTCTTCGAAGTGTCGGATCTCTTCCAGTTTATGGTACTTTATGGAAAAATTCCCCCTTTACAATACAAATCTTTATTATTCTTTAATATTCTTGTAACTCTTCCAGTTTCCCTGCGATTATTCGTGTTATGAGAGGATGCTTGCTTAACTTGTACTTCCTCTTAAAAAAATCACCACCATTACCACATTTAGGCTACCTCTTATCCAGAGGTTGCAGATTCGATCTCCGGCACGACTAAGCGTATTTTTTTTTTATCCTCGTGAGATAAACTGAGTAGCTGTATGATATGAGGGACGACAGATCCGGCCAAGAACGTCAACCATTACGATTGGAGATGTCATTACGCCGATCAGTTGGCATTCTCCTGTAGGGCAATGGTAGGGCAATGACCTAATTGGGTTTCAAGTCCTGCACGTGAGGATGTCTTTTGACTTTGGGAGTAGGTCTACCGCCAATGACTGCATTGATGTAATCATCGCTCCGAATTCCTTTATCTACGATTAACCTGTTAATACGATTTCAAAAATCCAAACCTAACCCCATGGTGCAACAGCCCCCATGGATCATGGGCTAGCAAGCGACTGCGACTCAACCCGAAGGCCTGCAGATTATTTTATGAGATGTCGTGTGGTCAGCACGACGAATCCTCTTGGCCGTTATTCTTGGCTATCTAGACCGGCTCTGCCATCTCACCGTCAGATAACTCCTCAATTGTAATCATTTAGGCTGAGTGGACCTCGAACCAGCTCTCAGATCCAGCTAAACATTACTAACCTGGCCGTGAATGGAGCGCGGGGCCTCCGTGTAAGACGCAGGCATGCTACCCCTACATCACTGGTCCAATGTTAATATGATTACACTCGAAATGAATGTTCAGCATTTTAGGTCGTGTTCAGTACATATAGCCTAGTAGGTCTACATGCTGAAGAGATGTTAAGTACTGAACAAGAATAGTCAACCGGAAATTAGTGGGACTTGAACTCAAAACCTTCCGATTTCACGTCGGATGGTTACCGATTGAGCTATGGGTGCCTAGGTCGTACTTCTTCTGTTGGAAAGGATCTCAGCTACTGACAGCACATACAGTATGTAGAGTGCCTGCTTGTCGCTCGCTGTTGCCCGATTCTAGTGAATATTTAAGTTACACAACCGCATTACACTCTTTTATGAAGCAACGAATGATATACTGACGCTGTAAATACCAAACAAGGGGAGAGAACTGCTACATCTAAGATAAAGGGAGGATAACGGGAGAAGATCTACCTTTAGCTGACAGCGGGCATGCATGCATGCATGCAGCAAGGAGTACCTTGTCGTATTTATACTGACACATGAAGAAACCCCGATACGAGATATCGGTGGGAATTATTTGACTCCCTCAATTCCGTATCAAAAATTAGGTTATGTAATATAATCGATGGCGAAGTAGGTAACTTCTTAAAATAAGACAAAATAATTCTTATGCTACTAGAAGTTAGCCTATAGACGGTATAGGAAAAGTATTGGTGAGAAAGGGAACAGGAAAATTACAATGAGAACAGGAACCAACCCTCTAACCCACAATTTTCATCCAGAGTCAACAGGGGAAAGTTACGTAATGTGGTGTTCCAAGCATAATTTATCAAGTGGATGTCTCCGCGGTTGTTCTGCTCGTGTCGAACTTCGAAGCGAGTGAAGAGAGTAGGCCTATTGTCTTCGTGGAAAAATTCTACCTCCAATTTTTGACGCGTCTTGACGTTTTCTAACCCCTGGACAAGGATAAATTGGGTGTGTTTGTCTCAATACACTTCTCTTCATACACACACACAACACACTACACTACTAACCACCGCAGATACACAGTATGGTGAATACATCCCTTGACATGCGTCAAGAAGAGATCTGACCGTAAAACTGGGCCAAACCTACATCAAGTGTTGAATCTAATATATTCGGATTAAGGCCAGGAAAAAATGAGTGTTACAGGATTGGTTCCTTCCATCATTTCAATCTTGTCCTGATCCACTTTATCGCGTCTTATTGATATTGGATAGCATTTTTCCTACAACCTGTAGGTGATTGCATTTCCAGCAAAATGTTCAGAAGCCATATCTTCAGCGTTTCTTTACTCAGTAGCCTACAATTTCAATGAACTACGAAGTCCAAGATGGAAATTGAACTGTGACCGAGGACTAACCGACTGAGACCACTTGTGACCTGTAACAATTACGTCATGTTGCAATTTTTACGAACAACAGCGCCGTATTTGAGAAGTGTTAGAATAATGAATTTCTCTAGTGTTTGTTTTGGCCGGGAGAGAGCACTGCCGTTGCTGTTGAGTTTTGAGGACCATGGCGCAGAAAATCGGCGCACTAGGTACAGGGCAAGAGATCAATGATAACTTCCGAACTTTCGACAGCAAACATCAATAGAATCTCGCCCATATTGCAACATGCTTATGTGTCATGTCAGAGAATGGTGGTTCTCACGGCATGACGCGCACCTTTAATTTCATTTTCTACTAAGTTACAATCAATCATCAGATATTAACTTCAAATTTTTAACACGATACAGTATACTATTATTAGAATGCACGATGAACGTAGTACCTGTTGGCCTGCCATCCACATAACCGAGGTTCAAATTCCTGAGACTACTGAGTAGATTTTGCATTAAAAATTACTCTTGTATTAAGGTCCAGTCAAAACTGCAAGTGAATCACGGTAGTTCTAGTTACCCGGAAAATAACTGTGATAAGATGATGAAGATGAAGACCATTTCAAATGAATTCGTTGACTCTCATTCATTTACGTAATATTTGATTTTCTTTCAATGTTGAAAGTAAAATTATCCGCCACAACCTTTGTCTGCGATACTGGACGAAATAAGTTATAATTTTACCAGAAAATTCCCCCATCGGAGGGTCTGCCTTACAAGGGCTGCACTCGGCTAGAAATAGCCACACGAAATTATTATCACCAGAAAATTCGCCAGTCTGGTGGTCATGATCGTTAAGGGGTCAAATATAAATGGCCTGACACCATGGTTAGCCGGTTCATGTCCCAATGATGGAAAAAGAAATCCTCAAAATATTGGCTAGCACGGTAGAAAAGAAGGTGGCATACAATTTCTAACCAGTAGATTGGGTGCTAAAAACATGGATTCAATTCCATTCCTCTCCGCATTGCGCATATGGTGCTGCTGCTGATGGTGATTCGTCCGACAGATGGGGACGTTAAGCCTTGACCAGACCACTTGGTATTATTCGACGGAGGCAGGCTATGTGCCAACACCAAATTCCACACTTTCATCATTGTCATCACCACAACCATCACCACCACCACCACCACCACCATACAACGATATGCGCAGGTCTCCCATGGGGGGCAAATAGAAAGACCGGCACCAGGCGAAGAGAGCACGTACGCGGGCGCTCCCGGCACTAAAAGCCATAGCCTACGCCAAATAAATACAATGTCAAAAGTACCTTAGAAACCAGGTTTCTTTTGAGTTATAATCGCACACTAGTATTGAACCCTGTAAGTAATAAAAATGGTGCGTGTCCTCCGAAGAGGCCTGGTGCAGATCTTTCGAGATGACGCCGTATAGGCTACCTGCACGTCTGTAAGGATGAATTCTAATGACGATGACGGCAGACACATCGAAATTAACCACTGAAAGTTAAAATCTCTCACCCGGCCGGGAATCGAGCCCGGGACCCACTGGTATAAAGGCCAGAACGGTAACGTGCAGCCGGACACCCTTTAAGTGAATGATGGGTTCAGTATGGAAACTAGAAATAACATAGGTTAAGATACAATTCTTACACTAAACACCGGGCGAGTTGGCCGTGCGCGTAGAGGCGCGCGGCTGTGAGCTTGCATCCGGGAGATAGTAGGTTCGAATCCCACTATCGGCAGCCCTGAAGATGGTTTTCCGTGGTTTCCCATTTTCACACCAGGCAAATGCTGGGGCTGTACCTTAATTAAGGCCACGGCCGCTTCCTTCCAACTCCTAGGCCTTTCCTGTCCCATCGTCGCCATAAGACCTATCTGTGTCGGTGCGACGTAAAGCCCCTAGCAAAAAAAAAAAAAATTACACTAAACAGAGTTTTCTGTCCCTAGATCCCAAGGCAAACAACAATCGATTATATTGTAAGTCCCGAAACAAGCTCTCACATTTCAGCGCTACCGCTCTATATAAAATAGGTTCACAAATGATGATGCATGCACGTTCGTTTCAAAAATTTTCAATAGAGAACACGTTATTATTAAATAAAACGACAAAGAATTATTATTATTATTATTATTATTATTATTATTATTATTATTATTATTATTATTATTATTATTATTATTATTATTTTTATTATTATTATTATGGAATCCGTTTACCGTTCAGGGTTGGTTTTTCCCTTGGACTGAGCGAGGGATCCCACCTCTATCGCCTCAAGGGCAGTGTCCTGGAGCGCGAGACATTTGGTCGGATATATAACTGGGCAGAGGACCACTACTCGCCCAGGCGGCTTCATCTGCTATGCTGAACAGGGTTCTTGTTGGGGATCAGAAGATGGGAAGGTATAGGCAAGGAAGAGGGAAGGATATGGCCGTGGCCTGAAGTTAGGTACCATCCCGGCATTTGCCGGCGAAGAAGTGGGAAACGAAGGAAAAATACTTCGAGGATGGCTGAGTGGGAATCAAAGCCCCTCTACTCAGTTGAACTCCCGACGCTGAGTTGACGCCGTTCCAATCCTCGTACCACTTTTCAAATTTCGTGGTGGAGCCGGGAATCGAACCTGGGCCTTCGGGGGTGGCATCTAATCTCACTAACCAATACACCACAGAGGCGGACACACACGACTATTATTATTATTAATTTGATATTTGTTTATTTACTTATTTACTTATTTGTTTACATTCATTACGGGCAAACATTTAGAGAGTTGGAGGTGACGATTGTTGCTTTAAAGGTGAAATGCAAGCAACATGTTTAACAAACAGGGATAAATATTTGGTACAGTAAATAACACTGTTCAACAGTGAAAAAAAATAATTTCTGCTGTGTCTTATGTATTTGTATGTGCTAAATCCAAAAATGAAGACAGAAATGTCCCATAGCTACCAATTTCTTCATGGTTGTCAGGGTATTGATTAAAAGAAGAAAAATCATGAAGTCAACAAATGACGTATTTGCTTTAGGCGATTGTTGTCCTGCATTTTAATTACGGTGCACCTATGTCATTTTTTCCTCCATTAACTCGAATTGCATACACTATTACAGTTGTCAAAAGAAAACATACTTAAGAACTCGAAGTGAAGCCTGCGTGGCTCAGGCGACAGCGTGCCGGCCTCTCACCGCTGGGTTCCGTGGTTCAAATCTCGGTAACTCCATGTGAGATTTGTGGTGGAGAAAGCGGAGGCGGGACTGGTTTTTCTCCGGGTACTCCTCTTTCCCCTGTCATCATTCATTCCAGCAACA
Source organism: Anabrus simplex (assembly GCF_040414725.1). Taxonomy (NCBI): domain Eukaryota; kingdom Metazoa; phylum Arthropoda; class Insecta; order Orthoptera; family Tettigoniidae; genus Anabrus; species Anabrus simplex. The sequence goes on from NC_090265.1 coordinate 196,832,726, forward strand.
CTCTCCAATATCATTTCATTTCATCTGTCAATCATTAATCAATACCTCAGAGGATTCAAGAGGTCATATGGACTGTGTCGCGTTGACCTGTCTAAAGCACTTGATAGGGTGGATCATGAGACTACATGAAACTGCGGCTATAGTATTTAGGCCTACTCGAAACCACAATAGGAGTTAGTCTTTGAAACGTGACGTCTTTCATTTGAAATTTAATTATGTAAGTACATACGGACTGATTAGTTAAAATGGAAAGCAGGTATACGTGATGCTACAGTTTTTTATCCTCCTGTGTCCCACCTTCATGCGAATTTCAATTAACGCTGAGTTCCTTGTTCTTCGGCATCTGATTGAGATTCTGAATTAGGGTATAATTGACAAAATAAGTGTAAGTAGCCTATAATAACTTATACAATTTAAAGCACTTCCATTTAACATATTTTTCTGTGCAAAATACTCTTCCTTTCATGGTCCGCTGAACTCTCCCATTAAAAACTGTGTAGAGGTTATATTTTAAAACGCTTTCACTTCATTTACACCAGCTGGATTATGCACCCTTAATTCCCGCCCTCATCAAAATTAAATCGTTTAAGATCCTTTTAACAATAACGTATTGTCAAGAATCATTCTTCGATGCCCTAAATGAGTGACTGGAAATAAAAGACAAGAGAACCTTTCAGATAGCTATAACTGTAGTTATAAAAGTATTGTGCAAGAGGTAAAATGCGTAGATCAGATTACGAATAAAATAATACTGACCTACGCTGGTGATAAGGGAATGATTTGACGGACTATGAGAAGAAAAAGAGACGGGTTGATAGTAATTGTGACATTCGAGATTCATTCATATAGGTTCACAAGGATGCTTTCAAGAAATATGGACCTGTGTTTGAATTTGTCTTTACTTAACTGACACTGAATCCTACTATTGTTTGCAATAGGATATCATGAATTGAGAATATTACGAATATGCTATAAATGACAGTATTTCTTTAAGCCCTGAAATATTTTAAATATATGTGAAAGAGAAGATACCTTTAGGGAAATAATAATTTCATAAATGTATAAAGTACTGGATTATATTAATCGCATGAACATGATACTTTGAACTGCAACTGCAACTAACATTCTATTAGCACTGTTAGTTCCTTATTGTTTATTCCTAATAATTTTAGAGAGTAAATTCCAATTATTGACAGACAACGGTTACGTACTTTGTAGCTTAATTTGAAGAAAACCTTAATTTCAAGAAAACCTTAACACACTTGGAAAACGTAAATGGAAGGAAAAAGAGTGTTATATATCAGATCATTTGTTAATTAGACAACGATTCAAATTCCATTAGGTCACATGTATTAAGATAATATTCTCTCCAGCGATAATGATTTAACTGGGAGAATTATGTATGGATCAGGAGTAAATAAAGGTACTATACTCTACTAACGTGATCTAATTTTAATTATGAATAATTTTCTCGTCATATGGTGGTATATCAACAATATGGACTTGCTATTATTCTCCTCAGAAAATCTTTGTGCGATGATAATTAATCAAGAGTTTAATAGGCGTTAACGCTCTAAGCTACCTGAGCAATTTCAGAAATTATCACTGTAAACCCTGAAAAACATAACACAGAAGGTATAGTAAATAATTAATGAATTAAAATCAGGTTATTGTTCCAACGATCCTCACATATGGGAAGGGAGTATCTCATAAGATTCCTTAAATGGTCAATATTTCTGTTGAAGGGGCTTAATTCCTAGGTAGGGTTGCCACCTTTTATCCATGTTTTCTAGACGCACGGATAATAAAATAATAATAATAATAATAATAATAATAATAATAATAATAATAATAATAATAATAATAATAATAATAATAATAATAATAATAATAATAATAATAATAATAATATTATTCATTTGACAACTCTAGTTTCCCGGGAGCTTACCATGTCCTCCTGTCTCTATACACCTTTTTCCGCTGTTCATTCTCATAATGTGTCCATACCACTGAAGTCTACGCTTCTTTATTACACTGGTAATAGGCACCTCAATGCCAGCTACCTTCCTATTTACTTCATTCCTGATTTTGTCATTTCGAATAGTTTGATTTATAGGTCTAATGAATCACTCTTCCATTTCCTGAATACTGTTATAGTCATGGTTTTGGTACAAGCCTCTAAACCATATGTGAGAATTGGTATGAAGTAGGCGTGGTACATGATTGTTTTTGGTTTATGTGGTATTGTGCAGTTCCAGAGTAGGTTTCTGACTTTACTGCAAAAAGTTTGATGCTTTCTGAGTCCTGCTGAATATTTCTTGCTTGAAAGTGTTGCATTCCGATATTGTGCCTCATAGGTACTTCAATTACTGTAAGCAACTAATTCTAATTTGGTTCGTTACAAAAAAGAGATTTGCGTTTGTTCTTTCCTTGTTGATGAGCATTTCTAAGGCTTTTTATTCATCTTCAGCTCAATTGAACATATTGCTCCATTCGGTAAGCTTTGTCTTTACTTCAGCTTCTGCTTCTCCTCATAACAGTACATCATTAGCAAATACCAGGGAGTTCAGTATATTGTCCATTTTCTTGATGGATTTTACGATCTAGTCCGTTACTGTTATGAACAAACGTGTTGATAGAGCACTTGTTGAATTCCTCTCTTTGTCTCAAACCACTTTGATCGTCCACTGACTATCTGAATACGGCTGTAACAATTTTGGTTTAGTATCTTTACTTTGTAAATTGAGCAGGCTTACTTTAGCACCTTGAGGTCTTCCAGACATTCCCAGATCTTGTTCCAAGGAACACTGTCATAGGATTTTTCGATATCCAAAATGTAATCACAAGATTCCTTCCATGTTCACAGTACGTTTTAAGCATGCCAAGAATATTAGCCATTGTACTTCTATTTTTCCTTAATCCGTGTTGTTCTTCCCCAAGCAAAGGTCTTTCTGTCCAATTTCAAAGATCCCTTTTTAAACAGTGGGATGATGATTCATTTTATTCACTCTTCTTGGATTTAGTTTTCTTCCTAGATCAGTGTGAGCACTCTATGTAGCCAAATTAAGCCTGATATTCCAGCTGTTTTTATCTTATCTCATGTGGGATAATCGAAGCCCGAGGACTTGCCATTTCACAGGCGCTTTAGTGCTTTTTTGACTTCAAGTCATGTTAACGGAGGTTAGTCCTTCTAGATGTCATCTATTCTACACTTTTTGGCGGTGGTTTTGTCTCCATCTCCATTTAACAACATGCTGAAGTACCTCTTCATTTTATTTCTGATCCCTTACTCGGTTCCTATTAAACTACCTTCATTTGTTTCCAGTGCAAGAATGTTTCCATATTCACTTATTTTACTTTTAACTACTGTATATAGCACCTTCCTCTTTCTTGACATCCTTCTATCCTGGTAGTAAAGCCATCCCAGCACTTTAAATTTTCTTCTTGGATTAGTCCTTTTAAGCCAACTTCTTGTTCCAATATTCCTGTGCTCGCTCTTCAGTTTCTTCTTCATTTCTTCTAATGTCCATTTTTGTAGTTCTACGTGATCTAATTTTCTTTCTGGCATATTTATGCTTTTTCACTGCTGCCTTCACACGGTCATACCTCACCAAGACTTTTTCTTCTCCATCGGTGTCGCACTTATTTTCCCACATATTTTCTCAGCTTCCTTCACAATAGTTTCGATGAACAAGGTCGGTCTATTCTTCTTCTACTTCTCAAATCTCATTTTTGGTTAACATCGTTGTTATTCTTGCTTGGTAGTTCGTTTACTTCTCTTAGTCCTTCAACAACCAGGTCTTGATCTTGGGCATTTTCTCGCACTTAGCTTTGGGGACATAGGCAAATTTAAGATCAGCTCTTAATAGCCCATGGTCGGTTGAGATACTCACTTTAACGTCACTAACATACCGACCAACTTGGGTATCAGTTATGAAGTAGTTTATCACGGATCTGTCCCAAGTGTATCGCGTTATTTGACGACTTCTGCCACGTGTTTTGTATGCTCACGTTTCGCACGCATAAATCAATCGAGTTGTCTCCTTCCGAGTTTTTGTTCCCGAAGACATGAGGTCTGATGATGTTTCACAACCTTGTCTCTCTTTACCAACTTGGGCATTCAGATCACCCAAAAGTATGGTGTTCTTCTCCGTTATTTGTTCTTCTAAATCGATAAGAAATTGTTCTTTCTCATCAGCAGTACATCCTGCTTGAGGTGCATATACCTGGAATAAAGTGTGATGTGCGTTCTTATCTCATAATTTAATTTGAATGATCCTATCAGGCATATAGTTGACATCTGTCTGTACATCTATCTATACCTTTGTGAAGGTGGAGGCCAACTCCATCTTTGGATTAACTCATGTTCCCACTCCAATAAAACATGTACCCTTTTCTCAGGAATTTCGTTCCACAGTATTTCCATTTTGTCTCAATCAACCCGAGTCTATAAGGTCTACGAGCTCTTCACATTTGTTAGTACGAGTGAGGTTGCTGAGGGTTCAATTCAGAGCAGTTTCTTAGTTAATGTTTGTTCATTTGCTGAACCTCCGATGAGCTTCTTGTTGTTGGCCGTCATAACTTCGTGAGCTGCGTGAAGAGTTGATGTCACGTTCACTTTTAGATCCAAGGCTTGTTTTAGCTGTGAAAGCAACGTTCGTTTACCGCGGTGCAGTTGGCTTGCTAAGCGTAACACTCCTGAGGATTTTCTGTCGGGGTAATCTCCCTTGGCCTTTGGCAGTCCCCTACCACATCTAGAAGGCAGCAGCACGTTGTTGAAAATTTTCTGCATAAAGGTTTCATCAGTCCTCCTCAGCAAAACTTCGCCCTTAGCCATTGGTTCTTCCTCAGTTTGTCAGGTTTTGTACTGGCTGACTGGCCCTCGGTCAGACAGTTGCAGGTGATTGTTGTTTTAAGACGGTAAAATTGAAGAAAAGTGAAGGTATCCGTTAAAGGAATACAAGGGCCCCGAAGAGAATGAAAATGAAAGACTCCCTAGGATTTGCAAACCTAATACCTTTGGGGTCGGAGAAGGACAAGTGTTGGTCAGGAAGGTCGGATAGGAAAGAAAAAAGCGAGGAGCCTGACGAAAGTATACGGTCTACTGTCACATAAGGTAACAGGATTACTCCTGACCTGGCCACATGTATAATAATAATAATAATAATAATAATAATAATAATAATAATAATAATAATAATAATAATAATAATAATAATAATAATAATAATAATAATAATAATAAACAAAAGCGGAAATGAAGAACGCACAAATTCAGCCTGAAGACATTTTGATACGAAATATATATAGAAATAAAATGGACAAGTGGGAAGTTACTATAGAGAATGAAGTACCAAAAAGTGCAGGTACCAAGTGGACGGAAGAATGGAAGAGGATCTTTAGTTAACAGATGAAAGAATCCTGGATCCTCCGAAAACGAAATCATAAATAAAGCTTCGTGCGTTCCGAAAGTGACCATTCACGCATAATAATAATAATAATAATAATAGTAATAATAATAATAATAATAATAATAATAATAATAATAATAATAATAATAATACTGTGACGATGGTCTGAAAACCAAATTTATGTTATTTGTCACTTTAGTTCGTGTAAAGAAATCATGTAATTTCTACACTTCTGTAATAGTACAAAAAATCCGTGATATTAGATCCATTGTGTAATTTTACAAACAGTTGAAGTTCAATATTTCTTCAAAAAAGAACTAAAATGACAAATATTTGTATACACATTATTTAATTCAAGTGATAAAGTTCAGTGCATGAAATAAAGAAAGATAACGTTCCGATTATTGAATTAAGATAACTCTCATGAAAATTACATACCAGCGTTGCACAACAGTAAAGTAAATTATTTCGGTTCTTCACTTCTTCCAGTTATATTTTGCATTATTTTTAGCTGACTTAAGTATCGTCCATATGAATATGGGGACTAGTTCAACTTTTGTAACTGCATCATCGTCGCTTGTTTTTTTGCTCGGTGTTGTATTTATTGTCCTTTTTATGTTGTGCTTTATTGATCACATATAAACCTTCAAGACGCGTCGCCCTTCATACCTTACGGAAAATTTAACGGAACATAATATATATTTAGCTGTAACATCGTCTTGTCTCACAACCCAATTTTGATATTGTTTTGCATTCTTTATTTTAACATCAAAATCTTTATGCCTTTGGTAGCAGTATATTTAACTGATTCGTCCTCGTCTTCCTATTTGATGAAAGTTGCCACGTTTTCTTGAATCACCTCACATATACACACTAGTACTGTAAGTTATATTGTTTCGCACACCTCAACAGATATCAATATAGAATAATAAAAGAGTGTGTTCAAATTACTGTTGGATTCCAAAGTATTGATACTCGAGGTTGAACATCCATAAAAGGCGCATGGATGAAGCGGTATTAACCCTAGTTACAACAAATTGTAGTTTCGTTCTTTCTTAGTTTAGAGGTGGTACACTGGTTTCCATAAAACTACGGCTTTCACAAAATACATCAAACACAACTTCGTGTAACTTCACAGTACTCAGACACATTACCTATAATAAATTTTGTTAAGAGAACCTACGGCTATGGTACATTGAACTTGTGTTAATGAACGCATTGTGCATTATTATTTTATGGAGTTTTAAATTGAAAATATATTCAAAGAATCCACAGAATTTCGAGTTCCATTAACATAGCTAAAGCAATGAAGATCCTGAAGAATAGAGTACCTCAATTCGTAAACCAGAATGCCAACACATTTTATTGTAATTAGGTTTGAAAGTGGTTCACTTTTACGTTTTATGCCAAGGTTTAAATTCAAGTATCCGTAGGCTACTTTTGAATACTACAGTAAGCTAACGATGGTTTAGAAGACAATATCATGTATTATTGAGAGTCTCGGTTCGCACTCGCTTGACCAGAAATTCTAAATTCAAATTGATACATGCCACCGATATATACAGTGGGCCTACTTCATGGTTCAAGGTTGTTTTTATCGTTCATTCTAAATGCAGCCTTATATACGTATTTATTGTTGACTCACATCGCCCAGAAAATGTACTTTCCGCGAATAATCGGTTCTGTAATTGCTGTTCCTCTTGGACGAATTTACTTTTGCACTTGTGCAGAACTTACGGGAAATGGACAAATAAATCCGAGAAACTTTCATTCTCGACCGGGATCCGGGCCGAAGAATTCGATGACGGGACAGTCTCGGCCAATTCTGGACGGGTGACAACGCTACTAAGTCGTACTTACTTATTATTATTATTAATACAGAAGAAATACTCCACTCAGTGACAAGAAAATGGAAGGTTATGTTCCTAATATCAGCGCAGATAGATGGCGATGAATGTAGACAGAAATCATAGATGAAGGAGAGAAATGTTGACAGGTGAATAACGAATCGTATTGTAGACCCGACGTTTCTCTCTACATTTGACAATTACGAACTCTAAAGTATCTTACAGTATTCCTATAAGCCAGGGCCTCTCAGGGTGCATGCGCGTGGTGCATGCACTGTGCACGGTGCAAAAGACGACTTCGCTTGGTTGACCAGAGTGCAGACCCCCCCACTCTTCTCTCCCTACACCTGTCTCCCCGTTCGGCCTGTCTCCGCGTTCCTCACCTTCACTGCTGTTTCTCCCCCACTGTGAAATGTTTACGTGTGGTCAGCGGAGACGCACAGTTGTATGGGACAAGGTTACCAGTGTTATTAAAAAAAAATAAAAAAGTGAATTAGAAATACACATACATGTTTGATAGGAATGTAAACATAATTTTTAAGAAATGCAGAACCCGTAACCAAAATGAAAATGCTACAGTACTGGAACAAACCTCATTTGTGGATATAGAATGCTCTTCTTCAAGCTGTTTCAACTTCCTTAATTCCTTCTCTCTGATGTCTCCTATGATTTCACAATAATTTTCCGAATGTAGTATGTTGTAGTGTCTTTCAATAGACGATTTTCTTACGCACATAATTATCGTCCCACAGATTAAGCATTTGGCGTTATCGTCACGACAAACAAACAAAAAAAATACGGAAGTTCCCAGTTCGATTGAAATGGACTTTCGGAAGTCTTTGCTTTCTTCGAAACAGGTTGCTCCATTATTATGTTGTTGTCGTGCGCTTATCTATTTCACTGATAAACACGTCGTCTACCACCAAACGCTTCGTCGCTCTCAGCACACTACACCATCCGAGTCAAGCCGAGTTGAGGCGAAGCGTACCGATGCACAGTGCACAGAGCCTATGCACCGTGCTCTGCACGCGTGAGAGTTTGGGCGTTTGAGAGGCCCTGCTATAAGCCATTAGGCCTATATTCTAGTTTTAACTTCTACCATTTGGAAATAAGCAATTTAATATTAGCCTACACAATTATTTGTCTGGTGCAGCCTTTGTAAGAGAGACCAATCAATCAATCAATCAATCAATCAATCAATCAATCAATCAATCAATCAATCAATCAATCAATCAATACTGATCCGCATTTAGGGCAGTCGCCCAGGTGGCAGATTCCCTATCCGTTGTTTTCCTAGCCCTTTCTTAAACGATTGCAAAGAAATTGGAAATTTATTGAACATCTCCCTTGGTAAGTTATTCCAATCCTTAACTCCCCTTCCTATAAACGAATATTTGCTGCAATTTATCCTCTAGAATTCCAACTTTAAACCCTCCGACAAGGATGGCCGGCATCTGCCGTATGTAGGACACTGCGTATTATTGTGTAGGATGTTAATGCGTGTGGTGTGTGAGTTGCAGGAAAGTTGGGGACAGCCCGAACAACCAGTCCCCTATCCAAGAGAACTACCCGTTTAAGATTAAAATCCCTCAATCCGTTCAGGAATCGAATTCAGGGCCACGAGGACCAAAGACCAAGACTCTGACCACTCAGCCATAGAGCCGGACATCAGATATTTGAAGTGACTCCGAATCTTATACAGGTCACCGGTTAGTATTCTTTCATAATTTTGTCACTGTGTAATTCTAACACCGAGCGAGTGAGTGGCTATGTGGTTTGAGTCACGTTCCCGTAACTATCAACTTGCATTTGAGAAGTAGTGGCTTCAAATTCCATTGGCGGCAGCTCTGAAGATGGTTTTACGTGGTTTTCCATTCTCACACCTGTCAAATGTTGGGGATGTACCTTAATTAAGGCCACAATCGCTTCATTCTCACTCTTATACCATCGTAATAATAATAATAATAATAATAATAATAATAATAATAATAATAATAATAATAATAATAATCATAATAAAGCGCTATGGCTGTGGAGCCAAGCTCTGCTATCGGGAGACGCATAGTTTCGAATCCTGACGTCGGCTATCCTGAGAATTGTTCTTTCTTGTTGCCCATTTTCTCTTCCAGGCGAATTCCTATTCATAAGCCACAGTCGATTCTTTCCATTTCCTTGCAGTGCCTAATTTAAAATACCATCATTCATTTCATCTTCATTAGCTCCTCAAATGAGGTTGGTGACAGAAAGTGTATCCGGTCGTAAAAGCAATGCATATAAATTAATCTCACCTCATTTCTGATCACGTATCAAGAAAGAGGACTAAGGGTTAGACAAGCAATAATAATAAAATAATAATAATAATAATAATAATAATAATAATAATAATAATAATAATAATAATAATTTTACGTCTCGCGAACTATTTTTATGGTTTTCAGAGACGCCGAGTTGTCGGAAATTTTGTCCCGCAGGAGCTCTTTCACTTAATCTACCGGCGTGAGATTGAACTACTTGGAACACCTTGAACCACAGGACTGACCCGGGATCAAACCCACCACCTTGGGCTCAGAAAGCCCCTACTGCCTGAGTTACTCGGCCTGGCTTAAACGAAATCAAAAGGTAGTCTGTAGCTTATGTATGTTGAGCCTTTATCCCAAGGGTTTGTTGAATCCCCAATAGCTCCACTGTGAGCTGTAAGGTTAACCTACGCATCACTGAAAGAGCATTTCACATCTTTCACCTCAGAGCCTGTCTGCATAATAATATAATTTCGTGTGGCTATTTCTAGCCGAATGCAGCCCTTGTAATGCAGACCCTCCGATGAGGGTGGGCGGCATCTTCCATGTGTACGTAACTGCGTGTTATTGTGGTGGATGATAGTGTTATATGTGGTGTGTGAGTTGCAGGGATGTTCGGAACAGCACAAACACCCAGCTCTCGGGCCATTGGATTAACCAATGAAAGTTAAAATCCCCGACCCGGTCGCGAATCGAACCCGAGACCCTCTGAACCGAAGGTCAGTACGCTGACCATTCAGCCAACGAATCGGACCGTCTGCGTAATGATAGAGTGATACTACTACTGTTCATGCGTAATGTCAAAGACAAGATATAGACAGATAGATGAAACTGATAAACTTTTTCTAATCTATAACAGAATATACGTTATGAGTCGTAGGGCCGATGACTTAAATGTTAGGCCCCTTTAAACAACAAGCGTCATCATCATCAAGCAAGTAATGCGTCAACATCATATCCCACAAGAGATGAGTCTGGCTCTACTTGCATGTTTTGGGTCTGTGAAATGAAGTATCTTGTGATTAGTAATAGGCCTATAATATGCCTACGTAAGTTACGTAGATTAAATTTACACTAGAAATGATTAAAATATTTATTTTTGTGTACAAGGGATGTGTAAAGTTCCTATGGTGTCTTCTATACAGAGACTACAACATTTTCAGATATTTGACAGAATTGTAAACTTGGGAAGTTGAAGGTAACTCATAGGCCTATGCGTTGAAATGAAAGAAATCTAAGTAGAATCGCATATGCTTAATGGACGAAGGGTGATACAAATGCATTAATACTTAAATTGGCAATGATAAAAAAAAATACAAAAGAAATTTTAAGGTTCCAGACAGAATGAAATAGTGGACAGAAATGGGTTAAGCCATTCTTTATGATTGACGGAAGTTCCTGATGTCAGGATTCCATCAAATATGCCTTTACATAACGTGAATAGTTATAGGAAACGTTATAAAGCAAGCTTTTAGGAATGTTATGTTTGGCGAACAAAAACATGCTTTAACTCTTCGCCATTGCACTGAGTCTGCATTGGCTCTAAAGAACAGCAGGTCTCTTCCATGCACCGTTATAGACAATAGCGGTTGAGTCCCCTTCAGGCGTGCCGGAAAAAACTACCACTGGAGGACCGGTACAGAAGGGAGGAGCGCAGTTTGAAAGAGGGAGAAAATGTTTAGAATTATTTTTGAGACTTGAAGGAGAGATTATAAAGCGTAGTTTACTTGAGGTATAGACTTATACGTTCTTGTGAAAGTAATTATAATAGTGAACGAGTTGGCTACGCGGTTCGGGGCGTGTACCTTTTATTTTGCTTTCGGGAGATTATGGGTTCGAATACCGCCGTCGGTAGCCTGAAGATGGTTTACGTTGTGAATAAGATATTTATTTATTTATTTATTTATTTATTTATTTATTTATTTATTTATTTATTTATTTATTTATTTATTTATTTATTTATTTTATAGGCTGTAGTCTATGTCACGTCTCCATTGAAAATATCAAGTCCTAAATAGTTCTTGATTGTTTGCGGGGTGTACTGACTTCAATTACAATTTCCCTTCCCACTTGGAGTGTCTCATAACGGAGTGTAGGCCGATGAGGAGTTTATAGAAGAACGCCTAATATTTAAATTTACAGAACCTTGTGCATGCCACCTGTGATGTGAATGTTCATGAAGCGCGTGCACCTCAGAAATGCGCAAGTCATGCCGACGTTTTTCCACCTGTACTGAACACATGTTTGTGTGCCTTTGTTGACGTTTCATTTCACCAGTAGGGGGCATTCACGAGTGATCGATATGGCTGTTTGACATTGACTCGATAAGTGCTACTTCAATCGACTACATCCAGTTGACGGATGGGGCTAAAAGGTTTTATGGCTTAGCTCTCCACTTAAAAACTCGGAGAACTATGTATTTCAGTCAGCACATGGTTAACTTCTGCAGTATAACGTTTAGCTCTATCAAATTCTGTCTTCAGAGGTCGAGGTTTGATTCCCATCCCTTAACTTTCATACGGGGGTTGGTGTGCAGAAGACAAGGTGCATGCAGCTCTTCGGGGGGTAGGCCTATGAAATTAATTTTGTACGGCTATTTCTAACCTAGTATAGTCCTTTAAGACAGACCCTCCGACGAGGGTGGGCGGCATATGCCGTTTATGGGAAATTCCATGTTATTGTGGTAGAGGACAGTGTAGTGTGTGTGTGCATGATAATTGATATGAGTTGCAGGGATGTTGGGGACGGCACAAAAACCCAGTCCCCCAGCCAAGTGTATTCAATCATTTAAGAAAGTTAAATGCTCTACTCCCCTGGGAATCGGTCCCGGACCCTCTGAACCGAAAGCCGCTACGCTGACTATTTAGCCAAGGAGCCAGATGCGAGGATATGAGACGTATTGTTCGAACACTGAACGTTCGAGCTTTCACGCGTTCTTAAAGAACATTATCAGATTATTTAAATATTGAAATTTAGAAATTCTGGTAGCGTACTTTATGAAACGTAGGCCTAATATCTTTTTCTTCCTCGTATTTCTCCCTATTTCTTGAGGTTGACAATTGTTATGGATTGTGGCTGGTTTTACGGCCAGATTCCCTTCCTGACGCCAAAGCTGTGTGTAGGGATGTTATCACTATTCCGTGTTTCTGTGATGGTTGATAGTGCGGTGTGTTGTATGTAGATATTAATACTAATGACGTGTGGCCTCCGCAGAGGCCTTGTGCAGGTCTTGACACCTATAGGCGACCTGCACGTCTTTGAGCATGGGGCCTTTCCTATGGTGAATTCTAATGCTGAAAACGTTACACGCACCCGTCCAATGCTATCAGAAATAACTAACAAACAGCCGAGAATCGAACCGGGACCCATTGGGCCAAAGGCCAGCACGGTTACCATTCAGGCATGATGATGGATGTTGTATGTAGATGATGATGTGTGTTGAGACGATCACAAATACCCAGTCCTTGAGCCAGAGGAGAACCGCAAGTCACTACGCTGACCATTCAGCCAAGTAGCCAAACCTTTGCTGAATATAATGTCAATTGCTTTAAACTTAAAACTTCGTCCACCTGTGTGGTGTAGTGAATAGTGTGATTAGCTGTCACCCCCGGAGGCCCGGGTTCGATTCCCGGCTCTGCCACGAAATTTGAAAAGTGGTACGAGAGCTGGAACGGGGTCCACTCAGCCTCGGGAGGTCAACTGAGTAGAGGTGGGTTCGATTCCTACCTCAGCCATCGTGGAAGTAGTTTTCCGTGGTTTCCCACTTCTCCTCCAGGCAAATGCCGGGATGGTACCTAACTTAAGGCCACGGCCGCTTCCTTCCCTCTTCCTTGTCTGTCCCTTCCAATCTTCCCCTCTCCGCGCAAGGCCGCAGCATAGCAGATGAGGCCGCCTGGGCGGGGTACTGGTCATCCTCCCCAGTTGTATCCCCGGCCCAGAGTCTGAAGCTCCTGGACACTGCCCTTGAGGCGGTAGAGGTGGGATCCCTCGCTGAGTCCGAGGGAGAAACCGACCCTGGAGGGTATCCAGATAAAGGAGAAGAAGAGTGGCAACGGATATGGAGCCAAACGTTGCATTCGGGAGGCCAGTGTGTTCGAATCCCACCATTAGCTATCCTGAGAATGGCTTTCTGTGGTTTTGCATTTAAATCCGGGGGGTTCTTATTCATAGGCTACAGTCGGTTCCTTCCGTCTCCTTATCCAACATTCGCCGTCATTCATTCCATCTTCATTATCTCATCCGTCGTTCAGGCGGCAGCGCACCGGCCTCTCACCGCTGGGTTCTGTGGTTCAAATACCGGTCATTCCATGTGAGATTTGTGCTGGACAAAACGGAAGCGGGACAGTTTTTTCTCCGGGTACTCCGGTTTCCCTGTCATCTTTCAATCCAGCGGCACTCTCCACTATCATTTCATTTAATCTGTCAGTCATTAATCATTGTCCCAGAGGAGTGCGACAGGCTTCGGCAGCCAGAACAATTCATATCCTCGCCGCTAGATCGGGCTTTATTCATTCCATTCCTGACCTGATCGAATGGCTTGAAACAGGCTGAGGATGTTTTTTTTTAAATATCCTCAACTGAAATTGGCGTCAGGAAGGGTATCCAACCGTAAAGTAACATGCCACATAATTTCCCCTCGCTTCATTCCTGACCCGTAACAGGGAAGAGAACTAGAGAATAGATATACAGTTGAGAATCTTATGTTACTGTCTAGGAGCATTGAGAAATAGTTCCTTCATCTGTTGCGTTACTAGCAAGCAAGGACTTCAAACTGCTTCTCTTTGTATTTCAGGAAGCTCATCTCAAAATAAGGAAAAATATTAGCCCATAGCATTCACCGTAAACGATTAAAGCATATCTTTTCTGTTAAAGTAAACCTAGAAGTGTCTGGTTTGCTGAACAGTGTTTAGGAACAAGAATAAATCAGTACATACCCAGTGTTCTGTCTGTACACCATCGACGGTGCACGAGCTACCAGTCTTTGTTTCAAACGAATAGAACTTATCGAAAGCTGCGTTCCCTACCAGATTCATCTGTATACTGAAGATCATCATTCTGTTTCGCCACCGGCTATTGCAGTTCATTGTTGCTACCGGTAAACGAAGTGCGGGGCTGTCCACTGGGATTATCGAATTTGTATGCGAGTCATTTGAGGTTACAGTAAACACAATGTAACCTAGGGTCTACTATTTAGACCAGGCTTGGTAAAAATGTGACTCGCTATTAGGACACATTTTGACTTGCTATCCATTTCTCTTGTTTCCAAACCCTCAAACCACCACCCTATTTCTGTCGGGCATTCAACCTTAATTCCATTTGTAGTTATTTGTCGGATTGCTAATGGTTATGCCGTTGCATCCTTCCCCTGCGGATTTCCTTCCCTCCTGGATAGGTGCTATGCACGTTGCATAATCCAGGCACTCGGTGACCCTGCGCACGGTCGCATTTTCGCCACGGATGATTTACTGTAGATGAAACTGGGTTTAACGAAAGAAAAGTGTCGAAAATAGCCTATGGTAGGACAGCACCGTAGTAAGCAAATGGCAAGCAGTAACAACGTGATAGCTGGCAAGCGACAGGAGATAACTGTAACATACAGAAGTTGAAAACTAGAAAAGCAGCTGGAATTGATAAAATTCCTGAGTATAAACTAAAGGCAATGGGTTGGGATATACTGCCATATCTGAAGTAATTATTACTGTTTGCATGAAGGAAGGAAGGAAGGAAGGAAGGAAGGAAGGAAGGAAGGAAGGAAGGAAGGAAGGAAGGAAGGAAGGAAGGAAGGAAGAAAGGACAATCCGGGTGTGTAAGGATACTTTAATCGGTTCTTGACTCGATTTTTAGTATAGTTCTATGCAAATCCTAGAACAAGCACTTTTGAAAACATATTTATAACATTTTATAACCACAAAGACATTATTTCCAAGATATTTAATAGCATTGCTATAACAGTGATGCTCACCCTTCCGTTATTTTTTCGTTGATGCTTCAAGTTCTTTGAAAGGAGCTACGACACGGCTCCACTCGGTGGTTTCGAGTAAAATGTAGTTGAGGTGCAGAGTTACGTATATGTTGTTTCAGGTAGTGCTAGTATTATGGTGAGGATTTTTTATGCATTACAGCAATGAATTTGAATGTTGACACCTTAGATAGAAGTCGACCGAGTGTTTCAGAAAACGATTTTGTTGGAAATAGGCTACATGATATTGGTGCCATTATACCAGTCGCTTTAACAATTTAAGACCAGTTATGAAAACCCACCGTATAGAGCGACGTCTTTGTTAACGGAGGGAAGAAAGTTGATAATTATTCTCGTATATGATTCAAATGTCTACCCGTATGTCTCGTTTCGTGATACAGGGTCGGGAAAGTGGTGATATGCAATTATATGGCATGTTTTTACGGCCGGATTCCCCTCCTCACGCCTTAAAATGTATAAATATTGCTCAAGACAATGCATTCAAATGCCAGTTCCCCCTTATATTTTTACCATAATTTATTTCCTTCGGTTCTTCCTTGTAATTTGCATGGAGGGCAAATACAAAGTCAGGGAACTCTCGGATCTCTAATAGATTTCGAGTCCTCAGGAAGATGCTGGTAACCTCTAGACCCCAACACCGCGGATTTGAGTCGTGCAGAGGTAGAGTCGGATAGCCTATTTGTAGGGCGAAGAAACATCTATTCGACATTCTAAGACGTATGAATTTGCATGAAAACGATCTCTTCGATGTTACCCGTCAAACCTGATTAAAACTCAACACCAGTTTCGTTATCTACAATGTGATGAAGTAAATATGGAACGTTGTAGTCACGTAGACAGCCTAAATAGTGTCAATTAATGTTCATTATTATTATTATTATTATTATTATTATTATTATTATTATTATTATTATTATTATTATTATTATTACAAGGCGTCCGTTTTTCTTCTTTCCATTCATTCCGTACCCTGAAGGGGGAACACTTGAATTTTGACGCGCTCTGTGTGACTGGGAGATGTGTGATGAGTTGAGGTGCAGTGGAGGACGAAGGAGATGGGATCGACTGTGGCCTATAAATTCGTCTGGAAGTGAGAATGGGAAACCACAGAAAACCGTTATCACCTACCCACTAAACGCTTTCATTCCGCAACGTGATTGGATACGGCGGACCTCCTACAGGTCTTAAGCCAGGAGATGTGCTGTGGTGGACTGAGGTGTGGAGAAGGGTGAGACGGAAGCGGCTGTTGCCTTAGTGAGGGGAATGGAAAACCATGGAAAATCATTCTCAGGATAGCGGACGGTTGGACCAGCCCACCGCCTTCCGAGTGCAGAACTGTATACACGAAACTACCGTTAAACAGAAACCTATTCCGCACGGGGTATCTCAGGACAGCCGACGGTAGGGTTTTAAATCCACCGCTTCCCGAATTCAGTGCTCTTAACTCTTAGTCTCTTCGTTCGGAAGCACATTTCTTATTTGTTTGATTTGTATTACCAATAGCATCATTAATACTTACTTCTTTGTTTCTTAATCTGCTTGCCCTCCACGGTTGGTTTTTCCCTCGGACTCAGTGAGGGATCGCACCTCTAACAACGGGTCAGGGATATAACTGGGGATGAGGACCAGTACCTCGCTCAGGCGGCCTCACCTGCTATGCTGAACAGGGGCCTCGCGGGAGGATGGGAAGATTGGAAGGGATAGACAAGGAAGAGGGAAGGAAGCGGCCGTGAACTTAAATTAGGTACCATCCCGGCATTTGCCTGGAGGAGAAGTGGGAAACCACGGAAAACAACTTCCAGGATGGCTGAGGTGGAAATCGAACCCACCTCTACTCAGTTGACCTCCCGAGGCTGAGTGGACCCCGTTCCAGCTCTCGTTCCACTTTTCAAACTTCGTGGCAGAGCCGGGAATCGAACCCGGGCCTCCGGGGTGCCAGCTAATCACGCTAACCACTACTGTATTTTATTCTATTTAGGAAGAAATTATCTTGTTTCTTTTGAAGCAGAAGTTGACATCGTTACACGAAATTGAGAGCAATCTGTTGCCAGAGCCATCTCTGGACAATATTGCCAACTTCATGTGGTATTCCACTCTCCTCCCCCTTCGCCCCGTCCCACCAAACAAGCGTGTTCATAAGCCCCTATCATTCGACAGCAGCTGTCACGCCGGAATGACGAGGGGTGAAACACTCGCTTCTTTTTCTTTTTCTCATATTCTTTCTAGCGAGTACTCATTAAATGTGGTCCATCCTGTCCCTTCCCTCTCTTGGGCTAGACCCACCCTTTGACCCTAGAACGTCCCTTCCGCCAACCCCGTCAGCTGAGGCATCCAATATCCTAGCATCTGCTGCTCCCCCGCCATCTTTAAATGAGGCCGTAAGAACTTATTTTACGAGGTGAAGAATTTGCTAAGTGAACGACGTTCAAGACTTCATATATTAGCCATCAGGAATTATGAGACTGGCTTTAACGTGAAGACTTATATGTTCCTTCTTAACTGAAATGTGGTGGAGAGAAATGGCCGTGCGGTTATGATCATGTAATTATGAGCTTGCTTTCGACAGGTGGTGAGTTCGAATCTTACTCTCAGCAGCCCTGAAGTTGATTTTTCGTGATCTTCCATTTTAACACTAGGCATATGCTGGGGCTGCACCGTAATTCAGGCCATGGCCTCTTCCTTTCCAGTTCTAGCCATTTCCCGTCCTTCAATGTGTTAGCTCGTCGTTAATCCGCTAGCAAAAATAAAAAATACAAGTAAAATGTTAGTATTAAGCAAAGCAAGCGAGCTTGAAGGCACATTGGAGATAGTGGGTTCATACGTGCATCAGTCCGCCGTCACAATAAATCCACGATTTTGTCGATGCGACATACAGCCAATTGTAAAAAGAAAATTTTAAAAAATCCCGGATTTGATGATATATCAGTGTGCATGTAAAAATAAAGAAAGAGGAGTGCATTTTGAACATTTTATGTAAGAAATAGTTTCATGTGGTATGCTAGTACGTGTCTGCCTCTGTGGTGTAGTGGTTAGTGTGATTAGCTGCCACTCCCGGGGGGCCGGGTTCGATTTCCGGCTCTGCCACGAAATTTGAAAAGTGGTACGAGGGCTGGAACGGGGTCTATCCCTTCCAAATCCCCCCCCCCCCCCCGCAAGGTCCCTGTTCAGCATAGCAGGTGAGGCCACCTGGGCGAGGTACTGGTCATCCTCCCCTGTTGTATCGCACGACCAAGAGTCTGAAGCTCCAGGACACTTCCCTTGAGGCGGTAGAGGTGGGATGGTAGAAGTGGGATCCCTCGCTGAGTCCGAGATAAAAACCGACCCTGGAGGGTAAACAGATAAAATAATAAGATGCTAGTACGTTCCGTTCCTGTTTGTTTTCCATGGTTGATCGTATAAGTTACTATTCAGAGTTGTGGAAAAAGAGTTCCAACATAGAAATAAAGCCTTTCCGGATCTATTTTCGTTGCTGTTGTTGTTTGAGTCATCGGTCCATGGAGTGGGTGATGCAGCACTCCATGTCACCCTATCATTTGCTAACCTTTTCATTTCTACATAACTGCTGCATCCTACATATGCTCTAATCTGCTTGTCATATTAATACCTTGATCTACCCCTACCGTTCTTACCGCCTACACTTCCCTCAAAAATCAACTGCAGAAATCCTGGGTGTCTTAAGTGTGTCCTATGATTCCATCACTTCTTCTCGTCAAATTTAGCCATAGCAATCTCCTCTCGCCAATTCCATACAGTATCCCTTCATTCGTGATTCGATCTATCCATCTTACTTTCATCATTCTTCTATAACACCACATTTCAAAAACTTCTATTCTCTTTTTTTCTGAATGAGTTACCGTCCACGTTTCACTTCCATACAACGCCATGCTCCAAACGAAACTCTTCAAAAACATTTTTCTAATTCCTATATCAGTGTTGGAAGTGAGCAAATTTCTTTTCTTAAGAAAGGCCTTCTTTGCTTGTGCTAGCCTGTGGAGAAAACTAGGAAAGGCTAGAGTAGGTTTCGTAAGTTTTACGGGAATTCAGAAAAGTAAGGGATCAGCATTTACAACATTTATTATAATATTTGAAAAATAACAATGAATAATTGGAATAATTTTGAAAATGAACAAGTCGTCAAAAGTCTTCAAACACTGGACACATATCCTTGAGCCAGATGGCCACCAGCTATGCGCATGCTATATATATATACTTATAAATAAGACTATTGTCTTATGAAGCCTGAAAAAATTCGTAATATCTGAAAGTTACATTAACTTTGAACGGCTGATCCAAGCCAGACCGATATTAAAATTGAATTACATGACTAGATAAATGAACATTAAAGCTATCAAAAATTACATTAAAGAGGTTTGCATGAAAAATAAATTCACAATGATTATAAATTTGATTACAAGGCTTGAATCGAAACAGCACTAAATTCTCCACCAGGGAGATAATAAATTGAAAAAATTGCCAAATGTTAGACTAGCAACAAAATAGTCCGGCAAATAAATAGTCCAGCACTGCAGTGCGATAGAAAAATTTTCAAAGGTAAACCAGCCGAATAAAAAAGTTATTTTCCAGAATTAGACATGGCTGGCTAAGGCATTGCATAAAATATTCGTAAGCAGAATACAAAGTCCAGGCTACCATTAGTACAAATCCGTAGAAAAATAGAAATGCCGGCCAAGCCAGCTGCAAGAGTGTCGAAATAGCGCTTAACGTGTCATACTGCAGTTGTAACAAGCGAACGAAGCCCAGGTCAACGACTTCGAGCAAGGTGTAGCGAAAACATGTCATCGGGAAGCCTCTTTCTCTAGTGCGTGCTGCGGAGTTTCTGCCTGGACGATAGTGCAGCACAAAAGCTGCCGTGGAGTAGCGATTACGGTGAGATCCTTGAAGAGAGTGAGGGCTGCGTCCTGTAGAACTTGATTGAGGCAGTTCTTAAATAGCGCTGTAGAAGGTTCCAGATACGACGTAAAGTAGTGCTGTAAGACTAACGGTAATAATTACTCAAAAGTACATGAAAATCTTAACAAAAAATACAAAATGGTGAGAGAAAGGAAGTCCAGAAAGAATATTAACAATTTCCAATTAATTAGTAATGTAACAAAGGCAAAAGACAAATAACAAAAATGACCAATAAAAAGTAGGAAGGCGCGGAAGAATACATTCTCGGTACTAATTAGAAATTAAGTTGCCGGTGACGCAAACAGTCATGTCAAGGTGATGCAACCAATCAACAAGCACAAAAATAACGTAAGTCAGCGGAGAAGAGAAATAAAATAGGCAGGCAGTACCTATTCATCTAACCTGTCATATGAATGCACGTCGAAGGGAACTTATATTAAATCAACGAAAGGTTGCCAAACCGAAAACAAGGCAAGAACAACATATAACACAAATTCAAACAAGCAGGAGAGGTACCGAAAATAGTGAAAATTACCAACAAATCGTACGTTCATGCGCGCATGAACCAGCCTGCATTTCATGTCCTCCATACTTCTGCCATCGTTAGTTATATTACTACCCAAGTAACAATATTCATCCACTTAAGACTTCGTTTCCTAATCGAATATTTCCTGCATCAACTGACTTCGTACGACTGCACTCCATTACTTTAGTTTTGGACTTATTTATACTCCTCACCCAAGACTCCGTCCATACCATTCAGCAATGTCTCCAGATCTTCTGCATTCTCAGGTAAAATAACAATATCATCGGCAAATGTCAGGGTTTTGATTTCTTCTCCTTGGATTGTGATTCCCTTTCCAAATTCCTCCCTTATTTCCTTTACTGCATGTTCTATAACATATTTTCTTCTTCTACGTGTGAGAAATTTGTCCGAAAATTAATTTGTCCGAACCTTACTGTTACACTCTGTATTGGGCTCATTTATTGTTCAATGGGGTTCTGTACAGTAGGTGAGATTATATCTAGTCGCTTTGCTGCACTGTTGGTCTCTTCTGAGAAGCAATAGGCCTAGATTGTATTATGGCACCGGCTACTCTCTATCTTTACTCAAGACAGTGAAGCTGCAATAAATTTACTTTTCTGTTTTGTATGTTCTCAATTATCTCAAATTTCTTGCAGCAATTGCTAGAATTAATTTTTGAAATGATAAAGAATTAATATCGGAGCCGATGACCTTCGATGTTAGACCCCTTAAAGCAACAAGCATCATCATCATCAAGAATTAATATCCCGACATAACCTATAGCTTTACACACAGTGCTTTCGCTGCAGAATCCCTTCTGCGATTTTATAGATTTCAGTAACTTAAATGATCCATGTAAATCAACAAACGTGAAAGATTACAGCCTTGTCTTATTCGTGAAGGTACCTTGAACCAAAAAGTCATTATATCATCAATTTACACTGTGGCCCGATTGTCAGCATAAATGCCTTTAATTGCCTGCAGCGTAATATAAAGAGATGCTGGGAGTAGGATGATACGAAAAGCATTTTCTAGAGTAAAGTGATGTCAGTAGGAAAGATTCCTAAGAGATCTGACAGTCGGGTAGGGAATAAGAAAGTGGATCACGTGGATCATATCAATGTTTAGGATATAGGCCTATATTCTCCTTGTCCGACTCATTGACTGAATGGTCAGCGTTGAGGCCTTCGTTTCAGAGGGTCCCGGGTTCGATTCCTGGCCAGGTCGGGGATTCTAATCGTGTTTGATTAACTTTTCTGGCTCTGGGACTGGGTATTTGTGTTTGTTCCAACACTTTTCTCTTCATATTCAGACAACACACTACACTACCAACCAGCACAGAAACACACAATAGTGATTACATCCTTGGATATAAAGTTGGCGTCAGGGAGGGCATCCGGCCGTAAAACAGGGCCGATCCACAGGTGTGGGAATAGAGGAAGAAGAAGAAGAAGAAGAAGACGAAGAAGAAGAAGAAGAAGAAGAAGAAAGAATATATTCTCCCCGGATGGAAATATAATTGAATCAAGGTGGAGGAAAGCTAATGTAATGAGCTCGCAGTTACTATCAACGGAATCTGTAAGAAAGAAGTCGGCTCTCGGATAAACCATCTTTACATCGCTCTGAATTAAGATCGACATTACTGTAAGAGAGTGAAATCCAGATGGTTCCAATATATCTTGTTCATAACTTGGAAGTAACGGACATAAAAGTAGCGCGAATTATTGTAACTTAGATAAAAACATGTGGGAACAATGGCACGGAGTTAGGAATCAACTCCGTGCGTATAAATCGGTTTCTGTGATGGGGTCATGTGAGGCGAATAAAGGAGGTGAAGTTACGTAGGAGAGTAATGGACTCGTCCATTGAGGTAAAAAGGTAGATGTTACAGGTTGACGATAATTAACGCAGTTTTAACGTCTTTCCAGCGCCCCGCCGTCTAGGGATAATGAGCCTGCCTCTCATCCAGAGGTTCCACGTTCGATTTCCGGCCAAGTCAGAGATTTTTACCTGGACATGAAGTGCCTTTAGTTAGGTACCATCTCGACATTTGGTTGGAGGAGAAGTGGGTAACCACAGAAAACCACTTCGAGGATGGCTGAGGTGGGACTCGAACCCCCTCTTCTCAGTTGACCTCCCTTGGCTGAGTGGACCCCGTTCCAGCCTCTGTACCACTTTTCAAATTTCTTGGCAGAGCCGGGAATCGAACCCAGGTCTCCAGGAGTGGCAGCTAATCACACTATCCACTACACCACAGAGGCGGATTAATCTTATTCTTATTCTTATTCTTATTCTTATTCTTATTCTTATTCTTATTCTTATTCTTATTCTTATTCTTATTCTTATTCTTATTCTTATTCTTATTCTTGGCCACCGACCTCAGTGACGCAGTCCATTAGGTTGTTGTCCTGTTTCAACGATAGTGGGCTCAATCCTGGTTGACGACAGTGGCATTTAAGGATGTCTTAACTGGACTGGTCTTTGGCACCAGGGAACTCGGTTTCTATTCTTGGCCGGGTCAGAGATTTTATCTTTAATTGGTTAATTGCGATAGTTCGGGGGCTGGGTGTGTATGCCGTCTTCAACATTAGAATCATCATAGGCAGGGCCCCATTCTCACAGACGCGCTAGTTGCCTTTCAGATGTCAACTTAAATAAAACCTGCACCACGTCTCTCCGGGAGCAACGCACCTTTATAATAATAATAATAATAATAATAATAATAATAATAATAATAATAATAATAATAATAATAATAATAATAATAATAATAATAATAACTATTATAATAACTATAATAACTATTATTAATATTATTATTATTATTGTTGTTGTTGTTGTTTTTATTATTATTATTATTATTATTATTATTATTATTATTATTATTATTATTATTATTATTGTGTACCAAATATTTCAAGTATTCCAGTAATTTATAAAAGCTGGGGACTAATTTCTTCAAGTTCAGAACCTCTGTTTCGTACTGTACTATACAAAGAAATCTTTTCCACGACTTCATTTACTGTAAATCCGTCCGACGCGTTTAGAATCTGTGTTGACAATGGACGTGGAGACCAGAAGCAGCTACTTCCTCTTTAAGTCTGGCTATTACATTGCTAACTTCATATCATGATGGTAATACATTTTCTGAAAAATAACAAAAGTTCTCATGAATCCAAGGATTTAGTCTGAGTTCTCATTGTGTTAGAGGCCAACGGTGAGCAAAAACAAACAAGGCACTTAATGTTCGTGAAGACAGACCGTAATAGCGCTCCCTCAATGCGGTACATGTGGGCATTTGGCCAGAATGGAGGAGCGCTATTCGGCTTCTTGTTGCAGAATGTGGTTACACGATATTCCTCAGCTTGAAGTGTGGTCATGTGAAACGTAAAATGTGACTGCATTCTAGACGCCGTTCGACGATTCTCACTCGCGTCATGGAACGTGCCCTAAAGTGGGTTATATACGACGGCTTGCTCAGTCAAGAGCGACTTCAGTACTATGAATGAGTTTGGTTGTGCATTCAACCGCACTTTTGTTAGTGTTATCGGGGCACAAATTCTTTAAAACAAGCATCATGAAGAATCCTGGAGGAGTGAAAGATAAACTAAAAGTTTCCACAGCAATACATTGCAGCTGAGTTGTGAACCCAGTGTGCAGCTGCTTTTGATTCCAGTAATTAAACATTCTTATTTACTTACTTACTTACTAGGCCTACTTACAGTACTTACAAGTTACATCTGTCGGTTAGTGTTATAGTGTCACCTCCGGATCCCAAGATCACGGGTTCAAACTCAGCAGAGTTAGTCAGAATTTTGAAAGAGGGAAAAGAAAACCATCTATTTTACAAGCCATCTCGTGCGGTTCTGGCATGTAAAAGACCTCTGGTGACACTTTTCGTGTTTATCCCACAAAATTAATTAAACTCAGTCGTTGATCGTTCAGGAAGCTTCACATTATTCTGCCATCTGGTACAGTCAAACAGAAAGTCCCAGATGATGTCAAATAAAAATATCTGCACATGGTAGCTGAGGTCATCCGATTATTCTTACCATTATTATTGTTATTATTTTTTTTACTTACTTACTCACTTCCTCTTTATGGATAGGCCTTTTCCACCTCACTTCAAACTAGGCCTACGTTTTCACGATCGATGTATGCCTTTTCTTCCAACAGGAAGTTATCGAGAGCCCTTCCGTCTGTCCTATCGTGTACAATTCTTTAATTTGTGGAAAATACATTGAGTTGTTTTCTTGTATGTTTTTATCTTTGAGGGATGTCATTCCACTGCTCTAAGAAACAGTATTTCTCATACTTTATCCATTTCAAAAACATGTTTTATTCACCAGCGTCTCACATTTATACATTAATGTTGGCAGAGTTATAATATGATAAAACTGAAGTTGAGTTTCTTCTCGTAACTTACCTAAAAGTCAAATTGTTCCACACATACACTGATATCGGTGGAGTTTCTTCTTCACTTCATCAAATTCATTAGCAGATAATTCACAATCAATGTAAGTGAAGGCAGAGATTTATTCCATGGGCTGACTGTCAGATGCTATCTTTGTTCTGGGAGGGTACTACTTCTACCATGCCATAACTTTACTCTTTGTTTAGGGAAACTGCAGACTGTAGCCTTTAGAGATGGTGTCTTTTTCCAGAATGCGAGCTCCTAATTACATAATCGATGTGCTTTATATAGGATATATTGTGGTCCAGAAGATAGTCCTCACATGTACTTTACAGTGAAGGGAGTAGGTAGTTGGAAAGTTTTATCAGTCTGTAATAGTGATAATTATTATTTGCCTTATCGATCTATAGTATGTTGAAGCACTGTCATTTTAAATGTTACAATCAATCAATCAATCAATCAATCAATCAATCAATCAATCAATCAATCAATCAATCAATCAATCAATCAATCAATCAATCAATCAATCAATCAATCAATCAATCAATCAATCAATCAATCAATCAATCAATCAATCAATCAATCAATCAATCAATCAATCAATCAATCAATCAATCAATCAATCAATCAATCAATCACTTAGGGCTGCCGTCCTGGTGGCAGATTCGCTATCAGTTGTTTATCTATTTTTCTACTTGCCTTTTGTTCTATTTGTCTACTGACTGATTGGCTCGAAGTTAAGTCCTCTGTAACGACAGGGAGTTCAACTTCTTTAGCGGCTTATAACCAAGTTGCTCATAGTTAACTCACCTAGTTCTGTAAATAAGACGGTTTTCCTCTATTCGGGGACATCCTCAGCGTGTAAAACTTGTTCATAGGATGCACACGTTACCTTCATCAACTTTAATCACCTTCCTGAATATCTAATAAGCATATAACCGATCAATGGGGATAGGTATCTCAGTGTACGTATTACCTTAGGTACGTAGGATTTTTGTTTGTTGACAGTGTACATTCCTTGCGGCAGAGGTTGAATTCTATATTCCACTGAATTTTACTCAGTGACTGCATTATTTTGGATTGAGATGTAGGCTACTCGTATTAAAGTGTGTTGGAGAGAGACTACAAACTTTGGCGAATTCCTTGGTTGATAAGTATTTAATTTATCAGTCAATTTAAGTCGCATATGTCTTGTAACAAAGTGCTGTCTGGCCAAGGCGATATAGGCGTGCTTGGTTCACTCGGAAGGAAGTGGGTTCGATTCCTCCTCAGGAAGTCGAAAAATTTAAGGAACGAAATTTACATTTCCGGAAGTACACATGTCCCTAAGGTTCACTCAGCTTGCACCAAAAAATTAATACCAGGCTAATTCCTGAGAGCAAAGGTGGGCGTAGAAGAGCTAACCACTCTACCCCATAAAGTGCCGAGATTACGGACGTTACCTTCCGCCCTCGTCTCAACAGCCTTTACGGAGATGACTTTGCAATTATTTTTAGTCTTCTTGTAAATATTTTTAATTAATATACTCCAGTCGAAGCCCTTTTCGTAATCAGTTTTTAATCCGACATTTCTGTGTACGACCCTGGACGGTGTTCCTCTCCACATTTCAAAGGTGTCAATAATTGCACAGTGTAGGACTTTCACTAGTTTATCATTATTTAAAAGAACCAGGAATACGTTGCTACTCAACACTTTGGATTTTATGTCTTTATTATTACTGATGGATTTTTTTTCCAAATGGTTGTTAACTTAACTGTCACTTATCTGTATTTCCAATAGAATGTGTTGTCTTTGATGCTCCTGTTAATGATATCGGAAGATTGATGATTCAAGTTGCGCACTTTCTAACTGCATAGTGAATCATGTATCCAGTGTGCTTTTTTTGTGTGTACACTTTAACCCTCTACTGCATAGTGTTGCAATTAGGCAACATATAACTTTTCACCTGTGTAAATGGGTACAGATTGTGGAGAGAGGTAGTTTTACGGCACACTTCCAACTGTACAGTCAATCAAACACATATACCAGTGATGCCTTGTATTTTTTTTTACATAACAGATGACAAAACAGCCTCACAACTCCTTCCACCCCGTCAACATCCACGCCTTCCACCTTGGAGGTTCTTGAGTTAGTCGCATATGTTATATCATGTTGAATCATCAAATATCATGCACATATACAATGAATTGTATGATTTGTAGTGATGATCCCACTTAGGTGCAAAAAATTTATATGCAATTTGATAAAATACTTAGTAAGATTTAAAAATGAATATTTTCAATGTTTGTTGAATTTCACATTTGAAAAATAATCAGTTTTGCAAACAATTGAAAATGATGCGATATGCTGAAATGTACCATACTGCATGTCAAGAACGTGAAACGTTGACTAGTATACTTGTTGATATTTTAAAAATGGAATTGTACTACATTTAAACAAACAAAAAGGAGTACCACCATCATTTCAAACATTGCTTAAAATATTACAAGCCTTGTATTTAGTTCTTACTTATTTCGAGATGCTACATCTCGTTGAACCCTGCTTTATGAGTATATGGATTTTTTTCCTGCCAATCCCAGGTGTCTTATTTCTTTGTTTTGTGTTTATTAAAATAGTTATCAGCACGATGATCATGACTGTAAAAAGTGCCATATAGTCTTTGTTCTCTTTTGGATGGTAAAGTAGTTGTTCCTCCTTGTTATATTTTGGGATATTCTTCTTCTAGTACAGCCGCTTGTCTCGAGACGACAGCTCCTTTTAAAAGTAAAACAGACAGTATAAGAAGAGCTCTACATCATAAATAAAACCAGAGATGAATGCTTTCAAAGCATAGAGCGTTGCCGCAGAAATAAAATCATGAAGAAAACAAACAAAAGAAAAAAAAGAGGGGGAGAGAGGAAAAATAAATTGGCAAGATGCAACGCGGAACATTTTCCATTATCATATAGGCTCGCTTGTTCTCGTGCTATGCTGCTCAAAAGGAGAAGTGGGAACTTTGAGGGTCTGCTCTGTAAGATCAATACGATTCTGGTTCTGCGTTGCTCATACAGTCACCCCACCACGCTCCGCGTTCTCCAGAGAAACCTTTCCTGGGAGATTTTATCGCTCCATCAGGCCATACATAATACGTAATACGTGTTATAAGTTCCTATCAGTTTTGTTCCTAGTCACAACCAGGAGAGATATTCGAGTGTTTATAACCTAAGAATTTTTGAAATATTGAAGATAAATATGATATAACATAGGCTGCCTAGCAAAGGTGGTAAAGGCGTGTTCAACTCACTCTGCAAGACGTGGGTTGGATTTCCCTTTAGGAAGTCGAAAACGTTTGAAGAAACGAGGCTACCGATTTTGGAGATGCGTATGATATCTATACCATGACAATTCCTTGGATCAAAGGTGGTCGGACAATGGACTAATCGCCCCCTATGGGTGCAGGCATAATGAAATGAAATGGCGTATGGCTTTTAGTGCCGGGAGTGTCCGAGAACATGTTCGGCTCACCAGGTGCAAGTCTTTCGATTTGACACACGTAGGCGACCTGCGCGTCGTGATGAGGATGAAATGATGATGAAGACAACACATACATTCAGCCCCGGTGCCAGCGAAATTAACCAATGATGGTTAAAATTCCTGACACTGCCGGGAATCGAACCCGGGACCCCTGTGACCAAATGCCAGCACGCTAAACATTCAGCCATGGAGCCGGACGGTGGAGGAATGAAGTGCATCTACAGCGATTCCTATATGTCGTAGATGGCAGCTAAAATGGGGACCCGCATCAACTGTGGGCTTGGGAGCGCGTAGTGGCACCATAGCGCCCCTAGATGAGTCGGACAGTGCTTCCACTTTTGCCAGGTTCCAAACTTTTTCTTTCCTATTCGATCTCCTTCGCTCAACTATTATTCCCTTCCAACCCGGATGGTGTAAGATTTGAGATGCGTAGGTAGTTCAATTTTTCGTCCTTTGGGGCCCTTCCTTTCTTGTAACAAAAGCTTCATTCTTCGACGGATTGGTCCTTTACCTGTTCTTATTAATGTTAAGTGGGAGTAATGTCTAGTTGTACATCGCCTTAAAAATAATCATCATTATCTCTACAGGGCTAGCCATTCTATACTACTTACTGTATGCCGAGGTTACGAATACAGGGAGTTTTTACTTTCTTCTTTGCTGGGGCCTTCACTGTCTACACGAAGTAGAATGTCGCGTTCAAATGTGTTTATGAACGGCAAAACAAACGATACTGATATTACTGTTCTGCTCAGTGGCAGAGCATGGATAAAACGTCTGGACGTTCACTGCTTTGGAAATTAACGTGTTTAAATTAATTGTTACTTGATGTTTACATAGATGTAAACTAGTGACATTGCTTGATCAGCAACGCGACTATCCTTTTAAGGCACACGTTTTCACATCAAATAAGTTACCAAAACAATGCGGAACGAAAAAGGGAGAATACGTGGTGTAATTACATTTAACTGATTCAGTTTCCTCTGATTTTGAAGACGTTGCTTGCGTAGGAATAAATGATTCAAGAATGTGTTAAGCAGACTACTGTTATTAATTTCTTGACGAATTTTGTTGATTACTTTTCATAAAACACGTATTACTGATCAAAAGTGTCATTAATTACATAAACTTAGGCTACGTACACCTATTGATGCTATACAAATCGAAGCTACCAAAATATTCTGGTTCATTGTGGTTAATTGCATCAGAACCGCAAAAACGTGAAATTAAAAATTCCTTCAATAACTACCGCAAACGGCAAATATTAATCGCGCGCTTTGGCAGTGCTTCGGCTAATTTCGGGGCTGCTCGTGTCTGTCGCTGGTCCACTCGCCAGCGATGTTTCAGGTATGTTCTCCTTGCTCTTCATAACCCTTCGCCTTGTGCACCCTCGTTACGTCCCACAGCCCCGCACCAGCAGTCCTGAAATTGAACCTCTTCGCTGGTTCCGGAGAGAACTGAGTGTTGATGTCAAAATCATTGTTACGTGAGCGAATATACAGAACTAAATGAAAGAATACGCTCTTGATTTTACTAAGATTTGCCTATTTCTAGGGGGTTCACTGAGGCACGCTTGCATCTGCAGTCCATGTTTCCCTAGCAACGAAGAATTTATTTATTGTATATAATAGTTTGACAATTTGTGAATTCAGTGTTGTGTTCATTTCTAATAATAATAATAATAATAATAATAATAATAATAAAGTAATAATAATAATAATAATAATAATAATAATAATAATAATAATAATAATAATAATAATGTAGTAATAATAATAATAATCGCGTGTGGCCTCCGGAGAGGCCTGGTGCAGGTCTTTTGATTGAACGCCCTTAGGTGATCTGCGCGTTTTGATGAGGATGAAATGATGGCGAAGACCGCAAAAACGTGAAATTAAAATTCCTTCAGCTGTGGGCTTGGGAGCGCGTACTGGCACCGTAGCGCCTCTAGGTGAGTCACATACACCCAGCCCCGTGCCGGGGGAATTAACCAGTTATGTTTAAAATTCCTGACCCTCTCGGAATTGAATCCGGGACTACTGTGACCAAAGGACAGCACGATAACCACTCAGCCATGGAGCCGTAATGTTCATTTCTGTAATTATGATTCTCACAACAGAAGATAATCTGTTTATCATGTAATATTATCTCCAATCATACGGAGTGGGGAGTTAGAATGAGCCGACTTTGCTTCACGTTAAAGAACGGTGCGAAAAGCTATTTAATAACGAATAAGGTACAGTCCCATCATTTTCCTAATGCGAAAGTGGGAAACCACATGAAACCATCTTTTTCAAGGCTGACGACGGTGGGATTTGAACCCACCATCTCCTGAATCCAAGTTCACTTCTACGCGACCTTGGCCGCGCAGACAGCGCACTGCGTTTCTACTGGAACTAGAGAATACAAATTAAAATATTACGGTAAGCCTACCCACCAGTTCTGCTTCTTTTTTTTTTTAAAGATTATTGCCTTCTAGTGTCGGGAGGGTTCGCACACGTTCCAGCTCTGTAGCTGCTACTCTTGGTACACACCCTGGAGATGAGCTACATGTACCGCTGTGTGGTGTGAGGATTTTGTTTGTGTAGGTGTAATTGTACGGCCTGGCAATGGGTTGGAGACGGTTGTGCCCTTAAGAAAGATACGATCCCTGCATTTGCCTGAAGTGAGAAAACCACGTAAACCATTTCGAGAATGGCAGAGGGCAATTGGAACCCACCTGTCTCTCGAGTACAAAGCTAGCAATCAAAACTGGCTGTGCCACAACGCACTGAATTAACCTGTTCGGTAGGACTTCTGCTGATAGCAGCCTTGACAAAGCCTACTGTAAGACTTAAGAATTCAGTCTTGACAAAGCGTACTGTAAGACTTAAGAAAGCCTAATTTATTCTTGACAAAGCCTACTCTAAGATTTGAGAAAGCCTAATTTCAAGCTTGACAAAGCGTACTGTAAGACTTGAGTAAACCTAATTTCAGACTCCACAAAGCCTGCTGTAAGACTTGATAACGCCTAATTTCAGTTTTGAAAAAGCCTATGGTATGAATGCCTACTCTGATTACCAGAGATTTATACGCCCTCTCCTTTACATCCTTACCACCCTGACATATCCCCATAACCATACGAAGAGATCTGCAACCTTTATTTACAACCACGTTAATGTGTTTACCCTACTGAAGTTGGCCGTGCGTTTGGGGTCCCATAGTTGTGAGCTTGAATTTAGGAGCCCTGATGTTGATTTATGTCTTTTCCCATTTTCACACCAGGCTAATGGTTGGACTGACCTTAATTAAGGCCATGGCTGCTTCTTTTACTTTCGTACCATGCCTACTGCATCCCAACCCATTGTCTTTAGTATATCCCCAGAAATCTTATCAATCCCAGCTGCCTTTCTAGCTTTAAACTTTTGAATCTCTTTGGTATTTTCTACTATTGGCTTTACTTCACACCGACACAGATAGGTCTTATGACGACGATGGGGACAGGGAAGTGCTAGGAGTAGGAAGGAAGCTACTGTGGCAATAATTAAGATACGGCCTGGTATGCCTGATGTGAAAATGGGGAGCTACAGAAAACCATCTTAAGGGCTGCCGACAGCAGGGTTCGAACCCACTGTCTCCCGAATGCAAGCTCATAGCGGCGCACCCCTAACTGCATGGCCAACTTACTCGGTGTATCTTTTTGTACATGTCTTTGTTATCATAAGTAAATTTCACTACTTTACCAGTATCAGTAACCTCTTTAGCCGGGACATTATCCTTTTATACAACAAATTTCTCGTACTGCTGACTGAATACTTCTGCCTTCTGTAAATCCTCACCTTATACACTCCCGTTGTTCATTAAAGATCCTGAAATGTCCTCCCTGGAACCTGCTTCTGCCTTAAAGGTACCTGCACATATCCGTTTATTTTTCCATGTGATTAATATGAGCGTAGCGTCCTTCAGTTCACTGAGTGTGGGATTCGATTCTAGATTGGGCCGGTTATTTTAGCCACGTCGAATTAATTCTTCTATCTCGGAGACCGGGTGTTTGTGTCTGTCCCAATACAAACCTCCGCTTAATTTACACACACAACATGCCTCTCTACCAATATCAGCATTACATGTGCGAAATTTAATATATACATATATATCCACAGAAGTGTTGGGGTAATCGAACTACCCACCTGTCCATTGATCAAGTCCAATGAATTCAGGAAAACCAATGAGATATGCTCCACTGTACTGGTTAAAGATAATAATAGCGTTTGGCCTCCGGAAAGGCCTGGAGCCCTACCTATAATGATAAATTCTAATGCTGAAGACAGCACACACACGCACACATACACAGTCCCAGAGCCATCGGAATTAACCAAAAGAAGGTGAAAATCCTAGACCCGGCCGGGAGTCGAACTTGGAACCTTCTCGACCAAAGGTCAGCACTCTAAAAGTTTAGCCATTGAGCCGGACTGGTTAAGGATGTTGAAGTTTTCTCTGAATGGAGTGTTGTTTTCCCCAGATATGTAATACAGACATTAACAAGGTATCCTCAGCTGGTAACACAGACGTTAAATGCCGAATCAATCACAATTGCACTCGCCACTGAGTCGGCAGGAAGATCGATGTTGCAGACACTGTTGATGAATGTGTCTTGGAGGGGTAGTGAGGCAGGTCAAGTATAGACGTGTGTGTGTGTGTGCTCATTACCAGGACTGAGCGTCATTCTGTCTAGACGTCGGGATGGATTAGCCTCAGACGGATATCCGAGGAGTACAGCTGATACAAACTGTCTCTTTAATACGTATTACTGTGCAGTTCATCTCGCTTTCAAGATTCCTCTTACCACGAATGTTTTATTGAATTGCCACGGTATTCACATATTCGTAATTTTCAGGTTAGATGGTAACATTTCTGTTACCGTGGCAGGTATTCCAAGTCTCTTAACACACGTGAAACTTTGAAAACATATGTGAATGTAGGAAGTATGTTTATTTATTTTACATAAGGTAACTTCAAATGCAGAGTAAATAAGAGATAGGGATAAAACTGTATTGTTATTCCTAAAGCCAAGTCCTCAGTTCCTAAGAATTCCTCCAACATGGCATTATACAAGTATGACATCAAATTTCGTTCCTCTAAGTAATGTAACTGGATTCATTGAAAGTGCCACAGATAAAATATAATAATAAAAAGGTACCGAAACATGCCATAACATTCAAATATAGCACAGGATTTTCATTTTCATACAACAGATATCAGCACTGACTGAGAACTTTCTCACATTACCCGTAGTTTACACCACTATGAGCAAATCACTCAGCAGCCGTCTACAGCGATCCTACAATGCTTGTGCTCGATTTGTACTAAACACAAGTATTCCAGCGCAGTCCGATACCAGTCTTGTCTGCCAGCTATCATGCCTAGGATTGACTGAACGATGCAAATACCACGCTCTTTCCCTTTTGTACAGTGTTGTACAAAGAATTAAACCGGCCTATTTCATAACAGATTATAAATATCTCTGCTTTTCAGGTAGAATTCCTTCACGGGCATCAACACGATCTCTCTTGTCTATTCCTATTCATTGCAGCGGTACATACACATTTATACCAGCTAAGATACGTTTACGATAATATCATACGTATGTATCTTTCTAACCTCAATGTTGCTAATGGATACGATGTGTCAGATTTTATTTTATACTACTACTACTACTACTACTACTACTAATACATGTTTAATGTACTTTCAGATACTAACATGTTTAAAATGGCTGTATTGGAGGAATTTTAACCGGAAAAGGAGCTCGTAAAATTAAAAAAAACAATAGGCTATACCTTATTGCATCACGATAATTTACATTTATGGCGTATTTCAAAACCTATCGCAATGCAAATACCACATTTACGCTGATGATGTAGAACTTTACTTCCA
This sequence comes from Anabrus simplex, assembly GCF_040414725.1. Classification (NCBI taxonomy): domain Eukaryota; kingdom Metazoa; phylum Arthropoda; class Insecta; order Orthoptera; family Tettigoniidae; genus Anabrus; species Anabrus simplex. The sequence continues at coordinate 196,867,535 of NC_090265.1, forward strand.
CACATTTCCAGATCAAATATTTTCAGCCACATAAAAAGCCAGTCAAAATATAACATCGTTTTCTTATGGTCTTTGAGATGTGGTCCTACGTTAATCCCAGCAAAAACGCAAGCCATCATTCTCGTTTATCCGAAGTTACTTGTGAAGGTCAATCGACTGGTGATTCCACCTGTAATCTAATGTATTACGGACATGCCATCAGCAAAAGTCCTAGGCGTACGTTCGATGATATCATGTCATGGACAAAACATTCTCGGCATTGAACACGCTGCACAAGTCTAAATACTTCCTGCAAAAATAATTTTAAAGTATACTAATAGAAGCCTTATTTTTCCATCATTTCGACTATTGTGATGCGACCTATAGAGATGCTGGGCGCAAGTTATTGGGCAGATTGCAACGTGGTCAAAAATGCATGTATGATATACGAATGTAACCTACGGTACTATGAACATGTAGCTCCTTTATACAAACACCTATCTTGGTCCCGACTAGAAATCCGTCGCACTGTGCATACTCTATGCTATCTCCATAAAAATCTTCATTCTTCACAGCCATACCTTACTTCATATTTCAAATACTTCTCATTCTGTAACAGTCTCAACATTAGCTCTAGAAATAATTATATCCTTGTTTTACCTACCCGCAGAACAGTCATTTACGATAAATCATTTACAGTACTTGCCTGCCCTGAGTGAAACCTCCTTCCTGAAAGCATCAGAGGGATAAATGCTATTCCCACCTTCAAATAAGCTCTTTGCACACATTTTATGCACCAATAAGATTCCTATGTAAAGTTAAATCTGCTACTTACAGCCATTCAATTGTCATGGATGCTCTGGTAGAAGATTAATTTACATTTCTTAATTCTTTTTATGAAATACTAGAAAATGTACCCGTGCTTCGCTGCGTTATTCTACCTTGTACACGGATTTCACGTAAATTTCTGTACGCGCTGTAAGATTATATTAAATTGCATGTCCCCCAGCGCTATCCGAGAAACAAAACGAGGAGGAACCCATACGTTGTTTCCGATGTAAGGTGCGTGTTGGGGAGGTTTGATGATAATGGCAGGCCACATTTCCTACTGCCATTCACAATCGCGTTCGAGAGTTTCTACTATAACGGCAGGCTCACTTGCCAACTGCCATTCACAACAGAGGTGGGGAGTTTTCATTATCAAGGCAGCACTTTTTCCTTATGCCAGTCACAATCGAGTTGGAGACTCTATCTAACGTATAAGTTTCGAGATACGACAAAAGGTCACAGAACCAAAGTTGTAGATCTCTCAAAATTAAGCGGCGATTATGCTATATGTTTTGTGATATGATTTACTGTTTAGCCAGCAGTTACCCCGAAACGAAGGTCTGCACTGTCATAAAAATTACCTCTACCTTTCGATATTTTCCGTGTCCAAAAAGTTATTTGATTTGAACAGCTTAGAATTTTTCCTCAGAGGAAAGAGTGTCCAGGTTTCGGGATTAGCACTCGCATACATACGGAGAAATTAAGGAAGACTGTAATACAGTTAAAATGTTGGCATTAACTGAACGTAGGACTATAACTGAGTAAAGTCGGGTATGACAAATATGTGAATAGCAAGTGGATGTTTTGGAAAATGTTAAGTCCCTCACTAAATTGTGATAATATGAGTTACGGATTTAAGAAAGCGCGTAGAGGAGAAATTTAGTCGCAGTGATTCTTAAGTAAACAGATAAGAGGTGATTTATAGTGTTATTACTTTAGCATAAAGAGGCAAGGCAGAAGAAAGAAATTAAAGCAGAAAACAGAGGTGGTAGTGAAATACAGTACAAATTATAGTAAATGCCATAAAACACCTTACGGTGTGAAATAATAGGTACAGGTACTGGACAGTACTGTTCAAATATTAACAGACACCCTCAGTGCTATTCGCAGACGATTGTAACCTCCAACGGTATAACGCAAATGTCCCTCAGAATGGCAGCTTGACGTCTCTATCGACTTCTACCCAAGGAACAACCACGAGTTTACAGGAAATGGCATTACGTTACTTCCCTGCTAGCAAGCAGCTAGAGACGTTGCCATGGTAACTGGTGGCTTTGTTATTGGTCTGCCGGTCACTCAATTCAGAGCATGAAACCCGCAGAAAATAGTAAATTTCTCCGTCATTTGATGAAAAAGCCAAATTAAGTACGTAAAAAAGTTGTTTAAAATGAAGGGGCGTTTCACATGTAGTACTGGGATTTTACAGAAATTCATTAGTATAAGAGAACATTGAAAAACAAATCTGTTCTAGTTGACCTGTAAACCCCCAGTCTGTTCAGTGATTTTAAAATCATATGCATATATAAACTTATCTCTGGATAAGTATACTCTAAGTATGAAGTTTGGTCGAGATCTATGCAGCCGTATTGCTGTGATGGTGAACAGACAAAAAAACAGACAAACATACTCGAAAACTAAATACCACTAACTCTGCCTTCAGTTGACCGAAAACGGATAAATACCTGAAGAATTGGCAAAAAAAAAAAAATACAGACAGCGGACCCCTACAACTTTATTTATATAGATTACAATCAAGATAACCGTGCTTCGCTATGGTTTTAAACTGGAAGTTATTATTCAAAGTTTTACATTTTGGAGAGTCCACTGTCAGCTGAGCCTGTAAAATACGTCCTCAGTTCGTACATCAAACTGTTTTGGATGAATGATTATTTATTTTATAATGAACCACTCACTTGAACCTTGTACGACCGAGCTCGATAGCTGCAGTCGCTTAAGTGCGGCCAGTATCCAGTATTCGGGAAATAGTGGGTTCGAGCCCCACTGTCGGCAGCCCTGAGGATGGTTTTCCGTGGTTTTCCACTTTCACACCAGGCAATACCTTAATTAAGGCCACGGTTGCTCTCTTCCTACTCCTAGCCCTTTCCCGTCCCATCGTTGCCGTAAGACCTATCTGTGTCGATACGACGTAAAGCAAGTTGTAAAAAAAAAGAACCTCGTACGAATGAATTTGAATGTTTTTAACCACAAATGATTTAAAATCTAGGACATAAAAGCGACCAACCTGTAACATTTTGATTTTGTATGTCGAACAGTAATGGACGAATGAATACTTTTTTAACGGGTGAATGTTTTGAATAAGGATATAGAAAATCACCCATCATAAAAATGTTATGTTCGTGCCTGAAATGGTTTCGGAAGAATGGTTATTGTGTTTTTGAGAGTCAACTACCATCTAAACCCCTTAGGAGAGAAATGCTTTGAAGTATACGGTATTTTACACCTAGGACATAGAAGAAGACCCTTCTCGAAAAATTACAACTTTGTACGCCAAACGGTTTTGGAGGGATGAATAATGTAGTTCACGGAGCTAACCTCATTTGACACTTTAGCTGTGGAACGTTTGAAAATATTTCCTATTTCACACCTAGGATTTAAAAAATATATCGTCATTTGGAATTTTGTCTTCGTACGTTCGTTTCGGAAGAAGGAATTAATATTGTGCCCTTTTGAAGGCAGACGTTGCGGTATTCTTCTTGCTTGATTGATGCGCCGGCTGCTCCTGTAAATAAAGACATCAAATAATACCTACCGCTCACATAGACTCTTATCTTCTTGGGTGGTTACGTCCTTCACCTTTCCTCGGGGTTGTCGGGCCACACATGATCGGAGTTGAGGAAGTAAAAGACGGAGGGTCAACTAACTACCAAATAATGGTACCCAAAGACTGAATGAAATTTAAATAAGCAAAATAATTTATTAACAAATCGGCAAAAAAAGTAAATAAAATGAAATTTAAATGAAATGAATTTAAAATAAAATGAAATAAAATTATTGTAAATAACACAATTCGAGTCTTCTTAACAAAATCAAACACCTGCCTTAGTGGACCTGACTTAAGGTCAACAAAAATTAAATAATGATCATCACCATCGAACTAGTGTTTTCAATATCCATGACACAACAACAACAGACCAGAGATCAACCAATACTTAGCATTCATGAATAACACCTCTTGAATTACATTTAAACCGTCATTTTAATTAAGCTGGACTTGCATAAATTATTAATTAACTGATTAATTAATTACACTGATTTCATTTATGGGTATCCCAAGTTTTATTTGATTCCAAGTACTTGTTAATTTGACAACTACCCACTTGTAAAACCATAATTATGTAAAATAAACATGGATAACAATAAAGAAATTCCATGAATACGGTATTCTCATTACTATTTGTATAACTTTGCCACCACATAAATAACTGGTGGCTGAACAAAGAAAATTTACCAAACCAAACATTGATTATGAACACTCAGTTATTTTGCCAATTTACTCATTATTAGCTGTGATAGTCTGGACACTTAAAATAAAATAAATTAGGCCAAGTGCCTCAGTTTTACTTTTCAAATGAACTCGACCCTTTTACAACATTAATTTTAGCCGCCGCTGTCTGCATTTGGACTGAGAATAGCCAAAATTGTATGATATCATTGTTGATGGCGGCAGATTCTACCTTACTTACTCAGTTTGCGGCATTTATCACATAACCTCTTATTAAAGGTGGGTTCATTTCCCTAATTAAATTGTAGTGGGGGTCCAAAAGCTTAGTGATTACGATGCCTTTGAGCATAAATATTTAATTTGATTCTGACTATGAATAATCCGTGGTCTTACTACCTAACACTTGAAATTAGTATTTACAAAATATACACGGCACTGGAGAAGCAACTGTGCTCCTAAAGAAATAAATTCAAAAATGACCTAACCACACCTATATTATTAAAATCATGTAACCATAAACAAAATTCACGTACCTTCAGTCTCACTATTTTAAAACACAGTGACAAAAATATCCCAAAAAGAAAAAGGAAAAAAAAAACAGGGAAGAAAATCTCAAAATAAAAGTAAATGCCGCCTATCATCAATTACATAAAACACGCGAAATCAAAAATGCAGAACATCGTTATTGAACTGAGATTCAAGTAACAACTGAGGTGGATTTGGCGGCAATCTCCTGACAACAGACGTAAATGTCTGGACCTGATATTTCCCAACTTTAAGGAATAATGACTAAGAAAATTACACATCATCATGATCACAAATGACTTTCAAAATTACACATTGTTAGCTCGCTCTGTTCCATGTCTCAACTCGCCTCTGATTTGCATATTTCCGAGTGTTACGTCGTCCCTGGGAAATATTTGAATATATAAGCCTTCCGCGTACAATTATCACATATGTCGTCGCAGATTTAACTCTATTAGTTAAACAGTTTACCTTCAATTCTCGTATTCATCTCATTACTCTCAACGTAATCTCGCTCATTTGCACACGGACCAATAACTTTATTAATTCCTTGTGAGTTCACATATTCAGAGATACGAAACTATTATACAACATAGTCCTCCACCCTCTATTCTCCATTTCTTTGATTATTATCATCAGGGACATTACTACCTCTTTGTTCACATACTTTGATCTTTCATCTCAGATTCACATGCTGCCATGAATTATCAGAGCTGACCGGCAATGTTTCCCTCTTTAGTCATGACGGTAACAACAAGACTGCCTGTCAAATACACGACTACTGAAAACACGATATCGCGTACTGCCAAAGAAAAAGAAAATCGCGTATTAAACGCTACACCACCAAAAATAAGGATATGAAATCCAAAGAAAACGGTCATCTAAATGTGATCACGCAAATGAATAAATAAAATTGGATGTGCCGTAATCGTGTCTAGTTATATTAAAAATCACTCGGCAACATCCACGAGAATCAAAATATCACCATAACACTTATTATTATGATATTTATTATTACATTAAAATCTGAAATTACACTGGGCATGAAATATCTACTGAAAAATAGGATTCATATTACGTCAAAAACAAATGAACTCATGTCAAAATGATTCAGATAAATATGCGAGAAAACTCAGGAGAAAAATACGAATATTATTATTATTATTATTATTATTATTATTATTATTATTATTATTATATTGACACCATGACTTTTACATCCCGATTCGTCAGATGTAATTTTCCTGGTCTCTCTCCTAACTCTTACTGCAAATGACGACTAAAACATAACTACACCATCCAGTACGTGAAATTTTTATATACAAGGATGCATGAATGTACTGACCTAAAATTGACCACGAATTGTTCATGTCATCCTCAATTACATAGTACAAAATTATAACATGCTCATTACCTTAGTGCTGGAAGGCAGGCTGGATCCTCCTTAGCCCCCGTTACATGGATCTACTCCATCTTCCACATCTTGTTGAGAATATTTAACACTTCGTGCACACGATCAGGATCCATGTTTAATATTTGCGTAGCACACGTAAGATTTATCGCAACACACGCACTCTTAGCAATTATAGTAAAAATATAAATTACACAGCATATGAATTAGCACCCGTTGAGTTGTTGTTCATTGTCACGAACAAAACTACCTGGCCTGGTGTCCTTCACGACGTGTCTCCCAAGCTCCCCCCTTACAGTTTGTTTATATAAGGGATTTACCAGTCATTCACCTCACTCGGACGTAGAAAGTGGACGTGCAGTCCTTGTCCCGTTATATCCCAATAGTAAACAAGTCTCTCCCTGTAATTAGCACAACTAATGCTCGCTCCCAATGTCTCCAATGAAACAGTAATTTTCATAGACTGCGAAAATTTGATTGCAATGCTCCCATGTAAGTCACAGAGAAATTTTATGAAAATATAATCCTCCAGGAATAATAATTTCTCCACCCAAATTCTAGTGCGTAAGCTACGTGTGAGCTAAGGAAATGTTGTACAACCACATGTTCGGAAAGGTCCCATTGTTCATCTGCGTTCTCCGCCGTGCTCACCACGTTAAGTGTTCATTTAGGAAGTATTTTATAAAAATAAACATCATCGTCATTTCTACTGTAATAAGTGTTTGAATATTTCCTATGACCTGATGTTATTATAAAAGTTCTCCCCAACTGTTCATTGTCTGATCAAAGACTTTACTCACTCAAAGCTATGGCCGTCACTTAGCGCTGCGCCTTCTGAAGTGTCGCCTGTATACACAGAAATTTCAACTAAGACTGGGGTATCGGCACACTGTCGCTGCCGGTTTTGTAAATTCACACACCCCCGCCTCAAAGTAGTCCCACTGGATGGGATTTGGCGTAGTGATATTGCACCTTGGATCACTTTTCCACTTGTCCGTAGGTTAAATGTTCAGAAAACGCACTCCAGATATTCTAAAATTTAGTTTGATTCACATGTTGCACTGCGCTATCAGAAATGATCGTAGATTATTTTATGAATTAAAATGCGTCATAGGGCCTATTTACACTCGCAGCACGGCACTTTTCCGCCATGACACTTAGCTTCCCGGGCGAAACCACTCTTCCACACAATGTTGAAAACTTATATTTTATGGAATAGTTAATCACGTATTCGCGTAAATAATTCCTCAAATATTATTTGCAGATCAGGACACAGTATTTCTCTACTTCTTCCGACACCAAATCACGAAATACTGGATAAATATTCCCGCTGGTGTAGGGCAGTTTAATTTCGGAATTTCTGATTGGCTAGCAATTTGCCGCCGCACCTTGGCGTAGGCAAGACCATTTTTGTCAAGGGGTTGCAGGCATTATTTCTGTCTCTGTCACTCCAACTGGGAGTGATGCATTCCAATGTGTCCTCTCCCGTGAGAATATTTTTGTAGAAAGTTTCGCACATGGCGGTGTCATAAACTATATTGGAGGGGCTTTTAGCCACCTATTTCCTGTATGTGACTATAAGTGGTTTAAGGGGATGTATTTCCAGCCAGTGTGGTCCCTGCGTAGTGCTTTGTTAAGCTGCCAGCTCTTTCCTGCTTTCTGCAGTATTCACGTATATGAATTTCAATAATTTAATTAATGCGTCCATTAGGTCAGTGAGCTTATGGGTGCAATATATTTGTTTTCGGGTCTTAACCCCAATTTAACACTCTGAGGGATTAAATTTGTTTCAAACCTTCTGTCATTTAACACCTAGGATGTCATTTGATATTTTAACTTCGTAATTCAAACAGTTTCATATACACGTTTATTTTTCTCATCATTCCTCATCCCCTATTCGAAACCCCTTAGCGGTGTATTGTTTAAAGGACACTTCTTATTTGTATCCTCATAAAAAGAATTCAACTCATTTTATAACCCCTTAAGTTGATCCCCTCCCCTCCCCAACAAAAAGTGCGTGTTTTTTTATTTTTAAAGAAGATTCGAAACAACAAATTTCACGTCCATCAAAAACCTTCGTTTTTGTGATATAAGTATCATCATTACAAAGAATTAATTGGATATTCCGAAAACAAAAGGATGCATGTTTAACTATTTTAAAAGAAAATTCCAAATGTATTTTCATGTCTGTAACATCTTCAGTTTTTGAGATATAAGTATCGTCAAAAAGAATTCAACCCCTTTTCAGTCCTTTTTACACCCCCTTTAAGTGGATTTTACGAAAACAAAAATATACGTGTTTCATTATTTTAAAGACGACTCCAAATACCAATTTCCACGTCTGTAATATCTTCAAATTTTGAGATACCCGTACCCTAATAAAAATAATTCAACACCGCTTTCCTTTTTACCCCTCCCCCAAGTGATCTTTCCAAAAAAAGGTAGGCTACTTGTTACTTTATATTTAAGAGAGATTAAAAATACCAATTTTCACGACTGCAACATGTTACGCTTTTGAGATATACTCATTTTAAAAATTCAACCCCTTTGTCAGTCCTGGTCACCCGCCCATTAAGTTGATTTTCCAGATACAAAAAATACGTGCTTCTTTATTTTTAAAGGTGATTCCAAATAAAACTTTTCATGTCTGTAATATCTTAAATTTTTGAGATATAAGTTTCCTCAAAAGGTATTCAACCCTTTTCTCACCTTTTTCCACCCCCTTAAGAGGATTTTTCCGAAAACAAAAAATACGTGTTTCCTTATTTTTAAAGGAGATTCCAAATACCAATGTTCACGTCTGTAATATCTTCAGTATTTTATATATAATTATCCGCGTAAAAAGAATACAAGTAAGTTTATTTCTCTTCACCCACCCCCTTAAGTGGATTTTCCGAAAACAAAATAATACTTTTTTATTTTTAAAGGAGATTCTAAACACAAATTTTCACGTCTGTAACATATTCAGTTATTGAGATATATGTATCCACATAAAAATAATTCAACCCATTTTCAGTCTTTTTTACACCACACTCCCCTCCCCCCAAGTGGTTTTTCCGAAAACAAAGAAATGCGTGTTATTTTAATTTTAATAGAGTTTTAAAATACCAATTCTCACTACTGTACCATGTTAAGTTTTTGATATATATTGTATATATGCTCATTTTAAGAATTTACCCCTTTAACACTTCCCCTGAAGTGGATTTCCAAAAACAAATTGTGAATAGTCCTTTACCTTTACAGGAGATAAAAGTACCAATTTTAATGGCTTTAAACTGTTCAATTTTCGTGATATAGATACACTCATTTTAAAAATTCACTCCCTTTTCACCCCTTTAGTGACTGAATATCCGAAAATCCTCCCTTAGTGAGCACCTACATTTTTAATATGAATGTATCCCCAAAATGTTATTTCTTTATGTCCAGTAATTTTACCTCGGCGATGATGGATCAGTCAGTCAGTCAGTCAGTCAGTCAGTCAGTCGGTCAGTCAGTCAGTCAGTCAGTCAGTCAGTCAGTCAGTCAGTCAGTCAGTCAGTCAGTCAGTCAGTCAGTCAGTCAGTCAGTCAGTCAGTCAGAACAAGTAATTTTCATGCACTACCTGTTTTTTGTTTGACATAGTGCCTATACGATATTAGTTTCAAGCATTCTTTCCTCTCTCAAGACTGTTTCTTAATCCATGTATTAATACTCAACCATCTTACTGTACATGTACCGGTTACTTAATTACTGAATGTACTATATACATTTATGTGCATAGTTAGATGGAAGAGAAGGCCTGAAGGCTATAATCTCCTCAGGTAAAATAGAGCATTACTACGTACATAGCCTATTTACTTACTAACCACTAACGCTGGGATTCATTCCTTCAGCCTTAAGCGTGAAATGTGGGATCTTATCTAGATACACAGACGATCGACTGAGAATTTAGCTTCACTGTTATTTTTGTTTAATGTTTAGATTCTATACCTTTGGCCTTCAGGGAAAATGGTGAATATTTTTAAATTCAATTGCTTGATACAATATTACTTATGTCCGTATCCTTACGTCAGGTTCGCTATGGGCGGGCGAGTTGGCCTTCCAGTTAGGGACGCGCGGCTGTGAGCTTGCATCCGAGAGATAGTGGGTTCGAATCCCACTTTCGACAGCCCTGAAGATTGTTTTCCGTGGTTTCCCATTTTCACACTAGCCAAATGCTGGGGCTGTATCTTAATTAAGGTCACGGCCGCTTCCTTCCAACACCTAAGCCGTTACTATACCCTTCGTCGCCATAAGACCTATCTGTGTCGGTGCGACGAAAAGTCACTAGCAAGAAAAGGTTCGTTATGATTATCGTCGTTATCAGTTTCCGTATAGACAGAGATATGGTCTAAATATCCCTGGGTAAAGTCAATATTTTTGAGAATGAAATGATTTTAGTGCTTTACGCAATATTGTTATGCTTATTCGAATACGTGGTTAAAAAGCGGAAGAAAGGTCGGTTCTCGTTGAAATGTGGTACCTTGCATGGTTTGATTACTGTATTGTTGATGTTGGCAATATTGCCTATTTATAATTTACGCAGTACCCATCAATTTAACGGAGTGAGTCGACTGTGTTGCTGTAACCTTCCATTCGATAGACCTGATACAGAGGTTTCCAATTTGTGTAGTTCTGTTACAAGTACACCCAAAGCCCAAACACCATATTTTTTCAGGAGAGTGAAATAAACACTCTATTTTCGACAAACAGTTTATCCAAGTTTTGGAATGCTATCAGAAGTGTTGTATTTGTATTAGTTGTCATTGATCACTGCCGGTTATAGAGAAAAGGGAGCTTAAAGCAAAGTTCTTAATCACTAGGCCAGTTTGTTTTCAACCACCATCGTTCGGCATTTAGGGCTGTCGTACAGGTGGCAGATTCCCTCTCAGTTCTTTACATAGTCTGTTCTTAAAAGATTTCAAATACTTTAGAAATTTATCACACATATCCCTTGATAAATGGTTCCAATCCATAATTCCTCTTCCTGTAAATGAATACTTGCCCCGATTTGTCTCCTTGAATTTCAATTTTGTCTTCATTTTGAGATCTTTATTACTTTTAAAAATTTCACTCAAGCTTAATCATCTACTAATGTCATTCCAAGCGATCTCCACACAGACAGCTCGAAACATTCCACTTAGTCCAGCAGATCGTCTCTTTACTTCTATATCTTCCCAGCCCAATGTATGCAACATTTACGTAACACTACCCTTTCGTTGGAAACCACCCAGAACTGATCGTGCTGTTTCCTTTGAATTATTTCCAATTCTTATATCAAGTAATCCTGGTGAGAGATCCATACACTAGAACCATACTCTAACTGGAATCATACCAGTGACTTATACGCCCTCTGCTTTACACCCTTATTACAACTACACTATTTGAAGAGATATGCAAACTTTACGTACAATCCCGTTTATGTGATTACTCCAAAGGGGATATTTCCTTATATTAACACCTAGGTACTTAGCGTAATCTCCATGAGTTATTGTCATCGCCTGAAAACATTTATTAGTACTGAGAGGGCTTCTGTTCTTTGTGAAACTTACAACTTGAACTTTTACCCCGTTAACCATCATACCATTATCTGCTCTACATCTCACAAGTTTGTCGAGGTATTTTTACAATCAACCGCAATCACTAAACTTATGTATTATTCCATACAGTAAGACATTAGCAGCAAATACTCTTATCTTGCATTTCATTTCCTTACCCATGTCATTTATATACATATATATTAGAAAATACAGGGATCCAATAACACTTCCCTATAGGACCATCTCCTAGTCATCACATGTTCAGCTAACGCTTCACCTACTCCTATTATCTGACTTCTAATTTTGATAAATTTAGCCATCCATTCTGTCAATTTTCTGTCTATTCCAATTGCTCTCATAGCGATACAGTCATTTTGAACTGAATCTAAAATATCTGCTATAAATTCCTGAAATTATACAAGTTGAGCTTCACAGGAATAATTTTCATAAGCCCTAATTGCCATCTATCAGATCAATGAGTAATTTCACAAACCTGTCTAATATAATCAGAAAATGCTTTCCCAGAGCTTACATGTAACACACGTTAAGCCGACTTTCCTGTAATTATCCGCTGTATGTGTTTCACCCATTCTCTTATACAACTGGGCTACAACTACAACTCCCCATTCATTTAGTGGAACTCTTTCATGTAAACAGCAATCAAATAAATATTTCAAATTTGTCACTATATCCCAATTAATTTTGTACATTTCGTGTTTGTAAATAGCTAGTAGGAAGGCAAAACATAACAACATAACAACATAACAACAAAACAACCAAATAAAGTAAAATGCGTTTTACCGAATGTGAGCAATTATTAAATTGCGTATGTAAGTACACATACGTAGATCATTATAGATCGTTGTACCGTTCAGCGTTCACTCTTCAAGTCTCTGCGAATTAACCAAGTCCTTCCACAACTCTATATTTGTTACTAGCTCTGTGGTCTCGATAAGCACCAAAGCGCTTATCTTTAAATCATTAAGAACTGAATCCAACCATCGTCATTTTGGCCTCTGCTTCTCTAACCCTCCATACCTGAGTCCAAGTTCTGTCTCGACAACCTATGCTTCCCCATTTGCCTCACATGACCCCAAACATCGAAACCAACTTTTGTGTACAGCTTCGTCTATCGTGTTCATTCCTAACTTGGCTTTTATCTCCTCATTCTGAATAACCTCTCCTATTGTTCCTCGCTCTTTGCACAAGCGATCATTCTCACTACTTCCTTGTCAGTTACTTCTTACTTAAGAAAATTAAATCGTCATTGTGCCTGCAAAAATCGCTATGTGGAATAGTTTAGCTTAGACTTTGGCCGTAAGGTTCTGTAATCTAAGGTTTAATATAGTACGGCAATTGTCAAAGAATTTTCACTCTTCATAATATGTGTACTGCGGGTCAGTATCTATCACATGGTGGTTTCCGCAGGCGCAATGACGATATCCTGAATCCATCCAACTTTTACTCCCTAGAGCTAAGTTGATCTGTAAAGAGTTCATCACAACTGTGTGCTCCGTGTAATAGCTTTCCTAAATCTAGCTTCTATTTTCTAGGAAAATACACATCCTATGTACTTGGTACAAAGTTCTCAAAAATTAATAAACAACCTGGTCCTGATCTCATACCAGCTGATGTACTGAAATTTATTAATGAAGAACAATTAGATGACCTAGTAGGGTTGTATAATTCAATCTACAACACAGGAGTCATCCCTCGTGAATGACTACAGTATATACTTGTTCCATTGCTAAAAAAAGAGCAAATGCCCGTCAATACTGGGATCATAGAACAATCAGTCTCATGAGCCATACACTTAAAATATTCCTAAAAGTTATCCAGAGAAGGATCTTCAGAAAATTGGAATATGATAACAGCGAAACACAATTTATTTTGAGAAATGCGCTAGGAACAAGAGAAGCTTTGTTTACGTTCAATTTGCTGGTACAGAAATATTTAGGAGTCAATCAACCAATGTATGTCTGCTTTTTCGATTATAATAAAGCTTTCGACAATGTTAGTCACGATTGCCTCATCTACATACTCAGGAAGAATAACTTGGACGTGAAGGACATTCGAATCATCAGCAATATTTATTACAATCAGACTGCTATCATAAATGAAGGTACGGAGTTTTCTGAAGAGGTGGTAATAAAACGTGGCGTTAGACAGAGTTGTGTCTTGTCTCCTATGTTGTTTAACGAATACTCCGAGGAAATAATACAATCATATTTAGCAGGAATTAAAGATAACGTAAAAACAATCAACAACATTGGATTTGGAGATGACACACTATTGTTGGCTGAAAGTCTACAAGATTTACAGAAACTGAGACAAGTGACCAATGGGGCTTAACACTTAATGTAAATAAGACACGTTTTATTGTATTATACTGAATACAACACAAATAGAGCTTGATGATCAATGGAGAGACAGTACAGCAAGTGGTAAAGTACAAGTATTTAGGAACAAATGTGAACTAAAACATTGACTGTACTGAGGAAATAAAGTCCAGGATCGGCCAGGCCAGAAATGCATTCAATAAAATGAGGAGAGTGTTCTGTAGCAGGGACCTTAGTTTACATCTAAAAATTAGACTTCTGAGATGTTACGTCTTCTCCCCTTTGTTCTATGGAGTTGAGACCTGGACCATGAAGAAAAGAGGAATGGACGATTAGAAGTATTTTAGCTATAGACGTACAGGAGGATAGTGCGGTTGTGTTGGACAGATAAGGTCACAAATGATGGAGGTAATGAGGCGAATGGGAAAGAGAAAGGAAATATTAAATACTGTCAAAATCAGAAAGCTCCAGTATCTCCGTCACGTGAGAGGAGGAGAGAAATATCACCTACTGCAGCTGGTCATTCAAGGGAAGATACGAGACAAAAGAAGACCAGGAAGAAGATGCATTTCTTGGATTGTTAATTTGAAAACTTGATTCAACTGTCCCACTATTGAGCTGTTTCGCGCTACATCAACTAAAGCAAGAATCTCTATGATGGTAGCCGATCTTGTAAGATGAGAAGACACTTGAAGAAGATGATGTACTTGCTACGATCCACATGCTTTATTCTTGTATTACCTACCTGACATGGAATTCTGTTTTCTTTGTCTTCCTTTAGTGTTTGAAATGCTAATTTTCATACCATACTCACAGCAACTCTTTTCAAGCTCCAACAAATAAGATTGCAGCCTCTCAACATAGTCATTAAGACCATGCTATCGGCATTAAGACAAACTTGTTTCTGTATTTCCACCCAACTGAAGCAAAAATCAATTCAAACGAAATTAACCCTTTCAGACCGAGTACGCACAATTGTGCGGGTTCGTATTTTCGTTATCCCTGACCGTATTTGATGTTTTTTCGGCGCTACACCGGACTGCAGTGATTGTGCAGGACACGTGGCGTGTATTTCAATTGATTTTAGTATGCGCTTGACCGCCAGGGCGAAGGAAGAAGAGTTTAAAAAGCACAGTTGATCGGCGAGATGGCAGGAAGCAGTAGTGCCGAAAGTAAGTATTTATTTACTGCGTTTATATTAATCTAGAAGCTTTACTGAATACCGGAATATATTCAATGAAGTGTGTACATTGGTTAGTGAACGTAAATTTTGAAGCTACACCATCGTACGTGATACAACGAGGTTTTGAATTTTGATACGCACAATTGAGTGGGTCCTGTTTTTCGGATGTTAGTTTTTATTTTGTAAAATAAACTATTAATATGTGTATTGAGGAGCATTTTAGTCAGTTCTTGACGTACAAACAAAAATTCACACCTCCAGTTTTCTTTCCGGTCTGAAAGGGTTAAGGCAGTCAGAAGATGTTCTGTTTAGCGGGGAAACTCTGCTGTTGTTTCTCTGTCACGAAATCGTATACAAATTATTTAGAACAATTCATATCTCTGTTCATAACTATAGAATATAATATGATGTAAACAATTTTATTTCCCCAGTACAGTCAATGTTTTAGTTCACATTTGTTCCTAAATATTTGTACTTTGCCACTTGCTGTACTGTCTCTCCATTGATCATCAAGCACTATTTGTGTTGTATTCAGTATAATATCATAAAACGCGTCTTACTTACATTAAGTGTGAGCTCGTCACTTACTTGATCGTTCGCCAAACTGTCATAGTTAGTTCAAGTACAGCTTGATTCGATGTCATTCAATAGAGAGAATGCATGTAAATATTGCATATTAGTCCTGTGACTGTCAGCTTATCTTTCAAGTCTACATTCCATTTTACTTGTACGTATGCCATGCTGAATGACTCAGACGGTTGAGGCTGGCCTTCTGACCTCAACTTCTCAGGTTCGATCCTGGCTGAGTCCAGTGGTATTTGAAGGTGCCCAAATACGTTAGCCTCGTATCGGTAGGTTTACTGACACGTAAAAGAACTCCTGCGAGACAAATTCCGGCACCTCGGTGTCTCCGATAACCGTAAAAGTAGTTAATGGGACGTACATCCAGTATAATTATTATAACTTGTAGGCTTCCTGCTAAATGTAGGCAATTTTTAAGTAAACACAAATTTTCAACATTTGTAAGTTGTTTATTAATTCTTACACCTTGTCACCATAATATTTCCTCCTCCTATTACTTACAAGTGAACATCATTGGATATGTACATGAAAAAAAAGAAGGAACAGCTTTTCAGGGATTACTAAATTTTCTAATTCTTTAGCCTTTAAAAGCAACTTTAGAGACAGGAAAATGCAGTTTGAATTTTCTAGTTGTCAATGACAGCCTTACAAAGTCTCTGACTTTCAAGAAATGAGCGATGTAAAGGGAACCAATGATATAATTAGATGTTATCCATTTTATGGGTAACCAGAACATGGTTGGAAATATAGAAGTTATGAGCAGTTAGTTCTATAACCAAATTTATCCTGACAAAGGGCAGAGACTGGCAGACCGCCAACAGATATTTCTCTTCTCCCATGCAGTTTCAATGGACGTTAAACAAATTAAATTGACATTGTTCTCATTGCTGTTATAGTTTGTACTGAGTACCGCTTTGGAGGAAATGTGGAATAGCGGCCACACCGATATTTCTTTCTAAAGGTTGTTTCAGGGTGGGTTACTGAAATTTAATGTTGTGGTACTTAACTCTGTTAATATATATTCGTGAATTGGAACTAATGATTGATTGAGCACGAGCTTCTCTTTACTTTGTCGCGTTTTATCCTCCTGTTATTTAGGTCTCGGAGCGTTGCTCTCAGATTTATTCTATCATGCAGACTCTAAATTGCAAATCGTTTCCGCACGGATTGATTCAAATGGCCATACAATGTTGTAAAATGGGATTAATGTTTTATGTCCCGTATTTTAATCGCTTATGGTTGTTAGAGATCAACGTTATACGATAGTATGTTCAAAAAGTAGTGGTCTAAATTTTTATACCAGGAAGAGACTGGAACCAATTGACTTCCCCTGAGTAGCCTGAGTAGTGTAGGGGAAGCAGAAGGACCATGATCATTATCACCACTTATGTATTAAGATTGTGGTACTAAAATACCACCAGTGTAGGAAGAGAACAAGGTGTGCTCAAGGGAGACTGATTTATCAAAGGTACTGTGATGGCAATCTGTCAAGTCCACTGAAGTCGTGATCCTTTGAGCAACACACCATTCATTATAGGGACTGCCTTTATAAGAAATGCTGTTACGGGCTTCTTTCGCAACACAGTCATCTTCCTATTGTCAAAGCTGAAAATTAGACTGAAACAGGTTAGTAAAAGTAACAAATTAGTTTTGGCAAATGCAGTACTAGGATACATGATATCTCACTAGAAAGGTATTTGAGTTGAATTACCATATTATAACTTATTGCAGAAAGGTATTTTGAGTTGACTTAGCGTACTATATTGGAACTTATTGCAGAGAACGAACATTGCGAGAAGACTGACAACATCCGAACACCTATCGAAGAGAGATTATGCACTGCGTATGGCCTCTGTGAATGGGTCCGTCGTCAACTCGAAAACTTCGTGCATCATATTTTGTTCACAGACGTGGCCTCGTTTATGAGGAGTGGCATCTTCAACTTTCGCAACACGCATGTGTGGTCGGATGATAATCCCCATGCTATAAGACGTTTCCGCCACTAGGTTCAGTCTTCCATTAATGTTTGGACAGGGATGCTGGGAGCCGTTATTATAGGACGTTATAGGTTCTGGAGGGCAATTTACCACTATTACTAGAGAATGTTCCACCCATACTCGACGGCACATGTGGTTCCAACATGATGCAGCAACCCTGCACATTAAAAGCGCAGTGCGTCGCCATATGGACGCCATCTATCCGCAGTGATGGACTGGGCGTTTGGGCCTAATCGGCTGGCCAGCAAGAAGCCCCAAACTCAACCCCTCTTTTGGGGCCACATGAAATGTAAGAGAAGTGGAAACCTGCAAGAACTCCGGAAAGGTGTCTTTAAAGCTGCTCACGACATTACTCAAAACCATGAGGAACCGAGGCGAAGGTGCCAAGCATGTATTACCGCCAATAGTAAATGCTTCATACACCTGCTGTAAAAATGTGTGCCGATTCTCACGACCAATCTGGTCGAGTGACTTTTACGTGACCTTTACTTTTGTGATTGCAAGTCACTTGATCTGCATTTTTACGTGAAATCCAACTCAGAGGACGTAACATTTCCTTTCGTAAATTCCACATGCATTGGCCCGGAATAAAATCCGTATTGCCTTAGTGAGAATCGAGTAGTGATGCTACTGGGATTGTTTTAGTTCCACACCTATTACGTTTTGCCTGCGAGACTAGGGGTTGTATGAGTTTCGGCAGGTTTTTACTGCCGGGTGCCGCCCATGACGCTAACCATTAGAGGAGAAATGCTGCATGCTAATGTGGTGCTAGTGAATATCGAGTCTTGATTTGTGCAGCGTGCACGTGTTGAAGATGACAGAAACAACCAGTAACCGAGCCATAGGAACGCACTTGTTACTATAATAAGCCATGGCCCGGACGGGAATCGAAACTGCGGTCTCAAGGAAGGAAAGCTAGTACGCTAGCCATTAAGCTATGCAGCTGGACAGTTGTAGGATTCTCGAGAACAGTGCAAGCTACAGACCTGTTACATACGACATTATGATCCTCTCTCCAAGGTCTATTACGTGTGTTATTTAGGTGCGTCAGTTACCTTGCACCATGTTACTACACTTCCTTTTATCAGAATATTTATTTTATTTATTTTCTGTGTCTGGATTTCTAAATTTCTAAAAAAAATAGCTGTTGTTATAGTCTTATCTTTACATTGGTAATGCTTTCCATTGTACAAGAGTCATCCTGCAGAAGATAGAACACCAGATTCTCCAGATATTGAGAAGTACTGAACTTATATGGAATATTTACTTCGCCTGATAAGAAAACCCATTTATGCAAGTTTTATTTGCATCCTGGCATGAATTAATGCAGTGAGAAGTTCTCCAAAGCTGTAAACTTCTGATCATTGCCAGAACCTAGTTCTTTAAAATGGCGTAGACAACAAGGACGTCAGATAGGTGGCTGACACTAGTAAGTGGAATTAGTGCCATACTCAGATGAGGGTTTGGAGTTTCTGTGAGAATGAAAACAGGGCTCATAACTTTGAAGTTAAAAATCCCCTTAATGAAACATGATTATTATAGTTTGTTGTCGTATCCTTCGAGAAGCTACTTTCAGTGCACTCATTCTCTGCAGGGGTAGAAGAATGCCACCGCAAGTTTTCAACATTCCTTTTCCGACAACAGCCTGATATCGTGCCAATTTGAACGCAAGGAGAGCTCGCAGCCAAACTAGGCCTTCGAGAATGTGTCTTAAATCTTTTGTTCTAAGTACCGCTATGTATGCTTTATGTTTTAACCAGTATGACAACACGTGCCAACAGTTTGTGTGCTAGACAAGCGCCAGAATTATTGTTCTAAGACTGTTCTCGGTCTAAGCCAGTTGGATGGTAGCCCAGGCAATGCAGTATTCGTCTGAAGACTTCTTCAGCAACATATATCATGTCTATAGCCAGATCAAATAGCTGTGCAGAGGCAAATGTAATACTGGAATTCTAACAAAACACTGAATCATAAGGATGTCTGCCACTTCGCATGAATTCTACGGAATTATACACGGAAGTGAATTGTCGATCTCTCCTACTGTACTTGATGGCAAGTGCGAAGTGTAGTTGATTAGACGCTTCAGTTCTATGATCAGGGTTACGCCATCGATTGCAGCTTATCCTGTTGACATTCGGAGACATTCTAGAAGTACGCATGTCCTTGATCAAAAACTAGCTGTACTATACGTCGCTCATGGTTAATTCAATAACTCACAAATCACAGGTTGGTAGGAAAAGCAAATAATTAGATTTCACCCGAATGGACCATGTTCAAACTTCCTGTGGGTGGGAGCTGTAGAATGCATTCAAGGTATCCCTTTCCATTTGTAGGAGAAGACTAACTTGGGGTACTCCAGGGGCTGTGGGCTTCAGAGCATGATTTGCTGCCCAGGGGCTCCTAGCTGAGCCTGAAATTGTTTCGATTTATTTATTCCAGTCTCCACAATTTCTTATTTCCTATCCGACCTCACTGGTTGAGATCTTGTTCTCTGCAAAGCCTGACGGTATTACTGTAGGTTTGAGAGGCCTATGGCGTCTTTCATTAAGGCGTCCTCCATAACCCTTTGCTTTCTTTCGACAATAACTTCATTCTTAGAAGTGTCGAAACTTTCCATTTCCCCCTGCTTAGTTTCAATAAAGGATGGTTGCCCTTTGTGTACCCTCTTAAAACAATAATATCCACCACCACCACCACCACAACCACGATCTCGTCAGATACTGCAGGGCCTGATATTCACGCTGTTATGCACTTGTAAAAGCACTCACGACAACGACGTAACTCGTACCAAGACGACGGAATAATTTCGTCAGCGAATTCGTCGCAGATGGTCTTACAAAAATCTAACTTCGTAAGTAACTCTGTTATCTTAGGACGTATAGTAAAAAAGTGTATCAAATGTAAACTGTTGAAAAATGCCTTTTGTAATGTTTGTCTATGAACTCTTTTTGCATAAAACTGATATTTCTGGGGATATTTTGAAATTTGTCAAAATGTAATAATCATGAATATCGCCATTATTATTCCTCGTAAGGTATAAAACGTACGGAACCATAGAAAACTGGAAATGATATTTTGTGCAATTTTTATTATGTAAGCTACAGTTTCTTGATGCAGTTAACGTTAATGGAATTTGAATATTTCTACTTTTGGCCCTCTTAATACTGCTATGCCACTGTAAAACAGTCTAGTGCACAATTCGGCTATTTCTGAACTAGATTTACCTGATGTAACAGACAGACAGACAGACAGACAGACAGACAGACAGACAGACAGACAGACAGACAGACAGACAGACAGACAGACAGACAGACAGACAGACAGACAGACAGACAGACAGACAGACGAAAATTGAACTTAGCGTATTAAAAACTTTTGTGTACCTAATTCGCGATGAAAACTATGTACGATGTGAAATGTTTAAGTGTACAGACACAACTTTTCTATTTATTTATTTAATTTATTTATTATTTATTTATTTATTTAGATTACCATTGAAATGAAGCCTACGATCAATTCAGAGGTACTCCAAGCGTCAGGAAGGAATGAATAGATTAAGGAGACGAAGTACTTGCAGTAAGAACATTATCTCCTAATCAAGAACAGCTCTTACTATATAAGAGATGGTACATTATTACTAGTCAATCCTTTAAATCATCTCATATGTAAAAGCCAGTTCCCGTGTCTATTCTTATTGTCCTCTATTCCGGCAAAAGTAGACTATCTCAAATTATGAAAGGCTTAAAAGCAGCTTACAGTACATGAATTCAGGTACCCCACTTGACCATAATGATGGAGGCATACTTGATGAATGAAAATTTCCAAGTGCATTCTAAAATTTGAAAGTTTTTTGAAAAAACAAATTAAATTACAGTAAAAGCTTTTTTCCCTACCGTACAAATTTCATATTCATTCACACACTTTTAAGAAAACCTACTGTATATGAGTGGATTGGAATAAATGATTTAGTAGGGAGAGTGAGAATGGAGAATTCAAGAAATGTGAAGAGTTTTCAAATTTCTGAACCGAAAATTCTCACGGAGATCCTAACAGTTTTTTTGTTTGTTTGCAGAAAACATCTGAAATTCTAAAATAAATCATTTCCAGTGTCGTAAAATGTTCATGCTTTACAAAAGAAGCCATGCTCAGCTGGGGGTTGTTGGATTGAAACACATTCTGTACAAGTTCGATAAAGCACCTGACTTCATCAGTCCACCAGGGAGCTCAGTTTGACTTCCTCTAGGAATGCAAACGCATCGAGAATGTTTCTCCGTTTCATTCTTTCTTACTCCTTAGCCTAATTACGAGCTTTAATTTGGCTTGAATTAGGATACTGGCCGGGCATTAGTAATTAAATATATGAAGTCATCAATTTTTAACTTTAATTTTACTAGTTTAATGATAATAACTGTAACTTTTACATGAAAATGTTCCTATGAATTTTGAAATTGTTATTTTACCTCCAAATATTATTTCCCTGAATTACCAGTTTGATAAATGACATCTGTCCTTTACAAAATTAATGCATGATTCATAATGAGATTTCGCTTTCAGATCAACATGCGGCTTCGTTTGCTGTCAACTCAAATTATGGTATAAGATCAGGTCAATAATCAGAAATTCGGCTCGGTTGTAGAGTGCACTGTCCTATAGGCAGTTTACTTTTTCTTTGAAAATGTCACACATCTTAACCTCTTTCAGATTATCTGCGTAGCCTTGAACAGATGATGGCTCCAAACGTACCCGAACCCCATACCACAGCCAGAGCCACAGACACCGCTATATTTCTGAACGTCCCGGAAAGTCCAGTACCACTGCTATATTTCCAAGCTTGCTAGATACCCTACGTTACCGCGACATTTCCATGTGTGGTGGAAAACTCTCTGCTATCGCAACATTTCCGAGCGCATTGTGTGTTACGTCGATGAAGTTGTAACATATCCTACGTAGAATGATAAAATCGTCGCTGTTCCGTTAAAAGGTCATATCTCCCAATGCTCTTCATATCCATCATTTTCCTTAAGACTTGTCACGCCTCTCAGACACATAGACACCCCACAGCCCCGAAAGGGCCTTGGCCTACCAAGCGGTCGATGCTCAGCCTGAAGGCCTGCAGATTATGAGGTGTCATGTGTCAGCACGACGAATCCTCTCGGCCGTTATTCTTGGTTGTCTAGACCGGGGCCGCCATCTCACAGTCAGATGGCTCCTCAATTGTAGGCTGATTGGACCTCAAACCAGCCCTCAGACCCGAGTAAAAATCCCTGCCCTGGCCGGGAATCGAACCCGGGGCTTCCGGGTGAGAGGCCAGCACGCTACCCCTACACCGCGGGGCCAGCCCCAGACACATAGGCCTATAGATATTTAGTCCATCAGAACAATATTCGTTGTGTTCATTTTCTTATTCTTACGTGTAAAGGAAAATGGACCTTACCGTACCACACTCTAGGCATGTATGTTTGCATGAATTACTTACGCACCCCTAGAGTATAATATAATTAAGGTTCCTTTTACTTTACACGATAGCATACGAAAATGAACACAACGAAAATATTGTTCTGATGGGCTGCATATCCATATGTGGCTGGGAGACGTGACCAGTCTTAAGGAAAATAATGGATAAGAAGAACATGTCCGCCTCTGTGGTGTAGTGGTTAGTGTGATTAGCTGCCACCCCCGGAGGTCCGGGTTCGATTCCAGGGCTCTGCCACGAAATTTGAAAAGTGGTACGAGGGCTAGAACGGGGTCCACTCAGCCTCGGGAGGTCAACTGAGTAGAGGTGGGTTCGATTCCCACCTCAGTCATCCTGGAAGTGGTTTTCCGTGGTTCCCACTTCTCCTCCAGGCCACGGCCGCTTCATTCCCTCTTCCTTGCCTATCCCTTCAAATCTTCCCATCCCCCTGCAAGGCCCCTGTTCAGCATAGCAGGTGAGGCCGCCTGGGCGAGGTACTGGTCATCCTCCCCAGTTTTATCAGAGTCTGAAGCTCCAGGACACTGCCCTTGAGGCAGTAGATGTGGAATCCCTCTCCGAGTCCGAGGGAAAAGCCGACCCTGGAGGATAACCAGATTAAGAAGAAGAACATTGTGAGATATGACCTTGTGCCCGAATAGTGACGAAATATGGTAAACATGCGTAACAGCTTCACTCCACACTTCACCCAGGCTTGGAACTGGCAGAAATTTTCTGTCATGTTTTCATGCTGATTGTTAACATCTTTTTCCGATTTTGTTTTTCGTATACAGATTTTGGAATATATTAAGTGCTACTGTCACATTTGCATAGTGTATTTAAACGTTTTGAATGGATAAATAATATAATTTTAATGACTATGGGGCCGATGACCTAGATGTTAAGCTCCTTTGAACAACAACATTACAAACAATATTCCTGTAACTGCTGACGATCACAGCAGCGACCAGAATGCCAACATTTAACGCCCCAAGAATTTTTAAATATGCTGGAAACTTATGACACGGAGTTGTTACATTTCAGAAACCTTGAATTCTGACCTCCTCAACTGGAGTCGAACCCACAAGTTTGGGAACAAAAAGTGAACAATAGCTTCGAGAAGAAAGCATGACATCACAGATTTCGATAGCAAAGAACACCATATTCTTTATCAAAATAACTTCAAATCCCACCGTCATGTCTTGGAAATGGGTTCCGTGACTTCCCATTTTCATACCTGGAAAGTCCTGAGACTGTACATTAGTTGAGGCCACGGTTACTTCCTTCCAAAGCCTAGAACTGTCCTAGCCCTTCGTGCCCATAACACCTGTCTGAGTCAGTGGGGCGAGAAACCAATAGCAAGATAACCAGTTACGAACACAACTTTGGACGTCAATATAACACAGTTTTGTCAATGAAACTGATGACCAGTACATCTCTGTTCCCTAATAGAAACAGCCAAAATAAAGCAGTAAATTTTACCGTAAGAAAATTTGTATTCCATGCATATGAGATAGTTTTGTTCTATCTAAACTTTGTGTTACAATCTTCGTTTATAGCACGTGATCTTATCTCAGTCTTACGGAGAAGAGCAGGGTGGATTGTTAACTGACAAGTTTCACTCGACTGAGAAGTTAGAACGATATGTGACATATGTTTCTGTCTCGCAGTCATCTTTCATAGCCGTGTTGGGCGCCAGGAAGCTTCAAAGTCTGGGAAAGGAAAACAAAAAGAAAAGAACATCTCCAAGCCTTGGCATCTTTCGTAGATGAGTAACAGTATTCTTTAACAAGCGATGAAGCAATTGACAAGCAATGTATCGCTAATAGCCATTTATGTCAAGTATAATCTGGCAATGGATTTACAAGATATGACATTTTAAGGATAGAGCAGGAAAATAGTATTACTCCGTTACTTTCATAGATCCGAGGCTTGCCTAAAACGTTCTGAGGGTGCTCAGTGAAAATTATGTGTAGCAGGATGCTACCCTTACTTACACATAATAATAATAATAATAATAATAATAATAATAATAATAATAATAATAATAATAATAATAATAATAATAATAATAATAATAATAATAATAATAATAATAATAATAATAATAATAACAATAACAATAATACTGATAATAATAATAATAAGAATAAGAAGATGATGAATTTAAAGACGTTGTACATAGACCACACAAGAGTTCACAAATCGGACAAGATTTGAAGACAAAGTACTCTGAAGCTTAGTATGGAATCTGCATTATTACCAACATTTTTGACAGGCACAGGACAATATTATGCGGATATCAAAGGAAGTTTTAACATGCCAGAAGAATATAAAATATACCGGCACACTATATCGCAAATAACCAGATTTTTTATTGACCAGGCACAATTGAAAACACATGCCAAAACAATCACATAACAGAAAACCGTCTTTGTAAACTGTAATGATTGTAACGGGCACATAAAAACAAGTAACCTTTTCACTTACTGAACACGGGCCAATACAATCAGTTGGAAGTATGTCGAAAGGTAATTTCAGTGTAAATTGTGCAGTGGAGTCGTTACTCTTCATTATTAATACTTTTCTTTCAGCATTCCCTCTATCTCACAATGCTTAACTGTAAGTTATTCAGTATTTACTAGAAGTAATGTTGTCGGGCTGAGTGGCTCAGACGGTTGAGGCGCTAGCCTTCTGGCCCCGACTTGGCAGGTTCGATCCTGGCTGAGTCCGGTGGTATTTGAAGGTACTCAAATACGTCAGCCTCGTGTCAGTAGATTTACTGGCACGTAAAATAACTCCTGCGGGACTACATTCCGGCACCTCGGCGTCTCCGAAAACCGTCAAAGTAGTTAGTTTTAGTTTGACTTACTCTACTTACAGTACTTTCTGTTTACAGTGGAGCCAGCAGTCGTGTCTT
Organism: Anabrus simplex; assembly: GCF_040414725.1. Lineage (NCBI taxonomy): Eukaryota > Metazoa > Arthropoda > Insecta > Orthoptera > Tettigoniidae > Anabrus > Anabrus simplex. The sequence continues at coordinate 196,893,769 of NC_090265.1, forward strand.
TTCAATGTCCTTTCTTTGTTATTTTCTTCCACGATGTAATCAACATAGTATAATATACCTATATTCTTAATGACAAGCATCCATGTTATGTCACTCAAATTATGAACCATACTATGGATGTAGAAAGTAAAGTAAAATGTTAGAAAACACGAAACGAAAAAAGCAAGCTCTTGGGCTGATCCTTGGAGCCACTGAATCATTAATCAAAAAGGCCGGCAGGAGGATTGTAGACCACAATCGCTGCTCTGAGTTGAAAAGGGAGGGAGATCGTTTCTCCTCCCGGCTGACTGTTTAGCGTTCCCTCACGTCGTTATCCACCCCCACTGCCAACAGAGGTCTGCAGTTCGAAATACTCAACTCCCAGATTTGTTCGGAGCAAGAAACAGGGTGAGAAAGCGGGACGCAAGGAGGGAGCTTTGATTTATCTATTACGGCTTATCCATGAAGAAAACGAGTGTCAACACAAGTTCAGCACACATCTGTTTATGTTGTTCGCCAGCACCTGTGGAGTTCATTATTTAATGCCCTGGAGGTAATTAAGACTGTTTGCTATATAATTCATCTTTGAAAATATAGAGATGAAACTGGTCAAAGTGGAATATAACTTCAAAAGGATTCATTGAATCGAATTTAGGATGAGAAATATTAATGTCAATACACAAATATTTTGTTATACATCATCATAGGACTATAAATGTTGGTTCTGATGAGAATGATAGTCATGTTATGTTGTAAATTAGCGAGATTATCAGACTCATGTAATACTAATGAAAAGAACGGAAACTGCTTGAATCTCTCAAATTTTGAGGGTATCGAACAAAGACAATGCGAGACTTCACAAAAATAATAATACTAGTCTTACGTCACCCCAAAGGGAATTAACTGGGTGGATAATGTTTCTCTAAATATGTAGCCATCAGGTGTTCCTTACCCTCTTTCTCATTTTACAACCCCCTGCGGGTAGGGGCGGCAGAATAACTCCTACGGTAAACACTGCCTATCCTAAGAGGCGATTGAAAGAGGCTCGAGGGGCTTGTAACTTGGGAATGAGAGTTGGCGATCACGGGGACATTTGCTGAGTAGGGACATTGATTTCCCCTTACTTGTGCCAGTCTCCTCAATTTTATCTATCCTACCCGACCTCCCTTCGTCAAATCTTGTTCTTTTCCGACCCCGACGGTATGAGAACATTCGAGGCCTAAGGAGTCTTTCATTTTCACGCCATTCGTGGCCCTTGTCTTTCTTCGGCCGAGGATGGTTGCCTGGTTGTACTATCTCTTAAAACCATAATCAACACCACCATCTCATTTTACACCATAATGTATTTACTTGCCCTTCACTGTATAACGCTTTTCAAAAACTCATTTGTAGTGTAACGTTTCATGGTTCATGTACATCAAAACTTTTTATCACCATACGATAAATAAACAAATAAATAAATAATAACATATTAGTAGTTTTCGCCAGAGGTTTGTCCGTAGGAGCTCCTTCACGTGCCAATAAATCTACACACATGGTTCCCTTGCACTGAAAAGCTGCCACACACCGGATTGCGTCAAGTCATGCAACAGTCAAGAATCGTTGTATGCAAAACAATTCCATGAAACGACCGCAATAGGAAGCAATGAAACCATTACAGTCGCCGCACACAGACTCACTGATCGTTAATTGCACCGGCATTTAATAAGGTGTCCGCCTCTGTGGTGTAGTGGTTAGCGTGATTAGCTGCCACCCCCGGAAGTCCGAGTTCGATTCCCGGCTCTGCCACGAAATTTGAAAAGTGGTACGAGGGCTGGAACGGGGTCCACTCAGCCTCGGGAGGTCAACTGAGTAGAGGTGGGTTCGATTCCCACCTCAGCCATCCTGGAAGTGGTTTTCCATGGTTTCCCACTTCTCCTCCAGGCAAATGCCGGGATGGTACCTCACTTAAGGCCACGGCCGCTTCCTTCCCTCTTCCTTGTCTATCCCTTCCAATCTTCCCATCCCTCCACAAGGCCCCTATTCAGCATAGCAGGTGAGGCCGCCTGGGCGAGGTACTAGTCATTCTCCCCAGTTGTATCCCCGACCCAAAGTCTGAAACTCCAGGACACTGCCCTTGAGGCGGTAGAGGTGGGACCCCTCACCGAGTCCGAGGGAAAAGCCAACCCTGTAGGGTAAACTGATTAAGATAGATAGATTTAATAAGGTAGTTTCGTAAACTTAGCGTAGTATGATTACTAGTCTTACATCAGCACTTAAAGCTTTCCTATACTGTAGTTCGTATCTATCTTTCTTAATTAAGGCAAGACCATCTGTAGAAAATCTTTTGTAGGTGTCTAAGTACATTCGATAATGTAATTGGAACTTTATAGAATTTTCTATCAAATCACGCGCAAAAATTATGCACCATATTGGACAATTGACACAGGCCTATCTATGAACCCATTTCCTTTTCTCCTTAAAGCGGAATTTAAGCCCCATTGAACAAAATAATATCGTCTTCACTCGAAGAGGCCACGTCGTTAACTGGACACAGTGATCTTGCATACACGTGCTTCTTCTTTTATGGTCACGAGAGCGAATCGTGGAAGAAGCTAGGACACATCGAGTTTTCACATACTGATGCATGGCTTGACCCACTCTGCTGTACGGCAGGAAGATTTCACAAATGCCAATCAATTGTGTCGGTATTTGATTCTCCGTCCTTGAACGCGTGAGTGCATGTAATGAGGGAACCATTCAGATAATAATAATAATAATAATAATAATAATAATAATAATAATAATAATAATAATAATAATAATAATAATCCCGTGTGGGGATTTACCGGTTAGATCCATCGGGCGCGTCCCATTGGAATTGGGGAAGCTCGCTGGCTCTGCCCCCAGCAGAGTCAGAGGGTAGTAGGGAATTAAAATACCACCGTGGAAAAAAAAACTGGTCCCTTGCCAGGGTTACGGCGAAGACTGGTAAATGACCAGAAGCCAGAAAACATCTTGAGGCAACCTCTAGGGCTAACAACCTTAGTTGTAAAAGGATGGGTACCCGTCCAAAGCAAAGTCAAGTCAAAAAGCATGATGGCACAACATTTCAAGAAACATACCCCAAGGGGTAAATCTTCGGATAAATCCCTCGTCGTGAACGCCACGGCGCACGAGTCTCGTTCGAATTCTGGGGGAGACTCGACATCATGCAAGAGACGAGTCGGAGCGTCTCGGTGTACCCCGAAGAGTCAAAAACTCAGGCCAAAATCTAAAACCTTTCTAGCAACTTTCAACATAAATTCACTTACACAAACTGGCAAGCTGAAAACCCTCACCAAAGCTCTTCACGAAAATCAGATATCCATAATGGCCCTACAGGAAACAAGGTACCCAGATGAAGAGATTTTGAATCCGAAGGCTACCGATTTTTCAAGAGCAAAGCGCAAAGAGGAATCCTCAATGGAGCTGTGATGCTTGGAACCGCGTTTGCTGTTAGAACCAAGATCCTTAAATCGGTTGCAAATTTCGAACCTGTGAATGACAGATTGTCTATACTCACAATTAAATGCGCGAACAAAACCTACGCCCTAGTTAACGCACATGCTCCTACAAACGATAAGAACAAGTCTGATCCAGACAAAGTTGATAATTTCTGGGACCTACTGGATGAAAAATTAAACAAAATCCCCAAACACCATGTCAAGCTTCTTTTGGGTGACTTCAATGCCCAACTAGGTCGTGAACAGAAGTACAAGAGAGTTATAGGAAATTACCCTGCTCACAAAGGACCAATCCCAACGGCAAAAGACTGGTGTCTATTTGCGAAAATCACAACCTGCAGGTCATATCGACCCACTTTTGCCATCTACTCAGAAAGCAAATGACTTGGCGTTCTCCCGTCCAAGCTCTCGGAGAGTTCCAAATTGATCATGTTGCAATCTCCAGGAGAAACAGCCCTGAGGTTATGAATGTCAAGGTAAAGAAAGGCATCAATGTGGCCTCAGATCATTATATGTCTCTTATCAAATTCAAACCAATTCCCGCAAACACAAGGAAGACAACCAAACAGATCACACGCTTCGACAATGATAAACTTCGGCAAAGGGTCGAGGAGTTCCAGGAGAAGGCTAAACCAAATGACACTGACTTTAACAACGCCAAAAGTCTCCTTGTTAAGGCCGCCAAAGACGTTGCAGAAATCAAGAGAGGCAAAAAGCATGCCTGGTGGAATGGTACCTGCGAATCAGTCCTCCAAGAAAGACTCAATGCGTGGAAACAGTACTACTCTACGAAATCAGAAAATGATTGGGAAACCTACAAAACCCAACGTGCCCAAGCAGCTTGGGTGTTCAGAACTGAGAAACGTAAATACGAAAAATCTCTCATTGAAAGGATAGAACAAAACTTTAGGAAGAATGAAAACAGAGAGTACTACAGAGCCTTCGAAAGCAAACTCACTGGCTTTAAACCACCATCTCTATGCTTTGAGCGAAAGGACGGCACACTGGCGACATCAAATGAAGAAAATTGCAGCATTCTGGCAGACTACTTCAAGAATTTACTTCATTGCTCTAAACCGCAAAGCCCCATTGAGACCAAGGAACCCTTACTCAGGTACCCAGATTCCAGACCACCTGACAGAGATGAAATCAAGCGCCACATTGCCCGTCTCAAAAATAACAAAGCGCCGGGGGAAGACTCAGTAGTAGCAGAACTATGGAAATATGCCCCAGAGGAATCGCTTGATATCTTGCAAAAGCAAATAAAAGAAATTTGGAACAAGGAGACCCTACCCGAAGATTGGAAAATAGCTTTGATCCATCCATTACACAAAAAAGGCAGCATGAAGAACATCAACAACTACAGAGGAATATCTTTGCTACCCGTGACTTACAAAATTCTATCACTTGCCATCCTGGAGCGTTTGGAAGCACAAGTCGAACATCAAATAGGTGAATACCAAGGAGGGTTCAGAAAAGGTCGCTCAACAGCTGAACAGATCCAAAATCTCAAAACGATCATCAGATATTGTACGCTGAGGTCCAAGCAGTATTTGTCTGTCTTTGTGGACTTTAAGAAAGCATACGACTCCATTGACCGGGAAGTCCTGCTAAACGTCTTAAATGAATTTGGAGTTGATTTGAAACTGCTGGCATTAATTAGAGCCACCCTGACCGATACAAAATCCAAGGTGAAGTTCCACGGATGTCTCTCGCATTCCTTTGACATCAAAACAGGAGTCCGACAAGGTGATGGGCTATCCCCGATACTCTTCAACTGTGTTCTTGAAAAGATCATCAGAACCTGGCGGGTGAGATTACAGGAAACCAACTACAGTCCATTGAGAATAGGAACCAAATCCAAGGGGATCGCAACAGACTGCTTAGCATTTGCCGATGATATTGCTGTTCTCTCCAACGACATAGAAACCGCTAGAGCTCAAGTTGAAATTTTAAAGGAAATTGCCGAACAAACTGGTTTGCAGATATCGTTTGAGAAAACAGAAGTAATGGCTAACATCAAAGAGGCTCCACCAAAACTCCATACAAAATACGGGGACATCACCCGAGTAGACAAATTCAAATACCTGGGTGAGATCATTATGCAAAATGGACTGGACAAAGAAGCACTTCAGGAGCGAGTACGCAAACTGGAAATAGCCTACCAAACATCCCGCACAATCTACAACAAAAAATGCCTTTCCCAAAACACCAAAATACGTCACTATGAAACAGTTCTGAAGCCAGTAGTTCTATATGCAGCCGAAACCCTGTCTCTAAATGCCAACAAAGGACTCCTTGAAGAACTGGAGAAAAGAGAACGCAAAATTGTGAGAGGAATCTTGGGATCAAAGTACAGAAATGGAATCCATCAAAAGAGATCCAACAAGGAAGTCTACAGCAAAATAGAGAAAATTACCGACACAATCAGAAAAAGACGGGCACGATTTTACAGTCATCTGAAAAGAATGGACGGAAGAAATTTAACTAAAGAAATATTTCACTATTTTGATTCAAACCCCAAAACCACAATTCCCTGGTTTAGAAATATCAAAGAAGACCTGCAAATGCTACATATCTCAGCTGAAGACGCCCTTAACAGAGATGTCTTCCGCAAGAAAATATTGACGAACGGGCTAAACCGAGACGAGCAGCCGAAGAGAAGACACGGTGCCCCTTGGACAGAGGAGCGTAAGCAGGCCCACTCACAAAGAATGAGGGAAATTTGGGCTCTAAAGAAGGCCAAGTTCAGTGTCAAATGCAACAAGACTTAACGTGGTCCTTGATGGCCCCAGCGAATTATATATGTATATAATAATAATAATAATAATAATAATAATAATAATAATAATGATAATAATAATAATAATAATAATAATAATAATGTTATTTGCTTTACGTCCCACTAACTACTTTTTAAGGTCTTCGGAGACGCCGAGGGGCCGGAATTTAGTCCCGCAGGAGTTCTTTAACGAGCCAGTAAATTTACCGACACGGGGCTGTCGTATTTGAGCACCTTCAAATACCACCGGACTGAGCCAGGATCGAACCTGCCAAGTTGGGGTCAGAAGGCCAGCGCCTCAACCGTCTGAGCCATTCAGCCCGGCGGTCCTCCCTTTTCTTTTACTGATAGGCCCTACCTTCATCCTTCTAAGTCTCTCTTCCTTTACTGATCAGAGTTAAGAGAGGATGGCCACCTAGTAGCACCTTTCCCTTAATGAAAATCACCACTACTCTAAGGTTTTCCATAGTAATTTCCTACTTGGTTCGGTCTGGCTCGAATTCTGACTCTGTCACAAATTTAAGACTGGTTTGAAGAGCTGGAAATAGCGAACACCTAGTCTAAGGTAATACGGTCTAAAATAAGATAGTTTTCTGTCATTGTTGAACTCCATTCAATTACAGGGATAGGTCTAGTAAATAACTTAGAAATTCTGACAGACTTCTTCCTATATAATTGATGGGGTAGATGAGCCAACAATTGAACCTTCTCTGCATCCAGAATATCTCTATCTATCGTAGGCTAAGAGGTGACTATATGGATAACCTACAAAAGTTCTCAGCTTAGGAGTATGGGTTGGCGTACATAGGGCCGTTAGCTGAGACTGCCAATACTCCAATCACTGGTGTCAGGATCCTCACTTTCATACCCCTTATCTAACCTTCCTTAGCAAACTTTTGTGTCCTTCCCACCCCGATGGTACTAGGTTTTAGAGGCTCGGAGATTCTTCCATTTTCCTGTTGTTGTGGCTCTTCCCTTTATTTTGCTATTATCTTCAATGGCCGAAATGTGGGACCTATTATATCTTTCCTCTGGTCAGTGTTAAGAGATAAAGGGTTGTCCAGTATTGTTTCCTCTTAAAAACATTAATCGCCACCCCTGTCAATCACGGATAAAACTCGAATTGGCTGCTCTTTTTTCTGTTATCACCATAGCCCGGAGTTTGGCACAAGATAGGCAAAATAAAACTGGCCCAAGAAATATTTACAATAAGACTGACGCTGGATTGTCCCTTATTAATGAACGTCACGGAAGATGCTGAAAATGGCCTCGTCTGAAGAAATGAAAAATTGAAGAAACAAACGTCCTGACTCCACTTTATTAAAAAACCACCAGCAGAATTTTTCACGCGGTAGGTTCGTCTGGACGTTTTAACGTATGCACAACAGTAAATTTGTGAGGATACAGGTGCAGATCCTTTTTGATAATTTTTTGACATGGCGATTTCTTAATTCCCACTTGCACAGACAAACGGAGTTGAGATTTTGTACGACTTCATTCCAGGCTTTCCTTCATTCAAGCAATGTTTTCTGGTGTTCGGAACCTTTTCGGATAGTTACGGTACGGTTTTTATTCACTACAGATCCCGTTTCACGCCGTTTTGCCACTAAGTTTTGCATTGCTGGAGATTTTGCCAAAAAATTACAGTCTTTAGCTGTTGTGCAAACAGTTCTGCACAAGTTCTCCACGAATCGTGCTTCGCATAATACTTGAAAACGAACACGCGCTGTTTTATTGTGAGCACCATTTTGTCTTGCATTCAACTGGTCACTAAACACGTCTGCTACTCTCACTCACTCACACGCAATGACACAGCGATGCTCTCGGGAGATGCGGGAAATGCACACTAGCAGACATGTTACAGCAACCGATTGGTGCATCGAAATCGCGGTTTTCAGCATTTCCTGTGTGGGGCAGTTCTCCTGTTCATTAAAAAGGGTATAATTCGCGTCAGTCTCATCAGTATTTTCCGGGTCAGATTCATTTTGCCTAACCTTTATAATGAAATGAAATGAAATGAAATGAAATGAAATGGCGTATGGCTTTTAGTGCCGGGAGTGTCCAAGGACAAGTTCGGCTCGCCAGGTGCAGGTCTTTCGATTTGACGCCCGTAGGAAACCTGCGCGTCGTGATGAGGATGAAATGATGATGAAGAAGACACATACACACAGCCCCTGTGACAGCGAAATTCCCGACCCTGCCGGGAAACGAACCCGGGACCCCTGTCACCAAAAGCCAGCACGCTAACCATTTAGCCGTGGAGCCAGACACCTTTATAATGAGATGTATCAGACAGCCACTGTTTTCTTCAGTGAGTCAGGATGAAATTGCAACAACGCTGATCCTGTAATTAATCATACTTCACAAGCACTGGCTGTACGATCAATGCCATTACTCGGTACCACTCATAAAGACAGAAGTTTCCATCCGATCACTCAGTGAACGCTAAAATTTACTCTGATCTGCGCTTACGGACAGTTGCTAAATTATTGTGTCCATTAGGAGATGGGAACTGGTGCCGTATAAAACCACCGAGCTGTACTCATTATCGGATATGCTCGATATGGCACATTTATTTATGGCGAATGGAGCATTGATATGGTATTTTAAGGAGTTTAGTCCTGGTGGTTCAAGAAAGTAGGGTAAGATGGTATGGACATGTGCAGAAAAGAGGGGAGGACTAGGTGGGGAAAAGAATTGGAAACCTGGAAATTGAAGGGTCAAGGAAGAGAGGAAGATCAAAAATGAGATGGAAAGACAAAATAGAAGGGGATCTAAGAGAAAAAGGTTGGAAGAGGGAAGAAGCATTAGATAGACATTTATGGAAGACAAGATTCCACCAAAGCAACGCTGACCCTACGTGATGTGGAAAAAGGCTGAGATAAAGAAGAAGAAGAAGAAGAAGAAGAAGAAGAAGAAGAAGAAGTCATTGTGAGATAAGGAGATTTTTCTTCCCCTATGTTACTACATAATTTTCTCCACCACCTAAGGATTAGTGATAGAGTGTCGGCCTTCGCATCCTCAGATAGTGGGTTCAAATCCGGCAGATATTGTCGGATATGTGCGGGGTGGGAAAAATCAATTTGGCCAACCATGTCGTCAGATGTTGGCATGTAATAGAACTCTGGTAGCACATTCAGTGTTTACCTGACAAAATTAAAACTCAGTCATAGATCACCCAATACAGATCCGTCTCTCAGCCGAGTTGGACATACAGATAGACTAGATAGCGTCACATCACAATGCATGCGCACGGAAAATGAGGTCACACAATTATTATTTTTATTATTACTAGACAAGCTCATGGCAGCGTGCCGGCTTCTCTCCGCTGTATTCCGTGGTTCAAATCCCAGTTACTCCATATGTCATTTGTGCTGGACAAAGCGGTGATGGGACTGGTTTTTCTCCAGGTACTCCGGTTTTCCCTGTCATCTTTCATTCAAGAAACACTCTCCAATATCATTTCATCTGTCATTAATCATTGTCCCAGAGGAGTGCGACATGCTTCGACTCCAGGCACAATTCCTATCCTCGCCGGAAGATGGGGCTTCATTCATTCCATTTCTGACCCGGCCGAGTGACTGGAAACAGACTTGTGTATTTTCATTATTACTAGACAACTATTCATGAAATTGTTGAGGGTCTTGTTAAATACCCAATTATTATATCGAAATGCTAATAAAATGACATTCACTATGATATTGTGGGTATGGAATACGGAAAATACTTGGTAGGATGGGAATGATGGAACATTACTGAGAGATATGCTAAGAGATGAAAGTAGAACGTATAAAAAGTGGCTTTGTATGAAGGATATATGAGTGAGGGAAGTGTTGGCGGTAAGAACGGTAGCGGTAAACCAACGTTGACAAACAGAGTAGATGCAAAATGTAGCAGTTACGTAGACATGGAACGATTAGCACAGGATAGAGTGGCATGGAGAGCTGCATCAAACCAGTCTAAGGACTGATGACACAATCAACATAGAGGACGTAATGCAGCACCAGGCTAAGCTGAGTAGAATTCTATAAATAATCAGGTAATGAAAAATAAGTCCATAAAAGTTAACCGGATATGTTGTTCTTAGAGTCATTAGTCCATGGGCTGGTGTGATACAGCTCATCACGTTACCCTATCCTGTGCTAACCTGTTCATTTCTACGTAACTATTACATCCTACATCTAATCTAATCTGTTTCGTCTACCCCTACCATTCTTACCACTACACATTCCTAAAATACTAATTGAAAACGTCCTGGGTGTCATAAGATGTGTCCGATCATTCCATCTCGTCTTCAGGTCAAATTTCGTCAAATCCTTTTCCTCTCATCAATTCAATTCAGCATCTCTTCATTCGTGATTCGATCTACCCATCTCCTTTCAGCATGCTTCTGTAACACTACATTTATGAAGCTTCTATTGTCTTTCTGTGGTAGTTATTACTTATGCTCCACTTCCATACAATGGCACGCTCCAGACGAAAGTTTTCAAAAATATATTTCCAATTTGTGTGTCAATGTATGAATTGAGCATAGATTCTTAAGAAAAAGGCTCTCCTTACAAGCACTAGTCTGCATTTTAAGTCCAAATAAAATTCTACCATTGTTAGTTACTCTACCACTCAAGTAGCAATATTCATTTACTTTAAAATTCATTCCCTAATTTATTATATCCTGTATTATCTGTTTTCGTTCGACGGCACTATTGTTTTTGTTTTGGAATTATTTTCATCGTGTACTCCTCCTCCAGAACTGTGTCCATACTACTCAGCAGTTTCTCTAGATCTTCTGCAGACTCAGATAAAATAACAATATCATTGGCAAATGTCTGAATTATTTTCTTTCTTTGGATTGTGATACCTTTTCCAAATTGCTCCTTCATTTCATTTATTGTCTGTTCTATATAAGCATTGAAAAGGGGAGTGGACAAGCTGCAGCCCTGCCTCACTCCTTTCTAGGTTGCTATTTCGTTTTCATACCCCTCAATTCTTCTCAATGCAGAATGTATTTTGCGCATATTGTGGATCATACTTATTTCTCGCTATGTGAGATCGACCACCTTCGCAATCATAAATAGCTTCGTCCAATCAACGTCATCGAGTATATTTTCTGTGCTCGTAATATTGAAAGAAATATTCGCATTGCACGGTGTTGCCATATTCCTGCATTCCTTTCTCCTTCCCCTCGCTTTCGGCTCACTTGTTCGTTCGTTCAGACCGCTCAGAATTGAGAGGTTTGGCAACTCCAATAACACGAGCCGGCCAGCAGGTTTATCTCCATGGCAACCACTGTCGGTCCGCCCACGTTCCCATGGCAGCTATACCCCTACACCCTTCTTCCCACTCAGGCAGGCAGTAAACGGAATTCCCTCTAAGAAATGCCAGCCATAGATCTACGAATGCCATAGGCCTATACGTCAACTTGGCCTCTTACGTCAATCGTCTAAAATTAGGCGTAAAGTCAAGATTGCTTCACGTGTTTCTGCATTTATTCTGAAGCCAAATAGATCTTCTTTCAACACTGCTTTTAATTTTTTATGTGAATGAGACGTGCTAAAATGTTGCATACGTGAGATACTAAATTCATGGTGTGGTAGTTTTCACACTTCTCATATACTTTCTTGGGTATAGGCATTACGACATTCTTTTTCAAATCTGCGTCATACGTCTTACACATTAAACGGAATGATGTCACTATGCCGAAGGGGGGGGGGGCACTATTTTACCTTCGTAATATTTTACCTGCGAGTATCTCATATTCAGTACATCATTCATTCATACTGAGAGAGAGCTCCATGTTCTCGGAAGTAGCTGAAACATCTTAAGTATTATTAGGAAGTCATATCGGTCAATCATTCAGACTGCGATCATTAACATTTCCTGAAGGCTGCTACCCCTCTTTTGATGAGTCATTCGTTAGTGTTGTCTCGACAGATACCCATCCAATATGGTTTCACCTACGGTTCGGCTACTTACTTCATGGGGACGCCTAAATCTCCCAATCGCGGCGAGGTCACGTGGTTTACAGGGGAGGAACAAAAGATAGCTGATTGGAAGAATCCGGTTCTAAAGGAACAACGTCCCTTAAGAAACAATACAGCATATCTAAAAATACTCTTCCTATCCTTTATATTATGCCTTTGCTGTCAGGACCTGGTGTTTACAGTGCACTATGTCTTCTGGTATAGGCTAGAGAAATTTTGTTACTTTCATAGGTCTGTCTCTGTCTTATCCTTGGCTTTGACAATAAGAAAGTGACTGAGGTATGAGTGATGCTAGTAATGCCAATCCTTATGCAGCCAGTACCTGCTATGAATGGTGTGAAAATGTTGCTCATAGGGTCGGTTGGTGTATGCACTTCAGTGGGCTTGGCAGACTGATATGTAATAGCAACCCTGGATCTGTGAGGAAAGCAACGGGAAACTACTTCACTCCTAATTTCCCCAGTACGCCTCTTCAGTGATGCCTAGGCCATTTATGACAGCTGATGGCAGAGCTGATGAAGATCCCACCAGCGAAATCGCTAACGGACTGAACATACATACATACATCCTTTATATTCCTTAGGACTTTTTAAGCCTCCCATCCCCTATGGATATACAGTCAATCAGAGCAATTTTCTTTGTGCTCATTTTCCTATTCTTATGTATAAAGAAAAATGAGGATTATGCTATAGGAGTGAGCAAATACGTTATGCCAACATACATTCCTAGAGTACGGTACGGTAAGGTTCATTTTCCTTCACATAACGGTATAGGAAAATGAACATAACGAAAATTGTTCTGATGGACAGTTTATCCACATATCCGCGTGTGGCTTGGTGGCGTGAGCAGACTTAAGGAAAATAATGGACAGGAATAATGGAATGTGCAGTATTGTTTCTTAAGCGATAAGAAAGCACTAGGTCAGGAAGAAAAAGTAAACCATTCCAAATTACGTGGAAAATGAAAATTGGCTGGCTGAATAGCTCACGCGGTAGCGCGTTGGCTTTCTGAGCTCAAGTTGATGATTTCGATGTCGGCTCAATCCGAGGGTATTTGAAGCTGCTCTGGTACGCCAGCGCCGTGTCTGTAGATTTAGGAACGCAAGAAATTCTGGTGGCTTGGTGCCTCCGAACATCGTGGAAGTAATTACTGAAAAGTAGAACCAATAACATTACAATTACATTAAAGTCAAAATTGCAGCTTATTTAGTACAGAGACTGAGTTATTCAGAAAAAAATAAACATGACGAAAGCGTAGACAAAATGAAACATGGAACACGTTATCATTTGTAATAAAATATGAACTAGAGAATGATATGAGACAGATAAAAAGAGTAATTTAATTATAATGTAAATGTAGGATAGGAAATTAAATTAATAGAAGGAAGAGCATAGTTAAGAATGTATGAATATGCGTCATGAACAGTATAGCAACGCTACTGAAGGTATGTTGTGGTGATCAAGTTAGTTTGTAAATAGAGTAGGGAAGTTATTGAGTAAAAGTGATCCAATTACATGTAACGATTGCATTCTTAGTTTTTTTACTTGTAATCCTTACGTTTTACAAAATGTAATTTTTGTTACCGGTACTTCTCTAAATAGACCTTTAATCGTTAAATTATAGTCATTGTTACATTATTTTTAATAATCGACACATTCTAGTAACTGAGGTAAATATCATAGGAGCAGAAACAGGGAAAAGTATATGATGAAGATAAGCCTAAATTTTTCAGTTTTCTTTTACAGCAGAAAAAGTAGCTTCAGCAGTTCTGAACGAGGTACTTTCTTAAATCTCCAATACCTCCAAATATATCACAGTTATCCCGAAGACGTTTTTAAAATTAAATACCCTGGCACTTCTTCAAGTGCCCCTGTAGGACGTCTTTTCATCAAATGCAAAAGTTGAGGCTTCGTGATGAGAATTTGCAGAACTTATTATTTTATTTGAATAGTAAATGAGAATTAATTCAAACGCTAAAAGTCATTAAGTAAAATAAAAACAATGGGGAAACAATCACAACGAAAATTACAAGGTTTCATGTTTAGTGATAATAGCCACTTACTGTCTCTACGGTGAAAAGGAAACCTTATAATTTACTTACAAACAGCGCCATGCGAACAGTCAGTGATTTCCTCAAGACGAGCTTTCTGTGAAATAATTGTAAGTTCACTGATTACTTGTTAGAACTAATTTTCCGTTGTAATGAAATAAAATGTTTCTTAGGTAACTGTAATTTATCCCAGTCATCTTTTCTTGTACTATTCCCATCACTGTTTGTAATATTATTCAATAAACATTCAAGATCATTGTCAAAAAGTGGGGCATCCTTTTCGACTTCATGTTATTTTAATCTGTGTTGTTGTTGTAGATATTCTACAGCATTCAATCAAAATCATTTTGCCCGTATTCGTTTCATTTTAACTTTAGCCGATTTGTCTGAAATTTATGGGCACATTTGACATGTTACAGATAAAACAGATGCAAATGATAATCAAGGAAAGGTAAGATACTGTATACATTCACATGGCATCGTGATCCTGACGTAAATAGGAGGGGAGTAGGCTGTAATCTCGGTTTCAAGACTTTGGAAAAAAGGGTAGAAACTAGAATCTTCGAGAGACGCTATAACAATGATGATTTTCAATTCACATTCGTACATAAAGGAATAAACAGCCCTTTAACCATCGTGTGTCGGAGGAAAAGTTGAAAAGATGAGAATGCTTAAGTAATTATAATTTCCATGCATTAACTTTTTCCCTACCCACAGCCCGAGCTAGCTTGTAAGTCAGTAAGTCTACCGCTGACCCAATCATGAGTCAACTCGAATTTCGAATGTCGCGCTCTACCATTCCGGAATTTTGTTTTTCGCTGTAATTTTATTGTTCAGCACTAGATAGAATCATCTGACATCGCCCTAGTAGTATATTCGGTATGTCGTTCTACCGTGCTTTGACGATGATTCAATGCTTTTTTTTTTTTTTGGTGGCTATTTGCTTTACGTCGCACCGACACAGATAGGTCTTATGGCGACAATGGGACAGGGAAGGGCTAGAAGTGGGAAGGAAGCGGCCGTGGCCGTAATTAAGGTACAGCCCCAGCATTTGCCTGGTGTGAAAATGGGAAACCACGGAAAAGCATTTTCAGGGCTGCCGACAGTGGGATTCGAACCTACTATCTCCCGAACACTGGATACTGGCCGCACTTAAGCGACTGCAGCTATTGAGATCGGTGCTTTATATTTTACTTCGACAGATGACTTGTCTCCCCTTAGAACAACGATCATCATCATTTACCAAAAATTTACTTTTTTTCTTGCAAGATGGCTGTAGTCAGGTGTGAAGAAAACATGACGGAAGATAATATTTTAGATATTCAAGGGGATAATGGTGAGTCTGAATTTGATGAGGATACTGAAAATGAGATTACAGTGAATTAAAGCACAGATCGTAAGAAGAAAGAAATTAGATATGAGTGTTTGTATTGTAGTGTATCTATTTTGTGTGCAAGTGACAGCTACCCCGCCCGATGGTCTGCAGATTAAAGTGAGTGATCAGCGTGACGGATCCTCTAGGCTATTATTCTTGGCTAACTAGACCTGGCTCGTTATCTCACCATCAGTCAGCCTCTCAGTTGTTACCACGTAGGCTGAGAGGACCTCTAAACAGACCTCATATCTTGGGTCAAATCGCCGACAAGTCCTGGAATCAATCCCGGAACCTCAGATAGGAAGCAGGTTATTTACCCCTAGACTGCGGGGCTGGCCTTGCATACGTTCCTCCACAGAAATATATAACACGTTTGTTAAATTCCGATAAATGCCACGACACATCTATTGTTAAAATTACTTGCGTGATAGTTCAATAGATTTGTAAATATTTGTACATTTGTAAAATAAAAGAAATATTGCTCTGTTTCAGACATTTCTTGTTGTTGTTGTTGTTGTTGTTGTTGTAGGGTAATTATTGTTTAACTTTATAATTATAATTTTAATCTAGTAGTAAGCTCAACCTATAGTATTGTAAGCCGTAGGTTAAGCACTATATGATGATGCTGGATTTAGAATGTTAAACTAGTAGTATTTCTTGTAATACTTTCTTTCCATAGAATTGATTGTACTCTTGTTGTTTGTTTGTTTGTTTGTTTGTTTGTTTGATTGTTTGTTGTTGGGAAATTATGTTCACTTTAATTTATTATTACACTACTGTAAGAGACCATTGCCACCGGGATATTTCCTATTTACGACCTATTTGTTAATAATAACAATGATAATAATAATAAGAAGAAGAAAAAGAAGAAAAGAATAATTTCAAAACATCGAGAAAACCTGATATAGGCCATGCGTAAGGCTTAATGGAAATTGAGAATGACCGTTTATTTTTGACTTCCTATCGATCGATCGATCAGAAAAAGCAAAGTCATCTCCGTACAGGCCATGAAGGCCCTTGGAAGGGTGAAGGTAAAGGCTTCCACTATCCTTAACCTCGGCACTTCATGGTAGTAGAGTGGTTAGCTCTACGCCCGGCCGCCTTTGCCCCCAGGAATTAACCAGGTACTCATTTTTGGTGTAGGCTGAGTGAACCTCAGGGCCATATGCACCTCCGGAAGTGAAATCTCGTTTCTTAAATTTTACGAATTCCTGACGGGGATTCGAACCCACGTCCTTCCGGGCGAACCGAACACGCCCTTACCGCCTCCGCCAGGCAGCCCCTACCTACCGATCAGAAGAGTAAAATATGAACCACCGGGCGAGCTGGCCGTGCGCGTAGAGGCGCGTGGCTGTGAGCTTGCATCCGGGAGGTTCGAATCCCACTATCGTCAGCCCTGAAGATGGTTTTCCGTGGTTTCCCATTTTCACAACAGGCAAATGCTGGGGCTGTACCTTAATTAAGGCCACGGCCGCTTCCTTCCAACTCCTAGGCCTTTCTTATCCCATCGTCGCCATAAGACCTATCTGTGTCGGTGCGACGGAAAGCCCCTAGCAAAAAAAAAAAAATATATGCACCAAATATCAAGAATGATGCTCTACAGATAAACAACTTTCGTATAATTTAAAAGAAAAAATATTGCAAAAAGTGTTCAAAGATGATTGTAACAAATTTTACATGTCGCATTTGTATTCCATAAGCCTGTACGGCCTAGTAGACTTATCCGCTAAAAGTCTGTGGCTGTTAGTTGGGTGTAAACTTGCTCTTTTTTTAGCGCCCTCTTGAGCTAAGGCCAGTGGCAATGGCCGCGTTCTACACTCTTGAACTGGTGGTGTTTGAAGTCCGTAACGTAACGATTATATGGGTACACATACAATCGGGGTCGGGCTAGTGCTGTCAGCGTCCATTTAGTAGCTGCCTTGCACGAGCCGGCTGCTCCGATCAATACCAGACCAGCACTGCTTTACTACGGCGTGCGGCGACGTGTGCTTGTCTGTCCGCGATTGAGTTCACACACCACACGCTTCTGAGGCGAAGTTCGCGGAAGGTTTCCACTAACAACTGCATTTCACAGGCTTACTGCCTGAACATTTAAAGTAACACGTAAACACCTTCCTTTGGAACCTAATAGTGGGAAAGTAATCGTATTTATGAGTACAGAATTTTAATAATAAGAATATTCTTATTAATATCTAGCTGCTGTGTATTCGTAGTTACTGGTTAATTTTCCACAATTTTGAGCAGTAGTGCCATCTAGTGGAGATCCTCCCCTAGGGCACTTAGAGCCGTTGTCCCGCAGGGAAGACTTCTGTCCCCACCCTCTACGGCCTATATGTATATCGACGGCTTTCTTTTAAATCCTCGCATGACCCAAAGCTCTTCCTACCCATTATATTCGTTATGACTGGTCACGCCTCCCAGCCACATATGGATATGAAGCCCATAAGAATTATTTTCGTTGTGTTCATTTTTCTATTCTACGTGTAAAGGAAAATGAACCTTAACTGCATTATACTGTAGGAGTACGTAAATACGCCAATGCAAACAACAACCCTAAAATACGGTACGGTAAAGTCAATTTTCCCTTACACATGAGCATAGGAAAGTGAACACCGGGCGAGTTGGCCGTGCGGTTAGGAGCGCGCAGCTGTGAGCTTGCATTCGGGAGATAGTGGGTTCGAATCCCACTGTCGGCAGCCCTGAAGATGGTTTTCCATGGTTTCCCATTTTCACACCTTATTAAGGCCACGGTCACTTCCTTCCCATTCCTAGGCCCTTCCTATCCCATCGTCGCCATAAGACCTATCTGTGTCGGTGCGATGTGAAGCAAAATAGCAAAAAGAAAAAAAAAAAAGAAAATGAAATTGAAAACAACGAAAATTATTCTCATGGACTACATATAGGCCTACCTACATATGCGGCTGGGAGGCTTCACCAGTCTTAAGGAATATAATGGGTAGGAAGGGCATTGGGGCATACGAGGTTTTAAAAGAAAGCCATCGATATATGAACGATCTTCCAACCTGCCAATCAGTGGAAGTCCAGCAGTACGCAGGTGGCATTGCCATTTACACTTCTAAGAGAAGAAATGCGATGCTCTCTCCGCGCTGCAACAATGCAACATCATTCTGGGAGTGGTGCGTCCGAACAAGGTGAAAATAAATCCTACCAAAACACTGACAATTATTTTCACCAAGCGTGGGCCTATATTTGTTCATCTTACTATGAATAATGTCTCACTATCTTGGATTAACAAAATTATCTCAGATTAATTATGGACCGTGGTTTGTCCTGGAGGCACAATATAGAACAGGCTTTACAACGAGCCACGGGACGGGTGGTTGCTCTGAGACCTCTGCTGGGGTACAAGTATATCTCTTGAAATATTAAGAGAAATATTTACCTAGTATGTGTCAGACCCATCCTGCTGTATGATTGTGAGGCCTGGGAATAAGTTCCTAAAACTCCACTTTTAAACTCACAAGTTTTTCAAAACAAGACAGTAAGAATGATGACCACATCCCCTAGACCGAAATCGAATAAAAAGATAGTACCAAACTTTGTATTCCTCTTATATATCAGATTAAAAAAGTGGCAAAAGATGACCAAATCTAGAATCCTTCTTGGCCACTCAACCGACCCTGGCATTCTGCTCTTAAAACGGGTCGTAAGGACCAAGAAGCCGAAGACACATTTCAAACACCATGGCCCTTAGCTCACTTAAATAGGAAATCAACAATTCTTTCCGCCTTTTCCAAATTGCAAACCATTCTATTACCATCGAACCTTAAACCCCAAAATGGGCCGTTTATTAAGAAGGGAGGTTTTCCTTCCAGGATCCCCTCCCCAAATATTTCGACCTCAACATTTCGAAACAAAATTAAGCGATGAGGGGGTTTCTTCTCTGACGGGAGGCAAAATACCACCTCTCAGCTAGATCGATTTTCCCCTGCCAATACAGTAAACAGAGATTTTTCCGACTCACCTGGAACTCTCGCAAACAGATGAGTAAATGGGCATAGGTTTCGGCCTGGGACTCTTATTCACTTGTCCTCAAAACAAAAAGAATGACAAGCAAACAAATCAGCGATAAATCCGGTATAAGAACATCAGGAATCTCAACCAACACAGCTCCCTTCCCCCATACTTTTGTCGCTTTCGGTTTATCACATCTGTGTGCACTTGTTTCAAAAATATAAATTCATTGACATTTCTTTATAGCTTCTTTGGCTGTCTGCAATATAACATTTGACCACAGAACGCACTATCAACACGACCTAACTCTTTTATTTCGATGAAGCCACAACCGATGTATTTGTAGTTCACATGGAAAAGTAAAACAGTATATTTCTGTGCGGAAAGTGTTGTTCTCGGAATAGGTTACAGCCAGACCATGGTAAAATGAAGTCATTTGCCCCCACCCCTTCCCCTTTCAAGAGTTCCTTTCCTCCACATTCTTCGACGTCGGCAGAGGCAGAGTGCATCTCGGCCCATAAGCGGCCACGGCTGGTCCGTGGTCCGACATCTCTGCACTCCGACCTTCCAACCGAACAGAGGGATGGCTCTACGCCTCTGTATTCAGGAGATGGAGACTGGCTGATCCCCACCGTCGATTGGAATGTTTTTCCGTGGTTTTCCTGCACTAAGCCGAATGCCGGGACATTTCGGAGTATAAGCCGCGGCCACCAAGCTTCTCACCTTCATCGCACATCTCCTTGTCCGATACAAATGTCCCGGCCTGAGAGACGGATTCGCCGTCTAGGAGGCCCGCCTTCCCCTTCAGGGGAGGCATGAAAACATTTGGTAGTAGTAGCCATTCTTCGATTGATCGTTCCATCATTTTCCTTCTCATTTTGATTGTCATTTTCATTATCTTCTTATTCTCTAGTAGTTGATTATAGCGTGGTTTGCACCTCATGAATGCTCTCACGGCTTGTCGACTCACTATCATGCTAACTGAACAATATTTCCATATCAGCGATGCTCGCCTTTTATCATGGTTCTTACGCTAAGCTGTATGAAACATATACGATTGGAAATAATATTTTCTGTAATATTTAATGTTCAGATTTTTGAGATAAAACTAATGTTTTCGGAGATATTTGTAACTTGGTGAAAATGTATTAAACGTTAATATTTCTGTTATTCCCCTACCTCAGGATCAGATTAATTCAACATACAAGCATAAAAAGGAACATATTCCGTACAACAATGAACAGTATAAAGTATAATACAAAACTAACAGTAAAACTCTGAATTACAATACATCGGCCCAGTACTGCGCAACTTGCAGAGCCTCATCCGTACCATACATTAAATCATCCTGGATGCTGGTTACAGCAACCAAAGGGCATTGAATAAAATTGCTCATTGCCTTGGATTTGCCACATGCACATAGTGCAGAGGTAGTTCTTATACCGGCAGTAACCATGAAAATAGTTCAGTAGATTGGGTGCTCAAAGGTTTCTACTTTGTTTCTTTCTTGAGAATTGGAGTATTTGAGAAGAAACTTCTTCCAGACTTCAGTCTCGCATGTGAACACACATGGTGATTTCCATCAGTTAGGTTTAGTTTTCTCCGGGCGAGCTGCAACCTTTCCTTTAATCAAAAGTGGAACTATTCCAGCGATTGGTTTTACTTTGCCAGTTGGTGTTGGTCTGAGACAGCCTGTGACGATCCTATACGACTCAATTAGAGCAGTAACTTTGGCTTGCGTTTATCGATACCACACAGGGTAGGCATATTCACCAAGTGAGAAACCTAAATACAAAGCAGTTATCCCTCAAGTTTGTGCATGTTCAGCTTGTACTGAGCCCACCAACTTGCGTACTATATTGTTACGTGCAGAAACCTTCTGTTTTGTCTTTTTGCAGTAGTTCTTGCAAAGATCAAGAATCACTCCAAGGTATATCGGGTGAAAGATATGTTTTACTATGGTACATTTCCATGAAATTTCAAGGTATCATCTCTCCCTCTGTTTCTGAGTTGAGATTTGCTGGCGTTAGGCTTCAGGTGGAGCTCTCTCAGGACAGCAGTAAGAATTTCTTCTAGCTGCTTGAAACTGTCTCCTTGTACTGTCAGTGCAAGAACGTCAGCAAACAGAAACATGTCTGTGTTAGCAGGAGAGGGTTGATAATTCGTGTATATGTTGAAATATATATAAATTATCTTCCCCATCAATAAATATAAATATATAAAAATAATCATACTACGTCGACAAAGTGTCAATACCATGCGGCAGCTTCAAATCCAAAGTGATGATTAAATGAAAAATGACATATTAAATGTCGTAATATACAAATTAGGAGGAATGTAGTTCCAATAATTACATGTAGTCCGTGGAATCCTGTTGCCAATACGCTTCCCTGTGAGAGGCCATTTAAATGGTTCCTTCACTGACTGAATTTTCTAGGTGGAAATCTACACAAATTATCCATTTTGTAGCAACTCTCTAATGATTTCAGTAAAAGCGAATGAAAATTATATTTTACACAACTTTTTGTGCAGTTTTTCGACAAAGCTAACACAGAAATTTGATAATTTCTGTTTTGGTATACTTTTCAAGTAACACATAGACTAATGCACAATCCGGCTATCAGTCATCAGTAAATTCTGTTAAGCCAATTTCTAGTCATGGCGTAACAGGCAGGCAGCCAGACAAAAATTGAACTGATACTAATTTCGACTTTTGTGCACCTAATCCGAGATTAAAAAGATGTACGAGATAACGTTTTCAAGTGTATATACGAAGTCGTAATGTTGTTTATCCAATAATAATAATAATAATAATAATAATAATAATAATAATAATAATAATAATAATAATAATAATAATAATAATATTAATAATAATAATAATAATAATAATCCAAACTGTCATCCGAGAATCCTACTCAGCACAAGGAATATATTTTAGTTTATGCTACGAAACCTTACAACATCTGCAGGAAGAATAAATGTACAAATACCTCGGATTTCATCAGAGCACTCATATGAAACATGCTTACATCTAGCGAAATGTTACACAGCAAGACATAGCACGCCTCGCCAAAGTACAAATATCAAAACTGACAGATAAACACCTCACCAAAGCAGTCAATACGTACACCATATCACTGCTCACATACTCCTTTGTCGTCATAAAATGGATCCAAACAGAACTTCAGCAGTTTCAAACGAAAGTAGCAGTCTTACTCAACCGGTAACATATGTCTTATACATCATTCCAAATCTGCAACCGAACGTCTTACAATTCTGATATCAGAAGCTTCTTATCCATTGTAAATCTACACAACAATCAGATATCAAACCTAGGAGAATATTTCCACTCCAGAGCTGAAATATTGTGTGTTCATCAAGTTGTTTGCAGAGCTAATGGAACCTATATAACTCTCAATTTATGATCACCGTAAATGCCTGTATCTACCTCACCTACAAAGGAGATGCATTCGACCGCATGGAAGAAAAACTCTCTTCATGGGAAATGCCCCCACGAGCTGGATCAGCCTCACACCGACAAGCCTGCGTCGCACGCTTGGCTGACCTACTCGGGTCTTTTCCCAGAAACAGTAGGATTTGTTTTGGCCATCCAACATCAAGAAATTGCTGCACGGAACTACCGTCCATTTATCATGGATGATCCAACAGTTGTCACAGACAACTGCCGCCGCTGTTCCAGAAATGCAGAGAGCATACAGCACGTCATCTCTGGCTGATCACACTTGGCCAGCACTGATTAAAAGCACCGACGATGGGCTCTCAAGAGAACATTAGAGCGTAAACACCCGGTTCTAATGCGCATTCACGCATGCATGGAAAACTCAAGACTGTTTTCTTTGTTTCAACCTGATTTCGTCACTCGATGGAAAGCATTCTGCTTATATCCAAGCTCCGTTACACTGACAGCTGTTCGTTTCGACTGACAATGGAAGGAACGCATTGGAGAATGTGCTACGAGCCTGAAGACTGTACGCATGCGCATGCAGATGACGTCATGGTTTATAAACAGATATTCCCATAAGCGGGGAGCACGTTAAGGAATGTGCCTTTCCATTTACAACCACCCTCAAACCAGAGACAGTATTACAGTTGACCACAAGGGTCCACCACCACCCCTATTACAGTTGGCCAGTCTCCCAGAAGTTACTATTGCATGGTATTACCGGAAGATTTCGTTAGTAGGTAATGCTGAACAGGTGTTCTTAATTGCGGGAAGAAGTTTGCTTTAACGGAGAAACGTTTCAAGAGAAATTAATTTGAGTGTCGGTAAATGTGGTACCGGTATGCGTTATTTTTGTGCTCGTCATACCAACGTGAATTTCATTCTGTGTAAAACCAAGAATAGTGATCGCATCCTTTAATATTCGCTACGGTGCAACATTGTAGCAAAGTTGCGAGAATTTTACTTTCACCGAGCTGGGTAGCTTTGCCGTGGCCTTTCAGATCTGCATTCGGTAGGTTGTGGACTGGTCCCACCGTCGGCTGTCCTAAGAATGGCTTCCCGTGGTTTTCCTCACTAAGGCGAATACCGGGAAAGTTCCTTTCATAGGCCACGGCCGTTTTCCTGTCACCTTTTCCGCACTCAAACCATCGCAACACATCTCCTGACCTGAGGGAGGGCGTTGTCCTCTAGGAGGCCTACCGTACCCCATCAGGGTATGGAATGAAAACTTTTTAGTAGTACTAGTAGTAGTAGTAGTAGTAGTAGTAGAAGAAGAAGAAGAAGAGGTAGTAGTAATTTTACTTGTGTTGTGCACTCACAAATTAGTCTCGGAAAAATGCAGGCATGGTTATAGGGTTCCACCATACTATGAGTACAGAAGGAATGGTGTACGAGCAAGTATTGAAATATTTAAATAACTATTCTCTCCTTGACCCATTACAATCGGGCTTTAAGAAAGGGTACAGCACTGCCACGGCTCTCCTTAAAGTGACAGAAGACATCAGACTAGCTATGGAACAACGACAACTTACAGTACTAACGCTAGTGGATTTCAGTGGTGCATTTGATACAATAGACTTACAGCTACTAATTAAGAAAATGGAATCTTACTTGTTTGACCCTTTAGTACTGAAGTTTTTTACGTCATATTTGAAAGATCGGAGGCAGCGGGTGATAACTCGCGAAAGAAATTCAGAATGGCGTACAAGGAAAGTTGGCACGCCACAAGGTAGTATTTTAGGACCGTTGCTTTTTACATTGTATATCAATGACATTTCATCTTCTCTAAAAACGTGTAATTATCACCTATATGCCGATGATCTCCAAATTTACTACCATTGCAGCTTAAGCGAATTACCAAACGCAGTAAAATGCATAAATGATGACATGAAAAAACTCAGTGAATATGCTCTTGCAAACAGACTTCTCATAAATCCATCAAAATCGCAAGCTATCATTGTCGGTTCCCAGAAGCTCCTACACAAGATCAATGATTCGATCATTCCTCCTTTACAAATAAATAATAGCACAATTCCGTACAGTAAAACAGTGAGAAATCTTGGGGTGACTATGACTGAAACTCTAAATTGGACAGAACATATCAAAAACATAAGTCATAAGGTGTTTGCTACTCTACACACACTGAAATTAAACAAAGATATTATACCACTAAACATGCGGCAAAGATTAACACAGACCCTAATTCTTCCTATCCTTGACTACTGTGATGTTATCTTGGTAGACGCTACTAAAGAACAAACTAGGAAACTGCAGCGTATTATGAATTGTTGCCTTAGATTCATTTTTAACCTAAGGTATGATGTGCATATTACTCCTTATTATCAAGCACTGCACTGGTTAAAACCTGATAAGAGACGTGAATATCATATACTTGTCTTAATACACAAACTCCTGCATAGTAACTCCCCCCTGTATATTTCATCCAAACTTCACTTCCTCTCTTCCTTCCATAATCGTAACACTCGCTCGGGCTCTACTTTAGCTATTCCTCTTCACCACTCTTCTGTGTATAATAAATCTTTCATTGTAACCGGATCCAGGCTTTGGAATTCCCTGCCAGTAAGTGTCAGGGGCATTGACTCTTTCCCCAAATTTAAAATATCTTGCCGAGACTTCCTGTTGAGAGATACCGATTGAAGTGTGTATTGGTGTGTATTGTGTGCGTGTGATTGGTAATTGTAAAATTAAAAATTGTTTCTGTTAGTTTTATATAATATAAACGTAAGGGTAGTTGATAAGTGTGTACATTGTAAGTGTATGTGCAAGTGTCTGTGTGAGATAGAAAAGAGGACTGAAGTAACGAGCTAATAAGCTAATAAGCTGCATATTGTGTGGATGCGTAACTTAAGTTTAATTTAGGAAATAGTATAAGGAGTGTAATTAGTATAATTAGTAATAGGCAACCTTAATATTATTTATTATTATTATTATTACAACTTCCCCCATGCGGAGGCTGCCACAAGGACAAAGTATGTCGACTACACAGTATTTTGTCTTCTAAGTTACTGTTGACTTTGCTAGTGTGCCAGGTAGAAGATTCCCCAAAAGGCTCAGGAATAGATTTGCAATACGGTTCGTCAGATGTTATATAGATGATTGCGGAGTATGGTCACTGAACCTCGTATTGCGGCGATAGCGATGTCGTGGAGTCGTGTCCGGCTGAGACCGAGAGAATCCCATAGCTGTACAAGAAATTTAGGGATTGTGCCTCGGGCTCCGATCATGAGTCCATGGACGGAAATATTGTCTAGGTGATATTTATCTTTATAGTAGTTTACAGTTGGCTGGTAAATTGACTTCTTTTCGGCGTCCACCTCTTCGGCCTGGCCAACGTGCGACTCGAAGCGTATTGTGGGATCTAAGATTAGTCCTTGCTTGCTAGCTGGTTGAAAGGCTATCATGTCAATACGTCTGTTACTCCCGTCGGTAGCTAGGCCAGAGACCTCTTCGTGCACCGTGAAACCGTGATCCCTCAGCGAGGTCGCAATCATGTGTCGTATTGTATGATGGCGGGAATTTCTCAATACCTCCCCGTGAGGGCAGGCTCCCAGGACATGGGCAAGGGTTTCGTGCTCTCTGTGGCAACGCCGACAGAGGGTGTTGTCCTGGGACCTTCCTGGCACGGAGCGAACGGCGCACACGTTCGCTGTCATCTTGATGGCCTCTCTCCATTCCGCACAGGATAAGCCTCGGTGATCTCTTATCCATTTGTTCGCTGGCGTGTATTCCTGGAAGGGTCCGACGCCCTTTCCTTTGTGCGGCAACTTCGTCCATGACTGAACTTCTCTGTCTCATAGTGTCTGTCGGACCTTCCTTACGTTGGGAAGATGGCTATTTTTGGACATAACTCGATCATTCATTTCTATGCCTAGATCTTGCAAACAAATTGTACGCTCTTGTTCCAAGTTTCTAGTTGCGTTAATGTAGCCGTTATTTGCAAGCGATAATTTATTACAGTGTTAATATGCTGTAGTTTGGCTTCCCAAGTCGCGCGAAACAAACCGAGGCCTTTATACTTCCTTTCGGAGTATACCATGTGATCCGGAACGTCTGCTGGTAGTTGTAATAATTCTTTAGTTCCACTCTTTAATATTTTATCCGCATCTGATAGAAAAGATTGAGGTATCTTGTTTAGGGGAGTAACTTGGAGTGGATAAATAAGAGTAGGTGATATTGAACTGTTTAAAATTGAAAATTTCTGGTCAGATTGCAGCAATGGTGAGCTAACAAGGGTGTCAATCTTGTTTCGCGTCTTTTCAAGTACGGCTTGTGGATCCAGTTTAATTTCATTGATGAAATTCACACCTAAGTAACGAATTGCACTTCCGTTGCACTGTGATTTAATTTCACAGTCGTCATTAATGATGATATTCTCCTCCGTTAGCCGACCTTTCTTGATAGAAAGACAAGCTGATTTTGAAGCGCTGATGTGCAGGCCGAGTTCCTTAAATCTTTCTATGGCGATCCTGGCTAGTTCGGCAGCAGATTCAGTGTTTTTCCCAAATATTACCGTATCGTCGGCGAAACACATTATAGTGAGGTTAGGCTCCTCTTTGCAATCGAGTAACCGTAATTCCTTGCTAAAGAATCTTCAGAAAGTTCTTCCACAATATGATTGGTAGCGATGTTAAATAATGCCGGTGACAAAGGGGAGCCTTGAAGCACACCGCGATTAATTTTGATGGGTTTTGTTCCCTGTTTTCGTGTCTCTATCTGTGTTACGTTTCCCTCTTGTAGAGCAATTATCAGTCTCGTCAGTTTTTCGGGAACTCCGACCGACTCCAGTGTGCTCTGGAGGTGCGCATGTCCGACGTTATCAAAAGCTTTGCGAACGTCGAGAAATATAATGCATGCATCGTTCTTTTCTTGCCTAGTGTGCTGTAAAGCGGCTTCCAAAATTGAGGTATTTATGTAAGTGCCGGGTGTATTGGTGAAACCCCTTTGGTTGTAAGAGAGGGCCGTGTGCCCTAACTTCGCCACATGAAAGAAGCCATAATAAATAAATAAAATAAAAAAACCTTACAAGGAACTTTTAGTGAAATGATTTAATTATGCTGTTTTGTACTTATTTGAGTTCTACTTCGGTACATTTAGGATGTGAACAAAATGTTGTGAACCCCTTGAAAATATTCTCACGAACCACCACTGACTGTTACTGTCTCTCCAAAGAAAGGCAACCAGTCTAGTGATCTGGAAGGGATGTCTCTAGGACTGGTACAGTCTTTTCAAAGAAAGAAACCTGCCAGTCTCCGTTGGTCTAGCCCTTTGGAGGACAACTGCCAAGTGATCCTGCAGGTGCCAATAAACCTGCTAAAATCTGCCCCAGTTAGGACACCGTTCAGGTGGACCACCAGGTGTCAGTAGAACAGTTACAGTCTGCCTCATGGACGAGAGCAATCAGGTGATCCAGCAAGTGCTGTAGGACAGTTAGAGTCGTCGCCAAGGAGACATCTGCCAGTGGTGCAGCAGTCGCCAGTATGACTGTTTTATTTGTTTTGTTTTTAATGATATTTGTTCGTGGCGTCGACCTTTGTAGATCTTTTGTGACTACATTCACCATATAAGAGAAACCTTCGTGTAATTGCGGAAGTGTAGAAGGTTGAATGTGAGGGAAGGAGCGTTAAGGAGGACACACAAACACCCAGTCTCCAGGCCAGGGATATTAATCATTTACAATTAAAATCCCCTGACCCGTCCGGGAATTATTTATATGTTGCTTCCTCCGAGAACAAGAGTTTTAAAAAACGCGTTGTTTATACATCGGTGTAAATTTTCAATAAATTAATGAACTTTTGTGTCATGAGTGGCTACAGGAGACGCAAGCGAACTCTGAAATTAGCATCTTCAGGCCTGAATTGGAAGTGCAGTTCTTCTTCGTTTAGCCTGAATGTATAGACGCAGAACTGACATGTTTAATATGCAATCAGATGGTTGTTTTGATTAAGAGTGGGAATTTAACGCGAAGTTTCAACAGTAAATATTTCGGTCAGGTCGAACAATTTCCACTTGCAGCGATGCAGGAAACTGGAAGATTAAACAGTTGAAATGAAATGAAATGGCGTAAGGCTTTTCGTGCCGGGAGTGTCCGAAGACATGTTCGACTCGCCAGGTGCAGGTCTTTCGATTAGCGATCTGCACGTCGTGATGAGAATGGAATTATGCTGAAGACGACACATATACCCAGCC
The DNA here is from genome assembly GCF_040414725.1 of Anabrus simplex. Lineage (NCBI taxonomy): Eukaryota > Metazoa > Arthropoda > Insecta > Orthoptera > Tettigoniidae > Anabrus > Anabrus simplex. The sequence goes on from NC_090265.1 coordinate 196,923,069, forward strand.
GCCGTGCCAGAGAAGTTAACCAATGATGGTTAAAATTCCCGACCCTGCCGGGAATCGAACCCGTGACACCTGTGACCAGAGGCCGGCACGCTAACCATTTAGCCAGGAGCCGGACATTAAACAGTTCAATGCTTCATTGGAGACCTGTCAAGAATGCATGAGACGACTTGCCACAAAATAGGAGAAGGCAAGTCAGGCATCTTTAAAAGTAATCCTGGATTTTAGATAGGGCAAAATATTCATTCTTCAGCTCATAAACTGTGGAAAAGTGTCTTGTTGAAACGGGCAGCACGTTATTTCTAAGTGATGCAAAAGTGATTCAAGTCGTGGAAAGTATACAAGTGCTCTTCTGCTACAATGTGCACAGGTGTTATTACCAATGATTATTCGTATTAAACTCAAGCAGGAAATGAGTGATGCCTCTGTGTGCTCTGTGGTTCTGGACGAATATTCAGCCAAGACCTACTGCTGTCAACTGTGCTATAATTTAAGTTCTTTATTGTGTTCGATTTTAGGAAGTATTGCTTGGATTCATGGCCATTGAACACAGTCGTACGGAATACATATCGGACACTATACACCATTATATCCGATTATTATAGAAAATAGGAAAGTCTGTTGTCGGTGGCAACAGATGGTGTTGCTCTTTTACAGTGGGAGGTAAGAGTAGCCTGGTACATCATATTCGAGATCAAAATAGTAATGTTGTGTTTTGTGTAACACCAAACCGCATTGTGCAGTACTTTGTTTGTCTCCTTGAGTTGTCTTACGCTACGAGTACGTGTTACACGAATAGATAATTCTTTACGTTATCATCACCATAAGACCTATCTGTGTGGGTGCGATGTACAGCTAATTGTAAAAAAAATCTTTAAGTGAGAAATCGTCATTGACATGCAAAATTTTTAGAACCTACCTCGAGGAACTTAGTGCCATGCACACAGTTCTTTTGCTTCACAACGATGTTCGTTGGCACAGCAAAGAGAACGCGATTCGTTGACTGGAGGACGAGGTCAAGAGTTTTTACAATAGATGTGATGTTTAAAGGTATTAATCAGAAACGTTAATTTATCAACTTCCTGGACGATGAAAAACAGTCCAGTAGGGTGCTTCTTGAGTGACATATTTTACGAATGGTACATCATATTCGGGATCAAAATAGTAATGCTGTGTTTTAATAATAATTAATTAATGTTACTTATTTTACGTCCCACTAACTACTTTTTAAGGTCTTCGGAGACGCCGAGGTGTCGGAATTTAGTCCCACAGGAGTTCTTTAACGTGCCAGTAAATCTACCGACACGGGGCTGTCGTATTTGAGCACCTTCAAATACCACCGGACTGAGCCAGGATGGAACCTGCGAAGTTGGGGTTAGAAGGCCAGCGCCTTAACCGCCTGAGCCACTCAGCCCGGCAATGTTGTGTTTTGCCATTGCATAATTCACCAAACCGCATTGTGCAGTAAGTTGTCTCCTGAATTATCTCACGTTATAAATAGCCTACAGGGACTCGTAAAGTTGATTTGTTACGTAAGAGATCACTATTTTACTGGGAATAGTAAAACTAATTCATGAACTGCATGATACTGCATACATCTTTTGAACTATCTTAGATCTATTTATTCAAGACCTGAAGAAGGAAAGAATTCATCTTCCCAAACTTCGTTCGGTATCTTGTAACGAAGGATTGTTGAGAAAATTTTCATATTATTTTGAGTAAATCTGAAGAGAGAATAATAGTATACCAAAGAAAGTGAATTGTGTAATTTTGACAAGGCGGAATTTCAAATGGACGTGCTTCAGCTGTTGATGACAGAAACATTGGCAGAGATAGTGATACGTCATTTTGGCTCCCTCCTGATTCAGAATCATACCCTAACTTGCGTAAGTGTTCAAAATATGTGCTAACGATGTTGGAATCGACATGTGTATGAGAGTGTTTTATTCCCAAATGAATTTTGTCGAAAATATTTCTAGATCCAGAAAACTAACGAATAAATAGAATACATGAATACATAGAATAAACTAATGAATAAATGAACAAATAGACTGATTAAGCATTTACAAAAACTTCATACCCTCCAGACTTTGGAAATATTTTATAAAACGAGACACAGATGAGGTTTGGTGGGTGAACTGGATATTTCAAACGTGCATATTGTCGCCGAATTTCAAATAGCATTGGTCTAAAATATTATCTCTTTTTGAATGTATTGTATGTAGACACCACTAGTTGAAATATATAAAATGTCCAGAAGTACATTGCTAATTCTTACTAATATAAACTACTGTATATTGAATTTTTCTTGAATTATTTTATCGAGAAACCAATCACCGTAAGCAAGACCAGCATATGTCTTACTCAACTAAATGTTTGGACCCCAGAAACCCCTTTATTGCGATGTTACCATTAATCCGTACCCCGGGGAAAATAATTGAAGACCCGTGGGTTAGGGTGTATACTTATTCAACTAGCATCAAATAATATCTTCAACTTACACGTCGGTATAGTCTTTGACAACTCCTGTATTTGTTTTTGCACAATCTTTCCTACAAAGTCGTTCAGCGGGCTGCAGGGTGCGTGTTAAGTTTTTCTACCTATTGTTGCATTCAAATACTACCCCAGTTATAAGTTTGCAAGTTTGCTGCCTTGTAGGGCCGAGGACTGACACGCGCTGATGGTAATTCTTGGTGGAGTGTAAATCCCTTCCATTCTAAGAGCACTGAATAGATATGCTGAGATAGTGATGAAGCTGTACGAGTAGTTTAAGCATTCGATATCCCTGTCTTACCGTTTGTAGATGGAGATTTGTAGAAGCTATTCTTTCGTTATCCCTGGGGTTAGGATGAAGTAACATATATAGTGATATCTTTTGTTCATTGAGTCTAAAATGGTGACATAAATATTCGGTGTCGTACACTTAAAGCCATGGAGCTTGTCGTTTGGTGCAGATTTTATATGAAGACAAACAAATAACGTGATACTAGCGGAAAGGAAGACGGGGAGGTGAGGTGTGAGCGGTATCTGGTGCGACAAACCGGGACAAGGAAAGGCGGGGATAAGACTGGCGGAGAACGCGAACCAATATTGACACAGGCTGCTGCGAACAAAGGAGAGACAGGAAATATCTTTGCAGAAAGGATGAACGTGGTGGTCTGTTTTATCGGCAAGTAAGTGACGGGCGATAGGTTACACCGCAAAGACTACGACCTGAGGAGTGCCGAAGTGAAAGGAAAGTGGAGTGCGGGACACGAAGTACCAGAGGCGACTCGTTAGAAAACGTATTAGGTGTTAACAATAAAAATAGCATTAATTCGTTACAACCTCATATTAATTTACGAATATTTTAATCTGCTGCTAATGCTATCTAAATTTTTATTGTACGAGCGTCACTTTAATGCTAATTTTCTCCATTCTTTTAGATTGACGTTTTCCCATCTCGAATTCAGTTAAACCACTTGCCATGCGTAGTGCGGTCACAGCACTAATTCGCTAATTCCGCTGCACTTGATGTCTTTCAAAAGCAACATGCTGTCCCTGAGTTCCTGTGTTGTTTGAAGGCAACAGTAGGAAACAATCACAAGGGGTTGAAGCAAGTGTATGGAGATTACGCTATCGATGGCAGTGTAGTAAGTCAGTGGGCACAGAGAGATTATCGGGCAACAATAGGCACGTCAATATTCAGAAATCTCCTCGCAGTGGCAGACACCTGATAACGTGCAGCGCTTTGAGAACGTGGTTAAGGACAACAATCATGTAACTGTGAGTGAAATATCAAACCAATTGGAACTTATAGTTCAGTTCTTATGAGTTTCGACTTAACATCTGAGAGCTGCCTTCTCGCTGAGGCTAAGTGAATTAATAAACAGCCAATCATAGGCAGCCGATCGCTCCGATAGAGCGCGTTAGACTCTAGTTCCGGTTACCAGTGTTGTCGATCTGTTGTTTTCTGTAACCACGTGCTATCAGCCCTGTGTTGTATTGTGCTCAGTTCCTTTTACGGTCTTTGTCAAGTTCAAGGTCATTCTTGACAAGGCACCAACACTGGCAGCTAGAAATATTGAGTTGATTAAGTGGTCCAAGGAGCACAATATTTCGGTTCGCGATAACACGAGGAAGGCTGTGATCTCATGCATCTTGTGAAACAAAACAAGCTCTAGTACCCAGTTTAGGTGGTGGATGAAATAGCCAAGAGGCATGGGCATAATGTTGTTCGTCTTCCACCATACCATTGCCATTTTAACGCCATAGAATTGATTTGGACCCAAGTGAACGATTATGTAGCTGCGAATAATCGACTCTTCACAGTTTCGGAAATTGAAAGACTTCTGTGGGAAGTCGTATGTCGTGAAGTGCAGATTTTGAGGCGATAAGTGAGATAAGGGGGGAAGGTATCACAGACGATTATGCTGAAGACGTTATAATCTCGTTGCGGTCAAGCGAGATTGAAACCTCAACAAACGATGACAATGCCGATAGTGACTCAGGAATGAGTGATGTATTCCCTTTGTAGGACTTTTTTCCTCCCTTAGGAGGAATTGAATCCTTTAACTACGCGAGTTGTTCTAGATGATGATGAGTAATGTAATTTTCTTGCGTTTTATCTGTTCGAGCATTGATCTGTTTTTCACTCTAAATACGTTAAGTGTTATTGTTAATCTTATGTGAGTTATGCATATTGCTTCAAAGAAAATTGATTCTGGACTTATATTCGAGTATAACATATATTTCCGTTCGTGTTGTGTGTTGTGAATCAGCTGTTTGTATTCGTAACAATTTGGCACCAATGTCTGACTTCCGGTTAACTGTCAGGTCGAAACTCATAGAAAAGGAAATATAGGGAAGTAAGTGCAAGCATATTGCTGAAGCAGGGTTGAAAAAAGTTTACTCCAGGTAATTTACTATGTAGGCATACATGAGCTGTTCAGAGGTGACGAAAAACTGTTGCAGAGTGAACCCATGACCTTTGTGCCCTAAGAACATTATGCACAATGTAACAATTAAACTAAAAGTTGGATTCTTGATAGCATGAATTTAACACGTGACGAGGGAGTGATTACCTTCGGTCCCACGCTCTGGGGTACGTGACGTCAACCACACGTGTCGACGGCGGAAGAATCTCAAGTCATTTTTATGAACTATTTCAAAGCGCGTGTACATGGCGTGACCACGCCAAGTCAAAAAATATAGTGCCTATCAAAGGGGGTCAATCATCTCACAAATCGAACCCGTAAAAATTTCAAATGTCCGTGAACACTACCGCCAGAAATGTAGCAAGCATGTAGTCACTTTCAATACTCTTGAAATTACAGTTTAGGTAAGTCAGAAAATTTAAAGAAATTTTCTTGGCGGCAAAAGGGAGAGATCCGAGGAGAGGGGGTAACTGCTATAAATATGAAGGGACGCCATGACGAACTCTCCTTCCTTCTCCGGCATTTGTGATACAAAGCGGACGAAAAATTGTTGAGCTGCTCTGCGAAATCAAACCAACGAAAGTAGACTGAGTTCAACTGCAGATTTTAGCCATTGCGGCTAAGTCTTGACTCCATGAGGAGATAGTTTTCTTGAGTGAAATAATTGTACCAGATAGGGCGGTCAAAGTACTGAATAAATTCTAATGTGATTAAGTAATTCGTGTGCGTATATAACTATAGTCCATCGTGTGCACTCAACAAACAAGTGAAGGGTATTTTCTTTTTTATAATGCTTTATTCCAGGAAACCTGAAGAAAATTAATAATGAACTGTGAAGCCATGAATGTAAAAATGGCTAAATAAAATGCCAGGGTCACAGGTGAGCCCTATGACGAACACTGGCGTGACGACATGAGGTAGGTGACTTTCCATCTTACTACCTCTTATATCTTGTCTCGTGATTTCTTGTATTTGAATGGGGATATACGACGCAGTGGTCACCCCTACTAAGTTTTGTAAATGTGAGAGTATGACTAAAAGAGTCATTTGTTTTATTTTCCACTTGGATAAAATTTTGAAGTCTTGCGAGGGCCGTATAATGTTGTAAAAAGTTATTGAATAGGGTTTCGTAGTGATATCACGTCCAATGCAGATCGTCATCCGTGTGAGTGTACAGCCTGTATTTGTGATGTCAAAGTAAGATGTTCATTCGACGAAAAATTATTCTGTCTGCAATTTGACGTTAATAATAATAATCCATGGTCACTCATTTTCAATCGAGTGGAAGCGCGCTGTCGGGTGAGAACCTAGGGTGATGAATTTGGTCATGGAGAGAAACGTTTTTTTTTAATGCCCATTTTAAACTGTGTCTGACTGACAATAAAAGATCTAGTAGAATGTTTCAGTCATTTCTCGTAAAAATCAAGTTATTAAATACGATATCATTTATGCGAAGTTATTCATTGCATTGTGCGATATTAGACGTCGGGATTTCTAGTGAGGATTTTATTCCAGTTCTTTGTCGATGATAACTGCTGGGAAACAGAGGTTAGATTTGCGAATCAGGTTGGACCTGTCATTGAAGCCGGGACACGGAAGCCCGAGGAATGTTTTATATGAGTTGGGATGAGATGTGCGAATCAGGTTAGAGTCCTGTCATTGAAGCCGGGACATGATAGCCCGATGAATATTTTATAATGTTGAGAATGGAAAGAAATTCATAGAAATCCATAGCGGTATCAATTGGCGACGCGTATAATTAGTGTGGGCATCTTGAAGCATAATCTGTGCATTTTGTTGGTTAGAATATCGTATTTGTTTAATTATGTCGGCAGAGTTTAAAGGGAGCATTTTGAGAAGTCAGTCAGGTAGAACGAACCGGGTGTTTTATGTAACTGCCAAGCGAGCCTGGGGTGAGAGGCCTCAGCTGACAGCGGGGATATAACGGGACCCGTGTGGAATTGAGATTTTAATTCTCGACCAGGGAAAACGTTAAAATGCTGGATTTAGTTGAAATTCATAGCCGGTAATGATCTAAGTATTGTGAAATACTGTAATTGGGGACGTAATGAACATTTGAGATCACGAACTTTGAGTATAAGGAACAGAGTAACCCAATTTCAGGGTTGTCCAAAATATAGAGCGATGGTCGTGATGATCGGTTTGTCTGTGAGGGGTGTGCAAAATTCATAAGGGTAATGACGAGATATGACATCGTAATTATATGGCGAGTTGTTTGGTTTGTACGTAGATTATTAGGATATCCAAGTGTTAATAACGGTTAGGACTAGATTAGATTTTTAAGCGTGATATCACGAGACAGGATATATAGCTGGACATGAATTATGTAAAATTCTTTTCCAGCCAGATAAACATCGCAATATTGAATTCACATCACAGCTGCGTAGGAATTTGTGAAGAAACCAGTGTCCGCGGTGATAAAATTTACTGATCTTTAACATTTCGTTAAATCATTTAAATTTATTTAATTATTAAATTCAGTGAAACCGCATTTGAAATAACTTTAATCAAGCGAATAACTTGGAGATGCATTCTGGAAATTTTAGTTTGTTTTCTGGGGAATATTAACATGTAAAGTAACGCTTAAGGGGGCATATCCGAAGGAAATGGATTTTACTGCCACAAAGTTTGTGAGCATTGCTACTGTTGTAATTATTGAACTTTGATTGATTGAGCCATGAATGTGCTGGGGATAGTAAAGTGGAACTTTGGTCATCAACCGATGTAACTTAATTGTGTTTAGCCTTCAGCCTAGAAACTTGGATGGTCAGGGGGTCATCAACTTCAGTGACTTAGATTAGGGCCATATGCCATTGTAGCATCATTCCTTGCGGTCATCATCCACAATGACTTTAAAGTAACTTAGAAGAGTAGATGTCGGTCCATGACATAGACGCAGGTCACATCGATTCAATTAAGGGTCCATGCCGTAGAACCACTGTGTGGCACACACCGATTGGACGGCCTTAATTATTCCCAGAGTCCAGAGTTCGTGTTACGAGGGCTGGACCATAACGAATCACTATGATGGTACATGTGGTCTCACATGGAAGCCGAATTTAAGGGTTTCCAGACTTTCCTTTCTTGAATGATTAATAATTGAGACAATGGTTTCTAGTATGAATGCCCGTCAGGCAGTTACGTTAAAGTCTCTCACCAGTGTTCTGACGTTTATGTAAAATGATTGTGGTGTCCAGTGGACACAATTGACTTCTATGATACCGTTGACATAGAATGCTTCAAATTTCCTGAATAAATAGGAATCTTTTAAATAGACCTTTCATTCCAGTAGATAGATTAGAATTACTGAACCCTACCATTACCTCAGCAAGTGACGAAGAACCCGAAACGACCCAAGAGACAGATCTCATTAACTTTGCTGATAGGTAAGAAAGGTAGGTATCCCTCAATATGGACCTAAAGGGTTCATTAAAATGGCTTCCAACGTGGTGGCATCAGTCACTTAACAGTGGGGCCTAAGTCACGATAGCGAGGAGGATAATTGTACACGTTGTGCATCAGTAAAATGTTGCCCAACGTGGTGGCTTCAGTCACTTAAGAGAGGGCCTAAGTACATCGAGAGAAGAACTACAAGTTAGTTTGGTTGACATCAGTGAAACGATGACCAATTGTAGGATTGTTATACGTTGGTCGATCATTAAAATGTCGCACCAACGATGGGGCATAAGTCACGATAACGATGAGGGAACCTAAGTCACGATAACGATAAGGATATTTTGAAAAAATCGTGTACTAGGGGAAAAGAGAAATAATGTTGAGGCTATGCCACATTATGAATGATAAAATCGTTTGCCAGAGTTGATAGTGAACTCGAAGAAATAGATAAACACCCGATGAGTAAGGCTAGGAGATACCACTATGAGAATAATTTATCTACTGAATGAAAGGTATAATTTGAGTGTGTTAGAGTAATTTCTCAAATTTTTGAATACTGGTTTGAGTGTTTTGGCTGATCACTTTGATCGAGTGAACATTGAATTTCACATTTTATTAAATAAAAATTTTAGAGAATGTTGCATTAACAGTGTGATGTGTTAGATAGGAGGATGTTGTGATGTTTATCGTTGTAGTCCTATTATACGCCGTGGAAGTCTCGGGCTCACCGATGACCTATCGTTTTCTGTTAAATACAGTATGTTTATGCAGGAGGGAGAATTGGCCCAAGGGCAGGTGGTCCAAATGATCAAGGACTTAATGGAGAGGATGGATGCCGATAGGAAGGTTGCGGAAGCCGATAGGAAGGACTTGAGTGAGAATATTAAATCTATGGGTGTTAGGTTGGATAATAAGCTAGAGACAGTGGACAATAAATTAGATAGTGCAGATGTAGAATTAAAAGGTATGAAGGAGGTCGTACAGGACACGCAGGATAGTTGTAAGGAAGCTAGCGTTGATATTAGGAAGGACATTGGTGACTTTAAACATGAAATAAGTAAGCAGTTTATAGAAACTCGCGAGCTACATCGTGTTCTTAGTGAAAATCAGGACATAATTAGAGGAGACCTCGAGAGGCACGTCAACGAAAGTAGGGAACTACATAAGCAGGTGATGTCAGATCAAGCTGAGCTTAGGGCCGATCTGAAAACCGAGGTAGAGAAGTTCAACATCATGCGTGAAGACGATAAGTCAAAGGTCTTCACGGCAATGAATGAACATAAGGAAATGTTGTGTAAAGAGATAGCCGTCGTAAATGACAAAGTAGACCAGGTAGCCGAAGACGTCAAGGCAACTGTAAACCAGCGTATTGAGGCCATTGACTTGAAATTAATCCAGATGAATAAAGAGGATATGAGAAAATTAGGTACAACTCAGGAAGAAACGGCTAGGAGTATTGAGGAGGTACAAGCAGATATTGAGGAACTAGGAAAGGATCTAGGCGATACAAGGGTAGACCTATCGAAACAACTTAAAGATACCCAAGATAAGGTCATAACACTGAGCGACGAGTTGACATCTGTTCATGAGGCTCTTAAGGGGGAAGTTAGTGCCCAGAAATTAGAACTGGATGGGTTAGTGAGCAATATCGTAGGAGTCCAGGCCAAGATAGATGAAGTGGTTAGTAAATCTCGCCGCGCCTCAGATGTGTCGTTCAGTTGTCCTAGCAACACTAGTAGTCCCGTACATCTTACAGGGAACGGACAATTTGACAATTCTACGCATTCTCAGGGGCAAAACGTCACGAATGTCATAAACATGATACGACTTAAGGAAGATCAGCCTAAGAAATTCGATGGCAGTGGTACCCAGACGCCAAAGGGCTTTCTTAGAGAACTTAGAGAGTATATTCGCGATAATAGGATACCTGAAGAGAGGCAACTGAGGACTGTGGAACGGTACCTAGACGGAGTTGCGTCGCTGTGGTTCAAAGGTTTCCGATATAGCTTTGTCACGTTCGAGGAATTTCAGACCGCATTTTTGGGCAAATTTTGGAATTCTGAGATTCAGCAGAACCTAAGGCTAGAGTTATATAGTCGCCGGTATAACACCGCAGGACCGCCTAAATTTTCGTTATACTTTACCGAACAATTAGTTAAGTTCAAGGTACTGGAATCAGCCCCAAGTCAGCAAGAACTGGTTCAGGCTATCCAGAAACAGTTCCCACCGGATATCCAGAGGATATTAATTGCTGCGAAGGTCGAAACCCCGATGCAGGCGGAATTGATATTGCGACAGCTGGACCAGACCCATTCGCATCAATCAGCCCCGCGAATAGTCAGGCATTCAGAGCACCAAGTGAATGTCGTAAATCACAGCCAGGAGAGCGCGCCAGATAGGGAAGTTTCACGAGCACCGAGATATAAGAATGAGGGGCGGCGGTTCGACACCAGGCCATACCAAGGTAGGAAGAACTGGGAACAGCCCAGATACCATCATGAAGAGTGGGACAGACGCCGAGAGCAATGGAGAAGAAACCAGGGTCGATACCAGGGGAACTCAGATCAAAGACGAAGGAACCCACGCGGGAATGAAGGCAACAGAAGAGGGGACGGTTACGAAAATTCCAGACGTTCTGACCGTTGGCACGGGCCTGAAGAGAGAAGGAGAGAAGGGGACCAGTATTTGAGAGAGCTGAGGTCAGGTACCGGACAGGACAAATGGAAGGACAGCATCCAGCGAAGGGAAGTCAACACTGACTGTGTAGAAGCTCAAGACATCTCCCATACTGGAGCTATCCGAAAGACCTACCACCAGGATAGGGAATTAAACCCTAACGCGCCTCATTTCGACGAAAGTCTGAACTCGTCAAATGAGCGTGAAAAAAACGCCAAATTTCCAGTAGTGGTTACGAGACAGGATTCCCACACACAGCCTGAATACGTTTCTCGCGACGGCTGGATAGTAGCCCAGGTTGACTCCTGGATTATACAACCAAATGAATTAGTGGAAGACCACCTCAGACAGGAGGTTAGGAAAATAAGAGAGCTACCAATCATTAATGTCAGGATATGCAACTTTAAGGTGAGCTGTTTATTGGATACAGGCGCCAGCATCAGCTTAATTTCACAAAATTTCTTTAACGAATTGTCTACTCGGAAGAAATTGCCAGAAATTCCTGTAGCAAATATCAAAATTAGAGGAGTCATTCCCGACAAAACTGCCATTTGTAAAACGCAGACATTTTTGGATTTGCAGATAGGAGACATGACATTTTCGCATCCTTTTGTCATAATTTCAAAGCTGCACTATAATGTTATTCTGGGAGCAGACTTCATTTGTGAAAGTAATGCCGTCATCGATTTAGGAAGGCGAGAGGTGAAATTTAGGAAGGATGACGGACCGAAATTAGTAGCTCTAAACGAAGAATCATTGGGTCAGACTGGGAGAAGAATGTGTGAGGAAGAAGTCCATTTCACTACCGTTTCTAAGGAGGCAGAAGAGGAGATAGAACAGGGAACAGAAGAGGTCAACCAGGAAGAGTGGGATGTCCTCGAGATTGAATTGGGAAAGGCCGTAGAAGATTTGATAAATCAGAAAGTATCAGAATGCCCAGAGACGGCGGAAGAGAAGATGAAGTTAAGGGAACTACTTCTCAAATATCAGGATGTATTCGATTCAAAGCCAGGATGCATTCCAAATTTCAAATATGTGTTGGCTGTAAACAGTTGGGAGCCGTTCAAACGTAGGCCGTATCCCATTCCGGAGAAACATCGCCGGGAGGCTGGAAAAATTATTAAAGAGATGGAAGAAAGTGGGCTGATTTCCAAGGCAAATACACCATTCGTAAATTCCTTAGTTACCGTTCAGAAGCCCGACGGGTCCCTGAGGGTATGCTTGGATGCGAGGGTCGTAAATGACAGGCTAATCCCTGAAAATGATAGAGCTCCTCCCATCAAAGAAGTTATTAGGAGGTTTAGGGGCAAGCGCTGCTTCACTAATATTGATCTGACCTCGTCGTATCATCATATAATGCTCGATGAGAAGTCAAGATTGTTTACTGGATTCCTGTATGGCCAGCACACGTATGTTTTTAACCGTCTCGCGTTTGGAATAAAAAAACGCCGGTGCAGCTCTCATACGCGCCCTAGATCGCAACCTCACCGAAAAAGTTAAGGCCATAACTACGCGATATGTCGATGACATATTGCTTTCGTCGAAGGATTTCGAGGAAAATCTTCATCATCTCGAGTTGCTACTCGAAAATCTCAGGGTGGCTGGTTTTAAGATCAACTTGAAAAAATCAAATTTCGGACAGGAGGAAGTTCTCTTCTTAGGACACATCATTGATGGTGAAGGAGTACGCCCTAACCCAGTGAAATTGCAGGCAATTGACAACTTTCCAAGGCCTATCAAGGTAAAGAACGTCCGACAGTTCTTGGGTATGAGACAATTTTTCAGTGATCACTGTCCAAATTATACGGAGGTTGTGGCTCCATTGCAAGATTTGCTAGTAAAGAACAATCGATGGAAATGGTCTAGGGAACATGAGATTTCTTTTCGGGATACTAAGGAGATGTTAGCTAGAAGTGTGAAGCTAGGGTACCCGAATTTCGATAAGGCCTTTATCTTGCAAACTGATGCTTCCACCGTAGGGATTGGTGCAGTTTTATACCAAGAGGAAGGAGAAGAACCCAAGAAGAAGAACTACTTGGCATTCTTTAGCCGTAAACTTAGGAAACACCAGCTAAAATACAGTGTCACTGAATTAGAAATGCTTGCAATTGTTCAATCACTACAGCACTGGAGAAAGATGATTTCTGGATTCCCTATAACCATTAGGACGGATCACAAGGCCTTGACCTTTGTGATGAAGACGGTAGTTGCTAGCGAGAGAGTAGCTAGGTGGGCACTGTTTATTCAGCAGTTTGATCTGACCATCGAGCACTGTTCAGGAATGTCAAATGTCCTGGCGGATGCCCTAAGTCGAAACCCAAACGATAACGAACATGAGGTGAACTTCGTGGAGTTAACTGACGAAGATAGAACCTTTCTAAATGAGCTGACACGATTACCAGAATGTCAACGACAGGACCAGTTCTGTGGCAGGTTAATTTCGTTATTGAAGGGAGAACTTCCACATGACGACCCAGGACTTGGAGAAGTTGAGAAGCTAGCTGAGAGCTATTTGTTTGTCGACAACACCTTGTTGAAATTCATAGACAAGGATCACACTAAATCTCGAATTGTGGTACCACCACCACTTAGGAAGGGTCTTATATGGCATGCCCATAGGATAACCGGTCATGGTGGGATTGACAAGGTCACCGCCACCCTTCAGGAAACGTTCACCTGGGTTCATCTACGAGAAGACGTGAGAAGCCTTGTAATTACATGTGACACATGCCAGAGGGTTGAGGCGAACCCGTACCTCATTCGACAGGCACCGATACCTCTCTTACCAGCTAAACCTCGTGAATTGTTCGCGATGGATATTTACGGAGTCCTTCCCAAGTCACGTAGAGGGAATAGATACGTCTTGGTAACCGTGGACGTATTCTCTAAGTTCACATCGTTATGTCCATTACAGAAAGCAAACACTAAATTGGTATTAAGAGCTATAAATAGGACCATAATTCCAGTTATGGGGAAGCCCATGTTTTTATTAACGGACCACGGCACACAATTTACCTCAGCTCAATTTAAACAGGAGTTGCAAAGGCTTGAAATTCGACATATTCTTAGTTCAGTTCGCCATCCGGAGGGAAACCCGTCAGAGCGAATTATGCAGGTCATCGCGAAGTTCTGTCGGATCTTCTGTGCTCAAGAGCATTGGAGATGGATGGATGTGTTACCTGTCATAGAATATTGCGTGAATAACACAATCCACGAATCTATAGGGTGCGTCCCAAATGTGGTTCATTCCAATATTTATCCTCTGAGACCATGGCACGCAGTGGTGAAGTGTCCGAGCGACCCACGGCCGACTCAAGCGATGCGCATTGAAGAGACAGCTAGGCATCTTCGTCAGCAAGCTGACCGACGTTTGAGACGCGTCAAAAATAAGAGATTTCATCGGCCCTTGAAAGAAGGCGAATATGTGCTTGTTCGTAAACCCGCTCTTTCAAAACCTGAGGACAAGTATTACGCGAAGTTTGCACCGTTGTATATGGGTCCATTTAAAGTCATCCAGAGTTTCCGAAACAATTCCTATAAAATCCAGTCGTTAGATGGACGCTCTGAGGCTATTTTCAATGCAGCCAACTTGAAGGTTTATCGCAAACCTGAAGATATGGCGGACCAGGAAGTTAACCTCATTGAATCAGTGGTGGATCAAGATGTGGAACCGCTCGAAGAAAAGCAGGATGACCCACTGAAACGATGTAGGGAATGCAGGCAAGTCCCAGACTCTGTGATATTGAGAGCATTTGAGGAGTATTGGAATCTTACAGAGAAAATCTCGATAGAACAGGGAGAATTTGAGGAAGGTTCTGAGGAGGAAGAGTTTGACAGCGAGGAATACTTTGACGGCGAGGAAGGGATAAATAGCTCAGTCGAAAATTCAGTGGAGAACTACTAGGAAGCTGAAGGCATCAACCAGTATCCGTACACCAGAAGATGACCAACTGCATAAGAGAGAAGAAAGGAATTTATGTTCAAAGGTCATGTTTCATCAGACGTCAAAATTAGAAATTTCGCCATCTGGAGTATTTAAAGGAAATTCCTTGTCACTGTGCGAAAGGAATTCGTGTCTTGGGGGAAATATGAACCCATGACCTTTGTGCCCTAAGAACATTATGCACAATGTAACAATTAAACTAAAAGTTGGATTCTTGATAGCATGAATTTAACACGTGACGAGGGGGTGATTACCTTCGGTCCCACGCTCTGGGGTACGTGACGTCAACCACACGTGTCGACGGCGGAAGAATCTCAAGTCATTTTTATGAACTATTTCAAAGCGCGTGTACATGGCGTGACCACGCCAAGTCAAAAAATATAGTGCCTATCAAAGGGGGTCAATCATCTCACAAATCGAACCCGTAAAAATTTTAAATGTCCGTGAACACTACCGCCAGAAATGTAGCAAGCATGTAGTCACTTTCAAAACTCTTGAAATTACAGTTTAGGTAAGTCAGAAAAATTACAGAAATTTTCTTGGCGGCAAAAGAGAGAGATCCGAGGAGAGGGGGTAACTGCTATAAATATGAAGGGACGCCATGACGAACTCTCCTTCCTTCTCCGGCATTTGTGATACAAAGCGGACGAAAAATTGTTGAGCTGCTCTGCGAAATCAAACCAACGAAAGTAGACTGAGTTCAACTGCAGATTTTAGCCATTGCGGCTAAGTCTTGACTCCATGAGGAGATAGTTTTCTTGAGTGAAATAATTGTACCAGATAGGGCGGTCAAAGTACTGAATAAATTCTAATGTGATTAAGTAATTCGTGTGCGTATATAACTATAGTCCTTCGTGTGCACTCAACAAACAAGTGAAGGGTATTTTCTTTTTTTATGCTTTATTCCAGGAAACCTGAAGAAAATTAATAATGAACTGTGAAGCCATGAATGTAAAAATGGCTAAATAAAATGCCAGGGTCACAGGTGAGCCCTATGACGAACACTGGCGTGACGACATGAGGTAGGTGACTTTCCATCTTACTACCTCTTATATCTTGTCTCGTGATTTCTTGTATTTGAATGGGGATATACGACGCAGTGGTCACCCCTACTAAGTTTTATAAATGTGAGAGTATGACTAAAAGAGTCATTTGTTTTATTTTCCACTTGGATAAAATTTTGAAGTCTTGCGAGGGCCGTATAATGTTGTAAAAAGTTATTGAATAGGGTTTCGTAGTGATATCACGTCCAATGCAGATCGTCATCCGTGTGAGTGTACAGCCTGTATTTGTGATGTCAAAGTAAGATGTTCATTCGACGAAAAATTATTCTGTCTGCAATTTGACGTTAATAATAATAATCCATGGTCACTCATTTTCAATCGAGTGGAAGCGCGCTGTCGGGTGAGAACCTAGGGTGATGAATTTGGTCATGGAGAGAAACGTTTTTTTTAATGCCCATTTTAAACTGTGTCTGACTGACAATAAAAGATCTAGTAGAATGTTTCAGTCATTTCTCGTAAAAATCAAGTTATTAAATACGATATCATTTATGCGAAGTTATTCATGATTAATGCATTGTGCGATATTAGACGTCGGGATTTCTAGTGAGGATTTTATTCCAGTTCTTTGTCGATGATAATTGCTGGGAAACAGAGGTTAGATTTGCGAATCAGGTTGGACCTGTCATTGAAGCCGGGACACGGAAGCCCGAGGAATGTTTTATATGAGTTGGGATGAGATGTGCGAATCAGGTTAGAGTCCTGTCATTGAAGCCGGGACATGATAGCCCGATGAATATTTTATAATGTTGAGAATGGAAAGAAATTCATAGAAATCCATAGCGGTATCAATTGGCGACGCGTATAATTAGTGTGGATATCTTGAAGCATAATCTGTGCATTTTGTTGGTTAGAATATCGTATTTGTTTAATTATGTCGGCAGAGTTTAAAGGGAGCATTTTGAGAAGTCAGTCAGGTAGAACGAACCGGGTGTTTTATGTAACTGCCAAGCGAGCCTGGGGTGAGAGGCCTCAGCTGACAGCGGGGATATAACGGGACCCGTGTGGAATTGAGATTGTAATTCTCGACCAGGGAAAACGTTAAAATGCTGGATTTAGTTGAAATTCATAGCCGGTAATGATCTAAGTATTGTGAAATACTGTAATTGGGGACGTAATGAACATTTGAGATCACGAACTTTGAGTATAAGGAACAGAGTAACCCAATTTCAGGGTTGTCCAAAATATAAAGCGATGGTCGTGATGATCGGTTTGTCTGTGAGGGGTGTGCAAAATTCATAAGGGTAATGACGAGATATGACATCGTAATTATATGGCGAGTTGTTTGGTTTGTACGTAGATTATTAGGATATCCAAGTGTTAATAACGGTTAGGACTAGATTAGATTTTTAAGCGTGATATCACGAGACAGGATATATAAGCTGGACATGAATTATGTAAAATTCTTTTCCAGCCAGATAAACATCGCAATATTGAATTCACATCACAGCTGCGTAGGAATTTGTGAAGAAACCAGTGTCCGCGGTGATAAAATTTACTGATCTTTAACATTTCGTTAAATCATTTAAATTTATTTAATTATTAAATTCAGTGAAACCGCATTTGAAATAACTTTAATCAAGCGAATAACTTGGAGATGCATTCTGGAAATTTTAGTTTGTTTTCTGGGGAATATTAACATGTAAAGTAACGATTAAGGGGGCATATCCGAAGGAAATGGATTTTACTGCCACAAAGTTTGTGAGCATTGCTACTGTTGTAATTATTGAAGTTTGATTGATTGAGCAGTGAATGTGCTGGGGATAGTAAAGTGGAACTTTGGTCATCAACCGATGTAACTTAATTGTGTTTAGCCTTCAGCCTAGAAACTTGGATGTTCAGGGGGTCATCAACCTCAGTGACTTAGATTAGGGCCATATGCCATTGTAGCATCATTCCTTGCGGTCATCATCCACAATGACTTTAAAGTAACTTAGAAGAGTAGATGTCGGTCCATGACATAGACGCAGGTCACATCGATTCAATTAAGGGTCCATGCCGTAGAACCACTGTGTGGCACACACCGATTGGACGGCCTTAATTATTCCCAGAGTCCAGAGTTCGTGTTACGAGGGCTGGACCATAACGAATCACTATGATGGTACATGTGGTCTCACATGGAAGCCGAATTTAAGGGTTTCCAGACTTTACTTTCTTAAATGATTAATAATTGAGACAATGGTTTCTAGTATGAATCCCCATCAGGCAGTTACGTTCAAGTCTCACACCAGTGTTCTGACGTTTATGTAAAATGATTGTGGTGTCCAGTGGACACAATTGACTTCTATGATACCGTTGACATAGAATGCTTCAAATTTCCTGAATAAATAGGAATCTTTTAAATAGACCTTTCATTCCAGTAGATAGATTAGAATTACTGAACCCTACCATTACCTCAGCAAGTGACGAAGAACCCGACACGACCCAAGAGACAGATCTCATTAACTTTGCTGATATGTAAGAAAGGTAGGTATCCCTCAATATGGACCTAAAGGGTTCAAGAGCGACGGAAATGATGTCGAAAAAATACTTAATGATGTAGAAATATACTGTAGAAATAAGTAAGGCGTAAAATAAATAATGCTGGCCTCGCGGTGTAGATGGTAGCATGCCTGCCTCTTACACGGAGGCCCCGGCCAGGTCAGTGCTTTTTACCTGGATCTGAGGGCTGGTTCGAGGTCCACTCAGCCTACGTGATTACAATTGAGGAGCTGTCTAATGGTGAGATGGCGTCCCCGGTATAAAGAACCAAGAATAACGGCCGTGAGGATTCGTCGTGCTACCCACGTAGCACCTCATAATCTGAAAGTATTCGGGCTGAGCAGCGGTTGCTTGGTAGGTTATGGCCCTTCGGCGTTGTTGCGGTTCATTTGTTTTGTGAAATAAAAATATGCTGTATATTATGCTTGGAGCGACCCCCGTACATTTTGTTACAATTTTATCCAAATGTCCGGTTATATGGCTAAATGGTTAGTGTGCTGGCCTTTGGTCACAGGGGTCCCGGGTTCGATTTCCGGTAGGATCGGGATTTCAACCTTAATTGGTTAATTTCGCTGGCACGGGGGCTGGGTGTACGTGTCGTCTTCATCATCATTTCATCACCACGACGCGCACGTCACCTACGGGAGTCAAGGCAAAAGACCTGCATCTGGTGAGCCGAACTTGTCCTCGGACACTCCCGGCACTAAAAGCTATACGCCATTTTTTATTACCAAATACAGAATGCATATGCAAAAGTTTTAATCCGATTCGTCAGATTAGTGATTTTTATAATTTGCTTTACGTCGAAACGACACAGATAGGTCTTTTGGCGATGATGGGATAGGAAAGGGCTAGGAGTGGGAAGGAAGTGACTATGGTCTTTATTAAGGTAGGGGCTTCCGGCAGTGGGGGTTCGAACCCTCTATCACCCGAATGCAAGCTGGCAGATACGTGACCCATACAGCACAGCCACTAGTGAAACCAACATTATAAAACTAATAATAATGTTATTAGCTTTACGTCCCACTAACTACTTTTACGGTTTTCGTAGACGCCGAGGTGCAGGAATTAAGTCCCGCAGGAGTTCTTTTACGTGCCAGTAAATCTATCGACACGAGGATGACGTATTTCAGCACCTTAAAATACCACATGACTGAGCTACAATCGAACCTGCCAAGTTGGGGTCAGAAAGCTAGCATCTCAACCGTCTGAGCCACTTAGCCCCCATTGTGAAACTTGGAATACTTTAAGACACTCAAAATATGTGGGAGAAATTAAAATAGGCCTAAGTATACATTTCAAATAGCAATGTCTGGGAAGAGGTTAATACAACGATCATTGAGGCAATAATTATCAAACATCAACATCGATGAGTCAGCCACGTCGTCCGCACGCATAACAACACGCTCTACAAAGTAAGTGATGTATTCTCAAGAGAAGACAGGACAACTCAATCAGGGGTACAGTAAGACCAATGCAATGACGTCCCGAAAAGGAACTAAATTGATATCGGCAATCGGTAGGATGTAGCTTCTGATCGGCCTACGTGGCGACGTATTATCCGCTCGAATTCCAAAACATTTTGAAATATAGTGATGAATGTACGAGCCCGATAAAAGAGATAGAACATCAAGAACGAGAAAATCGAGAAGGTTGTTTAGCAACTTTGGCTGTCTTTTGTTAGCATGGCAACAGAGCTTGCGGTCCTAGAACTGTGGTCTCCAGCCATACAAGAACTCACGATACAGTAGTCAAATTTAACATACTCGGATGACAGTCGTTGTACATATCAGCGAATTAATGTCTTTGATGGCGATGATGAGAAAATGTGTCCTTTTCGAGCCCGTTTTTGAATAGAAATTGGAACGTGTCTACGGCCCTGCCACCTCTCTGAAGATCCTACCTTCTGTCTAGTTTAGGCCTACCTAGTTCTCACCTAAACTAGTTCCTACTTATATACAGGTGCATTCTTTATCCTATACTCAATTTTCATACAGGAAAATTCCCGCAAACATTACTGAAGCATCAATATCCATCAAGCTTGGTTATAAAATAATCAAATGAGAGCGAGAATCTTCCCTCCAAGTGGACAGTAATTGTATCTCTCACTCCCTTAGCAGCTGCTGGTACATACGGGGCTCTTGATGTGGGTTGTTCATCTAAACATGAATTTTCTTCCATGGTAGCATGTAAAATGATGTTTAACATGTTGTTCCATGTTGAAATCATATTTTCTGTGTCGCGGTGGTTTGAAAATGATACCTTGCTGTGGCATCAAATTCAAGAAATTAAGAAAAAGCAGACATTCTGCATCACTCATGCTGTAAAATGCCATTGTTCTCCTATAGGTTTATGTCAAGTTCGAGGATGCTGATAGTTCCGATCACTGAGGTGTAACTGTATCACTCGCCCAAGTCAACATGGTGTAGTGGTGTTAGCTAGCGATTATCTTACAGTCAATAGATATACGACTTGTAATTGTGTACTGTCGAGTTAGATAAGATTTCGTAGCATCTTTTCTAGCATGCTAGTGGTGCTAGTTTCTCAAGGTAGGAAAAATTACAACGTTGTATATTGCACGCACAATACCACAATATTGAATACTTTCCTCCATATGAGGTTGGGATCAGAAAGGGCTGCACGATAATTTTCGCACTGCGACCCTACGAGTGTGAGGAAAACGGAATAATAATAATTATAATGGATCCAAAGCAAATTAATCACCTCAAGACACAGGCGGAGAAAGCAGGCCTCCTGATCTCTTTGGAGAAAACACCATTTATAGCTAACATCAAGCCATCCAGCACCAAGAGAGCTGAAAGTAAACCAGGGGGGGCAATCAAACGGACATATACCGTAATGATGGGCTACTTGGACCCTTAAGGTGTTACTTGGACCCATATGAAAAATAAGTTTTCATCTTCTGAAGCCAGTTATACAATGTGATATCCTAGTTCGCTGTTCCTTCCATTAGGTGGCATCACAATGTAGGACTACGCACATTCGGACTAGTTTTGCAGTAATCCACTAAGTAGCAGCCCGATCTATACAGTGGTTTGACTAAAGTGACGCGAATTGTTCACTGCAAACTTTTATCTGTCTACTCTATTTTCATGGAAGTCAGAACATTGGTAAGTAAACATGTAAGCAATTACATATAGGGCAATAACATGCTGTAGGAATCTTTCTCAGATGTAGCAAGGTTTCGCAGAAATTTGTGATTTATAGAGAGTCCAGCGAACTAAATATCCATATGAAAATGGAGATACGCCTTCTACTGCAGGAAGTTCTGAGGATGATGTGGAAGTAGAAGAAGAGTGTTTGTTTTGTTCCATGTGCGAAACGTACTCTGTGGAAGACATACTTAGGCCTATACCGCTTTTCACGAGAGTTTAATCCTGATGTAAACTAATAGGCGGAGCACCTTGCCCTTGCACGCGGACACAGACATAGTTGATTGAAGAAGCACCCGTCGCACTCACTTGACTGTATGCAAGCTGAAAGAAAAGTAGTATGTCGCATTAATTTTATTTTATTTTTAGTTTATTACATTTAGAGAGTTTGGAAGACTAAGTAATCAAATTAATATACGGTTGTCATGTATACCTATATATATATATATATACTTTTTTAAATAAAATAGTGATTAAATAACGAGAAATGAAGGCACAAGGCGTGGTGTAGGCCCTATTACAGGAATACAGGAAGTGGGGGAAAGTCCCAAGCTGCGCAGCGTGGAGATAAGGTGTTACATCTTGCAGCAGCAGTCAGCAAGTATTCATAGATAGATAAATGGAGCAAGAGGTAGTAGGACCATCGCGTGTAATGAAACACAAAAGAGGAAAACTGCTCAGAAGTGACCATAGGCAGTGCATTGTGAATGTGTCAATAAACTACGTGAACAGAATCCAGGTTTAGTCGTTTATTCAGAAGTTCAGATCTTCGCACTGTTGTATGCGATGCGCAGCCCTGTACGTTCGAACACGAGACGTTGACGGGGTAGAGGTCGGTACAACACGCTGAGCGAATCATAACTCTTTCTTTGGCGGAGGCGTGGACATACCATGTTTACATCAGGATTAAACTCTCGTGAAAAGACATAGATGTTTGCAATGTCGCACCAGAGCGCATGAAACTTGGGATGGGACAATGTCTGATTTAGAGGGATTTATTTGTGTAGTATGTAAGTGAATACTTTGATTAAGCAACTTGAAACAACTTGATTACTAAGGTCGTAGAAGGTATGATTGGCATGGAAACGTGAGCGGGCCCACTGCGGTTGCCATGGAGATATGCCTGCTGGCCGGCTCGCGTTGCTTGGAATTGGTCTGAGTGGTCTGAAGAGGGAGAAAAGAATGCAGGAATATGGCAACACCGTGCATTGGCACGTGCAATGCTCCTTCTCCAGCCCTATCTGTCCGAATGCTTCTTTCAGTATAATAATAATGGCGTGTGGCCTCCGGAGGGGCCTGGTTCAGGTATTTTGATTTGATACCGTAGGTGACCTGCGTGTCGTGATGCGGATAAAATGATGATGAAGATGGCACATACACCCAGCCCCCGTGCCAGGGTAATTAACACTTATAGTTAAAATCTCAGACCTATGCTTGGAATCGAATCCGGGACCCCTATGACCAAAGGCAAGCACGCTAACCATTTAGCCATGGAGCAGGACTTCTTTCAGTAGTATGGGTATAAGTAGTAACTTAAGACGCAGGTGGTACGATTTACGATGCTGGTTTCCTATATCGTACTGAATGCAGACGTTAGAAATAAAAGGAATCCGCCTCTGTGGTTTAGTGGTTAGTGTGATTAGCTAGCACCCCCGGAGGCTCGGGTTCGATTCCCGGCTCTGCCACGAAATTTGAAAATGTGGTACCAGGCCTGGAACGGGGTTCACTCGGCCTCGGGAGGTCAAATGAATAGAGGTGGGTTCGATTCCCACCTCAGCCATCCTGGAAGTGGTTTTCCGTGATTTCCCACTTCTCCTCCAGGCAAATGCCGGGATGGTACATAACTTAAGGCCACGGCCTCTTCCTTCTCTCTTCCTTGTCTATCCCTTCAAGTCTTCCCATCCACCCACAAGGCCCCTGCTCAGCATAGCAGGGGAGGCCGCTTGGGCGAGATACTGGTCATTCGCCCCAGTTGTATCCCCCGACCCAATGTCTCACGCTCCAGGACACTGCCCTTGCGGTGGTAGAGGTGGGATCCCTCGCTGAGTCCGAGGGAAAGACCAACCCCGGGGGATAAACAGATTAAGAAAGAAAAGAAAGAAATAAAAGATTAAGTTTAAATCTGTATTGCTCAATATTTTAATTATTTTAACCGAATTGCTGGCAAGATGTAGTGTTTACAGTGCACTATGTCTCCTGGTATGGGCTAGAATAAAATTGTTACTTTCAGTCTTATACTTGGCTTGGACAATATGAAACTGGCTGAGGTATGAGTGACGCTAGGAATGCTATTCCTTATGCAGCCAGTCCCTGCTATGAATAGTGTGAAAATGTCGCTCATAGGGTCGGTTGGTGCACGCATTTCAGTGGGCTTGGCAGACTGATGTGCAATGGCAACGTCTGACTCAGTGAGGAAAGCAACGGGAAACTACCTCGCTCCTCATTTCCCTAGTACGCCTCTTCAGTGACACCTAGGCCATCTATGACAGTTAATAGTGAACCTGTTGAGGATCCAACCAGCCTTCGGGCTGAATACCCTACATGCACAATATCAATGAATGGGTGTAGATTTCTAAAAAATCTTCTGTGTATTAATTATTAAACAGCAACGATAAACAAGAATATGTTAATTGGTGCGGTTTAAGCAGCCTTACCCTATATCTCCTGGTCATAGCCACCCACCAACGGCTGCTAATTTCAGAAGTCAGTCAGGCATAAGACACAGCCTGCACTGTTGCTTGGTAACATTGTCTGATTATCCATACATGTCGTACATCAATGCTTGCACGTTTGCTGTGGTTACACTAGCGTCACACATTCTGTCGCATCACGTTACACAAACTTTAGGATGATCCCTAGCCATAAGACATATTTATGTCAAAAGCGAGAGTGGTATTCTACGTGGAAGAATTTTGACTACAGCTGTGTCTGCCGGGCTCATTGGTATATGTGCAACTTCTGCAAGAACACCTATTGAAGAAAGTCAGCATTTGGGAGGAGTTCTACGCTAGTGACGCTATGACCAATAGGGAATAGCCATTAGGTGGCTACGAAACGAGGCATATGACGGCAAGGCTCCAACACAAACGTGACAGACTGAAGCTTTTCATGAAACATGCCCAGAACAAATTCTCTCGTGGAATTGCATTGAGAAACAGCTAGCAAACATTTTCCAAAGTAAGCGAGTTTTACAACATAAACTATTCGTCCATAGAAGACACTCAGACACCGGTCTGCAGCCATTAGACAAAGTGCAATTTCGCAGGTCGTCTGACAACCCAACACGCGCAGTTCACTATACGATTCAATTGCGTGTGTATTACAGGGTGTTTTTTCAGCGCCTGAAAGATGATGGCGAGCATCAAGTGAACTATTGAACCCATAATTCTACGATGAAAAAAAAAATTCCAAATATTTATTTCAGCTACTAACAACTTTTTGAGAGTAGCCATGTTTTTATTTCAAGAGCCTCTCTGTCTCGTGGGAACGAACTCTCCATGACAAGTGAGCCGCGAGCTCGTGAAATGCCGGGATACTTCGGTGGACCTCGAGTAATGAATAATTTGTCAATTTCAAGAAATCATTCATAACGAGAGATCTTGGCGACATGGTAAATCAAGGAATAAAGGATCTAAATTATTTATAAACCGTATGTGAAGATAGAATCCCCAGGGTAAATATAAATGCAGTTAAGCCTGGAGGAGAGTGCGTCCTGTTCGCGGATTCTGCGACACGTGGAGAGGTCATTTTCTGAAGAAAATGCCGAGAAACTCCAGGGCAGAAATAATTCATTTCGCCCGTTGCAAGTATGGGAAAAATATGAAATTAACACCATAATGAATTGTAAGTCAGTCCGAAATTATGGAATAAATTTCAACAAAATTGGTCCAGTGGATGTGGAATTAGCAGATTGCATAACCGAGCCTCATGGAGAGGGTGACGTCCCTCCCAGAGGGTATAAAAGAAACCTCCCTCTGCCTTTCATACACAGTCTGTCTGATGGTCTGAACGGCGAAGCGCACGTCACTCGTCTGCAAGAAAGTGCGGGTTTTGTTCTCAAAGTAACTTGTTACATATTCATGTCAATGGTTCAAGCAGACTATTAAAGTAGAAGGTGATATAAATTTTCCTGAACTGCCGCCGATGAAAACTTTGAAGGTTTAGGTATTTGGTTAAGATACGTAGCTGAGTTTCTCTGTATTACATTATGTGCGTTTAATATTTGTCAAAAGGGAAGTCTGGAGGCTGGCCGCGAGGTCTGATTTTCTTATCTGTTTTGAACACCTGGCTAGCAGTAGTGTGAACGACAGCAGGGTCCTGGGAAAACTGTGGCAGTCGCCATTTGAGAACCGTGCTCGTCGCACGATAAACACGAAGAAAGTGCGGTATTTGCGGTGTTAATCGACACCAAGTGTAAAATCTGTTTAGCTTAAGTAATATATATAAGAAGATGATGTCAAATGTAGCCATGGAAGGCTAAGCACGAGGCCAGCTGGCTAAATGTAGCCAGAATCCCCAAGGTGGCTATGATTACAGATCTGTAACTACATTTTTATCAATGTTGTAGTTAGAATTTGTTTGTCCCAATAAATTTTCAGTGCGTGTGTCTAATTGATATTTAATAATGATTAGGTGAATGTGTTACATTTCTGGTCGTCGTATGAAACTCTCCA
The DNA here is from genome assembly GCF_040414725.1 of Anabrus simplex. Lineage (NCBI taxonomy): Eukaryota > Metazoa > Arthropoda > Insecta > Orthoptera > Tettigoniidae > Anabrus > Anabrus simplex. Next base: position 196,949,406 of record NC_090265.1, read on the forward strand.
GGGCTGTAAAATTCACGTCGAGAAAGTATAAAATGCGAAGTTTAAATCTATATATATAAAATAACTTGTCCTGACTGACTGACTGATTCATCATCGCCGAGCCAAAACTACTGGACATAAAGAAATGAAATTTTGGGGATACATTCATATTAAGATGTAGGTGCTCGCTAAGAGAGGATTTTTGGATATTCCGTCGCTAAGGGGGTGAAAAGGGGGGTGAAATTTTAAAATTAGTGTATCTATATCTCAAAACTTTAAAAGTTTACAGATGTAAAAATTGGTATTTAGAATCTTCTTTAAAAATAAGGAAATACGTATTTTTTTGTTTTCAGAAAATCCCAATAGGAGGGGTGAAAAAGGGTGAAAATGGGGAAAAATGGGTTGAATGCCTTTAATCAGGATACCGGTACTTATATCTCAGAAACTGAAGATATTACAGACCTGAAAATTGGTACTTTTGATCTCCTTTAAAAATAAAGACACACGTATTTTTTTGTTTTTGGAAAATCCAATTAATGGGATGGTGAAAAGGGGGTGAATTTTTAAAATGAATGAATCTATAACTCCAAACTTTTAAAGTTTGCAGATGTAAAAATTGGTATTTAGAATCTTCATTAAAAATAAAGAAACACGTATTTTTTTGTTTTCGGAAAATCGCAATAGGAGGGGTGAAAAGGGGTGAAAAAGGGGTTGAATGCCTTTAATGAGGCTACTTATATCTCAGAAACTGAAGATATTACAGACCTGAAAGTTGGTGTTTGGGATCTCCTTTAAAAATAAAGAAACACGAATTTTTTTGTTTGTGGAAAATCCAATTAAGGGGGGTGAAAAGGGGGGTAATATTTTTAATGAGTTTATCTATATCTCAAAACTTTGAAAGGTTATAGATGTGAAAATTGGTATTTAGAATCTCCTTTAAAAAATAAAGAAACACGTATATTTTGTTTTCGGAAAATCCTAATAGGAAGGGTGGAAAAGGTTGAAAAATGGGTCGAATGCATTTTATGAGTCTACTGTACTTACATTTCAGAGCCTGAAGATATTACAGACCTGAAAATTGGTGTTTGGGATCTTCTTTAAAAATAAAGAAACACGTACTTTTTGTTTGTGGAAAATCCAATTAATGGGGGGGGGGGAGAGTGAAAAGGGGGTGATTTTTAAAAATGAGTGTATCTATATCTCAAAACTTTTAAAGTTTATAGATGTAAAAATTGGTATTTAGAATCTCCTTTAATAATACAGAAACACATATTATTTTGTTTTCGGAAAATCCCAATAGGAAGGGTGGAAAAGGGTGAATAATGGGTCGAATGCCTTTATTGAGTCTATTTATATTTCAGAACCTGAAGATATTACAGACCTGAACATTTGTATTTTGGATCTACTTTAAAAGTAAAGAAACACGTATTTTTTCGTTTTTTGAAAATCCAAATAATGGGGGGGGGGTGAAAAGAGGGGTGAATTTTGTAAAATGAGTGTGTCTACAACTTAAAAATTTAAAATTTACAGATGTAAAAATTGGTAGCTAGAATCCCCTCTAAAAATAAAGGAACACGTATTTTTTTTGTTTCCTGTAAATCCTAATAGGAGGGTGAAAAATGGGTTGAATGCCTTTAATGAAGATACATATATCTCAGAAAGGAAGGATATTACAGAACTGAAAATTTGTATATGGGATCTCCTTTAAAAATAAAGAAACGCGTTTTTTAGTTTTTGGAAAATCCATCTAATGGCGGTTAAACAGGAGTGACAAATTGAGGTGAATTTTTTGAAAGACTATATCTACAGATTATCTTGGAAACGTAAAATGTTACAAACGTAAAAAGTGGGTGTTTGGAATCTCCTGTAAATGTAAAGAAACAGAGGTGATTTGTTTTTGGAAACTCCACTTAAGGGGAACTCACAAGGGGTGAAATTTTAAAATGAGAATTTTTACAGTATATGTAAAAAAACTTAACATGTTACAGAATTGATAAATGGTATCTTTTATCTCTATTAAACATAAAGAAACGTGTATTTTTAGTTTTCGGAAATACCACTTGGGTGGAGGGGTTAAAGTGACTGAAAATGGTGTTGAATTCTTTTAATTAGACTACTGATATCTCAAAAATGAAGATGTTACAGACGTGAAATTTGATATTTGCAATCTGCTTTAAAAGTAAAGAAACACGTATTCTCGGAAAATCCAATGAAGGGTTGGGGGGGGGGAGGGGATGAAAGAAGTGAAAAATTAATTGTCTTAATTGTATGAGAATACATACATCTAATAAAAACTAAAGTTGTTACAGACGTGACCATTGGTATTTGGATCTCCTTTAAAAACAAAGAAAAACGCGTTTTTGGGGGAAACCATCTTGGAGGGCGGGAGTGTAAAGGAGATGAATTCCTTTCATGAGGACACATAAATCAAAAACTGAAGAAGTTAGAGTCGTGATAATTGGTATTTAGAGGATCCTTTACTATTAAAGAAACAAGTATTTTTTGGGGGAAAATTCACTTGGGGGGGGGGGGGGGGTAGGGGAGTAGTGTGAAATGAAGTGAAGAAAGTAAATTATTTTTATGGGGATACTTATATCTCAAAACTGAAGGTAATAGACGTGAACATTGGTGTTTGGAATCTCCCTTAAACATATAGAAACAAGCCTTCTTTTAATTTTTTTTGGGGGGGAGGGGGGTGGTAAATAAACTTAACGGCGGTAGGGTGTAGAAGGAGGTGAGACAAATTGATTTTACTGTTATTAATGTACTTATAAGGATCCTCCGTTGCTCAGGCAGCAGCGCGCCGGCCTCTCACAACTGGGTTCCGTGGTTCAAATCCCGGTCACTCCATGTGACATTCGTGCTGGACAAAACGGAGGCGGGACAGGTTTTTCTCCGGATACTCCGGTTTTCCGGTCATCAGCCATTCCAGCAACACATAATAATAATAATAATAATAATAATAATAATAATAATAATAATAATAATAATAATAATAATAATAATAACAATAATAATAATAATAATAATGTTCCGGACCGTCATCAACTGTGTGGACCGCGCTGGAAACGGCTACTGGACGGGTAAGGACTAAGAATGCAGTCCGACCGCCAGTTCAGTGCCGCCAAGGCACCCAATATAACACCACACCGGATCTCCTGAAGGATTTTATCCATATTAAAAACGATTATAGGAAAAGATGGCAAAGATTTACGTACACAACTGACCGGGAAGAATACCTGAGCCTAGCCCGGGAAGTACGAACTCGATTGCTGGAAAGGAAGATTGAAAAATGGGAGGAAACGTGCCGTAAAATAAGAGAAAACGAGTCAGATCGGGAATTTTGGTGGATTCTCGCAGAAAACGAGTCAGATCGCGAATTTCGGCGGATTATATATTTAAAACAATAAACATTCAATTATAAATTTCAGTATAATACCGTAGCGAACCACGGGTATCTTGCTAGTAATCTATATATAAAATAACTTGTCCTGACTGACTGACTGATTCATCATCGCCGAGCCAAAACTACTGGACATAAAGAAATGAAATTTTGGGGATACATTCATATTAAGATGTAGGTGCTCGCTAAGAGAGGATTTTTGGATATTCCGTCGCTAAGGGGGTGAAAAGGGGGGTGAAATTTTAAAATTAGTGTATCTATATCTCAAAACTTTAAAAGTTTACAGATGTAAAAATTGGTATTTAGAATCTTCTTTAAAAATAAGGAAAAAAAGTATTTTTTTGTTTTCAGAAAATCCCAATAGGAGGGGTGAAAAAGGGTGAAAATGGGGAAAAATGGGTTGAATGCCTTTAATCAGGATACCGGTACTTATATCTCAGAAACTGAAGATATTACAGACCTGAAAATTGGTACTTTTGATCTCCTTTAAAAATAAAGACACACGTATTTTTTTGTTTTTGGAAAATCCAATTAATGGGATGGTGAAAAGGGGGTGAATTTTTAAAATGAATGAATCTATAACTCCAAACTTTTAAAGTTTGCAGATGTAAAAATTGGTATTTAGAATCTTCATTAAAAATAAAGAAACACGTATTTTTTTGTTTTCGGAAAATCGCAATAGGAGGGGTAAAAAGGGGTGAAAAAGGGGTTGAATGCCTTTAATGAGGCTACTTATATCTCAGAAACTGAAGATATTACAGACCTGAAAGTTGGTGTTTGGGATCTCCTTTAAAAATAAAGAAACACGAATTTTTTTTTGTGGAAAATCCAATTAAGGGGGGTGAAAAGGGAGGTAATATTTTTAATGAGTGTATCTATATCTCAAAACTTTGAAAGGTTATAGATGTGAAAATTGGTATTTAGAATCTCCTTTAAAAAATAAAGAAACACGTATATTTTGTTTTCGGAAAATCCTAATAGGAAGGGTGGAAAAGGTTGAAAAATGGGTCGAATGCATTTCATGAGTCTACTGTACTTACATTTCAGAGCCTGAAGATATTACAGACCTGAAAATTGGTGTTTGGGATCTTCTTTAAAAATAAAGAAACACGTACTTTTTGTTTGTGGAAAATCCAATTAATGGGGGGGGGGAGTGAAAAGGGGGTGATTTTTAAAAATGAGTGTATCTATATCTCAAAACTTTTAAAGTTTATAGATGTAAAAATTGGTATTTAGAATCTCCTTTAATAATACAGAAACACATATTATTTTGTTTTCGGAAAATCCCAATAGGAAGGGTGGAAAAGGGTGAATAATGGGTCGAGTGCCTTTATTGAGTCTATTTATATTTCAGAACCTGAAGATATTACAGACCTGAACATTTGTATTTTGGATCTACTTTAAAAGTAAAGAAACACGTATTTTTTCGTTTTTTGAAAATCCAAATAATGGGGGGGGGTGAAAAAGGGGGGTGAATTTTGTAAAATGAGTGTGTCTACAACTTAAAAATTTAAAATTTACAGGTGTAAAAATTGGTAGCTAGAATCCCCTCTAAAAATAAAGGAACACGTATTTTTTTTGTTTCCTGTAAATCCTAATAGGAGGGTGAAAAATGGGTTGAATGCCTTTAATGAAGATACATATATCTCAGAAAGGAAGGATATTACAGAACTGAAAATTTGTATATGGGATCTCCTTTAAAAATAAAGAAACGCGTTTTTTAGTTTTTGGAAAATCCAACTAATGGCGGATAAACAGGAGTGACAAATTGGGGTGAATTTTTTGAAAGACTATATCTACAGATTATCTTGGAAACGTAAAATGTTACAAACGTAAAAAGTGGGTGTTTGGAATCTCCTGTAAATGTAAAGAAACAGAGGTGATTTGTTTTTGGAAACTCCACTTAAGGGGAACTCACAAGGGGTGAAATTTTAAAATGAGAATTTTTACAGTATATGTAAAAAAAACTTAACATGTTACAGAATTGATAAATGGTATCTTTTATCTCTATTAAACATAAAGAAACATGTATTTTTAGTTTTCGGAAATACCACTTGGGTGGAGGGGTTAAAGTGACTGAAAATGGTGTTGAATTCTTTTAATTAGGCTACTGATATCTCAAAAATGAAGATGTTACAGACGTGAAATTTGATATTTGCAATCTGCTTTAAAAGTAAAGAAACACGTATTCTCGGAAAATCCAATGAAGGGTTGGGGGGGGGGGGATGAAAGAAGTGAAAAATTAGTTGTCTTAATTGTATGAGAATACATACATCTAATAAAAACTAAAGTTGTTACAGACGTGACCATTGGTATTTGGATCTCCTTTAAAAACAAAGAAAAACGCGTTTTGGGGGGAAACCATCTTGGAGGGCGGGAGTGTAAAGGAGATGAATTCCTTTCATGAGGACACATAAATCAAAAACTGAAGAAGTTAGAGTCGTGATAATTGGTATTTAGAGGATCCTTTACTATTAAAGAAACAAGTATTTTTTGGGGGAAAATTCACTTGGGGGGGGGGGAGGGGAGTAGTGTGAAATGAAGTGGAGAAAGTAAATTATTTTTATGGGGATACTTATATCTCAAAACTGAAGGTAATAGACGTGAACATTGGTGTTTGGAATCTCCCTTAAACATATAGAAACAAGCCTTCTTTTAATTTTTTTGGGGGGGAGGGGGGTGGTAAATAAACTTAACGGCGGTAGGGTGTAGAAGGAGGTGAGACAAATTGATTTTACTGTTATTAATGTACTTATAAGGATCCTCCGTTGCTCAGGCAGCAGCGCGCCGGCCTCTCACAACTGGGTTCCGTGGTTCAAATCCCGGTCACTCCATGTGACATTCGTGCTGGACAAAACGGAGGCGGGACAGGTTTTTCTCCGGATACTCCGGTTTTCCGGTCATCAGCCATTCCAGCAACACATAATAATAATAATAATAATAACAATAATAATAATAATAATAATAACAATAATAATAATAATAATAATAATGTTCCGGACCGTCATCAAATGTGCGGACCGCGCTGGAAACGGCTACTGGACGGGTAAGGACTAAGAATGCAGTCCGACCGCCAGTTCAGTGCCGCCAAGGCACCCAATATAACACCACACCGGATCTCCTGAAGGATTTTATCCATATTAAAAACGATTATAGGAAAAGATGGCAAAGATTTACGTACACAACTGACCGGGAAGAATACCTGAGCCTAGCCCGGGAAGTACGAACTCGATTGCTGGAAAGGAAGATTGAAAAATGGGAGGAAACGTGCCGTAAAATAAGAGAAAACGAGTCAGATCGGGAATTTTGGTGGATTCTCGCAGAAAACGAGTCAGATCGCGAATTTCGGCGGATTATATATTTAAAACAATAAACATTCAATTATAAATTTCAGTATAATACCGTAGCGAAGCACGGGTATCTTGCTAGTGTGTTAATATTCTTTGAGATATTGTTCAAATTGAGTAAAATTAGGAAGATGATAACGATAATGTAGTCGTGGTGAATGTCTTAATTTCGAATATCGTATGAGGTCAGAAAATGTTGTCGGAATAATAATAATAATAAAAATAATATTTACCGCTGGATAAAGTTTTTCTATGTTTAAAAATGTATTTAATAGTTATGTTCAATAAAGTTTGCATGTGTCTCAAAATCCAGTGAAGTCTGATACAGTTATTCTTGGGAAGTAAAATTTTATAAAAGTTGTTTGTCGCGAGATGATCGAGGTTTGAATAGTCTTGAAACAGAAAAAAAATGGATTGTGCCGGAATGATATGTTGAGATAAGAGTTGTATAGATGTTGAAGGCAGAGGAAGCCTGTATTTCATGTAATGCCGGCGTGATAGGCGATGCGAATGAATTTATGAGACAGGCTATATTTGCTGATGGCAAAGGATTTTTGAGACAGGCTGTATATTAAATGTGATATTTCTGAGGCTGGTTGTGGTATATTCCGCTTACAATCCGTAATAGCTTACCGGGTGAAAGTTGGTTCGTGATGAGTATTGTGTGATGCACAGTTTGATTTCAAGTTAAGATCCCTAGTGAAAAACAATTTCTGTTGAAGATTGTAACTCTTGGCACTTAAATCAAGTGACTAGTTTACGTAAAGTCAGCATAATGAATATTATAATATACGACCTCAAGGGTAGAAGAGCATTCTGAATACACGGTTGGTGTTATTTGGCTGTAATGACAAATGTCCACTCAAGAAAATTTCATAAATTACGAGACGATAATTTATCATTAATCGGAAACATTGTGGGATGAGGTATTGAACGTTCTTAAAGCGGTAGTTTGCCTGTGTAGATTCATTGAATTTCGCTTCACTGGATAGTTAATGGATATGGATATTTGGAATAGTGAGATGGTAGGCGATTTGAGGGCCTCACCCTAGAGTTACGTCGTGGATTTTTGCGGTGGCGATGATTGCTGTTTTTGGCGATATTCACGTAATGTTAGACGTATGTTGAAAGTCATGATCATTTTTCCAAACTTCATTGTGTATGTCGAGGTCGTGTTTGAGTTGGAGATTGCTTGCCACGCGTTATTTATTTTCAATTTCACGTTTTATTAACAAGATAGGGACTTAGTTTCATTTCCAGACTTGCGTTCATTCTGTGGCAAGATTTGTTTCATTGTGTGCTATTAGTTTCGACAAGGTTTACAGCTAAAATGTTTAAGCGTGTGTTTGAAGTTACGATTTCGCCTGACAGTCTAGAGGAAGCGTAGACAACCCAATTTCCGCTCGACAATAGATTTAGGACGTCACATGTTATCCTAGGAGTATACTGATGATGAGACGTCCTAGTTCACGCTCAACGATAGGTTTAGGAAGGTGTGTGTGTACATAGAGGTTAGTGTTAGGGTGTGCAGACATTAGGTAGACCCGACGATAGGTTTAGGATGACGGCTGTATATACTGAAGTCTTAGATTAGGTATTTTTGCGAAGTGACTTGAGTGATGGTAGTGTCTGCAGTAGTGTATGCAATGCGAATAGTGTTAGCTAAGTAATATTGAGACCATGTTTTGCGCATAGCCCATACCAGCTGGGTGTTTACCTAAGATTATGGAACCACTAGTGGCATGAACGTGAGGGTTGTCCAATATTGGGTACTGAGCTAACGGTGATTGTATATTTATTGCAGTATGCCACGCGTTGTTTGAGTTCATTGAACTTCAGTCTTTTATTTTATTTACGGACTTAATTTGTTTTGTCGTTCTGACGTCCGATTGCTTTGCTAGTGTGCATGTTGACACTCAGCTTATTTGTGTGAGACTTGAGTTACGAATGCGGGTTCGATTGGTCAGCCGGGAATATATTTTATTTTTCAATTTTTGTCGTTCTTTCATTTTTATACTGCGTAGTTGATTGTGGTCGATCAATAACTTTGTAGGTAGTTTGTTGGGACAAACAATAAGTAGATGGATCTGTAATGGTAGTCGTTGTTGTTAAGGAAATATCTCCTAATATATTGATTTTATTTTACCATGTGGACTTGTAATTTTATTAAACTTAACGTAACCGTTTATAATCTGAAAGTTGGTTTTGTAATAATATTTTCCAAGTGATTTGCCACTTTTTATTTAACTTCAGTGTTTGGCATTTCTTCTAAATGCGTGATGAATAAGTGTTTCCTGCATTTCGCAGATTTTGTTCCTTCAGAACGACGTAACGTAAGATCCTCTCGGATCGTGTTGTTGTTGGTTCATTCTGAACAGCTGTTTGGGTGATACCCGTTTCAGGATCGGGATTATTTTATAACTTAAGGTTGTCACGAGATGACAATACATGGTGGAATTTTATTTTCAATTGTGAATGCTGCTGTTAACTTGTAGTGAACACCATGCTTTCCAATAATATTTCGCAACCTATCCAAAACAACTGATAGTCAATTTGGTTCGATTAAGGGTCCATTCGGCGGGTGTTTCCATATCCGACAGGGTATTGGACTGGTGGATAACCTTAATTAAGTGTAAATCTGGAACTCTATTGTTTGAAGTTCAGATTTTCCACGGAACGTGTGGATTAATTCTCAGTTATCGTTTGGATCAATAGGTGCCCGATTTTCAAGTTTCCTTTCACTTCTCTAGTTTTCGCTGTCCACTAATCTGATATTTCTACTTTTCTCCGAAGAGAATTCTTCGAAACTGTAGCTAATAAAACTAACGCCGTGCAACGTGACTGTCTTGAAACATTAAATAATACATTTTTGTGATCAATAATTTTATATTAAATATTTTTTTTTGCAGGCAATTGATTCAATACAATTTAGTAAGCTCATATTTGCTCCTCATTTCGAGTAGTTAGGCTCTCTTCTGAAAACCATCGTTTGGTTAAGATCGTGACCGAATTATTCCCGCTACGACCCCAAGATTTAAGAGTTCGATAATGCTCTACTGCAGCAGCTGTGGCCGACCAACGATGGAATGGTAAGTTCAAGGGTTCACTATCAAATGACTGAACGTGGTCGTGTAATAGGATGCTGGAAGAGTGGTCGGACGTTCCTCAGAACTGTCACTCGCTGGGTACGTAACGTCTTAGTGGATCATCAGTGGTGGAGAGGATGGGAGATAGGTTCTCATAGCCGCCTTGTCCCAACAATACCACTTCGCTTCACTTATGAGCATATAGAAAACTAGCAAGATACCCGTGCTTCGCTACGGTATTATGCTGAAATTTATAATTGAATGGATATCGATTTATATATAATCCGTCAAAATTCGAGATCTGACTCGTTTTCTGAGAGATTACGGCAAGTTCCCTCCCATTTTTCAATCTTTCTTTCCAGCAATCGATTTCGTACTTCCCGGACTAGGACCATGTATTCCACCCGGTCAGTTCGGTCCCTAAAAGTTTGCCATCTTTTCCTATAATCATTTTTAATATGGATCAAATTCTTGAGGAGATTCGGCGTGGTGTCTTCTTGGGTGCCTTGGCAGTACTGAACCCGCGGCCGGACTGCATTTGTAGTCATTACCCGTCCAGACCCGTTTCCAGCGCGGTCCGCACATTTGACGACGGTCCAGATTATTATTATTATTATTATTATTATTATTATTATTATTATTATTATTATTATTATTATTATTATTATTATTATTATTATTATAGATGTTCTGGACCCCACAGCAAGATGCAAGACCGCTAATTGGCGGTAAATTCCATCTGCTGCCATTGTCATTTTTGACATTGTGACCAGCACCATTGTCGCGCGTAGGCAAGTACGCGGAATTTCTGGCGATACGAATGACATACTACCGTGCATTATTGACCTTATTATAGAGGTGAACAATTGGACAGTCAATCTCATTCCTATCGTTTATTTCAAATGTTTTTAATTTTTATTTATATGCCAGGAGAATCTACTGTAATCAAAGAACGTTCTCCGAAGGAAAAGATGGCTCTTGAAAACGAACCCAGGAAAGATTAAAAATGATCGGTTTATGCTCAGAATAAGTACATCGAAAATCCAGAGCCTGTTTCCAGTCATTCGACAGGGTCAGGAATGGAATGAGTAAACAGTAAAATCAATTGGTCTAACCTCCTTTTACACCCCACCGTCGTTAGTTTCATACCCCCCCCCCCCCGCAAAAAAGAAAAGAAGGCGTGTTTCTTTATGTTTAAAAGAGATTCCAGACTCCAATGTTCACGTCTATAACCTTCAGTTTTGAGATATAAGTATCCCCATAAAAATAATTCACTTTTTTCACACCTTTCATACTCCCCCCCCCCTAAGTGAATTTTCCTGCAACAAACTCGTTTCTTTAATTGTAAAGTATCTTCTAAATACCAATTATCACGACTCTAACTTCTTCAGTTTTTGATTTATGTGTCCTCATGAAAGGAACTCAACTCCTTTTCACTCCCGCCCCCTCCAAGATTATTCCCCCCCCAAAACGCGTTTTTGTTTGATTTTAAAGGAGATCCAAATACAAATTTTCACGCCTGTAACAAATATAGTTTTTATTAGATGCAAGTATTCTCATACAATTAAGTCTATTAATTTTTCAATAATTTCACCCCACCCCCCTCATTGGAATTTCGGAAATTACGCGTTTCTTTACTTTTTAAAGCAGATTCAAAACATCAAATTTCACGTCTGTAACATCTTCATGTTTGAGATATCAGTAGCCTAATTAAAAGAAATCAACACTATCTTCAGTCAATTTTACCCCCCCCCCTCCACCCAAGTGGTATTTCCGAAAAATAAAAATACATGTTTCTTTATTTTTAATAAGATAAAAAATACAATTTTTCAATTCTGTAACATGTTAACTGTTTTAGATATACTGAAGAAATTCTCATTTTAAAATTTCACCACTTTTAGTTCCCCTTAAGTGGAGTTTCCAAATACAAATCACCTATGTTTCATTACATTTACAGGAGATTCTAAATACACACTTTTTACGTCTGCAACAATTTACATTTCTCAGAAATTATGTAGACATAGTCTTTCAAAAAATTCACCCCAATTTGTCACTCCTGTTCAACCGCCATTAATTGGATTTTCCAAAAGCAAAAAAATGCGTGTTTCTTTGTTTTTAAAGGAGATCCCATATACAAATTTTTTGTTCTGTAATATCTTCAGTTTCTGAGATATATGTATCCTCATTAAAGGCATTCAACCTATTAATCACCCTTTTAAACCCATCCTGTTGGGATTTACAAAAAACAAAAAAATACATTTTCCTTCATTTTTAAGGGAGATTCTAAATACCAATTTTTACATCTGTAAGCTTTTAAAGTTTTAATATGTAGACACACTTATTTTAAAAATTCACCCCCCCTTTTCACATCCATTATTTGGATTTTCCAAAAACGAAAAATACCTGCTTCTTTAGTTTTAAAGTAGATCCCAAATACCAATTTTCAGGTCTGTAATATCACCAGGTTCTGAAATATAAGTAGCCTCATTAAAGGCATTCAACCTTTTTTTCACCCTTTTCCACCTTTCCTATTGGGATTTTCCGAAAACAAAAAATACATGTTCCTTTATTTTTAAAGGAGATTCTAAATACCAATTTTTACATCTATAAACTTTAAACGTTTTGAGATATAGATACACTCATTTTAAAAATTCGCCCCCTTTTCACCACCCCCCCATTAATTGGATTTTCCGAAACTAAAAAATACGTGTTTCTTTATTTTTAAAGGAGGTCCCAAACACCAGTTTTCAGGTCTGTAATATCTTCAGGTTCTGAAATATAAGTAGCTACATTAAAGGCATTCAACCCGTTTTTCACCCTTTTCCACCCTTCCTATTAGGATTTTCCGAAAACAAAAAAATATGTGTTTCTTTATTTTTAAAGGAGATTCTAAATACCAATTTTTACATCTATAAGCTTTAAAAGTTTTGAGATATAGATACACTCATTTTAAAATTTCACCCCCTTTTCAGCCCCACCATGAATTGTATTTTCCAAAAACAAAAAATACGTGTTTCTTTATTTTTAAAGGAAATCCCAAACACCAATTTTCAGGTCTGTAATATCTTCAGTTTCTGAGATATAAGCATTCTCTTTAAAGGCATTCAACCCCTTTTTCACCTCTTTTTACCCCTCCTATTGGGATTTTCCGAAAACAAAGAAATACATGTTTCTTTATTTTTAATGAACATTCTAAATACCAATTTTTACATCTGTAAACTTGAAAAGTTTTGAGATATAGATGCACTCATTAAAAAAATTCACCCCCCTTTTCACCCTCCTATTAATTGGATTTTCCAAAAACAAAAAAAATACGTGTCTCTTAATTTTTAAAAGCGAACAAAAGTTCCAATTTTCAGGTCTGTAATGTCTGCGGTTTTTGAGATATAAGTACCGGTATCCTGATTAAATGGCATTCAACCCCTTTTTTACCCTCTTTCACCCATCCTATTGGGATTTTCTGAAAATAAAAAATACGGGTTTCCTTATTTTTAAAGAAGATTCTAAATACTAATTTTCACATGTGTAAACTTTTAAAGTTTTGAGATATAGATACACTCATTTTAAAATTTCACACCTCCTTTTTACCCCCTTAGCGACGGAATATCCAAAAATCCTCCCTTAGCGAGCACCTACATCTTAATATGAATATATTCCCAAAATTTCATTTCTTTATGTCCAGTAGTTTTGGCTCGGCGATGATGAATCAGTCAGTCAGTCAGGACAAGTTATTTTATATATATAGATTACTAGCAAGATACCCGTGCTTCGCTACGGTATTATACTGAAATTTATAATTGAATGTTTATTGTTTTAAATATATAATCCGCCGAAATTCGCGATCTGACTCGTTTTCTGCGAGAATCCACCAAAATTCCCGATCTGACTCGTTTTCTCTTATTTTACGGCACGTTTCCTCCCATTTTTCAATCTTCCTTTCCAGCAATCGAGTTCGTACTTCCCGGGCTAGGCTCAGGTATTCTTCCCGGTCAGTTGTGTACGTAAATCTTTGCCATCTTTTCCTATAATCGTTTTTAATATGGATAAAATCCTTCAGGAGATCCGGTGTGGTGTTATATTGGGTGCCTTGGCGGCACTGAACTGGCGGTCGGACTGCATTCTTAGTCCTTACCCGTCCAGTAGCCGTTTCCAGCGCGGTCCGCACATTTGATGACGGTCCGGAACATTATTATTATTATTATTATTATTATTGTTATTATTATTATTATTATTATTATTATTATTATTATTATGTGTTGCTGGAATGGCTGATGACCGGAAAACCGGAGTATCCGGAGAAAAACCTGTCCCGCCTCCGTTTTGTCCAGCACGAATGTCACATGGAGTGACCGGGATTTGAACCACGGAACCCAGTTGTGAGAGGCCGGCGCGCTGCTGCCTGAGCAACGGAGGATCCTTATAAGTACATTAATAACAGTAAAATCAATTTGTCTCACCTCCTTCTACACCCTACCGCCGTTAAGTTTATTTACCACCCCCCTCCCCCCCCAAAAAATTAAAAGAAGGCTTGTTTCTATATGTTTAAGGGAGATTCCAAACACCAATGTTCACGTCTATTACCTTCAGTTTTGAGATATAAGTATCCCCATAAAAATAATTTACTTTCTTCACTTCATTTCACACTACTCCCCCCCCCCCCCAAGTGAATTTTCCCCCAAAAAATACTTGTTTCTTTAATAGTAAAGGATCCTCTAAATACCAATTATCACGACTCTAACTTCTTCAGTTTTTGATTTATGTGTCCTCATGAAAGGAATTCATCTCCTTTACACTCCCGCCCTCCAAGATGGTTTCCCCCCAAAACGCGTTTTTCTTTGTTTTTAAAGGAGATCCAAATACCAATGGTCACGTCTGTAACAACTTTAGTTTTTATTAGATGTATGTATTCTCATACAATTAAGACAATTAATTTTTCACTTCTTTCATCCCCCCCCCCCAACCCTTCATTGGATTTTCCGAGAATACGTGTTTCTTTACTTTTAAAGCAGATTGCAAATATCAAATTTCACGTCTGTAACATCTTCATTTTTGAGATATCAGTAGCCTAATTAAAAGAATTCAACACCATTTTCAGTCACTTTAACCCCTCCACCCAAGTGGTATTTCCGAAAACTAAAAATACACGTTTCTTTATGTTTAATAGAGATAAAAGATACCATTTATCAATTCTGTAACATGTTAAGTTTTTTTACATATACTGTAAAAATTCTCATTTTAAAATTTCACCCCTTGTGAGTTCCCCTTAAGTGGAGTTTCCAAAAACAAATCACCTCTGTTTCTTTACATTTACAGGAGATTCCAAACACCCACTTTTTACGTTTGTAACATTTTACGTTTCCAAGATAATCTGTAGATATAGTCTTTCAAAAAATTCACCCCAATTTGTCACTCCTGTTTAACCGCCATTAGTTGGATTTTCCAAAAACTAAAAAACGCGTTTCTTTATTTTTAAAGGAGATCCCATATACAAATTTTCAGTTCTGTAATATCCTTCCTTTCTGAGATATATGTATCTTCATTAAAGGCATTCAACCCATTTTTCACCCTCCTATTAGGATTTACAGGAAACAAAAAAAAATACGTGTTCCTTTATTTTTAGAGGGGATTCTAGCTACCAATTTTTACATCTGTAAATTTTAAATTTTTAAGTTGTAGACACACTCATTTTACAAAATTCACCCCCCTTTTCACCCCCCCCCCATTATTTGGATTTTCAAAAAACGAAAAAATACGTGTTTCTTTACTTTTAAAGAAGATCCAAAATACAAATGTTCAGGTCTGTAATATCTTCAGGTTCTGAAATATAAATAGACTCAATAAAGGCACTCGACCCATTATTCACCCTTTTCCACCCTTCCTATTGGGATTTTCCGAAAACAAAATAATATGTGTTTCTGTATTATTAAAGGAGATTCTAAATACCAATTTTTACATCTATAAACTTTAAAAGTTTTGAGATATAGATACACTCATTTTTCAAATTCACCCCCTTTTCACTCCCCCCCCCCCATTAATTGGATTTTCCACAAACAAAAGTACGTGTTTCTTTATTTTTAAAGAAGATCCCAAACACCAATTTTCAGGTCTGTAATATCTTCAGGCTCTGAAATGTAAGTACAGTAGACTCATGAAATGCATTCGACCCATTTTTCAACCTTTTCCACCCTTCCTATTAGGATTTTCCGAAAACAAAATATACGTGTTTCTTTATTTTTTAAAGGAGATTCTAAATACCAATTTTCACATCTATAACCTTTCAAAGTTTTGAGATATAGATACACTCATTAAAAATATTACCTCCCTTTTCACCCCCCTTAATTGGATTTTCCACAAACAAAAAAATTCGTGTTTCTTTATTTTTAAAGGAGATCCCAAACACCAACTTTCAGGTCTGTAATATCTTCAGTTTCTGAGATATAAGTAGCCTCATTAAAGGCATTCAACCCCTTTTTCACCCCTTTTCACTCCTCCTATTGCGATTTTCCGAAAACAAAAAAATACGTGTTTCTTTATTTTTAATGAAGATTCTAAATACCAATTTTTACATCTGCAAACTTTAAAAGTTTGGAGTTATAGATTCATTCATTTTAAAAATTCACCCCCTTTTCATCATCCCATTAATTGGATTTTCCAAAAACAAAAAAATACGTGTGTCTTTATTTTTAAAGGAGATCAAAAGTACCAATTTTCAGGTCTGTAATATCTTCAGTTTCTGAGATATAAGTACCGGTATCCTGATTAAAGGCATTCAACCCATTTTTCCCCATTTTCACCCTTTTTCACCCCTCCTATTGGGATTTTCTGAAAACAAAAAAATACTTTTTTTCCTTATTTTTAAAGAAGATTCTAAATACCAATTTTTACATCTGTAAACTTTTAAAATTTTGAGATATAGATACACTAATTTTAAAATTTCACCCCCCTTTTCACCCCTTTAGCGACGGAATATTCAAAAATCCTCTCTTAGCGAGCACCTACATCTTAATATGAATGTATCCCCAAAATTTCATTTCTTTATGTCCAGTAGTTTTGGCTCGGCGATGATGAATCAGTCAGTCAGTCAGGACAAGTTATTTTATATATATAGATGAAAAAGGTTGTTAGGGCCGCCTCGACCGACAGAACAACCACTCGTGCATATATAGCCAGTGCGATCTCTGTGTGACTGGGTGAAAAATGAACAATCGATTCTTGGAAGCAAATTTACGAGCTCGTGTTTCTCTGGTACGTTTACTCCTGATAACACCTCATCCTCGTGAACGTCTCCAGTAGTGTCGGGAGAGAGTGCGTTGAGAAGCGAATGGGGAGCGCTGGTATTCAGGCATAAGAGCTGTTTTGTCTTGAACGAAATGAAGACCGTATTCGTGTTCGCAGATGTGCGAGTGAGCTAAACAATCCATCGTGTGGTATTGGTGTGGGAGAGGGGGG
The DNA here is from genome assembly GCF_040414725.1 of Anabrus simplex. NCBI lineage: Eukaryota > Metazoa > Arthropoda > Insecta > Orthoptera > Tettigoniidae > Anabrus > Anabrus simplex. The sequence goes on from NC_090265.1 coordinate 196,966,670, forward strand.
TGGGTTGTTTTGTCACGATTGCCTTTGGTATTCCCTCCGGGAAACGTAATGAGGGAGTCGTATATATCTCGACCATATCTCGACACGCGTCAGGAACCAAACTTCCAGTACGATGGAATGGCGTATGGCGTTTAGTGCCGGGAGGGTCCGAGGACAAGTTCGGCTCGCCAGGTGCAGGTCTTTTGATTTGACGCTCGTAGGCAACTTGCCCGTCGTGATGAGGATGAAACGATGATGACGATACATACACCCAGCCCCCGTGACAGCGAAATTAACCAATGATGATTAAAATTCCCGACCCTGCCGAGAATCAAACCCGGTACCCCTGAGACCAAAGGCCAGCACGCTAACCATTTTGCCATGGAGTACGATAATGTGCTAGGGCACCATAGAGTGCTCTACGCGGTGTACACATGGTACCCTGGCCCGTTAAATCTCCAGATGTATATGGAACATGATGGGATGGTGCTTAACGTCCAGTATAGCCCCGGAAACAACCATTGATCGGATACGCCAAGAAATACAGAGCGTGGAGTACCATACACCAGAGAGACGTTCAGCATTTGTACGACAGGTTACATGACAGAATAGATGCATTTTGGCCGTTCGGTGTGGTTACACATCTTGTTAAGGTATCTGCACTATGTGGCACATTTAATGTTCTGGTTGTCCCACGTTTCCATCAGTCTATCATACCACCTTCTTCTTCTTGTGCCCCAACTTTGTGGCAAACACATATCGGACCTGGAAAGGCAAAGTACCGTAAGCGAAAAAATATGAATTTTACGGGAGATGATGAAAACGATTAGAGAGTCGAATACTTACAGTTTAGGCAGTTTCTGTTTTATTCTAGTGCAGAAATAAATTTTTCACATTATTGGCATATTAGGTTAACGTATTTGTTCAATCGTAGCGAAAAATACCTTACTTGAATGTTATGAAAGTCCCTTACGATTGTATGTCGGTCGTAGTAGAGTATATTCTTTAACAAAGTAGTCCTATTACGATAGGTTTTGTAGCTCTTAGGCCTACGATATGTTTGATGGATTGGTTTGAAGGAATGCAAGACATGAAAATAATTAGATACTTTCTTAAATGGTTGATTACCGGGCTGAGAGGCTCAGACGGTTGAGGCGCCGGCCTTCTGAACTTAACTTGGCAGGTTCGATCCTGGCTCAGTCCGGTGGTATTTGAAGGTGTTCAGATACGTCAGCCTCGTGTCGGCAGATTTACTGGTACATAAAAGAACTCCTGCGGAACTAAATTTCTGCACCTCGGCGTCTCCAAAAACCATAAAAGTGGTTAGTGCGACGTAAAGCCAATAACATTATTCTTAAATGATTGTATTAAGAAAAGTAGATAAAGAAAACAATAGGCAAGTTGACTTACTACACTACAACTTGAGAATCAAAGTGGAAATTACATTGATTACAGTACAGTATTTACTCAGCACCCTGTCTTGTGTCGCCTGCTAATCTCTTTGTCGGATATCACCCATCAGTCGTCAGAAGTACACTCAATTTCCGCAGCAACTCACTCAAATTTTATTCACAAAATAACTATCATGTCTTGGCGCGTGGCCTCCAGAGAGGCCTCGTAGCAGGTCTTTCGAGTTGACGCCGACTATTGAAACCCTTCTATTATTTCTAATCGTCTTCCAATTGAAGCATGTCTATTTTACAGTACTTCTCAAACTGATGCAATCTCCTTGGAAACCAATCTTCTCTCCTGACACAGGTCGTAATTTACATATTGATGGAGTTGTTTTGTGAAGAATGTAAAATTAATGGATTGTGCGCCGAAATCTTAAAAATCCGTTACACGCTTTTTCACTTTCCGTTTTCTTCCTTGTGTACCAAATGCAGTTTCTTCCGTCTCGTGCTGTCTCTGTTCTACTGATTATTTTTGCTACTTGTTTAACGTTACAATAACACATTGAAGGTTTTTCGCAACGGAGGCATGGGAAAGGTCTAGGATTGGGAAGGTAGCGGTTGTGACCTTAATTAAGTTACCAAACCAAACCAAACCAAACCAAACCAAACCAAACCCCATGGCAATACAGCCCTTGAAGTGCCTTGGCCTACCAAGCGACCGCTGCTCAGCCCGAAGGCCTGCAGATTACGAGGTGTCGTGTGGTCAGCACAACGAATCCTCCAGGCCGTTAATGTTGGCTTTCTAGACCGGGGACGCTATCTCACCGTCAGATAGCTCCTCAATTCTAATCACGTAGGCTGAGTGGACCTGGAACCAGTCCTCAGATCCCTGGACGGGAATCGAACCTCGACCCTCCGAGTAAGAGGCAGGCACGCTACCCCTACGCCACGGGGCCGGCTAATTAAGTTATAGCCGTATTGACGTACAGTATAAACATGGTAACCTCAATTTTGAGAAAAATGTCGCTTACGATACTTTGGCTTGCCGAGGACGATATATTCGTACTGGTGTTCTAAAATGTATGTATGCATTTGCCTGGCGTGAAAATGGGAAACCACGGAAAACCATCTTCGGGGTTGTCGACGGTGGGATTCGAACCCACTACCTCCCGAATGCAAGCTCACAGCTGTGCGTCCACATGGGCAGCTTGTTCGGTTAAAATTCTATTGACCGTTCTTCTCAACACTTTTGTTGCATCAGCTATTTTTTCTTCTGTCTTCAACAACTCCCTTCTATACAGTTGTTCGTTTTATTCTTTCTGTCCTCAGCTTCCTTATTCATACAATTGCGAACACTGAACAATCTCTCGCGTTTGTCCTGTTGTCGCATACTTTAGTTTAGAATTTTCAGCGCATAATTCACTTCGTGTCCGAACGGTAGGAGTATGTATGTTACTGACAATGAACCGATTTGTTTACCTACTGGCCGTACTTATCTTCCTGCCCCTGTTCTACATTTCACTAGTATACTAGCTTTCAGCCAACATGCGAAATGTCCGCCAGGAGGCTTCACCTTATGTTGCAAGTGCTATATTTATTTGAGACAGTTACAAAACGTGTACTACAGCAATGACCGACAACAATCACGAACAATGAACCTGATACATCTCACATTCCATCCAGAATTAAAACTTTACGATAATCTGTTCGCAAATTACAAATTAAGATGTAATGGCTGGTGCTTACGATAACCTGGTGTTCTGTATATTACTGATGGTTGTTACGACAATTTCGTTTTTTACGGTAACCTCAATTTTAACAAAAATGTCGCTTACGATATTTTGCCTTGCCAAGGACGATATATATTCGTACTGGTGTTCTAAAATGTATGCATGTACTCTACTGTATGTACTAGATGCCGGAATCCTTGTGAGAGATAATTACCACGTACTGAATTGCAACCGACGAACGGAATGTGTTGAGGAATTTCATACCAGAGAATGAAATATACGACTGCAATAAAAACCATATTCAATGCTAGGCATTAAAGAGTCACTATAGCTATAACGAGAAACGTACCTTTTGAATGGCATAGAACGTACCTTGCACTAGATTCCTTTGAGGTGTTCACTCTTGTTTACTTCCTTAAAGTCTTACCGTAACTGGACGTGGAAAGAGACTGGATGTGGTTATTTACACACCTGTGATGACCTGTTCAAGGGCGTGAAATAATTCATTCATATATCTGTTAGCGTATTCGCACAACTTTAGTTATAATCTAAAAGGTTGTTTTACGTATATGTATTGATTGCTAGCGCTCTACGATTTCACTCTTTTGTTTCTTTTACTTTTTACAAGTTGTTTTAAGTCGCATCGACATGCTATCTGCGTCTCACGAGAAGTCGCGGTAGCTTGTAGGTGCGGAGCGTGTAAAAAGATACTACACTAAGCTAAAAACATTAGTCTTAATAAACAGTGCGAGTTCTCTGAAAGAGATGCGTGTTCATGATTAAACCGTTCATTTTGCAGTACTTACAGTAAATGTGTAACTAAAGCGCAATTGCACGACCGATTTGAAAACTTCAAAACAGCATCTTAGTTCACAAAAATCACGCGGACGGAACCGATGTTTACGGTCACGCCTTGAGAATTGATATTGGCGCATGCGCAGGACCCCTTACTCCCCATGCACGCGACTTCCCGTCAGACAACCATAGTAGATAGCTCTTAAGGCGACTATGGGATAGAAAAGGGCTATGAGTTGGAAGGAAGTGGCCGTGACCTTAATTAAAGTATAGTCACAGCATTTCTCTCTTGTGAAAATGAGAAACCACGGAAAACCACCTTCAGGGCAGCTGGTAGTGGGGTTCGAACCCACTATCTCCCGAATGCAAGCTCATAGCTGCGCACCCCTAACCGCAAAGCCAACTCGCTAGCTTTTTGTTTCCTTAATTCACTAGTTAATTAGTGAATGACAAGTTGTTGTTTATTGTATGGATAATAATCGTATAGCCTCGGTTACCGTGTGTATTTTGATTCGACGCCATCATGTCGCCTGTGTGTGAATTTTAACGTTCCATTTTACTGTACCAGATGGCAGAGAAACGGATCTGTTGGGTAATCTACGACCGGGTTTTAATTAATATAGTCGAATAAGTACCAAATGTGTACCAGAGATCTTTTACATGTCGACATCTTACGACATAGACTACCGAATATATGTCTTTTACGCCGTTCATTTATCCGACTACCTCTGCAAGGAATGATCCACAGTGCGAGCTAGTGTATTACTATAAACATGCCATTAATAAAGCGATATGCTAACATTATAAATTAATGTGAAATGATTTTTTTTCTGAATATTCATTCAGTGAAGAATTCTTCTTTCACTAAGCCGGAATTTCACCTTTTGTCATGTTTTGACCGATGCTTTGTTTTCAAAATGTGCGTCATTCTAGTCCAGATAGGTACATCCATGTCATATATTGCGGACAGGGATACCCTTCTGTCGTGCTGAAACAAGAATTGTAATATTTCAGACTTTGTCAGTTACTCAGACGATATATTTGAGAGAGCTGAATCTCAAGGTTTCTTTCGGGTGTCCCAGTAGTCGTCAAGATATCATATATTAATAATAATAATAATAATAATAATAATAATAATAATAATAATAATAATAATAATAATAATAATAATAATAATAATAATAATACCCGTGTGGGGATTTACCGGTTACCTCCATCGGGCGCGTCCCATTGGAATTGGGGAAGCTCGCTGGCTCTGCCGCCAGCAGTCAGAGGGTATTGGGGAAATAAAATACCACCGTGAAAAAAACTGGTCCCTTGCCAGGGTTACGGCGAAGACTGGTAAATGACCAGAAGCCAGAAAACATCTTGAAGCAACCTCTAGGGCTAACAACCCTAGTTGTAAAAGTATGGGTACCCGTCCAAAGCAAAGTCAAGTCAAAAAGCATGATGGCACAACATTTCAAGAAACATACCCCAGGGGGTAAATCTTCGGATAAATCCCTCGTCGTGAACGCCACGGCGCACGAGTCTCGTTCGGATTCTGGGGGAGACTCGACATCATGCAAGAGACGAGTCGGAGCGTCTTGGTGTACCCCGAAGAGTCAAAAACTCAGGCCAAAATCTAAAACCTTTCTAGCAACTTTCAACATAAATTCACTTACACAAACTGGCAAGGTGAAAACCCTCACCAAAGCTCTTCACGAAAATCAGATATCCATAATGGCCCTACAGGAAACAAGGTACCCAGATGAAGAGATTTTTGAATCCGAAGGCTACCGATTTTTCAAGAGCAAAGCGCAAAGAGGAATCCTCAATGGGGCTGTGATGCTTGGAACCGCGTTTGCTGTTAGAACCAAGATCCTTAAATCGGTTGCAAATTTCGAACCTGTGAATGACAGATTGTCTATACTCACAATTAAATGGGCGAACAAAACCTACGCCCTAGTTAACGCACATGCTCCTACAAACGATAAGAACAAGTCTGATCCAGACGAAGTTGATAATTTCTGGGACCTACTGGATGAAAAATTAAACAAAATCCCTAAACACCATGTCAAGCTACTTTTGGGTGACTTCAGTGCCCAACTAGGTCGTGAACAGAAGTACAAGAGAGTTATAGGAAATTACCCTGCTCACAAAAGAACCAATCCCAACGGCAAAAGACTGGTGTCCATTTGCGAAAATCACAACCTGCAGGTCATGTCGACCCACTTTCGCCATCTACCCAGAAAGCAAATAACTTGGCGTTCTCCCGTCCAAGCTCTCGGAGAGTTCCAAATTGATCATGTTGCAATCTCCAGGAGAAACAGCCCTGAGATTATGAATGTCAATGTAAAGAAAGGCATCAATGTGGCCTCAGATCATTATATGTCTCTTATCAAATTCAAACCAATTCCCGCAAACACAAGGAAGACAACCAAACAGATCACACGCTTCGACAATGATAAACTTCGGCAAAGGGTCGAGGAGTTCCAGGAGAAGGCTAGACCAAATGACACTGACTTTAACAACGCCAAAAGTCTCCTTGTTGAGGCCGCCAAAGACGTAGCAGAAATCAAGAGAAGCAAAACGCATGCCTGGTGGAATGGTACCTGCGAATCAGTCCTCCAAGAAAGACTCAATGCTTGGAAACAGTACTACTCTACGAAATCAGAAAATGATTGGGAAACCTACAAAACCCAACGTGCCCAAGCAGCTAGGGTGTTCAGAACTGAGAATCATAAATACGAAAAATCTCTCATTGAAAAGATAGAACAAAACTTTAGGAAGAATGAAAGCAGAGAGTACTACAGAGCCTTCAAACGCAAACTCACTGGCTATAAACCACCATCTCTATGCTTTGAGCGAAAGGACGGCACACTGGCGACATCAAATGAAGAAAATTGCAGCATTTTGGCAGATTACTTCAAGAATTTACTTAATTGCTCTAAACCGCAAAGCGCCATTGAGACCCAAGGAACTCTTACTCAGGTACCCAGATTCCAGACCACCCGACAGAGATGAAATCAAGCGCCACATTGCCCGTCTCAAAAATAACAAAGCGCCGGGGGAAGACTCAGTAGTAGCAGAACTATGGAAATATGCCCCAGAGGAATCACTTGATATCTTGCAAAAGCAAATAGAAGAAATTTGGAACAAGGAGACCCTACCCGAAGATTGTAAAATAGCTTTGATCCATCCATTACACAAAAAAGGCAGCATGAAGAACATCAACAATTACAGAGGAATATCTTTGCTACCCGTGACTTACAAAATTCTATCACTTGCCATCCTGGAGCGTTTGGAAGCACAAGTCGAACATCAAATAGGTGAATACTAAGGAGGGTTCAGAAAAGGTCGCTCAACAGCTGAACAGATCCAAAATATCAAAACGATCATCAGATATTGTACGCTAAGGTCCAAGCAGTATGTGTCTGTCTTTGTGGACTTTAAGAAAGCGTACGACTCCATTGACCGGGAAGTCTTGCTAAACATCTTAAACGAATTTGGAGTTGATTTGAAACTGCCGGCATTAATTAGAGCCACCCTGACCGATACAAAATCCAAGGTGAAGTTCCACGGATGTCTCTCGCATTCCTTTGACATCAAAACAGGAGTCCGACAAGGTGATGGGCAATCCCCGATACTCTTCAACTGTGTTCTTGAAAATATCATCAGAACCTGGCGGGTGAGATTACAGGAAACCAACTACAGTCCATTGAGAATAGGAACCAAATCCAAGGGGATCGCAACAGACTGCTTAGCATTTGCCGATGATATTGCTGTTTTCTCAAACGACATAGAAACCGCTAGAGCTCAAGTTGAAATTTTAAAGGAAATTGCCGAACAAACTGGTTTGCAGATATCGTTTGAGAAAACAGAAGTAATGACTAACATCAAAGAGGCTCCACCAAAACTCCATACAAAATACGGGGACATCACCCAAGTAGACAAATTCAAATACCTGGGTGAGATCATCATGAAAAATGGACTGGACAAAGAAGCACTTCAGGAGCGAGTACGCAAACTGGAAATAACCTACCAAACATCCCGCACAATCTACAACAAAAAATGCCTTTCCCAAAACACCAAGATACGTCACTATGAAACAGTTCTGAAGCCAGTAGTTCTATATGCAGCCGAAACCCTGTCTCTAAATGCCAACAAAGGACTCCTTGAAGAACTGGAGGAAAGAGAACGCAAAATTGTGAGAGGAATCTTGGGATCAAAGTACAGAAATGGAATCCATCTAAAGAGATCCAACAAGGAAGTCTACAGCAAAATAGAGAAAATTACCGACACAATCAGAAAAAGACGGGCACGATTTTACGGTCAACTGAAAAGAATGGACGGAAGAAAGATAACTAAAGAAATCTTTCACTTTTTTGATTCAAACCCCAAAACCACAATTCCCTGGTTTAGAAATACCAAAGAAGACTTGTAATTGCTACATATCTCAGCTGAAGACGCCGTTAACAGAGATCTCTTCTGCAAGAAAATATTGACGAACGGGCTAAACCGAGACGAGCAGCCGAAGAGAAAACACGGTGCCCCTTGGACAGATGAGCGTAAGCAGGCCCACTCACAAAGAATGAGGGAAATTTGGGCTCTATAGAAGGCCAAGTTCAGTGTCAAATGCAACAAGACTTAACGTGGTACTTGATGGCCCCAACGAATTATATATGTATATAATAATAATAATAATAATAATAATAATAATAATAATAATAATAATAATAATAATAATAATAATAATAATAATAATAATAATAATAATACCGGGCGAGCTGGCCGTGTGGTTACGGTCGCGCAGCTGTGAGCTTACATCCGGGAGAGTGGGTTCGAACCCCGCTGTCGGCAGCCCTGAAGATGGTTTTCCGTGGTTTCCCATTGTCGCACCAGCAAATGCTGGGGCTGTACCTTATTTAAGGCCACGGCCGCTTCCTTCCCACTCGTCAGCCAAGCGATTAATACTCAGACATGGATCGCTGGCACTGGGTTTTTAACTGAGCTTGCCACTGGCTGCCTGTTCAATCCGGTATCGGTCATGGGTTGGCTATGTCTGTGCGTGTGTTTCATCGTTCGGTATATGCCTGCTGGTGATACTTGTTTCTAATTTTATTGATCCCCATACGAGTATGCTGTATGGAATTCTGCACATTAGTATAGAATATTACCGGGCGAGTTGGCTGCGCGGTTAGGAGATCGGAGCTGTGAGCTCGCATCCGAGAGATAGTGTGTTCGAACCCCGCTGTCGGCAGCCCTGAAAACAATTTTCCGTGGTTTCCCATTTTCTCACCAGGCAAACGCTGGAGCTGTACCTTAATTAAGGCCACGGCTGCTTCCTTCCCATTAATAGGACTTTCCTCTCCCATCGTCGCCATAAGATATATCTGTGTCGGTGCGACCTAAAGCAACTAGCAAAAAAATAAAAAAAATAATAATAAGTTTAGAATATTAAAAGAAAATTTAATTGTACAACTACACTAGCTGAATGGTCATGACCCAATTTTTAAAAACAAATATTTTTAAAAGGTGAGAGATACTATGAACTTGAAATTCAGTGACAAGAAATACAAATAAACTGTAAAAGTAAAGTTTTACTGGGTTCGATTCCCGGCAGGGTCGGGAATTTTAACCATAATTGGTTAATTTCGCTGGCACTGGGGCTGGGTGTATGTGTCGTCTTCGTCATCATTTCATCCTCATCACGACGCGCAGGTCACCTACGGGTGTCAAATCAAAAGACCTGCACCTGGCGAGCCGAACATGTCCTCGGACACTCCCGGCACTAAAAGCCATACGCCATTTTATTTCATCGAAGGTCATTGACCCTGTCAGTCATTAATCATTGTCCCAGATGAGTGCGTCAGGCGTCGGCAGCCGGCACAATTCTTATCCTCGCCGCAAGTTGGGGGCTTCATTCTCCCCATCCCTGACCCGGTCATTGACTGGAAAACAGGTCGTAGGTCTTCAAAACACAAAGCGGTAAATGGTTGAAGCAAAAGCGATACGGGAAAAGTTATAAGAAAGCAGCAGAATATACAAAAATCAGGTTTATAAAATCCCTTATGGAGTTTAGGTTAATGTATGGTATGAAAAGTCATGGTATCGGAAGAATTTTGGAAGTGAAGGCAAGTAGAATAATAGAAGACATTATAACCTATCCCAACTTGTAGTAAAGGCATGTGAGGAGCATTTCACCTGATCATCTTCAACGATATTAGTTTACCATCCTATCGGAAAACAAGAAGTGCAATGGCCAGTGAAACTGTGGGCACACTGCACTAAAATTCTCCTCCTGACCCAAAAAAATGAAGCACCCAAATGGGAAGGAGGAAACGAAATGAAACTTGACGTATCGAGAAGCTATGCGATGTTATTTCAGTGATTACAACATCGAGTGAAATTTACAAAGAAGGTGGCAGTACGAGCCCACTTATTATCAGTATAAGGCTGCATCCCATCTGGCCTGGATGCATGTGCACTGTACATAGGTACAGTGTATATTCGGTTTGGAAAGGTGTCATAAATCCATCGTATCCTCTCCTTAGGCAAGTTACAACTGTTGTAACTGGTCCTTGATATCCTGAATGCTGGGTCCGTGACGTACCGTTGTGCCGTCAGAGTTCCCTCAATCATTACCAGCCGTGACTTGAAGTCATGCCCGATGGCTCTCACACCATGACGCCACGAGTAAAACTTCTGTACCTCTCCAAATAATTGGAAGAGTGGGACCTTTGACCACGTCGTCGCCATAATCGCAGACGATGGTCATCCGGGGTAGTACAGAACCGCGATTCATCGCTGAACATATTGCGATGCCTTTCATCTTCAGTCCATGCTTCCCGGTCACGGAATCACTCCAAACGCAGCCGTTTATGTTGTGGTGTTAACGGAAGCCTACGCATGAGATGCTAATTCCCCAGTCCAGCTGCTGCTAGTCTCTGACCAATGGTGCGGGATGATACATAATGTTGCAGGGACTCCATTACTTGTTGTCGGATGGCAGACGCAGATGTGAAGGGGTTACGATGTGCTTGGTGCTCAATATGGCAATCCTCCGTTGTGGTGGTCAGACGACGAGTATGCCTGCTCTCACCCCCTCCCCATGCAGTCCAGCATCGGGCGACTGTCACATCCAAATGCCCCACAAATCTGGATATTGCACGATGCAGTCAGCCGGCCAAATGGACGCCCATAATGAACCTTCTTTCAAACTCTGTCAGGTGCTGATAACGCTGTCTCACACGAGTGCATGGCATCTCCGCATTCTACACAGTGATCACTCAACATCCGAAGATGGTAACAACACTAAACACAAACAACATTAATGACGACCGTTCTACCTGTCATAGAGAATCCAGGGGTGTATTCCTTTTTTTTGCTAGAGGCTTTACGTCGCACCGACACAGATAGATCTTACGGCGACGATGGGATAGGAAAGGCCTAGGAGTTGGAAGGAAGCGGCCGTGGCCTTAATTAAGGTCTGGGGTGAAAATGGGAAACCACGGAAAACAATCTTCAGGGCTGCCGCCAGTGGGATTCGAACCCACTATCTCCCGGATGCGAGCTCACAGCCGCGCGCTTCTAACTGCTCGGCCATCTCGCCCGGTAGGGTGTATTCTACGGGCTAGCGGGTTTACCGCGGTAGCCCAAGAAAATTATATTTAAAAAAATAACTCTATTACAGTTTCAACACAGCATTAAAACAATCGTGACACTCTTGCGCATTCTTCTTAATCGAAAGGAATAATGGTTAGTGAGTAGTAAACGCGGCAACGCTGTAGAAACCGCGGTCGGAGAGCGGCATACTTACGCCCCGCTCCCCATATCCCGCACACTCGTGCAGCCTCAGCACTGAAAGCGAGAAGTTGCCGCTGCAGCTAGCGGTTTCTTCTTCTCCTTAATCTGCTTACCCTCCAGGTTCGTTTTTTCCTCGGACTCAGCGAGGAATCCCACCTCTACCGCCTGGGGCAGTGTCCTGGAGCTTCAGACTCTGGGTGGGGGATACAACTGGGGAGGATGACCAGTTCCTCGCCCAGGCGGCCTCACCTGCTATGCTGAACAGGAGCCTTGGTAGGGGGATGGGAAGATTAAAGGGATAGACAAGGAAGAGGGAAGGAAGAGGGAAGGAAGCGGCCGTGGCTTTAAGTTAGGTACCATCCCGGCATTTGCCTGGAGGAGAAGTGGGAAACGACCGAAAAGCAATTCCAGGATGGCTGAGGTGAGAATCGAACCCACCTATACTCAGTTGGCCTCCTGAGGCTGAGTGGACCCCGTTCGAGCCCTCGTACCACTTTTCAAATTTCGTGGCGGAGCCGGCAATCGAACCCGGGCCTCCGGGGCGCCAGCTAATCACACTAACCACTACACCACAGAGGCAGACTAGCGGTTTCTTACCTGGTTAAAAACGTCTAAGGCAACAAATAACCTACAATTAATATACATTATCGTGCGCATAGTTGTGAATATGTTTTAGAAGTTGTATTATTATCGATTTGTGATTTGTTTAAGTGTCTATTTGCTGAAGAATTTTATTATTTTACTTATCGCGTCTTGTTTAAACTGCCAGCTTTGGTTTTCTGAGATGATGATGATGGAACAAACACCTTTGGAGGCTTTACATGCCAATGACTCTGTAATGGAGAATTTGTTAAAAGTTCCTTCAGCCGTCTTCGTCCATACAGTGACAATGCTCAAATTATGAATATTCCTGTGCTGCAATTGTGTGCCGATTTGAAAGTAAAACAGCGTGAGTATACACGTCATATTATATCATCTACAGTACATATGATGGATGGAATTGGTTGACTAGTAGTTCTAAGCTGTCTATACTGTATTCCTGGCCTTATTGTTATTTAGCCGTGAAGCTAATGTATGGACAAAGGAAGGGTTTTCAAATATCAACTCTTTTCACACGGCAGTTCAAACATATGATTAAAATGAAGGCTCGCATTTGCAGTAACATGAGCTCTACAAACTTTTTAATACAAAATTTACTTACAGCTAGATAAACAACATTATGTTTATGAGCATAATGCTATTGTAAAAAACGAAATCGTGATATTTGACTACGTATTCGATTTCTCAAAGAAACAGTCCACTAAATTCCGTCATACAGCTTATGAAAACAGGCTAAAGCAAGTGATTCCTGAACTACTAAAGTCGGCAACATTATTGCGACAATACCAGCAACCCCAGCATCTGTAGAAATAGGTTTTTCTACTATGGAGTGGATAAAGTCATATTGCCGTTCAACCCAGACACAGGAATGTATATGCCGATTGCATTAATGTCAGCTGAAAAGTCCTTCCTTCAGAAACTTCCCAAGTGGCCCGACTACAACTTCATTGACGACACCATCAAGGCATTTTCATTCGAAACTAGATGTCTCGACATCAGATGCAAATATTTTAAAATAGGTCATATGTCATTTAATGTTTTATGTTTACTAGGCTGTATGGTAGCCCAGATCTTCAGACTACTTCAATTCTGATCTTGCAAACCCAGAGGAAATAAGTGCCAAAAATGTCAAAACTGTGTTTTGTACATTTGAGTAATCTACAGGGTGACCAGATGTGCTTTACTCCGGTGCACTTTATTTTTACTCTGGGTGAGGGCGCGCTCGTTTGCCGCGTGCCGTATGAGGCCGGTAGCGAGAAGGTAAACCATACAACAGTGACACAAGCAATTTTAAGAAGTTCATACTTATGAAATTATGAAAGGAGCTGTTGAAACTGCCCACCTCCAATCTGCACACATTTTTAACACCCTGTTAGGAAATTATTAGTTAGTCGCTGTAGTTCAGGTTCGGGAATACCGGCAATTTCTACATGAATATTTTTATTTATTTCTTGTATGATCTGTGGAATAGTCATGTTTACTTTGGCGTGATATCAGCCTCGTTTCACGTTTTCATTCCGTTCAATGGATGCTTGAAAGTATATTTATGATTTTCATTTTGTTCCTGTTCATCACCCCCCAATTTTCAGCTGGAAGAGGACACAATAATTTCATGTGTATTTCTAGCATGGAGCAACCAGTTAAGAGGCAGGTAGAAGTATGTTATTAAGAGTAACGAATAACAAAACAATATCTTAAGTTTTATGATAGTCATCAACAAGGTATAATTATAGTCCAGTGATGAGCAAAGGTTAATGACTTAATTCATATTACCGTAGTTATAATCAAATTAAGAAATGTAGATAACAGCTATGAAGTGCACCTCATTAGTGATCCTCTAGTAGTAGTCCAGAACGTGGAGTAAAAAGTTTTTAACATGACTGATAATAGGGCCAAGTAATAGTCTAGAATACAGTGCGTCCAAAAATGTGTACATATAGCCTGAGTCAAATGAATCCTAAATGAACAAGAAAATGAAAATATTAGAGAGCATTTTGAAGTATTCTACGAAAAAAATATGGAATTACACATAGTCCTGATGTATTACTCTGGATTTCAGCAGTGAGATCACGTTTAACGTTATAAAATAGTTAAACCTGTTCAAAATGAGCTCAAATTCGATTTTCAAATAGAAAAAAAAATATTTTCGTGTTATGATGCAAATTTTGTACTTGAAATGGATAATGTGGCTGTTAGTTCGCATTCCACGAAATAACAGATTGGAACCGCGCCTTCAGTAACCTTAGCGAACGAAATCTCAGCCAGAAAAATTATTTCATAGAAATTAATCGAGTCCTTGCTTGGTAGATACCTCTAAAGAGAACTAACTCAAGATCAGACAGTTCAGCTTTTCATTATCTTGTGCATGTAAGAGAACTCCTGCGGGACTAAATTCCGGCACCTCGGCGTCTCCTAAACCCGTAAAAGTAGTAAGCGGGACATAAATCCAATAACATCATTATTATTATTATTATTATCATCATTTTCTTGTGCTGAATGCCCTAGGGGAGACATTTAGAAAGAGAGTAAGACGAATCCTAATCGAATCCTAATTATATTTTTTGAAATATTTGTTTTACGATACACCGACAAAGACATGCCTTGGGGCAAAGATGAGATAGGAAAAGTCTAGGACTTTCAAGGAAGTGACCGTTGCCCTATTTAAGATACAACCTCAGCATATGCCTGGTGTGAAAATGGGAACCCAGGGACAACTCTCTTCAAGGCTGCCGGCAATGGAATTCGAACCCGAATGCAAGAAGACAGCTACATGATCCAAGCCACCTAGCCACTCTCTCGGTTGTATGTAAAAATTAGAGTCACACGTATGTTGTGTTCTTTTTCCTGTGCTAATGTGTAATGGAAAGGAATATTAAATGCATTATACTGAAGGAGTTCACGAAAATATACATTCCTCCATTACGGCACGGTTAAGTTCATTTCCCTTTACGAACTGGCATAGGAAAATTAACGCAACGAACATTGTTCTGATGGACTGCATATCCACATGTGGCTGGGAGGTGTGACCAGTCTCAAGGAAAATAACTGATAGGAAGCGCATTGTGGGATACAAGGTATTGCTCGCGTAGCAACGCACAACCTCTTTAGGTCAAGCTTCTTAAGCAATTTTTGAGTTTCAAAAATTTGGTCAGTTTGTTACATGGGTAGACTTTGACAGGCAGATATCTCCAAAGACAGCCAACTCAAAATCAAAGAGCCGGCAACAGCTTATATACTATTTCTTTCTTGACAGTTTGGTTAACGTAGCACCAACACAGGCGAGGAGGGGGAAGAAAGCGACCATGGCCTTGATTAAAGTACAGTCCAAGCATTTTCTTGGTGTGAAAATGGGGAAATCATGGAAAACCCTCTTTAGGTGGGGTTCGAACTCACTATCTCTCCAATTCTTATAAACTGTACCGCTGCATATAAGAATGAAATCACGTCTTTCTGTGTGTCATTCGAAACGGCATCACGTCTAAATTGCTGGTGAGAGGGGAATTTCATATATCGTCGTTGCCGGGACGAAACCTCCTATGTGAAATATTTTAGCTTAGAACTTTGGTCGGTAATGTTCTATCATCTAAGGTGCAATATCGTGTGACCTTTCTCAAGGCATTCTCACTCTTCATAATGTATGTGCTGCGGATCAGTATATCTCCAAAAATATTATCACATAGGAGGTTTCGTCCCGGCAACGACGATATGCTTGCATAGACGTTTTCAATCTTATCTGTCACATGAATAATTACGTATTATTTAAAAAAGCATCCTCACTCCCATACACGGTATCATGATTACTTAATCATAGGAATTTTTTTTATTTTGTGTATAATGAACTGAATATTTACCGTTATATACACACATATGCACATATAAAGATACATTTCCATCCACTGTTGTTGATACATGTGTGAAATTCAATGAACCGCTTCATCTGTCACGCTGCTCTGGTCTTGTATCTTGCCTTTGAACTCACGGAGAGCCAATTAAAAGGTAATATATGGTCCACCGTCTGCTTTTCTCCTCTGCAATCACACTGAGGTAAGTCAATCTACCCACATTTGAAAAGATTTGCACGACATCTGCCGTGAACATTCCTCTCTGTGTTTTATGTCCTCCACTGCCGACTGGGCAGGTTTTCTGTAATGTGATAGTGGGTGGCAGTAACTGCTGTTGTTTCTGTCGTATCTAGACATCTGACACCTTGAAGGATGATATGTTGAGGTTAAATGCAGTGCACCAAGAAGGTTGTCTTGATCTCACTTTTTGCCAGTGGTTACTGATGAAGTGATAAATATGTATATCTTCCAGATATTTGATAGCGAAGGGAGTCTCCTTAAGTATGGTGGAGGTATGTTACTCAGAATACGTAGGTGTCCTGTTATGATACACATTGCCTTGATCAGCTGAATGTCTCTTACTTTGGTGCGAGCAGTGTTAAACCAATACCAAAAATATACGGCAATCAATCTGGAAATAGAAAAGATCCCTAACACCTAAAACATGCCTTTCTATAATACCAAGAAGAAATAATGTTAGTGTATTGAAGAAGTCGAGAAAATTCTCAAGCTACATTTTGGGGTTGAATGGAGGGCTCGGGTAGATTTGCAATTTTACAAAAAATGTGGTGGACGAATGAGATGAATATGCAGATATTGAAGTGCCTTTATGTGAGGGTAAAAACTGTTGAAATGTCCTGTTTCAAAAGCAGTGAAAAAAGAAAAATGTAGACATTGTATAATTAAGAGTATGTGTTTTTTTCATTACTGGTATGTGTTTAATATGTATTGAACTCTTACATTCGTAAAGTTTAAAAAATATACCTAAATGTACTTTAAGAGCGCTAAAACCTCCAAAGGTGCCCAAAATTCAGAGGAAAAATGAAATTAAATGATACGACTTACGTTATATTTGTATATCACTTTAAAAATCATTAGAAATTTGGAATAGTACCGTGGCACACTAAACTTGTGAAACATTAATAAATACATTTTTTTTCAAAATTTATTGGGATGGGAAAGGGATAGGTTGGAAAGGAAGAGGCCATGGCCTTAATTAAGGTACAGCCTCAGTATCAACCTAGTGTTAAATTGGCTACCACGGAAAACCATCTTCAGGGCTGCCGGCAGTGTGATTCGAACATACTATCTCCCGAATGCAAGCTCACAGCTGCGGGAACCCAACCGCACGGCCAGTGCATAAACACAAAACAAACGAAATACGTTGTTATTCATAACCTACACAAAATTTTCAGCATATAAATATACTGTTCTGTTTTGCATTTAAACTCTAGGCTCCAGCCTCTCAATATGTCGGTTATAGGCTTAGTCTGAATAACACAGTTACGTCGTGTTGATCATGTGATAAGTGGTCAGATGAATTATTGAATATGTTTCATTACACTGTTTTAATGAATTTATATCAAAACAAGCGCACGTAGGTGCGATAACACGAAGACGACAGTACGTATTGGGTCTCAAGACAATTGTTGCTTTCGATGGAGTTCCTGATATTCTTACATCGGTTTGTTCACCGGGACCATGAACTAAATAATCCTTAGCAAATTAAGTTTCCTAATTGACTTCAGGTTTCTAACGAGGCAACTTCAAGAGCGCTAAAAGTTCCAAAGATGCTAAAAAGTCAGAGAAAATGAAATGTCGTATGGCTTTTAGTGCCGGGATATCCCAGCTCCCGTAGCGTAGGAATTAACCAATTAAGGTTAAAATCCCCGACCCGGCCGGGAATCGAACGCGGGGCCCTCTGAACCGAAGGCCAGTACGCTGACCGTTCGGCCAACGAGTCGGACAAATGTCAGAGGAGAAATGGAATTAAAAGTTGCGACTTACGTTATATTGATTTATCACTTTAAAAAGCATTAGAAATTTGGAATCGTACCGTTACACTAAACTTGTGAAAATTTAGAAAACACAGTTTTCCATAAATTGCTGGGATGGGAAATGATAGGAGTGGGAAAAAAGCGGTTGTGGCCTTACTTAAGGTGTGTTAGGATGGGAAAGCACAGAGAATATATTCAGAGCTGCCGGCAGTGTGGTTCGAACACACTATCACCCGAATGCAAGCTGTGCACTTAACCGCACGGCCAGTATTTAGAAAAAAATGATACCAAACACATGCTTGTAGGATATAAAATGACCCATATTTAAATTATCACAAAGGGCATTACGGATTTGACTTTTCATTTTTACATATGCCTGCACATACAGTAAACATGCAGCAGACTGGGAGAGCTGGCCGTGCGGTTAGGGCCGCGCAGCTGAGAGCTTGCATCCGGGAGATAGTGGGTTCGGTCCCCACTGCCGGCAGCCCTGAAGATGGTTTCCCGTAGTTTCCCATTTTCACACCAGACAAGTCCTGGGGCTATACCTTAATTAAGGCCACGGTCGCTTCCTTCACAATCCTAGTCCATTCCTGTCTAATCTTCACCCTAAGACTTCTCTGTGTCGGTGCGAAGTAATACATACATACATACATACATACATACATACATACATACATACATACTGCTACCTTTCCACCCCACACCATTTGCCGCATAGAACCTAATGACAGCATGATAATCCCTAAAAAAAAATCGGGATACTGCCATATAGCACCATACGCCAAAGCGCCTGATGGAAAGGGACCTTTTTAGTCTAGAGTCAAATGCCACCTCATCAGGAAGGAACAAAAAAATTCAGAATGATGGGTGAGCAAATGCTCTTCCGACCGTGCAAGGGTCTACTGCACCCTTCCGTTCCAAAGAATCAAACCACCGACCTCCCAAGGCCATGGTACGTTCGCGGCAGAAGATCAAAGAAAATAACACATAGCTAGCTTAAAGGCATAAATGAACGGAAGGAAACCTGGGATACAATGTTATTCGGCAAAATGACAGGCAGGCAAAAATTTAAATACCTATTTATTGAGCCTTGATAAATTAAATTAATTAAAGGTTGATCCTGAATATTTATAGTATATTAATATTGAATATGCAATGTCCAATGGACTAAATACAAATTATAAAGTGTCAAAAATTTTATTTCTCCTTTACTTCTTTCTTCTTCCCGACATGATGATAAATATTACATCATAATTTGTATAACATACTTTTCAAATAAAAAAAATCAGAAATATCCTTACAAATGCGACGGTTATCATTAGTAACTTTCTTCACTATCAGAAGGAGCAATTATTTATACAACAAATTAAATTGAAGATAACTTGAAGTGGTCACCTAAAAATTAATTATATTACAAAAATAAACAAAGAATAAATGAATGCTAGTCGTTATAATCCTAATCAAAATAAAATGACTGATGTTGGGTCCAGAAATCGAACCCACATCCCAATGGATCCAATGACAAAAATTACGAAAAATAAACTCGATTTGTCATCCACATAAAGAGTAAAACACGACTAAAAGAATGTATAAAAAGGAAAATATGTACACAATATGAAAATAAACAATAACAATATATACATGCAATTGGCTGTATATATAAAAAAAATGTGACAACAAAAATCCATGGTTGCCCCTGAACTCGAACCAATGATATCGAAGATGGCGTCGACAAACGGGACTAATAAAACTGCCTTTCTTAATTAATCATATGGTCAACAAATAAATGAAAATACTGGCGTTCCAGTTAGTTAAATATTATTATAAGATCATACATGAAAAAGTCAAAGAACCCTTTAAACAATAATCGGTGTCATACAGCTTTCATTCTAAGCGGAATAGCTCGAACAATACAACATACGGTAACCCTCTTCAAGAGCCAAACCCTTTTCACTCTCCCCTCATCGTAA
The DNA here is from genome assembly GCF_040414725.1 of Anabrus simplex. NCBI lineage: Eukaryota > Metazoa > Arthropoda > Insecta > Orthoptera > Tettigoniidae > Anabrus > Anabrus simplex. Next base: position 196,986,768 of record NC_090265.1, read on the forward strand.
ATTTCTGGACGTCAAAGCGCGGCTAATAATGGCTCGGTGTGGCAGAAATATCCTTTCAACATCTCAAGGTGAAAGCAAATCGTTTCCCTTGGAACACATATTTGTTAAATAATCTTATTTCATTATATATTCTCATATCATATTTCCAAAGCTCCACTGGCTTATAAATTCACTGTCCTGCCACAATTATATAATACAATATCAATCCACTGTTCATTGTCTCATATTCACATCCCTTAACTCAGAATGACCAGCTTCGATTCCATCCGATTACAGAATACAGCCTAGGTTTTTCCTACATTTTAAAATCAAATCAATAAAATCAAATATGGATTTTAAACATATCCATAAGGATATTCTCATATTCAGAAAGGGAAATTATTCGACATTAAAAGAAAACGCTAATCTCAATAGGGAGGCGTTTGTTCGATGTCTAGGCATGTCACAAGTTACGCATATAATTAATACAGCCGTCTACAAATATATCATCATGCGAATTACATGAAAATAAGAGTGCCTTGCTATCCTAATGTTAACAGTCGATAATCCATTTTTACAAGCATAATCACCATGCATTATGATAATAAGGTTGGATATCACGTAAATAAATTATACAAAATTACGGCTCGGCTCAGTGCCAAAAACAAATCCACTATCTATTACATTTACCTAATCTAAGCACTCTGACTAACTAATATTTTATCATCACGTCAAATACATGCATTACGTTAATTATATATATATTTAAGCCCATGGAATAGACTATAAATTCCATGAAATGAACATAAATAAATATGAAGACCACTCACAAGTTCACTTTCTAATTAAAAAGAAATACATGCAATTTACATGTCTAACCTAATTTACGTGATCTGCATAATGAATAACCGCGCATTTATAAAAAAAATTATTTCATTTTAGTACTTATCATCATGTCGTAACAATCCAAGGTTCGGGTCCCGGGTAAGACCCTCATCTTCATCTTCTAAGCTTCCATGGTGTTGACGTTGGTCACGGGTTCATGTCCGTTGCTACTCCCGCTGAGCACGTTCATAATCCAATGGTTATCTTCTACACTTATAACAGTTTTATGAGATTAAGACTTGTTGCGTCACTTTAACACACACAATACAATTAATAGCACTATAATGAAATTAATACTTGTTGCATCACTTAAAAAATTACAATTATACCGTTCTTGCGATCACATTATTTCAACCTGTTTTTAAATACTGTTGTTTGTAGACAATTACAATATTCTCGAAGATATAAACTGTACATTTACAGTCTGAAACACTGAATAGATCAGAACACCATCAAACCGTGGTTCTGCTTTGGATCCTTCGCGTAAAGTGGATGGGTTGTCATCATCGCGGTTCCTTTTATAAACTTTCCCCCTTCCATGCAAGAGACAATGGATAGTCCCCACTACTTTCTTTTAATTAATAGTTCCACGTGTCGTATGACATCGGTAATACTCTCAAACGTGTGACTCAGATTCTTAAGTAGTCTGGTTATGTGCGGAACCTGAAATGTTCGGCCATTTATTCAAAATTAATTATCAAAATAATGCCCCAACAATGTCTTCCATGAGGGTGCTGCGTACAAGGGACGCTTAGCTTGTTATATAATGCAACGATTGCGTATTCTTCCACACGTTAATATATTATAAAGAATTAGAATTTTGGCAGATGTCTATAATTAAATCATATAACATCCCGAGGTTTCCCATATTAAATATTATGCATGTCTCGAAATCTCATCAAAATAATGCGATTCGCGAGCTGGCAACATCGTGTTCGGCCATTTTTTCAACGGGTGACGGTATCATTTTCGATTTTTCTGGCTTGAGATTTTCTTCCCTCTCTCTCTATCTGTGTATCCTTTTAGTTAAGACGGAGTGGTGTTTAGCAGGTTACAAAGGTTGTGTCAGCATGTGCAACCAAATGCAACTTTTTGTAACAAGTACGAGGGAGCTTTACAAAGGTTTTTCACTGCCAAATAATTAATAAATAAATATGTACATGACCGATAAGGTCACATCTGCCTCTCCGTCGGACTCAAGAAATTTGGAAAGGGTTTCAAATTTCTTGACTGATTTCAATTTATTGAAGAAACTCTCATTTACATATTTAATTGTGGTCTCTTCGGCAGTGTATTGTTCTCAAGAGCTCTCGGTTTTCAACCCTAAACCTTTGGTTATCCCGTTCGAGTATAAAAGCAAGTTGACCCAAAATTTCTCGACGTTGTTCTAATTTTTCACAATCTTGACACCATGGGATACTATATTCTTCTTGGTGTTCAACTGTTGTCATCTGGACTTCAGCTTCCTCAAGATTCTCATCTTCTTCCTCCTGTGGAATGTTGTCATCATCTTCATCTTGATCCTCTCCTTCCTCCTCGGAGTTCTGGTCTGGCTGGTCCAAATTTGCTCTATTGCTTCCTGGTGGATAATATGGCCGTAAATTGGCTGCATTATATATGGTTTCGGTTAAACCATCCATGCTTTGGACTTTATAGGCATTATTTTCAAGGTTTTCAATTACTCTGTAAGGTCCAATGTACAACTCCGCAAATTTGTGATAAATTTTGCTGGCGGGATCTGACACTGCTGGTCTCTTTACCAACACATATTCTCCTACCCTCAGTGGTCGATGGTATCTCTTACCTCGAAGTCGTCGCAGTCTTTTCTCTGCTTGTTGTCTCAGATATTCAGCTGTTGCCTGGATACAAAGTTCTGCTGAAAATCGCGGATCTTGTGGACATGGTATGGCATTTTGCCATGGTCTCTTCGGCATCTCATCAAAGTGGATGACGCTGGGGATCTGGCCGGTTGACTCGTGTACAGTCCCATTTATGCATTCTTCAATAATTGGGAGGACATCTACCCAACGCCAATGTTGACGGGGGCAATAGATTCGGCAAAACTTCCCGATCTCCCTCATGATACGTTCTGCAGGATTGGATTCGGGGTGACGAATAGAGCTTAAATGGTGTTTCACCCCTAATTGGTCAATGTCACGCTTGAAAACCCCAGAAGTGAACTGGGAACCATGGTCTGTCAAAATGCATTCCGGTTTTCCCATTTTAGGAATGATTTTAGTTTTAATTTGGTTGATGGCCGCTCGGGTATTGGCTTTTTGGACCGGACATAATTTTACATACTTTGAAAATACGTCCACACACACAAGAATATGTTGCAGGCCACGCCTAGCACGTGGTAACGGGCCGTAAAAATCCAAAGCATATAGCTCCTTAGGCTTACTTGGCAGCAAAGGTCGTGGTAGCTGCTTCAACAAATAGGTATTAGGTTTCACCCTTTGACACGTGTCACAAGTAACCAATATTCGGCGGACTATTTTTCTAAGATTAGGCCAAATGAATGCCTCTTTCAGTGTTGCTGACACTTTATCTATTCCTGCGTGACCTATGGCTCGGTGGGCTAACCACACCAACTCATTCTGTAGAACTGGTGGAACCACAATTCGGTATCGTGTATGATTTTCGTCGATGAACTTATGCAGAATGCCATTAAAATAGTTATACTTCTCCGCTCGCCTCTCCAACTCTGTGTATTCTGCCGTGCCTGGTTGGATTCTTCGCTTGAAGAAGTCAATCAACCGACTCGTCTCCTGATACCTCTCTTGTTCCTCACCGATGCTTTTTAATTTCTCTAATGTCTCACGATCCTCATCCACAAGCTGGATCTGATGGACGAAAGTACTCTCAGGATCAGGATTCCGACTGAGTGCATCAGCAATGACGTTATTTTTGCCTGCACAGTGTTCTATTGTTAAATCATACTGCTGTGCAAACAAACACCACCGATTAACTCTTTCGCTAGTCATGGTTGATTTTAACATAAAGGTAAGAGCCTTATGGTCAGTTCGCAATACAATGGGGAAACCATAAATATATTTCCGCCAATGACTTAAGGCTGTTATAATGGCTAACATCTCAAGCTCAGTTACGGTATATTTCAATTCATGTGCTCGTAACTTACGGCTCATGAATGCCAAAAATGAGATCTTCGGTTCTTTTTCGGGGTCTTCCTGATACAGGACGGCGCCTACTCCTACATTTGATGCGTCCGTCTGTACAATGAACTTCTTTTTATAATCTGGATACCCGAGCTTTACGCTGTTTGTGAGGAGTTCCTTCGTTTTTACGAATGCTGCCTCACATTCATCATCCCACTTCCATCGATTATTCTTTTTCATCAAATTTTGCAGAGGGGCCACAACCTCTGTGTACCCTGGACAGTGGTCCGCGAAGAAATTACAAATACCCAGAAACTGCCTAATATGTTTCACCCTAGTTGGTTTCGGAAACTTCTGGATGGCCTGAATTTTTACTGGATTTGGGGTCACACCTTCAGAATCAATAATATGACCCAAAAATAAAATGCTCCTTTGGCAAAATTGGGATTTCGAGAGATTAATTTTGAAATTGTTTCTGTCCAAATCCATAAGTAATTTCTTGATATTTTCGAGATGTTGCTCTACAGTCTCTGATGCGATCAAAATGTCATCGACATATCTTATTGTGAAGGCTTTCACTTCATCACTCAAATTTCGATCTAAAGCTCTTATGAGGGCAGATCCTGCATTCATTATCCCAAATGGGAGCCTGTTAAAAACATACGTAGTTTGATCAAACATAAAACCTGTTAATATTTTAGTTTTTGGATCAAGTTCCACATGGTGAAATGACGAAGTCAAGTCAACCCCTGTGAATAACTTCATAAGATGAAATTTCTTCATAATATCCTTGATACAAGGAGTCTGGTCATACTCGGGGACTAGGCGCTTGTTTATTGCCCGTGCATCTAAACATACTCTTAATGAGCCATTCGCTTTCTCTACAATTACTAACGGATTTAGGTATGGTGTTGGGAATTTAGAAATCAGGCCGCTATCTTCCATTTCACGAATAATCTGGCTTACTTGATTATGGTATTTCTCTGGTACAGGATAAGGACGCTGTCGAAAAGGTTCCCAGCTATTTACCACTAATGTGTATTGAAAATTTGGAATCTTCCCAGGTCTTGATCCGAAAACTTCCCTTTGTTGTTCAATAATTTGTTGCAAACGAATTCTCTCTTCATCTCCGATCTTGGCCTCACTGATCTTCTTCTGGACTAAGGACTCAAATAACAATTCTTCTTCTTCTTCTTTCACCGCCGTGACCATAATTCCAGATTCATCGATGACCTTCTTACTTATCTCTTCCATTTCTAAGAAATTTTCTTCCTTTTCTGGTTCCGAACATAATTGAGTGTGCCAAATCATCTCTTCTTGATCTAAATTTTCAACGTCATTCAATTTCATCTCCTTTTGGACTGAGTCGAATATAAAGCGAATCTCGTTACTGTCCATGTTGATATTTGCTTTATATTCTCGTAGGAAGTCTGACCCAATAATAACATTGTACTCCATTTTTGTTAGTACAATGAACGGATGTGAAATAATATTTTCCCCCAGTTCCAAATCAAGATATGCTTGAGTATTGCAAATCGTAGTCCGATCGGGTATCACACCACGAACTTTAATATTCGATGTTGGAATTACTGGAATGTGGTTTTTCAACTTCAATTCTTCCAACAAAGCCTTTGATACGACGCTGACACTTGCGCCTGTATCCACCAAGCATCGAACCCGTACTCCATTTACTCTTATGTAGATTACCGGCAATTCTCTTACGACCTTTGAATTCAATTGGATCTTATCTTCTAATAACTCATCCGGCTGTATCACCCACGTGTCGATCGTCACTATAGTCCATGTGTGAGTCTGAGGATTGATAACCTCTGAAACTCCGACTATCTCCTCGCTTAGCAATCGCGCTTTTTTTTTGGATGGATTTCCTCGTTAGCCTGATATTCAGGGGCACGAGGATTTAACCTGTTCTGATTAGCTTTAAGATTCTGTAAAGCGAGACTTTCGGCTCCTTGGCATTCCGCCGTTTCCGTCAGCCGCCGTATGGGTTGTTCCCATATATCTTTCCCTTGTCTAGACCCATTTAAGTCTCTAACATATTGCTGAGATTCCCTCTTTCTGTTTTCGAGATCTCCTTGGTAATACTCTTTCTGGTGCCTGAAATTCTGATCGTTCCGACGTGGCCATCTAGAATAGGGCCGACGATCTCTGTTAATGCCCCTTTGCCTGTACTGCTGTTCGACATATTGTCGTCTAGGTTCTCCCCAAGAACGAGAATTCCATCGGGTGTCCCTAATATTTCGATTACCAACATATCCCTGAGTGGTATTCGTGCCTTGATCTTTGACTACTATTGTACTTTGCTTCTCTTGACAATCCAACGTATTCACCATTTCTGATTGCCTAGCCCTAATTTGATGTCCACTCGATGTTTGGTCGAGGTGTCGTAAGATCTGTTCTGCTTCTACAGCCGTCTTTGCATTCGCAGCAATCAAGATTCGTTGAACATCAGCTGGGAACTGTTTGGTAATGGCCGATAGAAGTTCCACTTCAGCCGGGGGGTTATCTAGCTCCCTCATTTTCACTAATTGCCCAGTGAAAAATTCACAAAATCGTGTCGGGCCCGTCATGGAATAACGACGTGAATACAGCTCCAAACGCAATCCTAATTGCGTTTCCATTCCCCAGTATTTATCGAGAAACATTCTCTTAAAGGTATCGTAGCTATCAAAACAATATTTGAAAGCTTGAAACCATACCAAGGCTTGGTCCTCTAAGAATTTCTCCACGACCCTTAATCTACGTTCCGGAGCTACCTGATGGTCAACCATGTAACCGTCCATCTCAGCCAAAAATTTCTTTGGTGTTACAGTACCTCCTGGTTTGAATCGCTTCGGTTTATCTTCATTCATCCGAATTACATTATAAAACGGTATGGATTCATTCGGCAATGTTGTAGAATTATGCATCTGTGCCGCCGATATCTGATCTGCACTATTATTCACACCCTTGAATAAACCCATTCCTTCTCCTTCTATCTTAAGATCATAAGGATTAACGTAGCTTTTTTTTATTGGATCTGTTTTTATTCCTAAATCCTGAAAGTCATCCTGTAATTCCAGTTTCACAATCTTTTCTCTCAACTCATGTATAAGGTCGTCATGTATATCTACTTTTATCTTCGTCTTTTGCATCTTATGCGACCATTCCTCGATCCTATCTGACGTCCTATCCTCATTCCTCCGTACCTCCTCTTGGACCGTGACTATTCCATCGAATGCCTGTTTTCTGACCTCAGATATTCGCTTATCCACGTTGGTAACAATTTCCTGTTTCGACGCATTGGTTTGGTTCCGAATGTCGTGCATATCGACCTGAGTCTGATGGACCTCCTTCCTAACATCTTCTATTATTCTATCTGTACATTCCTGGTGATCTGTCACCGTTTGAATATGAACATCGATTTGTTCCACCATACTTAATGTCTGAGCCTCAACACGTTCGACGCGCTCAATTACCGTGCCTAACGAGTTTTCTAGCCGTTCCTGTTTTTCGTGCGTATTATCCAGTCGTTTTTCTAACTGTGCTGTGTTCCTTTCACATTGTGTCTGGTACCCCGTTATCTGTCCTACCAGTTCATCATAACGTTCAATTGTTTCCTCCAACCGTACGTTAAAGTTCCCCATCTGTCTATTAATTTCATCTCTCCCTTCCTTACACTCCTTCTGTATTCTCTCCATATGTTCATTAACCTGATCTAATTTCTGATCAATCATGTCCTTAACTGTTTCATTACTCTGATCTATCTTCTGATCAATCACTTTCATATTTTTATTAATGTCCTCTTTCATGTCCTCAAACCTTTTATTACTCTGATCTATCTTCTGATCAATCATGTCCTTAACTGTTTCATTACTCTGATCTATTTTCTGATCAATCATGTCCTTAACTTCCTCTATCAAAGCCCTCATGGCTTCCATATCCATTTTACACAATATTTCAATAAAATGGGCCCCCCTTAACTCGAACCTCGGATTAGGAGAAATCAAATTGAAAATGAATCCAATTCAAGGTCAACTTAATCCAAAATCATAAAATTTTCACAACAATGTGACTTGAATTAAATTTATAGCCTGAATACAGCTATCTCAAAATTATTCACCAGTATAATTTATCAAGGGTACCTTTCATCACAATATTTCAAATACGTAGCCTATCATTATTATATTTATTATTATTATTATTATTATTATTATTATTATTATTATTATTACTAATTTTGAATAAGTTCGTATAATAAAAATATCGCAAGTTAAATACCAACACAGGTGGTATATGCCAATAAATTAGGCCATCCTTCCAGTATTGAGGCAGATACACCTAATACACTGGGTAATATCGTCCCAAAACTTTCCACATGAATCCGAACTTACTGCCACTTAACAACAAAGACTAAAGGCCTGAGGTCACCTTTACCTACCGCGAAACACTAACACAAATTTAATAAATGATTCACTATGAGTAATGAGGCCTGTTACAACCAGTACCTCCTGACAAGTACCCATGAATACGATTACCTGAAGGGTATCGATATTCATTTTTCCTCAGATTTGGGAAAACCATTTTATTGTTTCCCGGGATTTAATTAAATCCCTACATGATTTTGGGTACCTCAATTACTATGAATGACTGTCCTGGTTATCGTCACTTAGACTATAACCACGACTATGTTTTCATTTTGCCATAAATATCACATTAATTTTAATCTGTCATTCACTTCGCATACTGATCCAATTATCAGCATCCCACAAATTGAACAACCATCGTGTTCCTTCATATAATAATTGGTCAGTCCTATATTCCTAAATATGGCATTACCATGCCTGACGCCCATTTTCGCAAAAGTTATCATTTGAAATTATCTCTATCGAAAACATCGAAAAATTCTGAAAATGCCGAAAAATTCAAAAATTCCGAAAATGCCGAAAATGCCTACCATTGTAAATGCCCAAAAATGCCGAAAATGCCTAAACGCTGGGCGCCAAATGCTACCTTTCCACCCCACACCATTTGCCGCATAGAACCTAATGACAGCATGATAATCCCTAAAAAAAATCGGGATACTGCCATATAGCACCATACGCCAAAGCGCCTGATGGAAAGGGACCTTTTTAGTCTAGAGTCAAATGCCACCTCATCAGGAAGGAACAAAAAAATTCAGAATGATGGGTGAGCAAATGCTCTTCCGACCGTGCAAGGGTCTACTGCACCCTTCCGTTCCAAAGAATCAAACCACCGACCTCCCAAGGCCATGGTACGTTCGCGGCAGAAGATCAAAGAAAATAACACATAGCTAGCTTAAAGGCATAAATGAACGGAAGGAAACCTGGGATACAATGTTATTCGGCAAAATGACAGGCAGGCAAAAATTTAAATACCTATTTATTGAGCCTTGATAAATTAAATTAATTAAAGGTTGATCCTGAATATTTATAGTATATTAATATTGAATATGCAATGTCCAATGGACTAAATACAAATTATAAAGTGTCAAAAATTTTATTTCTCCTTTACTTCTTTCTTCTTCCCGACATGATGATAAATATTACATCATAATTTGTATAACATACTTTTCAAATAAAAAAAATCAGAAATATCCTTACAAATGCGACGGTTATCATTAGTAACTTTCTTCACTATCAGAAGGAGCAATTATTTATACAACAAATTAAATTGAAGATAACTTGAAGTGGTCACCTAAAAATTAATTATATTACAAAAATAAACAAAGAATAAATGAATGCTAGTCGTTATAATCCTAATCAAAATAAAATGACTGATGTTGGGTCCAGAAATCGAACCCACATCCCAATGGATCCAATGACAAAAATTACGAAAAATAAACTCGATTTGTCATCCACATAAAGAGTAAAACACGACTAAAAGAATGTATAAAAAGGAAAATATGTACACAATATGAAAATAAACAATAACAATATATACATGCAATTGGCTGTATATATAAAAAAAATGTGACAACAAAAATCCATGGTTGCCCCTGAACTCGAACCAATGATATCGAAGATGGCGTCGACAAACGGGACTAATAAAACTGCCTTTCTTAATTAATCATATGGTCAACAAATAAATGAAAATACTGGCGTTCCAGTTAGTTAAATATTATTATAAGATCATACATGAAAAAGTCAAAGAACCCTTTAAACAATAATCGGTGTCATACAGCTTTCATTCTAAGCGGAATAGCTCGAACAATACAACATACGGTAACCCTCTTCAAGAGCCAAACCCTTTTCACTCTCCCCTCATCGTAAATTTCTGGACGTCAAAGCGCGGCTAATAATGGCTCGGTGTGGCAGAAATATCCTTTCAACATCTCAAGGTGAAAGCAAATCGTTTCCCTTGGAACACATATTTGTTAAATAATCTTATTTCATTATATATTCTCATATCATATTTCCAAAGCTCCACTGGCTTATAAATTCACTGTCCTGCCACAATTATATAATACAATATCAATCCACTGTTCATTGTCTCATATTCACATCCCTTAACTCAGAATGACCAGCTTCGATTCCATCCGATTACAGAATACAGCCTAGGTTTTTCCTACATTTTAAAATCAAATCAATAAAATCAAATATGGATTTTAAACATATCCATAAGGATATTCTCATATTCAGAAAGGGAAATTATTCGACATTAAAAGAAAACGCTAATCTCAATAGGGAGGCGTTTGTTCGATGTCTAGGCATGTCACAAGTTACGCATATAATTAATACAGCCGTCTACAAATATATCATCATGCGAATTACATGAAAATAAGAGTGCCTTGCTATCCTAATGTTAACAGTCGATAATCCATTTTTACAAGCATAATCACCATGCATTATGATAATAAGGTTGGATATCACGTAAATAAATTATACAAAATTACGGCTCGGCTCAGTGCCAAAAACAAATCCACTATCTATTACATTTACCTAATCTAAGCACTCTGACTAACTAATATTTTATCATCACGTCAAATACATGCATTACGTTAATTATATATATATTTAAGCCCATGGAATAGACTATAAATTCCATGAAATGAACATAAATAAATATGAAGACCACTCACAAGTTCACTTTCTAATTAAAAAGAAATACATGCAATTTACATGTCTAACCTAATTTACGTGATCTGCATAATGAATAACCGCGCATTTATAAAAAAAATTATTTCATTTTAGTACTTATCATCATGTCGTAACAATCCAAGGTTCGGGTCCCGGGTAAGACCCTCATCTTCATCTTCTAAGCTTCCATGGTGTTGACGTTGGTCACGGGTTCATGTCCGTTGCTACTCCCGCTGAGCACGTTCATAATCCAATGGTTATCTTCTACACTTATAACAGTTTTATGAGATTAAGACTTGTTGCGTCACTTTAACACACACAATACAATTAATAGCACTATAATGAAATTAATACTTGTTGCATCACTTAAAAAATTACAATTATACCGTTCTTGCGATCACATTATTTCAACCTGTTTTTAAATACTGTTGTTTGTAGACAATTGCAATATTCTCGAAGATATAAACTGTACATTTACAGTCTGAAACACTGAATAGATCAGAACACCATCAAACCGTGGTTCTGCTTTGGATCCTTCGCGTAAAGTGGATGGGTTGTCATCATCGCGGTTCCTTTTATAAACTTTCCCCCTTCCATGCAAGAGACAATGGATAGTCCCCACTACTTTCTTTTAATTAATAGTTCCACGTGTCGTATGACATCGGTAATACTCTCAAACGTGTGACTCAGATTCTTAAGTAGTCTGGTTATGTGCGGAACCTGAAATGTTCGGCCATTTATTCAAAATTAATTATCAAAATAATGCCCCAACAATGTCTTCCATGAGGGTGCTGCGTACAAGGGACGCTTAGCTTGTTATATAATGCAACGATTGCGTATTCTTCCACACGTTAATATATTATAAAGAATTAGAATTTTGGCAGATGTCTATAATTAAATCATATAACATCCCGAGGTTTCCCATATTAAATATTATGCATGTCTCGAAATCTCATCAAAATAATGCGATTCGCGAGCTGGCAACATCGTGTTCGGCCATTTTTTCAACGGGTGACGGTATCATTTTCGATTTTTCTGGCTTGAGATTTTCTTCCCTCTCTCTCTATCTGTGTATCCTTTTAGTTAAGACGGAGTGGTGTTTAGCAGGTTACAAAGGTTGTGTCAGCATGTGCAACCAAATGCAACTTTTTGTAACAAGTACGAGGGAGCTTTACAAAGGTTTTTCACTGCCAAATAATTAATAAATAAATATGTACATGACCGATAAGGTCACAATACATACATACATTATCATTATAGACTGTTATGCCTTTCAGCGTTCAGTCTGCAAGCCTCTGAGAATTTACTAAACGTCGCCACAATCCTCGATTTGCAACTAGTGTTGTGGCCTCATTTAGTTCTATACCTCTTATTTTTAAATCGTTAGAAACTGAGTCTAACCATCGTCGTCTTGGTCTCGCTCTACTTCTCTTACCTTCCATAACAGAGTCCATTATTCTCCTAGGTAACCTATCCTCCTCCATTCGCCTCACATGACCCCACCACCGAAGCCGGTTTATGCGTACAGCTTCATCAATCGAGTTCATTCCTAAATTAGCCTTTATCTCCTAATTCCGAGTACCCTCCTGCCATTGTTCCCACCTGTTTGTACCAGCAATCATTCTCGCTACTTTCATGTCTGTTACTTCTAAATTATGAATAAGATATCCTTAGTCCACCCAGCTTTCGCTCCCGTAAAGCAAAGTTGGTCTGAAAACAGACCGATGTAAAGATAGTTTCGTCTGGGAGCTGACTTCCTTCTTACAGAATACTGCTGATCGCAACTGCGAGCTCACTGCATTAGCTTTACTACACCTTGATTCAATCTCACTTACTATATTACCATCCTGGGAGAACACACAACCTAAATACTTGAAATTATCGACCTGTTGTAGCTTGCACAATGTCACCAATCCGACATTCGATTCTGTTGAATTTCTTACCTACTGACATCAATTTACTCTTCGAGAGGCTAATTTTCATACCATACTCATTGCACCTATTTTCAAGTTCCAAGATATTAGACTGCAGGCTTTCGGCACAATCTGCCATTATGACCAAGTCGTCAGCATAGGCCAAACTGCTTACTACATTTACACCTAACTGAATCCCTCCCTGCCATTTTATACCTTTCAGCAGATGATCCACGTAAACTACAAACAGCAAAGGTGAAAGATTACAGCCTTGTCTAACTCCTGTAAGTACCCTGAACCAAGATCTCATTCTACCATCAATTCTCACTGAAGCCCAATTGTCGACATAAATGCCTTTGATTGATTTTAATAATCTACCTTTAATTCCATAGTCCCCCAGTATGGCGAACATCTTTTCCCTCGGTACCCTGTCATATGCTTTCTCTAGATCTACGAAACATAAACACAACTGCCTATTCCACTCGTAGCATTTTTCAGTTACCTGGCGCATACTGAAAATCTGATCCTGACAGCCTCACTGTGGTCTGAAACCACACTGGTTTTCATCCAACTTCCTCTCAACGACTTATCGCACCCTCCCTTCCAGGATGCCAGTGAATACTTTGCCTGGTATACTAATCAATGAGATACCTCGATAGTTGTTGCAATCCTTCCTGCTCCGTTGCTTATAGATAGGTGCAATTACTGCTTTTGTCCAATCTGAAGGTACCTTACCAACACTCCACTCTAATTTTACTACTCTATGAAGCCATTTCATCCCTGCCTTCCCACTATACTTCACCATTTCAGGTCTAATTTCATCTATTCCTGCTGCCTTATAACAATGGAGTTTATTTAGTATCCTTTGCACTTCCTCAAGCATAATTTCACCAACATCCTTTTCCTCCTCCCCATGAGCTTGGCTGTCTGCAACACCACCATGATGATTTCCTTTTACATTGAGAAGATGTTCAAAATATTCCCTCCACCTCTCTAGTGATTCCCTGGGATCTATTATGAGTTCACCTGAATTACTCAAAACACTGTTCATTTCCTTTTTCCCTCCCTTCCTAAGAGTATTACTGTCCAGAAAGGTTTCCCTGCTGCTTGACCTAGCCTTTCCAGGTTATTACCAAAATCTTTCCATGACTTCTTTTTGGATTCAACAACTATTTGTTTCGCTCTGTTTCTTTCATCTACGTACAAATCCCTGTCTGCCTCGGCCCTTGTTTGGAGCCATTTCTGATAAGCGTTCTTTTTACGTTTACAGGCTGCTCTCACTTCATCATTCCACCAAGATGTTCGCCTTTTCCCATCTTTACACACAGTTGTTCCTAGGCATTCCCTTGCTGTTTCTACTGCAGCATCCCTGTATGCCACCCATTCACTTTCTATATCCTGAACCTGCTTACTGTCTACTGTTCGAAACTTCTCACTAATCATATCCATGTACTTCTGTCTAATTTCCTCGTCCTGGAGACTTTCTACCCTTATTCGTTTGCAGACAGATTTTACTTTATCTACCCTAGGCCTAGAGATACTTAGTTCACTACAGATCAGATAGTGGTCTGTATCATCGAAAAATCCGCGAAAAACTCGTACATTCCTAACAGATTTCCTGAATTCAAAGTCTGTTAAGATATAGTCTATTATGGATCTGGTACCCCTAATCTCCCATGTGTAGCGGTGAATAGCCTTATGCTTGAAGAATGTATTCGTAACAGCTAAACCCATACTAGCACAGAAGTAATACACTTTGTAAAAAAACACAATACAGCTAGCGCACTGCCAGACGAAATTATCTTTAGATCGCTTTGTCTTTAACCGAATTTACTGTTGGAAGTGAAAGCTGGGTGGACTCAGAATAACGTATCCATAAGTTAGATGTAACAAATAGCGATAATGATTGCTGATGCAAACAGCTGGGCGGAGTGGCAAGAGTATACCACAAATTAGTTATTTCCCAAAAATGAAAACATTCTAACCGTCTCTGGAAGCATTTATGAGAATACTTGGTGAACAATTGATAGGAAATACACTGACTGACAGAGCAAATGCAACACCAAGAAGGAGTGGTCAGAACTTTATGCCAATTGCAGGGTAGACTGACGTCACTGAGGTATGCTCATGATGTGAAATGCGCCGCTGTGCTGCGCACGTAGCGAACGATAAATGGGACACGGCGTTGGCGAATGGTCCACTTCGCACCGTGATTTCTCAGCCGACAGTCATTGTAGAACGTGTTGTCGTGTGCCACAGGACACGTGTACAGCTAAGAATGCCAGGCCGCCGTCAACGGAGGCATTTCCAGCAGACAGACGACTTTACGAGGGGTATGGTGATCGGTCTGAGAAGGGCAGGTTGGTCGCTTCGTCAAATCGCAGCCGATACCCATAGGGATGTGTCCACGGTGCAGCGCCTGTGGCGAAGATGGTTGGCGCAGGGACATGTGGCACGTGCGAGGGGTCCAGGCGCAGCCCGAGTGACGTCAGCACGCGAGGATCGGCGCATCCGCCGCCAAGCCGTGGCAGCCCCGCACGCCACGTCCACCGCCATTCTTCAGCATGTGCAAGACACCCTGGCTGTTCCAATATCGACCAGAACAATTTCCCGTCGATTGGTTGAAGGAGGCCTGCACTCCCGGCGTCCGCTCAGAAGACTACCATTCACTCCACAGCATAGACGTGCACGCCTGGCATGGTGCCGGGCTAGAGCGACTTGGATGAGGGAATGGCAGAACGTCGTGTTCTCCGATGAGTCACGCTTCTGTTCTATCAGTGATAGTCACCGCAGACGAGTGTGGCGTCGGGGTGGAGAAAGGTCAAATCCGGCAGTAACTGTGGAGCGCCCTACCGCTAGACAACGCGGCATCATGGTTTGGGGCGCTATTGCGTATGATTCCACGTCACCTCTAGTGCGTATTCAAGGCACGTTAAATGCCCACCGCTACGTGCAGCATGTGCTGCGGCCGGTGGCCCTCCCGTACCTTCAGGGGCTGCCCAATGCTCTGTTTCAGCAGGATAATGCCCGCCCACACACTGCTCGCATCTCCCAACAGCCTCTACGAGGTGTACAGATGCTTCCGTGGCCAGCGTACTCTCCGGATCTCTTACCAATCGAACACGTGTGGGATCTCATTGGACGCCGTTTGCAAACTCTGCCCCAGACTCGTACGGACGACCAACTGTGGCAAATGGTTGACAGAGAATGGAGAACCATCCCTCAGGACACCATCTGCACTCTTATTGACTCTGTACCTCGACGTGTTTCTGCGTGCATCGCCGCTCGTGGTGGTCCTACATCCTGCTGAGTCGATGCCGTGCGCATTGTGTAACCTGCATATCGGTTTGAAATAAACATCAATTATTCGTCCGTGCCGTCTCTGTTTTTTCCCCAACTTTCATCCCTTTCGAACCACTCCTTCTTGGTGTTGCATTTGCTCTGTCAGTCAGTGTATATCACCTGGGTGACAGACCTAAATGCAGATCAGTAGAGCCTGATGTTTGTGGTGAGGAATATGTTAGGAATAAACTGAATTGATGAAGCTGTGCGTACCAACCGGATTTGGCGAATGGAAGAGGTTAGATTACCTAGGAGAAATATGGACTAGGCCTTGGAGGATAAAATGAGAGTGAGACGAAAGTGACTATGGTTAGACCCAGCTTTTAATGATGTAATTATAAGAGGTATATTCTCTTATGATATGTTTCAAGGTATTGATTTTAAATATAAAGTTTGAGAAATAATTTTTATATTTTAGAATGACATGTTGCCTCTTCATTTCTTTCTCAATTACGCCCGTACGACAGGACCAACTCTGCTGACATTTTGTATGGAATTAACTCACATATTATCCTCAAGAGCAAGTCTATTATAATTTTTCAGTAACTAATCATTTCCGAATGGCGGACATTAATATGTCGGTATTCACTTAATTGCGCATCTTTTATCGGTTAGCAAGTAAAATAATGTGAAAATGGTTGGTCCTATAACAAATAAAGCCCAGTACGTATAATTAAAAGGTGCTACCTGGACAAGACGATAAAGGCGTGTTCGGTTCACCCGGAACGACGTTGGTTCGATTTCCTGTCAGTCGAAAAATTTATGAAACGATATTCCCACCTCCGGAGGTGCACTTGGACCGTATATTCACTCAGCCAATACAAGAAGTAAGTGCCAGGTTTAATTCCTGCGTTCACAGGCGGCTTGGCATAGAGTTAATCGCTCTAGATTCCAAGTGTTGAGGTTGCGGGTATCGGAAGTAGGCTATTTACGGTAACGACTTTCCTTTTCTTTTTAGGTGTACTTTGAATTTTCTACAAAAAAAGGCCAAATGCATTTTCTTTGTAACTCTTTTGGTTTCACGGAGGGTTCGACTTTCATATGTTAAAGTACGCGTTCCAGTGCACCCAGCGCTGTTCAACTGGGTATTTGGCCTATTTTTAGTAGGTCCTGTTAATTTTCGCTGAACACCAGAGTGTGCGAAGTGTGCTACGTTAATGAAGGATACAAACAGTAGTGGCATCGCCAACTATTGGTCCGTCAATAACTGCATTCGAGTGGTAATATATAACCCATTCCTATATATAATACTTTTTAAGCTATACTATTTCATTTTCATGAAAACCGTTACATCAGTTTTTCGCTTCAGACTCTCCCAACACGTTTCACGTCGGAAAAGAGCAAAAAGTATCGTGCGAAATGAATTGTGCACACTCCAGACCGTAAAAATCTTTGTTCCCATATTGCTAGCAGCAGTGGTTTAGAATGTGAAGCCGAGCTGTGCAGCTCAGCCTCATATCCGGAGGGCCTAGGTTCGATCCTCGACCAGTCCAAGGACTTAATCCAGTCAACCTTGTTAGCTCAAGTGGAGGGAGATCTGTTAAGAAAGTCAGTAACATGAAATGAAATGGCTTTTAGTGCCGGGAGTGTCCGATGACAAGTTCGGCTCGCCAGCTGCAGGTTCTTTTGATTTGATGCCCGTAGGCGACCTGCGCGTCATGATGAGGATGAAATGATGATAAAGTCGACACATACACCCAGCCCCCGTGCCAGCGAAATTAGCCAATGAAGGTTAAAATTACCGACCCTGCCGGGAATCGAACCCGGGCCCCTGTGACCAAAGGCCAGCACGCTAACCATTTAGCCATAGAGCCGGACAAGAAAGTCATTGTTCTGTATTGATAACATCTAGCGATACTGCAGAGAAAATCATCACGCTGACCGCGCGCAATCTACAGATCATCTACTGTAGTTAGGCAGCAGTTATCTCGGTGGACCAATATCCTTAAGTAGGTCATTTTTTTTAAAGTCTGAATTTTAATTTTCTTAATGCAGTTAATGGCCCCTCTAGCTCCGGACATTCAGCCAGTCGCCGTTACTGATTTGAGATAACACTGTTCTAGAAGGAACATAGTCTACATTTGGTTCGTAGACGCGCTCCATGGTGACATAGACTCCCTCAAGTGGGCTTTCATGTGTCTTGAAATTGGTAGCAGGATCTTTGATGAGTGTAAGAAACAAATTCGACTTAAATGTGATATGTGCTCATAGATTGCAGCCAATGTTAGAGAGTTCATGCAGACCTAACTCCTGGTAAATTCTTCAAGGTGTTGGCAATGGCTAATCTGGCAGTGTAATGACGCCAGTTACTTGTATATATTTCGTTCTCTTCTTAGATTGATGAAATTCCACAGCCTGTTTCCAGTCATTCGACCGTATCAGGAATGGAATGAATGAAGCCCCCATCTAGCGGCGAGGATAGGAATTGTGCCGGCTGCCCAAGCCTGTCGCACTTCTATGGGGCAATGATTAATGAATGGCAGATGGAGTGAAATGATACTGGAGAGTGTTGCTGAAATGAATGATGACAGGGAAAACCGGAGTACCGGGATAAAACCTGTCCCGCCTCCGCTTTGTCCAGCACAAATCTCACATGGAGTGACCGGGATTTGAACCGGGGAATCCAGCGGTGAAAGGCCGGAGAGCTGCCTCCTGAGTCATGGAGGGTCTTCTCTTCTTAAATTGATACAAAGCGGAATTTTGATTTAGATACAGTGGGTGTTATTTAGATTAATAAAACTAATTTTTGCTGTAAAATGCTAGGCGCTTTGAGTACCCAGAATATATTTCTTAAAATAATAACCGAATGTTTTATAAGTTCAAGAGTTCAATTATAACGTTGCTCGCATATGCAGCGGCCTGTATAATTGTATACTTTAAGACTTGTATTTCTACAAAGCATATATGCTGTAAAAGGAAATATATTGTGCATTTATCAAATGCTCAGTAAATAATTATGGCAATCGTGGATTCATGTCAAACTGTTTTTTTGCAGAATGATATTCTGTATGTAAGGTGTAGCGAAGAGAATAAAAAGTACATAGGAGAATTTTAACAGCAATAATAAAAAAACAAACAGGTGTGTGAAGTTAGTCGGAAAGATGCACTCAACTAGATCCTTCAGTTTTGTTCAAACACATTGTGAAGAGAAAATAACATCCTTAGTAATAACGATGGAGTGATCCGGTAACCCGCAACAAGATTGAACTGGCCGTTAGCAAAGGAGATATACAGAGGAATCGAGAATCATTATATAATGACGGAGCAGAGCAAGAAGGAAGGATGAGATTGACAGCACCAATAGGACCCTGGAGGTTTGGCTGGCGAGAAACAAGTGGATGGGTTATGGGAGAATAGAGGCGAGAAGAGAGACAGAGGGTGAGGGAGAGAGTAAGAGAGAGAGAGAGGGAGATTGTGACGCCCCTCCCCGGAGCCGCGCCCAATCCCGCCGTCGACGCCGCCGCCCCTGGATCCATACAGCATCCAAGAAGATGCTTGGCCGGGTAGAGCGTAGTAGAGCGTCGGTACGGATGCAGGAGCGTCCATTTCAGCACAGCATCGCCAAACAACGGTCTTCTACTTCTTCGTACAACCTCATTTTCACAGTCGCCTTCCGTCTACAGAAGAACTGCCCGAGACTTGCCGTACAGTCAACCTGATACTCGTTAGAAATTTTGTTTACCAGTTCTGAAATTCACAATCTCTGTTTGGAGCGTCTATTTAAATCAGTCAACCGCGAGTGGGCAGCCATCTTGATCTTCACTTCCCTCTGCTAATTCGTAATGTATACATTATATTATATTTACATATTAAATCTTCCATATTTTAATTTTCTATGCTTTTAAATACAGTGAAAATATAATTTCATGCACCTACTGTACTATGTGTAAATATTAACCTGGTGCATTTTTATATCATGAAGCATTTAATAGTGAATTTTCATTTTAGCGTCGCTTGCATGGTCAATATTTTGAGTGGTACTTACGAATATGCATGTCTTATAAAATATATTTTGTTTATCATATAGTGTATATTTGTATGCAAAATCTAAATTCATATTTCTTCCAATACTTGTCGAACCACGCCCAGAAGGATGAAGAAATTCTGCATATATCAGCCTTCCACTGTAAGAATTTTCTAATGTGAAGTAATCCATCTCCTTCAATGATACTGTAGTTTGTAACAAGCGCTTTGTTTAGCTTTGATTCTGGACGGATTACCTAAAGAGGGGTTGATACCTCCCCGCTTCCACTCCCTTCCCTCTTCCCTCTCAACCCCCTTCAGTTCTCACCCTAACCATCTGATTGAATGGATATTATGCGCATCGCCATAACGTGTCAGACATTTTACACTTCTTTCAGAATGGGGAATAATTATATAGACTAGATTATTTGTAAAAACAATGTGTAACGGAAACAGCTTGAGCAAATAAGTCCAGATATAATTCGATATATTGAAGGAGAAAATATTTAGATTTTGCACTTGCTGAAATTGATGACGTATTGCATGATTTGTTGGTAAAAAATCAATAATTTAGAAATTCAAACTTTTTTTAATCTGCTTTACGTGGCATCAGCACAGATAGGTCTTACGGCAGCAATGGGATAGGAAAGCGTACGAATGGGAAGGCAGCGGCTGTGGCCTTAATTAAGGTACAGCCCCCAGGATTTGTCGGGTGTGAAAAATGGGCACCACGGAAACCATCTTCATGGCTGCCGGCAGTGGGGTTTGAACCCATTATCTCCAGAATGCAACCACACGGCCAACTCGCTGGTTAATTTAAACATTCACCTTCACAATAATTACAAAAACATTGAAATGAATATTACATTTTACCACGGTACCTAATTATTCAGTGTATATTCCTTAAATCTGTAAATATATAGTTTCGTTAGGGCTCATCTTAATCCTACTAAGTAACGAAAAGAACTTCGTAGGTACTTGTTACAATAAAAAGTCGTATCGTGTGCAAGCTCATCACGGCCTTTGTCTGTAAATAGGACTGATGTCCAGGCAGATGGCTTGCAGATATTACAGTGCCACGTGGTCAGTATGACAATATTCTCAGCTGTGTTGCTTGGTTATCTAGAGCGGGTCTTCGTATCTGAAAGCCTCGTTGTTCTCACGACGATACTTGAACCCCGTTTCAAACCACCGGTCCAGAATTTAAATCCCTGAAGCAGCTGGGAATCGAACCCGTAGGAGCTGGGTAATTGGCAGTAATGCTTTTACGCCATGGGCATGACCTGTATGTTGTTATTATTATTATTATTATTATTATTATTATTATTATTATTATTATTATTATTATTGATGATGATGATGCTTGTTGTTTAAAGGGGCCTAACATAGAAGGTCATCGACCACCCATTGCACTACAGCCCGTGAAGGGCCTTGGCCTACCAAGCGATCGCTGCTCAGCCCGAAGGCCTGCAGATTACGAGGTGTCGTGTGGTCAGCACGACGAATCCTCTCGGCCGTCATTCTTGGCTTTCTAGATCGGGGTCGCTATCTCACCGTCAGATAGCTCCTCAATTCTAATCACGTAGGCTGAGTGGACCTCGAACCAGCCCTCAGGGACAGGTAAAAATCCCTGACCTGGCCGGGAATCGAACCCGGGGCCTCCGGGTAAGAGGCAGGCACACTACCCCTACACCACAAGGGCCGGCATTCGAAGTTCATCGGCCCCAATATTCTATTATTATTATTATTATTATTATTATTATTATTATTATTATTATTATTATTATTATTATTATTATTATTATTATTATTATTATTATTATTATTATTATTATTATTAATTATTAATTATCTGTCTGTTAGGTCATTAGCCCAGAGGCTGGTTGGATCCTCAAATAGCATCACCAAAGGCTATGCAGTTATAGGAAAACCACAAAAACCAATGGCAGCACCAAAATTAGGCGTACTAGGCAAGATGAGGAGTGAGGTAGTTTGCCATTGCTTTCCTCACTGGGCCAGACATTGCTATTGTAACATAACTAACCCTATGAGCAACACCTTTCATGACACTCAGACACACTGGTTGTGCTCTGAATGTCATTAATCAGCACCACCCATACCCCAGCAGCTTCCATATTGTCACAGCCATGGATGAGACTGGGACTTCAGTGGAAGCTACACTTTACTCTGGCTTATTATTATTATTATTATTATTATTATTATTATTATTATTATTATTATTATTATTATTATTATTATTTGACATGATACTGTGCAGGCTTTTGGGCCTATGCCGTGTCAAGAAAATAAGATGAAATTTTCACCGTGTACGGGCCGTGAATGGATTAATGGCAACATTATTATTATTATTATTATTATTATTATTATTATTATTATTATTATTATTATTATTATTATTATTATTATGATTATTATGATTATTATGATTATTATTATTATTATTATTATTATTATCATTATTATTTGACATGATACTGTGCAGGCTTTTGGGCCTATGCCGTGTCAAGAAAATAAGATGAAATTTTCACCGTTTACGGGCCGTGAATGGATCAATGGCAACATTATTATTATTATTATTATTATTATTATTATTATTATTATTATTATTATTATTATTATTTGACATGATACTATGCAGGCTTTTGGGCCTATGCCGTGTCAAGAAAATAAGATGAAATTTTCACCGTGTACGGGCCGTGAATGGATCAATGGCAACATTATTATTATTATTATTATTGTTATTATTATTATTATTATTATTATTATTATTATTATTATTATTATTATTATTATTATTATTATTATTATTATTATTATTATTCGCCAACTATTTCCTGATGTATGCAATATATTGGCATCCGTCTTTGCCACCGGTTAGAACAAAATGTAGAGACTGTCTGGTTTATGCTATAAAAGCGTCTCGGAAGAACGCCGTTTCGATTACTTGCTAGGAAGTTAAAAATTAGAAACGAGATTTCCTCTTGCACATGCCCATGAGGTTCATTCAGCCTACACCAAAAATGAGTACCAGGTTAATTTCTGATGTAAAAGGCGGCCGATTTTGGAGCTGATCACTCTACTCCTTACCTTCCACCCTTCCCTGTGCGGACACGACATGACTTTGCTTTGCTTTGCTTTGCTTAGACCAAAATGCTGATTCCGCCGATGAATGGAGACTCATTTATAGGTATGGCGGTATGGAAGCTGCTGAGAAACGGATGGTACTTAGTAATGCAACATTTAGAACACGACTTGTGCTTCTGGAAGTTATGAAAGGTGCTACTCATATGGCTGGCCATGTTGCAATAACACTTTCTGGTCCATTGATGAAGGGAAGGGTACATTACCTCACTCAACTCTCCGCGCCTCACTGTGGCGCCGTCGTCGGTTTTTGTGATTTTTCTATAGCAGCAAAACCTTTGAGGACCTATTTGAGGATCCAAACAACCGCCGGGAAAACTCTTAACATTATTATTATTATTATATTTTAGTATATGCTTTACTTAGCATCCGCACAGACCGGTCTTATGACGATAATGTGATAGGACAGAGCTGGGACTATGAAGAAAACAACCGTGGCCTTAATTAAGGTACATGCCCTTTATTTGGCCTAGCTGAGGTGGTAAAGGCGTGCTCG
The DNA here is from genome assembly GCF_040414725.1 of Anabrus simplex. Taxonomy (NCBI): domain Eukaryota; kingdom Metazoa; phylum Arthropoda; class Insecta; order Orthoptera; family Tettigoniidae; genus Anabrus; species Anabrus simplex. The sequence continues at coordinate 197,010,721 of NC_090265.1, forward strand.
GTTCATCCGCAAAGACGTGGGAAAGATTCCCCGTCAGGAAATCGAAACGTTCAAGCAACGAAATTTCCCTTCTGGACCGTCAGATGGGCCAGAAGTTCACTCAAGTTACTTCGGGCACAGGGCTAACCACTATACCCACTTAGTGCCGAGGCTACGGAAAGTGGAAGCCTTTACCTTCCACTCCTCCCAGGGCCCTCATGACCTGATCGTAGGTGTTTCTTGCCAAGTATTTGCGTAGTGTGAAAATAGGAAAAAAACGGAAACCCATCTTCAGGGTTACTGACAGCGGGGCTCGAACCCTCTATTCCTCGAATACAAATCCTCGGCCACGTGATTCAAAGTGCAAATCCACCTCACCCAATTATTGTTATTATTATTATTATTATTATTATTATTATTATTATTATTATTATTATTATTATTATTATTATTGCATACATCTGCATATCACTTCCAGCGTTCAGTCTGTAAGCCTCTGTAAATTTACTAAATGCCGCCATAATCCTCTACTTGTAACTCGATCTCGCTGCGTGGCATCGTTCCATACTTCTTATTGTCCCACTTGTTGGCTGAATGGTCAGCGTACTGGCCTTCGGTTCAGAGGGTCCCGGGTTCGATTCCCGGCCGGGTCGGGGATTTTAACCTTCATTGGTTAATTCCAATGGCCCGGGGGCTGGGTGTTTGTGCTGTCCCCAACATCCCTGCAACTCACACACCACACATAACACTATCCTCCACCACAATAACACGCAGTTACCTACACATGGCAGATCCGCCCACCCTCATCGGCAGGGTCTGCCTTACAAGGGCTGCACTCGGCTAGAAATAGCCACACGAAATTATACCTCTTATTTTTAAATCAATATAAACTGAGTCTAACCATCGTCGCCTTGGCCTCCCTCTTTTTCTCTTACCGCCCATGGCCTATTTCATTATTATCCTATGTAAACTATCATCTTCCATTCGCCTCACATGACAACACTACCGAAGCCGGTTAAAGCGTAGGCCCTACAGCTTCAACAATCGAGTTCACTCCTAACTCAATTTCGTCATTCCTCTCGCTACTTCCATGTCTGTTACTTCTAACTTATGAATAAGATAGCTTGAGTACACCCAACTTTCACTTCAGTACAATAAAGTTGGACAGAAAACAGGCCGGTTTAAAGATAGTTTAGACCAGGAGCTGACTTCTTTCTTTCAGAATACTGTTGATCGCAACCGAGCTGACTGCATTAGCTTTACTGAAACTTGATTCAATCTCAGTTTCTACAGTATAGACTACTACCACGGTGAGAGAATACACATCCTAAATACTTGAAATGATCTGCCTGTTCCAGCATTGTATCTTCAAACTAACATTCATTTCTCTTAGGTTTCTTACCTAGTAACATCGCTTTAGCCTTGGAAAGGTCAATTTTAGTATCATACTGAAAATCCACACCTTGTTTCCAGTATTCGACCAGGTCTAGGTTGGAAGAAATAAAGCCCCCATCTAGTGCCGAGAACAGGAATTGTGCGGGCTGCCGAAACCTGTCACACTCATCTGGGGCTATGAGTACCAGGATAAAAACCTGCCCAGCCTCCCCCTTGTCCCATACAAATCTCACATGAAGTGAGTGAAATTTGAACCTTGGAACCCAATGGTGATAGGCCGGCGCGCTCCTGCCTGAGCCTCGGCGGCACTTCGTATCATACAGTTTGCATCAAGTTTCAAGTTCTAAGATATCAGACTGTAAGCTTTTACCATTAAGACCAAGTCGTCCGCATAGGTCAAACTGCTTGCTAGATTTCCGCATATCTGAATTCCTCCCTTCCATTTTTATACCTTTCAGTAGATAATCCACATAAACTATGAACTGAAACGGTAAAATATTACAGCCTTTTATGACCCCTCTACTTGAACATACAACTCATTCTTCCATCAATACCCATTGCAGTCCAATTGTCAATATTTGATTGCTTTTAAAACCTTACGTAGTCCCCTAGTGTCACTGTGCTGGTAACACCTTTTCCCTCGGTACTCTGTCACATGCTTTGTCTAGATCTATGAAACATAGACTTAACAGTCTATTCCTCTGGTAGCATTCAATTTCCTGGCTCATGGTGAAAAAACTGATCCTGACAGCCCCTCTGTGGTCTGAAACCACACTGGTTATCTTCCAACTTACTCTCAACCATGGATCGCACCGTTCCATCCAAAATGCCAGTGAACACCATGTCTGGCATACTGATCAATGAAATACCTCGATAGATGTTGCAATAAAGCCTGTTTCCTTGTTTATAGACAGGTGCAGTTACTGCTTTCGTCCAACCAGAAGGTATCTTATCAACATTCCATACTAATCTTATTACCCTATGATGTCCGACTCGTTGGCTGAATGGTCAGCGTACTGGCCTTCGATTCAGAGGGTCCCTGGTTCGATTCCCGGCCGGGTCGGGGATGTTAAACTTCATTGGTTAATTCCAATGTACCGGGGGCTGGGTGTTTGTGCTGTCCCCAACATCGCTGCAACTCACACACCACACATAACACTATCCTCCACCACAATAATACGCAGTTACCTATACATGGCAGATGCCACCCACACTCATCGGAGGATCTGCCTTACAATGGCTGCACTCGGCTGGAAATAGCCACACGAAATTCAAAATAATAACACAATGAAGCTATTTCAACCCTGCCTTCCCACTTTATTTCACCATTTCGGTCTATTTTCATTTATTCCTCTTGCTTTTTGACAATGAAGTTTATTTACCATCCTTTCCACTTCTTCAAATGTAGTTTCACTAACATCATTGTCATCCCCACGAGCTCGATTATTCGGATTTTCTTTTACTTTGGGAAGATGTTTAAAAATACTCCTTCCTCCTGTCCAGTGTTTCCCTGGGATCTATTATGAATTCACCTGTTTTACCCCCTCCCCCCCCCCCTTTCTAAGATTATTTATTACTGTCCAGAAAAGTTTACCTGCCGCTTGACCTAGAATTTCCGGGTTATTATCGATATCTTTCCCATCTCCATGGCGAAGCGGTTAGTTTGCTGGACTTTCGTCCAAGGGGTACCGCGTTCGATTCCCTGGCCGGTTCCGGGATTTTAACCTTAATTAGTAAATTCCTCTGACTCGGGGGATGGGTGTTAGTGATGCCTTTAACATAATAAATCATATTAGGTTCGGCTCAAACCTCACAGAAATGCAGGTTCCCTATCGGACGTCTACTGGATAAAGATAAAGACTCGATAAAGACCTACCTCTCCGGAGGCCATACGCCATTATTATTACCTAAATTTTCCCATGGTTTCTTCTTGGATTCAATAATTATTTGTTTCGCTCTGTTATTTTATGTACGTGCAATTCGCTGTCTGCGCCGGTTCTTGTTTTGAGCCAATTCTGATATTTTACGTTCACAAGCTTCGTCATTCTACCAAGATGCTCACTTCTTCCCATTTTTACATACAGAGTTAATCCTAGGCATTCCGTCGCTGTTTACACTACATCATGCCTGTATGCCACCCTTTCTCTTTCTATATCCTGAACCTGATCATCGTCCATTGTTTGGACCTTTCCACTAATCGCATGCATGTACTTCTATCTAAATGATTAGTGCAAGGACATACATAATGGAAGGTTCACATTTCATGTTCACGACTGATGTCCTTTCCATCAACACACATTATCACTTCATTTTCCACTGGGCTACCAAAACGGAAAAATACACCTGAAATGCACTGTCGAGTCAACTTAGACCTATTAGTACTAGTTAATATCCAGCTAGATGGGCCGGGAATGTTTCCATAAGGTGCTGGTAGGTTGTCACATATACCTGGAGGCATGCTCTGAGTAGTGCATCCAAGGAGATGCAGAATAGGCTTCGACCTTCACCGAATCAAATCTCCCTGGTCTGAGAGATGGCGTTATCGTCTAGGAGTGCCACCGTCACCTTCGTGGACGGAACGAAAACGTGTAGTAGTAGTGATATGGTATTTCACGGTTTTCGATTCATCTGCAATAAGGCGAATGCCGGGACAATTCCTAGAATAGGATACGGCCGCTAACCCCCTCACCAGCATTGTACATTTCCTTCACCAATTCCAATATCCTTGGCTTGAGAATAGGCATCACCTTGTAAATGGCCCACCGTATAGGCTACTCGGGGACAAAACATAATGACTTCGCCTTATACCACTATTCTCCAGCGACAGCCCGGTGTCTATTGGCGGCTTATAGGATTTACTACGAGGATTTACTATGTCTGCTGTAGACGGAGATGGCAAATCGTCTACTGCACTCAACACGAAGAAAGGTAAAGCCTGAAGAGTGTGTGGAAGAAAGTAACTTGGCCACCTCTCCACACCAAACAAGGATCACTTAGAACACGTTAACTCAGCAGTGTGCAGGGTGTGATTGACTGCTGGCTCCCTGCTGTCTTCCAGTAACTGAGGACGTCATGTTTTGTCCCCAAGCATATATTAAGGATACGGAATGAAAACAATGTTCGTAGTAATTCACTTGTGTACACCCCAGCATCAGTGGGTATGACTTGACGCATCCTACTCTGATGAGTCTGGTGTCAGGCCCAAAGACGAAACGCTGGTGTTATAGAACGAACGGCTGAAAATTCTTATATCTAATCATCAATTAACGGTAGCACGCTGTTTGTTTTCCACTGTTTCTTGCCTGATATCCGAAAATCCATCCCTTCCATAAGTAAAAGAGAATTCATCAGAAAGGCAACTTTTCTGATCAGCGGAGTCGAGATTTTATATTGCGTTGCTACTTTAATAATATTCCGCCGATGTATCTTTCTTAGCCTGAGTGCAATGGGCATCCGTTTGCTTCGGAGCCCCGTATGCAATACGGTAAGCTGAGCTGTCGTTTTAGACACATGTTTAGTATGATATTGGTTCATTTTGTCAGAGAACCCGTCACTGTAGCGTGTCGGCAGTCTTCACGCACCATCCTAGCAACCGTTCACGCCTCCAATAACACGCCGCGCTCCGTAGACTCCACGTCAATGTTTCGCAATGGTGCAGTTTGTTCACTCACCATATTATTTCGTCAGAGATTCATACGAACAGTTTACAAATTGCACTGTTTCAGAAATAGTGTCCGTGTTGGTCGGATGAAACTGAGATAAATTTCACCGTTTACCCATGACGGCAACGAATAAGATGCTGGAAGACAGCGTACAGCCAACTTATACACCCACCACGCCAGCTCCTCACACGTGATGTACTTCTTGGGTTTCACGCTGTCGATGTCATATCTAGGAGGTGGTCATAGTTATGTGACTCGATTCTGCAGAGTGTCTGAAGATAAGTTACGGAAATTGTAAGAGGACATAGTATTCTGAAACAAATTTCCTCCCAGAGGAAGCTCACCAGAGAATCAACAAAAGTTCAATCGTGAGGAACTTTTGAGTCAGCCTATTCTCTTGCATGATAACCTTAGGCGGTGCGCTACCATAGCACACTGACGTGTCACTCGCTCACATGTTTTCTTGCTAGTAATGGCGGCGTATCCCAGAGCAGCATCTGCTCATCATACTCCGATTTGTACCGTTTTTATTCTGATTAACTTGCGCTAAGCTACCCTGAACCGACTGCAATACAAAACTTAAAGCATAGTAGTAAATCTCCTTCCGATTACTTGTGGGCACAATGCATTCGTTTTATGAAGCATATCGGCAAACACAGTACATTTTGTTCATGTCAAATTTCACTGCAATGCAAATTAAATACTGGTACTGAAATAATATGCCCAAGTAACGTATGTTATGTAATACACGTAAACATTGCAAGAACATCTTTTGACCGGGCGAGTTGGCCGTGCACGTAGAGGCGCGTGGCTGTGAGCCCGTATCCGGGAGACTGTGGGCTCGAATGCCACTGTCGGCAGCCCTAAAGATTTTTTCCGTGGTTTCCCATTTTCAGACTAGGCAAATGCTGGAGCTGTACCTTAATTGATGCCACGACCGCTTCCTTCCAACTCCTACTTTCCTAGCCCATCGTCGCCATAAGACCTATCTGTGTCGGTGCGACGTAAAGCCCCTAGCAAAAAAAAACAAACATATTTTGGTACTGACAAGTATTAAAGGCTAAGTTTAGAACAGAGTATCCTAGGATATAGGCCAAAATATAAAGGCTAAGTTTAGAACAGATTATCCTAGGATATAGGCCAAAAATATAAAGGCTAAGTTTAGAACAGAGTATCCTAGGATGTAGGCCAAAAAATATAAAGGCTAAATTTAGAACAGAGTATCCTAGGATATAGGCCAAAAAATCTAAAGGCTAAGTTTAGAACAGAGTATCCTAGGATATAGGTTAAAAATCTAAAGGCTAAGTTTAGAACAGAGTATCCTAGGATATAGGCCAAAAATGTAAAGGCTAATTTTAGAACAGGGTATCCCAGGATACAGGCCAAAAATCTAAAGGCTAAGTTTAGAACAGAGTATCCTAGGATATAGGCCAAAAAATCTAAAGGCTAAGTTTAGAACAGGGTATCCCAGGATATAAGCCAAAAGATCTAAAGGCAAAGTTAGGACAGATTATCCCAGGATACAGGCCAAAAAATCTAAAGTCTAAGTTTAGAACAGATTATCCTTGGATATAGGCCAAAAAATATAAAGGCTAAGTTTAGAACAGGGTATCCTAGAATATAGGCTAAAAATCTAAAGGCTAAGTTTAGAACAGAGTATCCTAGGATGTAGGCCAAAAAATATAAGGCTAAGTTTAGAACAGAGTATCCTAGGATATAGGCCAAAAAATCTAAAGGCTAAGTTTAGAACAGAGTATCCTAGGATACAGGCTAAAAATCTAAAAGCTAAGTTTAGAGCAGAGTATCCTAGGATATACGCCAAAAAATCTAAAGGCTAAGTTTAGAACAGAGTATCCTAGGATATAAGCCCAAAAATCTAAAGGCTAAGTTTAGATCAGGGTATCCTAGGATACAAGCCAAAAAAATCTAAAGGCTTAGTTTAGAACAGAGTATCCCAGGATACAGGCCAAAAAATCTAAAGCCTAAGTTTAGAACAGAGTATCCTAGGATATAGGCCAAAAAATCTAAAGGCTAAGTTTAGAACAGAGTATCCTAGGATATAGGCCAAAAATCTAAAGACTAAGTTTAGAACAGAGTATCCTAGAATATAGGCCAAAAAATCTAAAGGCTAAGTTTAGAACAGAGTATCCTAGGATATAGGCCAAAAATCTAAAGGCTAAGTTTAGAACAGAGTATCCTAGGATATAGGCCGAAAAAATCTAACTCCAACGTAGTTCTGTAGCTTATCATGGTATTTGGTAGGTTTTAATCAGAAATGTTTACCATAAGTTAACACCACACATCTTCCGTACATTATTTAGATTTCCTGACGTAGCAGGCCAGGTCTTCACAGCTTCACTTTAGAGTCCTTAGGCCATTGAGGAAATATCATTAGTGATAATTTTATTTCTCTTACTTTTTTATGAATCTTACATAGTCTACTGTGTACAGTCATATTTTAGTTTATTTTTGTAGTATAACTTATTACACCCGGCGGCGCAGGGTACAAGCGCGGAAACGTACTGGAAATTACGCTTTAAATTTTCCTTTCCCGATGCCCCACTTGTCCACTCCCCTCCCCTACATGTGTTGGGTCACGCAATACACTCTACTGTATTGCTTCCCAACTGCAGAGCAAATGTAAGCAAGCTGATGCCGTGCGGTAGTCAGCCACGCGCTCATAACTGTACTTCGTTCACTAGTAAAGGTTCTGATCATTTCTGCGCACCCCACGCGTTTTCCTTGGGAATTTTGACATAAGAGACATCAACCATTTACACTGGTGATTAACCAAACGGTTTGGGGAAAATGGTGACGATCCTCTCTTCCATTATTGGATTTTTTATATGCATACATTTCCCATAATTACTTTTCAGACAGTGTCCTGTGTGAATTTTTAAGGTCTGTTCTCTGGTTATCCACAAATTTGTACGAGGTCATTTTGATTACGGTACTAATTGACTAAATGAGTGGTAATTATCATTTTCTTGCTATGTCTCAAGAGAGAAATTTCATTCAGGTGAAATACCTTAATATAACTGTATCTATACTGGTCTAATACTCTAACAAGCCCACTAAAACTTTAAAGTTAAATATTTATATTCTGGGAGAAGATATTTGCAATGAAAAACTGCAAAACTTCAGATCACTTACTCTCGGATGTAAGATTTTTGACTTAATATAGTTTGGTTGCAAACCCACGAAATACTGTATTCCTTACTTTTTGTACAATGGAAAAGATACATTCATAATAATATTCCTTTCTCTGATGGATGTAATAGCTAAGTGAAATCTTCACTGTATTTTCAACAAGGAGGCCACAGTTGTAATCTCCGTCGAAATAAAGGACCTGGTCAGTATGGGTTTGAAATATTGTTGGCATGATATTCTTTAAGTATAAACAAATTTACTCATCTTCGAGACCATGAGTTCTTAAACGTTTTCCACTATCGGGCCAGTAAATGTGCTCGACTGGGGCTCCCACACGCGAAAATCGTCTCACGACACCAGTTGGCAACGCGGTTTGAGGCGTGTAGCTGTTAGCAAGTATTCGGGAGATAGTAGGTTAGAACAACACTGTCAATAGCAGCTAAGAGACTATGGTTTTTAGGGCTTCCAATTTTCACACCAAGCAATATCTGAGCCTGTACACTAATAGATGGCATGGTCGCTTCCTTCCAAATCCTACCCTATTGTTATCATATTTCCTCTTTGATTTGATGCGCCATAAAGAAAATAACTTTCATGCTCACTGATAAGCCTTTTAACGCACGCCATTGGTGATTTTGGGCTTTTCGTAATTCTGACAAACCGCTCTGTTGTCTAAAACGAGTTTTCGATTATTTTGAAGCCATGTATCGTCCGTACATCATGACATTTTACGGAAGAAAAGCATTTTCCACACTTCATTGTAACACAATTTTCTCAATTGTTCCCTATTTTACAGGTTTGCTGTATGTGTATAGAACCCGCTGAGATAATTCAAACCACACCTCACTCGATTAAGCCCAGAGCTACTCTAATTGTTAGCCACATGGCACATCATTTTAACACCACATTATGACAGCACTGTTGCATCACCAGATGACGTCATAATGATGTCAGACTTTTGTTGCTAGATTCATTGGTCTTTCCCTTTTACAACCACCGCCGTCGTGAAGCGTCTTGTGTAAAAACTCTTTCATGTTTCTTGCCACACTCACCGGCCCAGTGAGGGACATATTCTACGTTGAATGGCCGCGTGTTTTATTCTGAAGGTAAATTGACAATCTGTATCTATTACTATATCAGCAGTGACGTAAAGCTACGAGCTTGTATTTTCGCCCACTTTGACAGTATACATTTAATTTTCACAAATAAGTTACTCTCATGCTCATAAATTATGAATAACAGTTAAAGTAACGCAGTGGGGGACTACACCATTTTTATCGCCATTAAATTGCGGGAGGAATCCGTAAGTGAGGTCCCCAGGTAGCTAGAGACAGTCTAAACGTATTCCATGCTCAATAAGCCCCATAGAGTTTCCTTACTAGCAGAGGTTCTTTCAGCAGAGGACGTCAAAAGAGTGCAACAACACGAAAAGAATATCAAATCGTACGCTTTCAAGAAGATATAAACGTTTTAGAAATGTCACCGCCTTTGTCTCGGATCACATCCCTATACTTGAGATGAAATTGGTCGCCGTATTGAAGATCTTATGTACACGAGTGGGATTCCACACTGCAAGTCTAGAGATCCTAAATTACAGCACGACAGCTCGTTGCAAGCCGTCTGCCACTATCTGAGTTGACCACCGTCATACGAGGATTGTAGTGATAACGTAGTCCAGACACTCGTACGAGATCGGGCATGCGCAAATAGGAAATGGGAGCGATCACTTGGCGCTGTTGTCGTTGTGTAGTGTGCATCTGTAGGGCAAACAGTTGGGAGTGTTGTTGCTGTGTGGCGTTGAAGTGAAGAGTGTCGATTTCACCGCTCTAAATCAGTTGTTTTAAAAGGTGATCAGTGTTCGTGGATTAAACTCGAGGTTGCCCGTGGCGAAAATGCATCGGAATGTTATCGAGGATTACTTGAAGCCTGTGACGAGAATGCATTACCGCATAGCACGTTGTCATGTCGCAAACACTGTCAAGCCCTTATTGCAACAATGACATTGGGTGGTCCTGAAACACTCTTCGTACTCTCCAGACTAGTGTCTTTGTGATTTCGAACCATCTTCGAAGGGGAAGGATTCCCTCCGAGGTTGCCAATATTCTGACTTGGAATCTGTACTCCACGCAGTAGGGCGCTCCGTCAGTTGTCATCAACAGAGATCGCCTTGCCAGCGGTCACCAGCGCAGCGGCTTCCTGACATTTGACAAAAGGTGATAGACTTTGCGGGTGACTCCATTGAAAGAATGTAATGCAATTGTACTTGTTTGTTCATTAAATATTGCGTCTTATCAATATTGCTACTACTTTATTCACAGCCCTTGCATTAACTCGTTACCTCACCATACACATGTCAATGATATGACGTGATTCTTATCGTACATCATGCGATCTGTTATCATCGATGAAATTATGCATACATTTCCTTTATTGATGTTATTGTATACCGTATATTGTTTACCTGAATTGTCACAGTATTTTACTACTTTTATTATTTTCAAATTTGATGCCAACGTACTTAATCGGCAATTATTACAAACGGCTATATAATATTCACGGAGCTACCGAACTGAAGCGGAACAATGTTGTGTTTCTTTTAAGCAATCAGTGTTTTCAGCAATGCAAAATATCAATATATATAAAATAAGAGTTTTGTCTGTACATTAATCAGAATTTTAAAAGGATGGTATTTCTGTATCAGTCGTGTCCACAGTAACAAGGAAAGGCACTTTTTACTTTTCCGTAATTTATGTGTTTGTATGTCTGTCTGTATGTATGTACACGCATCACGAGAAAACAGCTGAGGAGAATGTAATGCAAATCGGTATACAAAGTCGGGTAATAAGTCGCTACAATCTAGGCCACAAATAATTTTATTCACGCTGACTGAAATGGTAGTTTAGGGGAAGGCCTAAAATTTAATTCTCAAATATGTATGTTATTAGCGGTCATATCTTAAATGAAAATCGGTATACAAAGTCGGGGAAAGAGTCGCTATAATCTAGGCCATAAATAATTTTACTCACTCTGACTGAAATGGTAGTTTAGGGGAAGGCCTAAAATATAAATTCTCAATTATTTGTTATTAATGGTCATATCGTAACGAAAATCGACGTGGAAAGTCGAGGAATAAGTCGCTACAATCTAGGCCATAAATAATTGTATTCACGCTGAGAAAATGGTAGTTTAGCGGAAGGCCTACAAAGGAATTCTCAAATGTTTATGTTATTAGTGGTCTTATCTTAATGAAAATCGTTATGCAAGGCCGGGGAATAAGTCGCTATAATCTAGGCCATAACTAATTTTATTCACGCTGAATGAAATGGTAGTTTAGGGGTAGGCCTAAAATTTAATTCCCAAATAATTGTTATTAGTGGTCGTATCGATAAATACTACATATCTAAAGTTATATAGTATTATATTTACGATCATTTATGTCTTAGACATTGTTACCATACCGGCTATGATCAGAGATATTCATGAATTTGGATTTTTGTTACTAAGTCCTTATCAGTGTTGAGTCACGAGAAAATGGGTAGACAGGATTTAATGAAAATCGGTATGTGAAGTCGGAGAATAAGGAACTACAGTCTACGCTATATATAATTTTATAAGACGCCCTAAGATCACAGAGTCGAAAGAAAACTAAATGTGAAGGCCTACAATATAGAAAGCTCATGAATATGATCAACAATAACATTACATTGACCATTGTTTTTTTGTGATGTGCTTTGTCTTCTGTTGCCACTCATCTCCGATAGATAGGATTACTGCTGCGTACCGAGTGTTATTTTAAAATTTTTCGTACGTCGCACTGACACAGTTAGGTCTTATGGCAACGATGGGATAGGAAAGGGCTATGAGTGTGAAGGAAGCGGCCTTGGCCTTAATTAAGTATAGCCCTAGCATTTGCCTGGTGTGAAAATGGGAATCCATGGAATAACATCTTCAAGGCTGCCAACAGTGGGATTTGAATCCACTATCTACCGGATTCAAGCTCACAGCTGCGTGCCCCTAACCACACGGCCAACTCGCCCAGTCGTACGAGTGTAACAGTCTGCCTAAATATTGGCGGGAAGTAGCTGGAGACTTAGGCAACTTTCTTCTTTAGCATGCCATTCCTCTGTTTCCTAAATTTTCCGATACTACTAGTACGTAATACACTGGTTCATCATAGCATTTGAGCTATTCAATCCCTACTCTGAGGCACTGATTGGAATGAGAAGTGTGCCTATTTAATGTAATAATGGCAGAGAAATGTTCACGGCTGTCTGCGGCCTGGTCATTCCAGCTCTGGGACTTTGGACTGATAGATCGACACCGTAGTACTGTTCGTTAAAAGTGAGAAAATGTGCATTTCATTTGATCAAGTATTTTATATGATAATGTTGCATTTAATCGCTACATTCCTACTGACGTTTTTGTAATGATCTATAGGCCTATCGACTTCAGTTAGGAAAACCACAAAGTCAGTCTTTCTGAGAATCCCGTAGCGAAGCACGGGTACATCAGCTAGTGTATTTATAAATATATGTTCGCAAAGGCAGGCAGAGCCATAGTAACTCTTCTTGTTCCGAGATAAAGTACTAGGAGGCCGCCTGGAATAGCGTGTTACATTGAAGCTTTACCAATTTTCTTTGAAAGTTGACAGGAACCTGCTCAAAATTTGACGAAACGGGAGTCATAAAAATATTTCAGGTGACATTTCTTTGATATTTTTAAACCACTGTCGGAAATGTTTAAGGGGTTGATAGAGAGACCACATGATTTTAATGATGAGAATTATTCTTAATCTTTCTCCAGCAACTGTTTTTTTAAAGTGTCATTTCTGTCTTAAGAGCACGCATTCTGTCCCAAATACCACCAGTCAACATATTTTAATTTGCAAAGAACATTTAAGTCACTGACACGGTTTGTCATGTAGGATTATAAAAGGCAAGGTCGTCAACCCAGAGCGTGCATTCTTACATCACCACAGCTGCAACCACAGAGTACTGATAGGATGGTGGTGGTGGTGGTTGTAATTATTTTTTGGAGGAAATATAATCCTCCATTAACACTAAACGGAGGGAAAATGGAAGAGGGTCGTACCTTCGAAGAATGAAGGTATCGGCAAAAGAAATTGCAGGACATGGCGAGAAAATGAACGACTCCCAAGGCGTCATAAACCTAATATCATCCGGGTCGGGAGAGAACAAAAGTTGACCAAGAGAAGTCAGATATGTAAGATGAAAATGAGAAACCGGATACAAATTCGAGGGAAAACAATGTCAGACTCAGCTATGGGAACCATGATCTCAGTTCATGAGCACAAGTTTTAGTCACCTCTTACTACAGACAGAGGATATCGAAGATGAAATTCTACCACCCCGATCCACAGAAGGAAGTAGTGGCCAACATCAGGGCTCTTTAGCCCTCAGTCGCTGAGCTGCACTACCATATTGACAGAGTAGCAGCTACATTCGAATTAAACGGCAGTCGGATTGGGAGGTAAACTGATAAAACAATATTTAATCCCATGTTAAAATGTACAGCTTCGAGAATACATTTGTTGAACCTTCCTATTCTACTGCAACATTCGCGTCATCATCGTATCCTTTATGTTTTAAAACGAGGCAACAAGCTACAGTCTCATCCCAGTTAAAACAATATGACGGCAGCATATGGAGACACTGAGCTGTAGTATCGGAAACTGCTTTTTATGGCCACATTTCATCACAGTGGCACAAGCCAAGAGTGCGCAGGCGCGCATTCGTTGCCATGGAAACGAGAATTCCTTCCTCTGCACAGGATCAAGAGTGAGCACAGGTTGATCTGCATGCAACCATGAGATACGATTCTATACAAAACGGAATAATAAAAACGGAACTCCTGGTTATCATCGTTCCTTGTTTCCTCGAGTTTCAGGAAATGTGTGAATAAGAAGATTGTTAAACAACGTGTATTTATTTATTTATTTATTTATTTATGAAGGTAGTTAGCTGGTTAGTTTGAACTTCATCAGCGTTAAAAAATCAGTTAACTCTAAATTTAAAATATTGGAAGTTCTTAAGTAATGATCTCGATATCGTTCTTACGAATTCGATAGCAAGGATGAATTGGTACAACTAAATGAAAAATATACAGTAGATGTTAGGTTCTCAGCCTGGAAGCATGGAATCATGACGACGGGGCACCTAGTTGACTATGCCTTGTGGCAAGATCCTCACTTTCTTCTTTCCTTCTTCAGTAAATACATTCCTTCCTAGTTTTGCGGTGTACGAGTAGCAATAGTAAGGCCTTAGGGAGAAATCCTTTTCACGGTTTTCACAGCACTCACTTCCCCGATAGTTTCTAGTTTCTCGTTCCTTCGGTAAGTACGTATGTGTGTAAGTTTTTGTTTGTTTGTTTATTGAGTTCTCAATCTGAAGGCTGGTTGGATCCTAATCAGGTCAGCTGTCATACAGTTGATAGCTTAGGTGTCACTGATACATGGAGTTAGGTAATTTCCCGTTGCTTTCTTCACCGAAAAACCTGCAGCTATATATGGTGTTACTTATATTGCTCATACCTCGGCTTCCTTAATTTTATCAAAACTAAGGATGAGTAGATTCCCTTCTGACACTCGTACCACGCTCCGGTGACGTAGCGAGTGCAATCTATATCACACTTGTGGACACCACCAAGTTTTGTGGCCGGATACCCTTTCTAACGCCAACTCCTGCGCGGAGGAATAACATAAATGTGTTTTAAGTTGTATTGTGTGTAAATGTAAAAGGGTGTATTAAGACAAACACCCTTTTTTCGTGCCAGGGGAACTGACCAGACGCGGCTGAAATATCTGCCTCATTCAGAAATCGAATCCACTATACCCTGTCTATTCAGTCGTACAAAGGCAAGTATGAGACTGAGACATAGGATAATGAAAGTAACAGACGTCATCAATTTCATAAAAGAAGACGTAGTGCAGTGTACTCTGAATACTGTCTTACTGTCTAGATAAGAAGTATCGTTGAGAACCTAGTCAACGTCTTCAGCTAATCCAGAGAACTGGTCAGACTTCCTGAACAGGATAATATTTGTAGTAGTGTGGCCATTTCATTTCCGCTCCTCGTCCAGCAAACATCGCGCGGGTTTCTAATCCACGTGCTGACGACTATAAATTTTACTTAACTTCTGAGATCTCATAGTATTCGGTGTTTCTATATTTTAAGAATGGGATGATTATCTGGTTTTATATACTCTTAAACTTAAACATCATTACATATTTTAGACGTTCTGATTCTGTACTAATGCCGAGTACCTTACGCCTGTCACCCGGCGGCCCCGCGTTCGATTCCCGGCCGGGTCAGGGATTTTTGATTGTAAATGATTAATATCCCTGACCTGGGGACTGGGTGTTTGTGTCGTCCTTAACGTTCCTTTCCTCACATTCGACACTTTACACTTCCGACATGTACGCAGGTTCCTCACGTATGGTGCAAGTAGGGACAAACGGTCTTCATAGGTCGACGCCCCGAACAAATAGCATTATTAATAAAAAATAAAAATTAAACCTTACAGACAAGCTTTCTAAAAAGCTCTAAAAACGTGTCCCCTGTTTCCTATTCCACTATTTAATTCGTAGGTGTCGATGTAGTTACCTTCTCACGGTTCTGTCAAGGGAATGAATCCATATAAGTACTGTACGAATTCTTCATGCGGTCGGGGAACGTACCTGCCACCGGGCGACTTGGCTGTGCGGTTAAAGGGCGCACAGCTGTGAGCTTGCATCCGGGAGATAGTGGGTTGGAGCCCCAATGTCGGCAGCCTTGAAGATGGTTTTCCGTGGTTTCCCATTTTCACACCAGCAAAATGCTGGGGTTGTACCTTAATTTTTTTTGCTAGGAGCTTTACGTCGCACCGACACAGATAGGTCTTATGGCGACGATTGTACCGTAATTAAGGCCAAGGCCGCTTCCTTCAATCTCCTAGTCATTTCCTATCGCCTCGTTGCCATAAGGCCTATCTGTGCCGGTGCAACGTAAAGCATATGTCGAGGTAGCACTTGTTGCTTCGGTTCCATCGTACCAAGGGAAGTGTATGCCTAGCCTCTTATGATTCTCTTCGATTGGTACAATACTGTAAGCAGACGAATAGCGATTAATTATCTGGAATCTAACTATCAGAGGCCAAAGATCGTACACTGTTATGCCTTCTAACATTCAGTCGTACAACTAGATCTATCCCCCGCCTGTCGCAAGAGGCGACTAAAAGGGGCCCCAAGGGCTCTGAACTTTGGAGCGTGGGTCGGCGACCATGGAGCCCTTAGCTGAGTCCTGGCATTGCTTACACTTACTTGTGTCAGGCTCCTCACTTTCATCTATCCTATCCGACCTCCCTTGGTCAACTCTTGTTCTTTTCCGACCCCGACGCTATTAGGTTTGCGAGGGCTAGGGAGTCCTTCATTTTCACGCCCTTCGTGGCCGTTGTCTTCCTTTGGCCGATATCTTCATTTTTCGAAGTGTCGGATCCCTTCCATTTTTCCCTCTGATTAGTGTTATGTAGAGGATGGTTGCCTAGTTGTACTTCCTCTTAAAACAATAATCACCACCACCACCACTACATCTCTTGGATCCTCAAATAGCACCACCAAAGGTTATGCGGTTATAAGGAAACCGCAAAAACCAATGGCAGCACCAAAATGAGGCGTACTAGGCAAGACGAGGAGTGTGGTAGTTTGCCATTGCTTTCTTCATTGGGTCAGATAGTGCTATCGCAGCACAACTGACCCTATGAGCAACACCTTTTTATAACACTCAGATGCACCAGTCGTGTTCTGAATGTCATTACTCGGTACCACCCATACCCCAGCAGCTTCCATATTGTCACAGCCATGGATGAGACTGGGACTTCGGTGAAAGCTACACTTTACTCCGGCCTGTGCCAAGAGATGGATACAAAAGTACTGTATCCATCAAGAAATGGCAGCAGGCAACTACATCTCTTACCTTCAAATAATTGAAAACTCAGTCTAGCAATCATAGTTTTGATCTCCCTCTACTTCATCTTCATTGCTGAGACCATTAACCGCTTAAGTAATCGACCCACCTCCATTTGCCTCACATCACTTCTCGCTCGCTAGGCAGATCCTATTCACAGCTTTATCCATCCAGTTCATTCCTAACCTAGCCTTCATCTCCTCAATATCCGGCTCCATGGCTAAATGGTTAGCGTGCTGGTCTTTGGTCACAGGGGTCCTAGGTTCGATTCCCGGTAGTGACGGGAATTTTAACCATAATTAGTTAATTCCACTGACACTGGGGCTAGGTATATGTGTCATCTTCATCATCATTTCATGCTCATTATGACGCGCAGGTCGCCTACGGGTGTCAAATCAAAAGACATGTATCTGGCGAGCCTAACATGTCCTCGTACACTCCCGGAACTAAAAGCCATTCGCCATTTCATTTCATTTTCATTTCATTTCATTTCATTTCATTTCATTTCATTTCATTTCATCTCCTCAATGCGAGCGCAATCGTGCTGTTGCTCCGAACTGTTTTAATACAAAGGAAGAGTCACTCACTACTTCCATGTCCGTAGAACATATCTAGAGTCCACTTAACTTTGATTTTCTCATAGCAATGTCGGCCTCTAATTAGAATAACGTAAGAACACTTTTCCTCTGGGACCTCAGTTCTTAATTACTGTTGATCGCAAATGGAAAGACAATGAATTAGACTACTACACCTTGATTCGATTTCATTAAGTGTATACCATCCAGGAAGAATGCAGCATGTAGGCTGTAATTGAAATAAGGTGCGGCATTTGAATTGGTGGTGGAAGATGGTATTCTAGGCAAACATACATACATACATAATCATTATAGACTGTTATGCCTTTCATTAGTTCTATACCTCTTGCCTTTAAATCGTTAGAAACCGAGTCTAACCATCGTCGTCTTGGTCTCCCTCTACTTCTCTTACCCTCCATAACAGAGTCCATTATTCTCCTAGGTAACCTATCCTCCTCCATTCGCCCCACGTGACCCCACCACCGAAGCCGGTTTACGCGTACAGCTTCATCCATCGAGTTCATTCCTAAATTAGCCTTTATCTCATCATTCCGAGTACCCTCCTGCCATTGTTCCCACCTGTTTGTACCAACAATCATTCTTGCTACTTTCATGCCTGTTACTTCTAGCTTATGAATAAGATATCCTGAGTCCACCCAGCTTTCGCTCCCGTAAAGCAAAGTTGGTCTGAAAACAGACCGATGTAAAGATAGTTTCGTCCGGGAGCTGACTTCCTTCTTACAGAATACTGCTGATCGCAACTGCGAGCTCACTGCATTAGCTTTACTACACCTTGATTCAAGCTCACTTACTGTATTACCATCCTGGGAGAACACACAACCTAAATACTTGAAATTATCGACCTGTTCTAGTTTTGTATCACCAATCTGACATTCAATTCTGTTGAATTTCTTACCTACTGACATCAATTTAGTCTTCAAGAGGCTAATTTTTATACCATACTCATTGCACCTATTTTCATGTTTCAAGATATTAGACTGCAGGCTTTCGGCACAGTCTGCCAGTAAGACCAAGTCGTCAACATAGGCCAAACTGCTTACTACATTTCCACCTAACTGAATCCCCCCCCCCCTGCCATTTTATACCTTTCAGCAGATGATCCATGTAAACTACAAACAGCAAAGGTGAAAGATTACAGCCTTGTCTAACTCCTGTAAGTACCCTGAACTAAGAACTCATTATACCATCAATTCTCACTGAAGGCCAATTGTCAACATAAATGCCTTTGATTGATTTTAATAATCTACCTTTAATTCCATAGTCCCCCAGTATGGCGAACATCTTTTCCCTCGGTACCCTGTCATATGCTTTCTCTAGATCTACGAAACATAAACACAACTGCCTATTCCTCTCGTAGCATTTTCCGGTTACCTGGCGCATACTGAAAATCTGATCCTGACAGCCTCACTGTGGTCTGAAACCACACTGGTTTTCATCCAACTTCCTCTCAACGACTTATCGCACCCTCCCTTCCAGGATGCCAGTGAATACTTTGCCTGGTATACTAATCAATGAGATACCTCGATAGTTGTTGCAATCCTTCCTGTTCCCTTGCTTATAGATAGGTGCAATTACTGCCTTTGTCCAATCTGAAGGTACCTTACCAACACTCCACGCTAATTTTACTACTCTATGAAGCCATTTCATACCTGCCTTCCCACAATACTTCACCATTTCAGGTCTAATTTCATCTATTCCTGCTGCCTTATGACAATGGAGTTTATTTACTATCCTTTCCACTTCCTCAAGCATAATTTCACCAATATCATTTTCCTCCTCCCCATGAGCTTGGCTGTTTGCAACACCACCATGATGATTTCCTTTTACATTGAGAAGATGTTCAAAATATTCCCTCTACCTCTCCAGTGATTCCCTGGGATCTATTATGAGTTCACCCGAATTACTCAAAACACTGTTCATTTCCTTTTTCCGTCCCTTCCTAAGATTCTTTATTACTGTCAAGAAAGGTTTCCCTGCTGCTTGACCTAGCCTTTCCAGGTTATTACCAAAATCTTCCCATGACTTCTTTTTGGATTCAACAACTATTTGTTTCGCTCTGTTTCTTTCATCTACGTACCAATCCCTGTCTGCCTCGGCCCTTGTTTGGAGCCATTTCTGATAAGCCTTCTTTTTACGTTTACAGGCTGCTCTCACTTCATCATTCCATCAAGATGTTCGCCTTTTCCCTTCTTTACACACAGTTGTTCCTAGGCATTCCCTTGCTGTTTCTACTGCAGCATCCCTGTATGCCACCCATTCACTTTATATATCCTGAACCTGCTTACTGTCTACTGTTCGAAACTTCTCACTAATCATATCCATGTACTTCTGTCTAATTTCCTCGTCCTGGAGATTTTCTACCCTTATTCGTTTGCAAACAGATTTCACTTTCTCTACCCTAGGCCTAGAGATACTTAGTTCACTACAGATCAGATAGTGGTCTGTATCATCGAAAAATCCGCGAAAAACTCGTACATTCCTAACAGATTTCCTGAATTCAAAGTCTGTTAAGATGTAGTCTATTATGGATCTGGTACCCCTAGCCTCCCATGTGTAGCGGTGAATAGCCTTATGCTTGAAAAATGTATTCGTAACAGCTAAACCCATACTAGCACAGAAGTCCAGCAAACGCTTCCCATTCCTATTAGCTTCCATATCTTCCCTACATTTACCAATCACCCTTTGGTATCCCTCAGTTCTATTCCCAACTCTCGCATTGAAATCGCCCATTAGCACTATTCTATCCTTGCTGTTAACCCTGACCACGATGCCACTCAATGCTTCATAAAACTTGTCAACTTCATCCTCATCTGCACCCTCACATGGTGAATACACGGACACAATTCTTGTCCTAATTCCTCCAACTGACACATCTACCCACAACATTCGCTCATTTACGTGCCTAACAGAAACTATGTTGCGCGCAATGGTATTCCTGATAAAGAGCCATACCCCAGACTCTGCCCTTCCCTTTCTAACACCCGTCAAGTACACTTTATAATCTCCTATCTCTTCCTCATTATCTCCCCTTACCCGAATATCATTTACTCCTAGCACATCCAGATGCATCCTCTTTGCTGACTCAGCTAGTTCTACCTTCTTTCTTCCATAAGCCCCATTAATATTGATAGCTCCCCATCGAATTCCATTTCGTTCGCCAAGTTGTTTTCAAGGATTCCCTCGCCTGTCAAATGGGAGTGGGAATCCATTACTCCCATAGGTCCGAGGCTTGCTTAAAGTGTTCTGAGCTCGGTAAATTTATGAAGCAGGATGCTGCCCTACTTGCACATAGTCCAAGTGAGGATCTCTCCTCTAACGGGTTATGGACCACCAGTGAATTGTATAGTCCTAGCCGCCTGAGCACAAGGCCCCTCCTAAAAAGTAATTGCCTTGTCTTAATTAGTGTAGCAAGTCGCTAGATGCTTTTCTCTGCTAAACAGAACGTGGTCAATGTGGCCCGAGGTCAGTGCACCGAAGCAAGACCATTCTTAATGATATCGGTACGACCAAGAACACAACTGAATATCTTAAACTAGCATTGGATGATAAACAATTGATACAGGGCGTTATATTTGTCATGGAATGTATAACTGAAGACAGATTTCGAACAGGCGAAATGGCTTTATCAAATTATGAAATGTGTGATATAAGTTTGAATTATGGTGAGGCAAGATGTAATAGAGCAAGTGCGGGACGAACGTTTTCCCAAGTGAAGACATCCAAGTAATCGGGCTTTAGTTGCTGTTCTTAAGATATTTCGAGCATCGCTCTCTACTATGACTGACTGCACTAATACGCTTTCCCAATCTATGTAAATAAAATTGTTTCTGTTTGTCTGTTTGTCTGTCTGTTTGTCTGTTCCACCATCACGTCGAAACGGCTGGATAGATCTCAACCAAACTTCATATTTAGAGTATACTGACCCCGGGGAAGGTTTCGATATGCATATCATTTTAAAATCTTTGAAAAGACGGGGGTTTTATAGGAAAAACGGTTTTCCTCCATTTTCTCTTATACTATTATAGGCAAAATATCGAATTTGTCGTATAAGGACGAGACAAAGCTCAATTTAATTCTCTTGACGCAAAGAACAAAACTCGGTAAGCCCTACGGGCCCGAAAACCATGTTTTAAGGCCCTAAAACCAACCGTTACGGAGATATTGGCACCACACTACCCCTGCTCTAGGAATCGGATAAAGAAATGAACTGCCGTAACCATGGCAACGTCAGCTCCAGGATTCTAGAGCAGTGAGATTATGCATGTACGTTTGGGCATAGCTGTCAACCAAAATAGGTACAAATAAGACTTAATATCTGGGAAAAAAATATACTGTTGTGTAAGGGACTCATAGGACTCCTTTGGGCGGGGATGGAAAGGGGGTGAAGAACGAGTGTAAAAATCTATATAAATAAAATTGTTTCTGTTTGTCTGTTCCACCATCACGTCGAAACGGCTGGATAGATCTCAACCAAACTTCATATTTAGGGTATACTCATCCCGGAGAAGGTTTTGATATGCATATCATTTTAAAATCCTTGAATAGACAGGGGGTTTATAGGAAAACCAGAATGGTTTTTCCACCATCACGTCGAAACGGCTGGATAGATCTCAACCAAACTTCATATTTAGAGGATACTCATCGCGGGGAAGTTTTCCATATGCATATCATTTTAAAATATTTGAATATATGGGGGGTTTATAGGAAAATCAGAATGGTTTTTCCACCATCACGTCGAAACGGCTGGATGGATCTCAACCAAACATTGTATTTAGAGTATACTAATCCCGGGGAAGGTTTAGATATGCATATCATTTTAAAATCCTTGAATAGACGGGGGGTTTATAGGAAAACCAGAGTGGTTTTCCCACCATCACGTCGAAACGGCTGGATAGATCTCAGCCAAACTTCATATTTAGAGTATACTCATCCCAGGAAAGGTTCCGATATGCATATAATTTTAAAATCATTGAATAGACGGGGTGTTTATAGGAAAACCACAGTGGTTTTCCTCTATTTTCTCTTATACTATTGATTTTCTGTAAATTTCGTTTACCGTACGTGAAACGTCTCTTCATTATAAACAACTTTCGTTATGTTCATAATTTACCTTACTCTTCACATGACGGAGAAATTTACAATTTTCTGCTGGTATCATGCTCTGCATTTAGTGACCGACAGACCGACAACGAACCTACAGGTTACCATGGCAACGTCTCTGACTGCATGCCAGTAGGGAAGTAACGTATTGCCATTTTCCTCATCATGCTTTTAAATTCGTGGTTGTTCCTTGGGTAGATGGCAAGAGAGGCATCAATCGGCTCATCTGCGGGATATTGGCGGAATATCGTTGGAGGTTATAACCGCCCTCGAATAGATTAAGTAATAACACCATTAGTCATCTTCATATTTGTTTACCTAAGAATCACTGAACCTAAATTTCTCCTCTGTTAGCGCTTTATTATATCCATAACTCACGGCATTTATTTATTTGTCGTTATCCGGCTGTCCTCAGTTATAATCCATTTTCTATTAGTTTCAACATTCTTAACTGTATTATTTTCTTCCTTAATTACGCCGTATGTACGTGAATGCTAGAAACTACTGGATGCATTTCCACCAAGATTCGTATTTAGAATACACCTGTCCTTGATAGGTTTCAGGGCAAATATTGTTTCTAAATCCCTGAACTAACTGGGGGTTTATACGAAACCAAAACAGTGATTTTGCACTTCCAAAAAATATACACAACAAAAGTTTATGGAAGTCTACCTACCTTGGTAGAAATTAATGTCTAAACCTTTTTTTCTCATGTGCATCATTTCGATACGAGGATCAATAAGGGAGATATCATTAAAGGACCGTTTTTCTGTACAAGTCCCATCGGACTTAACTCACGAGCGGGTGCGTGTAAAGCGTATTCCTTACAACTTGAAAACTACTGAAGACATTCGAAACAAAATTTATATTTAGCATCCACCTGTCCAAAGGTAGGTTTTAAACGTAAATAACATTTCATGTTCCGGAATGGACTGGCGGTTTATAAGGAACCGAAATGGTGATTTTACTCTTCCACAATATATACAGAACAAGACCAACCTGACTGGAAATCGACCAAACCTGATGGAATTCCACCTCTAAACCTTTTTTTTCATGTGCATTTTTTCGTCAGGAGGATTAATAAGGGAGATATCATGAATGGTCACTTTTGCAGGTTAAGTCCAGCGGACATAGCCCAAAAGGTGTTTTACATGGAGCAGATTCCTTATCTATATAAATCAAATCGTAACGACTGTGTACCTCTACACTGACTATTTTGGCGAAATTTTCGTACAGCTTTCCGTTTAAGGGGTAATAATAACAATCTCCATAATTTTTGATTTCCTGAAAGTCCTAATTTTTACCCGCCTCGCCCAAAATCCACATTGTGGCATAATCTGCCAGAAGAATAAGAAGATAATTGAAATTTGACAAAATTATACGTTTTAGCCTGTAACGAATGAAAAATCCTATATCATTAAATTTTTCATTTTTTATCCCCGAAGAATATCGAAATATGCAGGCAATTTTAATGATGGTGCAGACCTTCGGAAATTCCTATCACGTAACGGATTGCACAATCTCCGTTCAATTTGGAATGATCTACAACCTTGGTCTTATGACTTTATGCCGTATCTGTATCCCTTTTACGTTTGATTTTTCTCTATTAATCGATGTTAAGTCAATTTGGAATTTTCACATGCATTATTCATACTTTCAATTACTTATATGAAATACAGAATCATCAAACTCTTCACGAAAATTGGCCCACTCAGTAGCCATATGTGAGCCAAATGCTACGTATGTAGCTGTCACATTATTATCCGAAAAGTAATGTAATGTGAGATGATCTTACAAAACCTTTACCCTGTTCCACGTTTCTAAATCTGACCCAAGAATAGATGACATATCATTGGACCAGCCATTTAGGCCACTAAATCCGGCGTGTCTTATGGTATAATCCTTTGTCGATATGACGTACGTTTAGTAGCAGTTAATCTGTAAATGAAGGTCTTCAATATTGTAAACACGCATATACTTTCGTATGTCGATCTATATATATTCACTGATGTCGATTTAGCGATCGAGAAAGGGTCGGTCTGCTATTGTAATCAGTACTCCCCACACCGACTTTGACTGGCAGTAGGAAAGGGTTCCTTCTCCAACTCCTGTGTAACTGTCATTAGTAAGGAAGGCCTACAATTGTAATGAATAGTTCCCTTCTCGATTTGACTTGCAGAAGGTAAGTGAGCATGCAGTTTTGTTTAAAACTCCCCTACCCGATTGTGTTTGGCAGTAGGCAAGGGTGCCCGCCATTATAAAGAAATGTACTCATCTAAAATGTTACTGGCATTAGGCATATTGGCCTGCTATTTTGATGGAAACTCACCAACTTGGTGTGACTGGCAGTACGCTGGCTGGCAGTAGGAAAAGGGGCCTGTCATTATAATGATAACTGCACAACTCAATTTCGAGTGATAGTAGGGTAATTGCCTGCCATTATAATAAAAACTGTAATCTGTCTGGAGGTAGGAAAGGGGGGCTGTCATTTTAACGAAAACTCCCCAAATCGATTCTGTCCGCATAGTAGGCAATGGGGCCTGCAATTATAATGTAAACTTCCCAACCTGATTGTGAATGCCAGTAGGCAAGTGAGCCTGCCGTTATATCACAAATCCGTAACAAACACTTTACATTGGAAACGTACGGGGACCTCCCCATGCTCTTTCTCGGATAACGCTAAGAGACATGCAATTTTAAAACTATCTTATTTACTGCATGTACACTATTTACTTCGATATTCGAATACAATGTAGAATACCGTAGCGAAGCACGGGTACATTCGCTAGTACAGCAATATGAGCGATATGGGCCTAGTTCCCATTTCTAACACCGAGCGTTGCTTCACTGGCATTGAAACACGATTGTTCATTACAGCACACCTTATGTGTTTAGTTTTAGTATATTTCTGTCCAAGTATATAGCCGATCACTCAAAAAACATATATGAATCATACCTTACACCTTAGTAAAGAAATTCAGAGAAGAACGTAACCCTCCGCAGCGGAAAAGCTGTACAAAATAATGTTAACGGCAGGTAGTAAATACTGTAGAAAATTACATTCACACACTTTTCTGTTTAAGTGTTTCGCGTTCTCGCGTTCAAATCTTTCAAAGATCTCTGTTATTTATGTGGCTGTGTTATTAAAGATTACAGGAATAGCACACTCGCAAATAACTTCACTCAATAACCATGAATGTCTGATTTCAGGGCAACTGAAGTGAGGAAAATCACGCAACACAAACACTAAATAGTCACTCATAGATGCAAGAGGATTTTTATGCACGAATGGTTGTGCTTTAAAAACAAAATCATGAACAATTTTCAAAATCCACAGTGGCAAATCAGATGGGTACTGCAGCCTGCTGTTTTAACCTCTTTTATAATTATATCGAGTCCATAAGCACTGTTGAACACCCTGGCCTTGTCAAAAGAATCAAGGATCTTGTCCGGCTGCAATGTTGCTACATTTGTGCTACTCACATGTATGTCGAATAAATTTTTTATCGATAACTTGTATTTGACAGTGGTACCTGCATTAAAAATCGTGCATATCTGTGTACCAATGGTTTTTTAAATATTATAGGACTGTTATTACTTCAGTCGCGAAAATATCTTTCGCGTGCAGCACATTCATTTTCTTAAACTTAGACGGCTCGATGTTTTTGCATGTAAGAAAAATGAACCTGTTTTTCAGTTTCATTTGATTGCATCTGATACAGTTTCTTGATAAAATCACACTTTATATCCTGGAGACCATCAAACACAGTTTTTTAGTAAGGAATTTCTTACTTTTCAGAATGTGCCATATGCCGAATGCAAGAAGAGGCATCTCAGTATTAACAGAACTACAGATCTTCGGTTTAATGTGGTTTGAAGAAGATATTCTTCTTATCCCGCTAACATTAGTCTTACGATTGGCGCTCACAATGCGATACACGAAAAAACCGCAAGCTTCGAATTCCTTTATTGTTTTGTGTGTTAATGTATGTAGCTCTATACCTAAAAGTCTCTTAAACAAGAAAAATGCTGCTTAACCTTTATTTTGTAGTCACAGCAGAAATTATAAAACAGAAAATGTTATTGACTAGGGTAATTCGATTTCTACTTTCGCTTGCATGACAGTCATCTTGAGTAGTTTTTATTCGCTGAACATGAAATGAAGCGTCTTAGTGTTGAAAGAAGGTGTCGAGTTTCTTGTCGTATAACATCTGTTGTTCCATGGACTACCACCAATCACAATCTCTCTTCTTCATTTAGGCACCGACTTTCTGCTATGAGGCGCTCCTTTACTAAGAGTGTTATTCCAGTCTCGCATTATATATCTCCTGCGTAGCGTGAAAGTGTGGATTTATTGGGCGTGACAAACATATCGTTTCGATTATCTTGAATTGAAATTCGGCAGGATATTCTGTTTTGAAGTAACATTTAGCCATTTATGACGTTGTTACTCGTTGACAGGAAATTCATGAAACGAAATCCCTCTTGGCGATCTGCTTTTCATCTTACATTAAGGCACACAGAAGTAAGCAATATGATGTACATAAACATTAAAACGGTTCACGACCAACGAAACAAGCCAAATAAGGTAAGCACAGACTCAAATTACACCAGCACTCTTAGCAATGATCACTGAGCGTGTCTCGTCAAGCAGACTAATGCCAGCTTCTGAGCGCTCCAAGCGCCTGAACTTGTAACCACGCCGTGTTCGCTCGTTTACTTGTGTGAGTGGGCGAATGGGAAGGCGTATTAGTGCAGTCATAGCAGAGGGCGATGCTTCGAGAGACTGAACAACTACTGTACAGTCTACATTTGAAAGAGGGGGTAGTTCACCGGGGTTGATTATCGCAATCAATCAATCAATCAATCAATCAATCAATCAATCAATCAATCAATCAATCAATCAATCAATCAATCAATCAATCAATCAATCAATCAATCAATCAATCAATCAATCAATCAATCAATCAATCAATCAATCAATCAATCAATCAATCAATCAATCAATCAATCAATCAATCAATCAATCAATCAATCAATCAATCAATCAATCAATCAATCAATCAATCAATCAATCAATCAGCCTTACAAGGTAGGCTACAAAATGTTAAGGGCCCCAACATCTCAGTCCTTTATACCGCGTGATTCAGCCGCCCCTTCCAATGTAGTTTTATGCAACCCAGAATATTATATTCGTCCTGAAAACATCTGGCCTCTCGGTATGCTCAGACAACACAACCGGGTCTTTTGGTATTTACCGCCTCACCATGATAGGAAGCCGTAATGTTATACTGTACTTGCACTAAACACTGGAAGGCATGCGTGTGCTTTCTAGATCCCATGAACCTGACACGCCAGCGAAACAATAAATTGATATTGTGACCCCAGTAAACTTGCTATAAGCTGCCCAGTGTGCCGTACGGAGTCGTAGTGTAGTTAGTAAAGCCTTGGCGGAGTGGGCGTGCATGTCACTTGGGAAGTCCGAGTCCGGGACGAAGATTCCATATTCTTAAAATATTTGTTTAATACGTACTGCACGCCATGTAATTTCAATACCCGCTTTCATGCAAATCGTGTGTGAATGAATGTGTTTGTGGCCCTACGAAGGGTCGATTAGTTAGCAGGCCGGACACGTACAGACCGGAAATAATAGGAACACAACTGCCCTGACAAGGTTTTATTGCAGCAAATGCTCGATGCGATGACCGTTTTGGTTTATGAACATTCGGGCCCGGTGTACAATAGATCGTCTTGTGCGCTGAAGCATTCCAAGGTGTAAATGCTTGGCAGGCGTCCGTGATGAGTTTCCGGAGCTGGTCGGTGTTTTCTGGCGCTTGAGTGTAAACGACGTTCTCCAAGTGTCCCCACAGGAAGGAGTCAAACGGTGTTAAATCCAGTGATCTGGCGGCCCAAGAAACAGGGCCTCCTCGTCATATCCATTTGCCTGGCAGTTCCTCGTTCAGATAGTTATGAACGGGCAAAGTCGAATGTGGTGGATATCTATCCTGTTACAACCACATAGCCAAACGATCGTGCAAGGGCACATCCTCCAGCAGCAGTGGGAGCTCCTGATGCAGAAAGTGCAGGTAGCGTGGGCCCGCCCATTGGTCTCCAAAGAAATAAGTTCCAATCAGGGGATTCCCCAAGATTCCACACCAAACATTCACTCCCCATCGTACTTGTTGGGCCGCCAGTCGCACCCAGTGAAGATTGTCCGGACTCCAATAGTGCATGTTGTGGCGATTGACTTTCTCAATATTGTGGAAGCGCGATTCGTCCCAGAACAAGATATGCGACACGAATGCTTCATCATTGTCCAGCCTGCCTAATAACCACCGACAGAACTCCACTCCAGCTTTGAAATCCCACCCATGGAGCTCTTGGTGCAGCTGGCAGTATTCGCCAGACGGACGCCTGGCTGGTGTTCACCTATCGTGCAATCGCCTTTATACTGATATGTGGATTATTACGATATGCCTCCAGAACGGGTTCTTCTGTTTCACCCGATGTAACGGGACTATTGCGGGTTGGTGGCTGATTGTAAATCACACCTGTTGTCGTTAGGCGTCTTTCAACACGGGGGAATGTCGTACCAACCGCGTGTCGTCTGTCGAGATACCGTTCCTGGTACAGACGTAGTGTCCCGCATGGGTTTTTTCTTGCTTCCCCATAAATGAGGAGCATGTCAACTCATTCCTCTGTGGAAAACATGCCGAATGACAACAGAGATTACAGTACATTCAGGCCCTAACCTGCTGAGTATGCACAGGGTGCAATATGAATAACAGCATCATTCTACTCTTTGAATGTTGTAAACGTGGGCCTATGTTTACGTATTCAAACATTATACCGATGCAAACATGTTTGAAAGATGCAGGATTCCATCCACCGCTAGCACATTACGTCGATTGCTAGGTGAACACCCTAACCACATCCGTGACGCCACACTGCTGGAAACATGCTAGTAGTACAACGAGAGCAGAGTACATATGCCATCCAGTTCAGAGTTTAAGTAATTAATTATTGCACTGTTACCTAGTTTTATGCATTGATTCCCTTCTTCGTTACATCCGGTCACGAGGCACGACACATTGACATAGTTACATGGTAAAAGTACGTTGCTACATGCTTTCAAGGCGTCATGTTTTGCGAACGGATGGTAGAACATTTCGCTAGGGTTCAGAATCGTGTAAAATATGTGTTCACTCAACATTAGTACCATACAGTAAGCCTGCAGGGGAACAGCACCCCTATAACCATGTGCACGTTAGTTGGGCTGCAGAAAACGATATTTGATTGGGCTGCTGAATCACACTGTATAAAGTTACAGTAAGAAACAACAACAACAACAACAACACATATTTGTTTACGTAGGTATCTTACAAGGCGAGCACCAACATTCTCTTATCAGCTAACTCACTGCCCTCCTCATCCCTGCTACATGCGAAGTCATGCTTAGATTACGCTACATCAACCTTCTCTCGCCCTAACCCCCTTTAATTACAGCAGATTTAGTTTGCTACTGCTGCCTGAAGAGTTATTGAAATTCTTGACTTTCAAATATATTGTAAATTTATTGATAGCCAACAATTTCTTCGCATTGGTAGTTTAGAATAGTACTTTCTATCATTTGTTAGACGGAGCTAGGTCATACCTTATTTCATTTACACTCTATATATGCTTAAGCGTTTGTTTGCTTTCTTTTGTGTCTGTATTTCTTTCATTATTTCGCTGTGGGCTTCTTTACTCTCTGTTCTAAGTTGGTTCTGTCGATTTCTTCAGCTTTTCCTCTTCGTCAGCTTGCCATTTGTGAATTGTTGCGTGCTTCCGGCCAATGTGAGGTATCCTTTTTGATATCGCCGATCTGTTCCATAATGTCTGTTATACTTGTACTCCTGTTTTGATACAATTTGTCTGTTAGTTTTGTGACTCTGTCAGGGTTCATTATTTTGGCGTGTCCGTAAACCTTTTATCTACGTTTTCTTATGTCAATGTATTGTTTGATTTTCGAGTCTGTATTGTTTACCTGCGAGTTCTCGCCCAAGAATTGTACGTATGACTTTCCGTTCTTCCTGTTGAAACAGTGTTTCCGATCCATGAAATATGTTAAATATGTTTATCTATTGATCTATTATTATTATTATTATTATTATTATTATTATTAGTATACCGATCGACGACCTACAATAAAAAAAATTAAATGCATAGTTTCTATTTTTCTCAAATGCAACTACTATCTTGAGATTATCAGTTAGAGAACATTCCCACGAAAATGGATACTGATTCTTATCGAAATCATGCCAATCAAATCTTTCAGAATGAAGTTTGACAGACCCTGTGGCGAAGGAAGACGGCATGACCCTAAGACTGTTCATGAAGAATAACAGAGCTTGGTAATAAGATATCGCTCTCCTCTGAGGGCAAACAAAACAAAGGGAACCAGAAAAGAAATTAATTGTCTGCAATCTCGACTGGAAGGGAATTTCAGAAAAGCTGACCGAGAGAAATCATTAATCTTAGAGACGGTCGAGGTCTTAAAAAGGCCTGTGAATTAGCAACACTGTCGGAAACCGCCCGACAGTCATAAGGAGCTGAACTACAGGATGATGCGGAAGTAGTGGCACATTTTGGGTTTAGAAAATAATATTTCACCCTAGTTAGGGGTAAAGTCAATGTAGTTTGTGCTTAGTAAAGTGCTCCTAGTAATGAATGTGTAGTTCATGTCATTATGATGTGTAGGACTGTAAATAGCCAGGTCCGCGTTGTAGCGCTGATGAGCCTGCATCTTACCCTTTAACCCTGGGTTTGATACCCGACCACGACAGGGATTTTTACCTGGACATGGGAGCTGGTCGAGATCTACTCAGCCTACGCGAAAACAGTTCAGGAGATATCTGGTAGTGAGATAGCAGCCTTGTTGTAGAAAGCCAAGCATAAAAGCCGAGGGAATTCTTTGCGCTGACTACGCGTCACATCGTAATCTGTAGGGCTTCGGGCTGAGCAGCAGTCACTTGGTAGATCAAGGCCCATGCAGCACCATGGATTTGGTTTTTATTTGGTCCTAGGACAAGTTAATCTTTGTTTCAATACATACTGCACATGACCTGGCACCGCTAAAATCCCCGCCTCACCCTGGGCCTTCTGATCAACCATTCACTAATCAACCATTCAATGAGCCGGAAATGAAGAGGCTTGAGGAATACGCACTGAAAGGTGTAACAGTGTATACTGAAAGTTCATGGTCATTGGTCAGGGAAAGGGGTGACATCTTAAAGAGGGCAAAAATTGTAAAGGGGCTGTCAAATGAAAACCGAACACCCGCTACAACGTCGCTGACGGATCCATATCCGCATCCACTCTTGCACTTCCTCGTCCGAATGGAACCGACGTCTACGAATGTCTTCCTTCCTCCGTGATTTGTCGGTTTTCCCGGATAAGGCCACCAATCCACCCTATCACACCAGGATTAAAGGCTCGATGAACCTGTCTTGGGCGGGCATCGTCTTGCAGTGATGTGCGCCCTTCTCGGAATCTCCTTCGCCACTCGTTCACACTCGTCATGGACATGTTAGCCAAACACAGCAGGTATAAGACGATTGAATACATATTGACGATGAATTTCGCGTACTCCATAACCCTCAGTCACCATAAAACGAACCACACTTCTCTGTTCTTATTTGCTTGCCTCCATTTCTACAGCTGCGATATACATACTGCACCAACAAAGACATAACTCAACAATTGCGTGCACCTGTGAGTTGTCACTGTGCAGTTCTCCTACCACAGCGATGGCAGTATCGATACGTAACAACAGTGTTGCCATCTTTCTCGCGGAATGTGTGTTATGGCGGGTGTTGGGTTTTCATGTAAGTGCCCTTTATACATTGGCCTTACGAGAATTTCATTCCTTGACGGACAAAGTGTTAAGGAATAGAGGTGGTTGGCTTAAAGTGATGGCCATCTGGGGAAGTTTCATTGTACTTCATATATTCTTGATCGAAAGAAAACAAGAGCTTACCAAGGAAGATCCGCTAGGAAGAATTAAAGGGAAAAGCCTAGCACAAGTAGGAGGAAGAAATTATTACACTGGACTGAGGCCGTGTATAGGGGCCGATGAAATTCGATGTTAGGCCCGTTTAAACAACAAGCATCATAATCATCTTCTGTCTCCGAGATATATATATATTTTACACACTCAATTTGTGCGAATTGAGAACCAAATGTTAAAACTGAGTGAGAAAAGTTGATTTGGCTTCAAATTGTAAAATACTGTGGAACAACACACTGAAATTAATGAGTGAAAGTTTGAATAATAAATAATACCTAGCATATCCTGTTCAGAAAATTTACGCGCTAAGTAGGAAATGAAGTTGCAAGGGATGTACAAAGACATTCTTATGTAGGTAGAAAGTTTTCCTACAAAAGGCTCTTGCCTTCTTATTCCCTTTGAAGATCTACATTGGAAATGTAACTAACAATCACCGTCGCATGTTTCTCTGAGTTCACATTTTTTTCATTTCCCGACTTGGTGGTACGACAGATACTGAGCTAAATGATATAACTCGTGAATGAACTATGGGTAGTTAGCTTTGACACAAGAAGACTGATTTTGGAAAATAAAGACATAATTTGTCAAAAGATAGACCGTGAGACTTATTAAGAAAACTAGTCCCATTGGGAGCTAGCCTCATTTCAGTTAAAAATGCATCCATTCGTCAACAAGATTATGTGTTACTCTGGGTATGAGAACAGTTTTTGTAGTTTTCGAAGCTATAATGGTTGCCTTTGTTATAAGCCGTGTTCAGCCGCAGACGCCTTTAGAGGGTGGTAAATTTATAAGCTGCATTGTTATAGCATCTTCCTTCATTCTCAGTTTAAGATCAGAAGGCCAGCACTCTATCGTCTGACAGTGAACTACTCAGCCCGACAAAGAACATTTGAGCATATCTTACTGTTATTTTCCAAGTGTTATTATGATTCTTGTTAGTGTTGGTGCACATTCAGGCAATATTATTGAACTTACTAAATGTAAGTCCTTTATACCACCAAGAAAGTGGCTGCGCGGTTTGGATCACTTAGTTATCGGCTTGCATCCAGCTTGCATTGGGTTTGAACCCCACTGTCGGCAGCCCTAAAGATGGCTTTTACGTGGTTTCAATTTCACACCAGGCAAATGCCGGCGATGTACCTTAAATAAGGCCACAGTCACTTCCTTCCCATTCCTCGTACTTTCCTATCCCATCGCCGCCATATGACCTAGAGCCTATCTCTGTCGGTGTGACGAAATGCAAATTTAAAAGAAATTATTTCTGTGAAGTTCATCTATCATGCCTGTAATGCGGTAAAGCCTGTCTTATTGCCCCTGTTTTCCTCTCTTCTGCATATCTCATTAAAAATATTATTATTTCCCACAGACTACTCGCATGGTTTTCGAAGCCGACGGGGTACAGGAAATTTATATTGCAGGAGTTCATTTAGGTGCCAGAATATCTACCAGTACGAGGCCGAGGGATATGTGAACCTTTAAGTACTATCCGACTGAGTCAGGTTCGAACCCACAAACTTCGATTCAGAAAGCTAGAGTTTGTAATCTGAGCCATTCGGGCCGGCGTTTCTGTGCGTAGTCAACACGCTTCATAAATATGTTCCAGAAAGTAGATTACACTACAATATTAAATTTAATCTCCTATTTATATTACAAAGTGCACTGAAATCAGATTCATAATTCTCAAAATGGGAACTGGTAATTTGTACTGAGTTTTGTAGGTATTGAATGGTCGCATGGAACTCGTTCATGAACCAAAATTGTTTAAGAACAATTGGTTCGTTTGTAAGTGTTCCCGACGAGCTGGTTGCGGACGTAGCATTTCCAGAGTCTGTGAAATACACTTGTATATCGTCGCTGGAAAGGTAAAAGGTTGTATTCCACAAAGCTTTTCCTATCAATTATTCTCCTTAAGACTGGTCACGCCTCCCAGCCACGTATGGATATGCAGTCCATCAGAACAAATTTTGTTGTGTTCATTTTCCTATGCCCATGTGTAAAGGAAAATGAACCTTACAGTACCGTACTGTAGGAATGTACGTTTTCATTACGTATTTACGCACTCCTAGTGTACAATGCATGTAAGGTTCATTTTCGTTTAATCGTCGACATAGGAAAACGAACACAACGGACATTGTTCTGATGGACTGCGTATCCATATGTGGCTGGGAGGCGTGACCAGTCTTAAGGAGAATAATTGATAGGAAGAGCTTTGTGGAATACAACCTTTTACCTTTCCAGCGACGATATGATCGCTGCAATCGTGTCCAACGATGTACTGAGGACAGAGGCGAGTCGATTTTATTGTTGAGAGATATGAGGAGCCAACATCAAGTAGTGGATTTTTTGAGATCTGATAAATTAACTTTGCATAATCATCCTATAGTAGACGTGGCGAATTATTAATAGGCATTCCACCCAATCACTTCGAAAAAGCAGCACTTAAAGGTGTTAATTTCGGAATTAATATAGCATTTTCCAAAAATATTCTTTCTCGTACAACACTTTGCCACGGTATTATTTTATCCCCCTCGCCCCTTGCAAGAAGGAAAACTTGAAATCCGCACTGTATAGACTCTACTACCTTCAGTATTTATTTTACATACATAACCAATCCAAACCAAATCGTATTCAGTACCTCCGGGCAGAGGCAGGCTCGCTACCCTATATGGAACCTCCACTCAAAAAAAAAAAAAAAAAAAAGCGCATGCAGTTGAATAAGTTTTCCGCAGGCACAGTGGTGGTGGTAATGGTCATTACAGTTTTAAGAGGAAGTACAACTGGGCAACCATCCTCTATATCGCAGGGACATCTGACCTTGTAGGAGTCAGTCGAGTGCGGTTCAGACAACCGTGAAAATAGTTTTCCCTAATGGCTAACTTTATTCGATAATTATGGGCAATGGGATGACGTAATTTAAGGAATTCAAGTTCACATTAGCTCTTATCAATTCGGTGAATTAATAAATACGCATATCACTTGTAATTAGGTCTTTCCGTCCAAGTTCAGTAGTATGATACCAGGTAGCTTAGACGGCAGAGGTATAGGTAGACACAGACAGATCCAAAAATTGTGAATTCAATTCCTGTCCAGGGCATGTATTGCATCTACACATTTCAGAGCGACGTTTCGCTATTCACCTCATATACGTCGTTACTAGTTAAAATACACCTAATTAATGTCAGTAATTCTTTTGTGCTTGCTACTAAACACAAACCCTTTATTTTTGTGTGTGGATATTCTGCGATGTCCAAGGAATTGTGCTGTAATACATTTGACTACCTACAGTCTGAAAAACTTGTATGTCGGTGCGTGGACCCGTTCTGTAGTTTTCATTCCTATAATTGTGGAGCTGGTGAACTGTAGGTGAACCATGTTGGCGCTGGAAAAAGCTGTTTCTTAAGCAACAGAAGCCGGTCGGAAGCAAGGCGTTCTCGCTTCTATTGCTAGGCGATGGGCCGAGCTTTATCGCGAACATTCTCAAAAATCAAAGACGCTATCTGTAGGCCACCCACCCATCTCTTCAGGAGAGTAACAAGAAGCTTTGCTGACAGTACTAGAGAAGAACCCCTTTTTCGTTCTCAGTTGTTTCACCTAGGATTTTGTCTTCCTTTCCTGCTCCGTTGCAAACTGAACTTAACAGACTGAGGGATGCCGATCTCAGAAATTACCTCATCGCTAGAAAAATTTATTTGATCGAGGGCCAAATAATTGATCGCCTCGCATTTACCACCAGAATGCGCGGAAAGATGTAGTCTTCAGTGATGAAGTCATGTCTTCCTGTAGAAATACGAGGCAGCTCCTCGTAAACAGTGAACCCTACGCCAGATATGATGCTAAAAACGTTGTAATCTCTAACAGAAGTGGTCATTTTACCGTTCTTTTTGGGGGTTGGTTTACCTCACACGGTGGTGGAATGTTGTTGAGTATTACGGTACTTCTCAACGGATGGTGATGAAGAGTCAGGTTGACTCAATTATTGGAAATTCTCACGAAGTACAAAGCCTTAGCTTTCAAGCAGGATAATCATCCAGTTCTTACCTCAAAGGCAGTTCAGCGATAGTTTGGTTCACAGGAAAGGATCGAAGAGTTCTGGCCTTTATTTCAATGTATACCGCACTATGTCATAGCTGCACATAGAAAAATGTTATAGACATAAAATAAACTACGTCCCTAGTTCTTTGGAGTTAAATTGAATTATGTAGATGTAGTGCTGCATACCTCTGACGCAGTGAACGAGGTCTACGTGTCAGAACTTTAGCAGGAGAATTTAAAGGAAGAGTGAGATAAACACTTCGCTGAAGCGTGTTGGAAGTTGACGAGGGCGGATACAGTGACTGCAAAGGAAAAATGAAAATTTGCTCAATGTGCAAATTCGGGAATGTGCAGAAAGGACTGAGACAACGAGAGAGAGAGATTGGTCTTGTTACGCTATGTGCACATTAGGTTTCACATTTGTTTCCGGAAGATTATTTTAGTTATGGAACATAATAAATCATGAATACGATCTTGTATTTACGTCAAAAATTTCATGGAACTATTTTTCCGAGATGTGTATATTTACACTTGACATAAACTTGCTGGTTAATTCGAAATATAAGTAACGGAAGTTAAGCTGCTTCTTCGCCTCGTCTCATATTTATTCCTGCACAAAAACAGGCTTACGAAGTGACGCAGTATAGCTTACATATTTCGTTTCATAAAACGTAATAAAACTTGGAGTAAACATTTACACTTGATACGGAGTGAAAAGAAAAGTATCTTAGAGTTGGTGATGCAGGGAAGAAGAATCTCCAGGCTGAAGAAACTGAGGGACTGGATCAAGATGAGCAAGATATTGCTTTTCCATGCGGCGGACTCGAAGATTAGAATAGCCATGATGATTGCCAACGTTCGGTAGATGACGGCATGACAAGAAGAATGTGAAGAAGAATAAGAAGAAATATCTTATGTTTACACACTAGGTTGCTTGTATGGGTGATTCCTGACGACAGCAATGAAAATTCAATTATTGATTTCATGAATTATTCCTGATCTTCTCCTTTTATTTTATGATTTTCCTACTGTTGATCAAAGGCCAGGGGTGGTGGTATTTCTTGTGCCAAGGAAAAAACTTTCACACTGATGCCCAAATTCTAGCGGGATATTTGGAACATAGGTGCTTTAGCTTCGTATATATCTTTATTTTCTTTACCTGTATCACATGCTAGAGGCGTTGAGGATCACAAAACATGTGAGTAATTACCTTCTTTCTTCTCAAATATTATTTTCTAAGCTAAGCGATGAAAATCATTGACTATTACATCCTGTGATTCTTATAAAATTACGGGCAATGTACAATCGAATGCTAGATACGGATATTTGGGCGTAAATTAGATTCCGATGAACTAATTGTTCATTTGCTTGTAATTCCTCCAGCCGAGCTAAAAGAACATTGATATTAAACATCTACTCAATAATTCATTTTTGAGGTCTATGACAACCTCAATAACAGCTATGAACGGTTCTTAATATAAACCATTACGCGGTATGGTTTTACTTTCATTCACTAATAGCACTTCGGGATCAGGATGGTGTAGAAGGTGAGACAAAGACACACCCATATTTTAGGAGGAGGCAAGAGGGAATTCTAGGGGAAATAGCTGCGCTTGTGACGGATGACCGCACACTGTGCTGAAGATCTGCGCAATGTACAGGTGATGGTGGTGGTGATTGTTGTTCTAATGGGAAATATGTGGAATTCTTAGTCAGGTTTGCATTATTTCTTTGCACTGTTCTCTTCCATACCAGGTGATTTTGTAGCATAGCCTTTGCATTCACTGCTCTAGGTGACAAGATTGATTCCCATCATAGTCGGTTAGGTATTTAAGAGAGCTAAAATTCAAGATATCTACGCTTTGGACAATATGTCACTGTGTCGTCTCCTCAGGATAATGTTATAGAAAAGTCTTTTAAATAGCGATAACATTGATGGGCGTTGGTAGGAATAATACCTATTTAGATGAAAGTATATAATTTCAACAATGAATTCTAAATGTCCCTGTTAAAATAATTTTAATGTGCCATTCTTCCATGCACTGTCATAATTTCTCTGCAGCCACCGATACGCGGAATGCATGCCTTGATGCATCTTCCTTTTTACTGAAGGAAAAAAGCCACAATGAGGTGTCCACAAGGAGCAGTTAAGAAAAGAGCGTCGAACATGGATGGATGCCAGAGAGCTTCATGAGCGAGGAGATGAACCTCTGCGGTCGATTAGGTAATAGTTTGGAGAAAACCCCTCAACAATCTCGCTCCTTACAACCATTACCCCTCCTCATTATGCAGACTATGATTATGATAATAATAGTGATGATGACGATAATCATACGATATGCTGCTCACAAACTAAGAAATATGCACTGATTTTGTTCGCTCTTACGCCTGACTTGTTGGCTACAAGGTCATTCAGCAGCGAGCCACGAATCTGAAAAGTGAACTGAACTTGCAGATTATGCTCGGTCAACTAAGACTCGAAACCTTGTGCACTTACTTCATTCTGACGTCGATTTTAATTTCATTTCACAGTGAGTTACTGACATTTTTCGATGGCCTAGGTTGAATACCTCGTGTCTCGAAAAGTTCTTCCTATCCATTATTTCCCTTAAGACTGGACACGCCTCCCAGCCACATTTGGGTATGCAGTCCATCAGAGCAATGTTCGATGGGTTTATTTTCCTATGCTGATGCGTAAAGGAAACTGAACCTTATAAACATTATACTCTAGGAGTTAGTAAATACGTCACGCAAGCGTACTTTCCTATAGTACGGTAAGGTTCATTTTCCTTCACACGTCGGCATAGGAATAAAGACCACGACGAACATAGTTCTGATGGACTGCATATCCATGTGTGGCTGGGAGGCGTAACCAGTCTCAAGGGAAATAATGGACAGGAAGAACTTTGTGAGATACGAGGTTTTCGTTCTAGCCCATCGATTTATCGTTGCTGCATATTTCGAGGTTTCTGTAAAAGAAACGAAATCAATGATATCTGAAAGGAATTTTCGCAACTTCTAATAATCAGTTTGTTACCGAAAAGTTACTGTTAGAGCTACCGTTGTCTTTTATCAGTTGATAATCATCCCAGAAAACTTATACGAGTAAGTACAATGTTAAACAAACAATGAATAAAGGAAGAGAAAAGTGATGGATCATTACATCCATAGGGGTTATAGTATGCAAGAGTGAATATGCCAACTGAATTTCTGCTTAAAAAGAGGGCCTTTCTCCGTCCCATCGATGAGGTGCTGTGGAGTGAAGTAAGGGGACACACTGAAACCTAATACTGCTAGACATTCGAATATCTTAATATTTTTCAAACTTTAAAACCAACCTGATTTATTCGACATTATTTAGGAGAATGTTAATATTCACATGCCATCAGCGGAGCGAACTTTAATACTTGATTAAGGAAGAAATTTTAAACTTTGAGACACTTTTCGTTGAAACAATTGAACAAAAAATGGACTTGTTTGGTTTTTATATGCCTTGAATATAATTTTTTCCTAAGACGACTCTGTTAGGTGAAACCATTTCTTAGTGTCCGAATCAAAACGACATTCCATTCGTTCGTGTCCGCTCCCGCCGATGTGTTGCAAGTGGACAGACCGAGCTCGATAGGTGCAGACGCTTAAGTGCGGCCAGTATCCAGTAATCGGGAGATAGTGGGTTCGAGCCCCACTGTCGGCAGCCCTGAAGATGGTTTTTCCGTGGTTTCCCATTTTCACACCAGGCAAATGCCGGGGCTGTACCTTAATTAAGACCACGGCCGCTTCCTTCCCATTCCTAGGCCTTTCCTATCCCGTCGTCGCCATAAGACATATCTGTGTCGGTGCGACGTAAAGCAAATAGCAAAAAAAAAAAAAAAGCAAGTGGACAGCAGTTTTAGTCTACTGTAATATGATTTTCAATATTCCGTTACAAACTTTTTCATCATCTTTCTACACTAAATGCGTATGCATATTTATGGAGAATATTTTACGCTTATTAATGAAATATGTTTATACAGATTTACATAGTCTCCCTGTTGAGTTCTTCTTGCAGAACTCAGAGTAATTCCGTTGAGTGCTTGGAATATTTTTGTCTGCCTTGTTGAAGAGTTTTACTTCTTTCGGTATGTATTGCGTGCTGGCTCACCTGCTACGAGCACTGGTGTGCAGACTAATGAAGTGAATGCTTTTAAGGAATTATATGTACCGTGAAGTAGGTCTAATAACAGCGTCTGTTCCTATCACTTCGCGCAGGAGACCCGTGTTAATGCTATTAGGTTTTATCTCACTTCTCAACAGTAATGTTCTCGTAGTGTAGTGGTCATTTCAAGTTTCTCCTTATGGTTACACTTTTTCTTCAAACGACTTCCGCAGATACACTCGGTAACTGTGTAGAGTTTACAATTTTGAATTATTCATGGGTGATTAAATATTGCATAACACTTCGGTAACAAGTATTTTACACTCTTTATTGTTTTAGTCATGCAGTAAAACTTGTTTCAACCTATCAAACTATACGGGGTGATTTGAGAAGGTTTACTGCCCCTTACAGGATTAAATACCAACGGCCGTAGCCGTGTTGAAACACCGGATCCCGTGAGATCTCCGAAGTTAAGCAACATTGGTCGTAGTCAAGATCTGGATGGGTTGCCACGCGCTGTTGGTAGGGGGTAAGGGAATGGAGGAGCGGAAAGTGACTGGCCACCCTACCGTACGTAATCTCCGGCTCAGGCACACCTCTGCGGAGGTTCGGACCTGCCTTCGGGCATAATACACCCTTACCTTACCTCACAGGATTAAATCATACATTGTGAGAAAAAACGTATCAGTGCTACAGTGAAGCGTGGCCAGGTTTAGCTAGTGAATAAATAAAAACAAATTACAATTTAGAAAATAGACTGAAATAGCTAACAAGTTTGATTGTAAATGTTTAATGTTGTAATATCCGACTCGTTG
The DNA here is from genome assembly GCF_040414725.1 of Anabrus simplex. Classification (NCBI taxonomy): domain Eukaryota; kingdom Metazoa; phylum Arthropoda; class Insecta; order Orthoptera; family Tettigoniidae; genus Anabrus; species Anabrus simplex. The sequence goes on from NC_090265.1 coordinate 197,052,593, forward strand.
GCTGAATGGTCAGCGTAGTGGCCTTCGGTTCAGAGGGTCCCGGGTTCGATTCCCGGCCCGGTCGGGGATTTTAACCTTCATTGGTTAATTCCAATAGCCCGGGGTCTGAGTGTTTGTGCTGTCCCCAGCATCCCTACAACTCACACACCACGCATAACACTACTATCCTCCATCACAATAACACGCAGTTACCTACAGATGGCAGATGCTGCCCAACCCCATCGGAGGGTCTGCCTTACAAGGGCTGCACTCGCCTAGAAGTAGCCACACGAAATTATTATTATTATTTTGTAATATGTATGTATCAAAACACAGTCTGGATTACAATAAATGATTAATCCTCCCCATTTTCGGGTGATCCGAAACTTAAGGACGGGAGTATTCTATTCTATTCTATTCTACTCAGAGATGTCGCAAGTGATGTATTCTTATAATTCACTGATTAATGCAAAGCATTCTGTTGTGAATAACATAGAAATATCACTGATATTATTAAATCCACCACTGTCTTTGTTAGTGTTCTGCGTATAATCACTCATCTCTTTTGGAATCAAACAGTAGTCAGAATAAACGGAGTCATGTGTGAAGACATAGAGATAAGAATAGGAGTACGAAAGGGAGCTGTATTTTGTCTCCACTGCTCTCGAAATAACAGTCTCCAGAAACTCTGTGGCACGTCATGGGGATCCTCTGAATCGACACTCCGTACATCAGTTCTGAGGTTGGTTTACCGTGTTCCGGTGTATTGATCTCCAGCATGGATGGATAGTAGTAACACAAGACTTGTTGACATACACTTCAACCATACCATGCGCGCCTTTTAACTGGCACAATCAGACCTACACCTACTTTCTGGTTATGCATACTTAGCCACATACCACCTCATTCTATGCGACGGGAAAGAGCACTTGTACGGGAGTACAAAATACTACAGAAAAGTTCTCACCTCCCTGCAGACGCAGACATCCTAATCATCAGTAAAGAAAGGCCTCGATCTTGTTACCCATCCCTGGAAACTGCAAGGATGTTAGTTGAAAACGGGTTTAATATTAATGACAGCTAGCAATAGACATGGTAGATTAATGCTACGACGGAACAACTTCAGATGCCTTGCAAATCGTCCAAGCCATCTAGCTTTCAAATACCACGCAAGACCTGGTAAATTCTAAACCGCATAAGAACCAACACTGGTAGGTGTGCCGATTTCCTGCACATGTGGAAGAAAATTACTTCTCCAAGTTGTGACTGTAGCGCTGAAAAGCTGACTGTTCACCATATAGTCCAAGAATGTCATTTGAGAGCTTTCCCTGGCGATCCAGCAGAGTTCTTAGTTTTGGCGAAGGGATCAGTAGACAATATTCGTAGCCTGGATATTAGTTTGTAATTTTGTTATGAGATAATTATTGTAAATATTAATGTTTTAGTGATGGTGCTATACGCTAAATACGTAAATTTAATATTTACTTTGAGGATCACGCTATGTTATAAACATCCCCTTCGTTATTGAATGGTAGTTTAAGGCATCAGCCTTCCAGAGCTTCAACACGTAGTGACCTCATCATGGAACATAATGAGAGTTTTGGACTCTTCATGAGTATTACCACGGTGAAAATGATCGTGTTTTCGGAAACGCTGAAATAGGCTTCTTCGCGAATGAAATACAATTATCTTTGCAGAGGGTGCCATAAATCTAAGGTTGAAGTCTCGAAACGTTTTCTATCTACATTTACTTGAAGGGTCATACAAAAACAACGAACAATGAACGGGGAATACTTTTTATAACCCCAGGGAAAAACGCTTGGGAAAGAATCCCAAGAGCAGCTACTACGAAATGCCTTTTAACATTGAATGACCTGGAAGAACCTCAACTGTCTCGGTACATAAACAAGAAGATGTCCATCTCCGTGGCGCAACCGTTAGCTTTATTCTCTGAATATCCTGAAAGGAGAAAAATAATGAGGAAGTCCTTAGAGGAATGAGTAAATTAAAGAGATTATGACGACTACCTTTAAAAGACAGTAAGTTCCAGTACACTGGACGCATCATGATAGAGGAACGGTATGAGCTTCTCCAACTCGTCGTTGAGGGAAAATTCGAAAGAAGATCTATGTGAAGACGTAGGAATTCCTCTCTCAAAGATCTGTATGGTTTGTTTAGGCAAAAATTGACCGTAATTTTCAGAGCTGCTGTTCAACCTGTAATAATAATCAGTTGGATCATCAAACTTTCGATGTTTTGTGCAGAAGATCTAATCACGATTATTATTATTATTATTATTATTATTATTATTATTATTATTGTTGTTGTTGTTGTTGTTATTATAACTTCCCCCATGAGGAATCTGCCACAAGGACAAAGTATATCGACTACACAGTATTATGTCTTCCATGTCATTGGTGAATTTGCTAGTGTGCCAAATAGAAATAACAACAATTACAAGGCTCAGAAATAAATATGGAATGTGGCGTGCTGTACAGTTCGTCAAATTCTATATAGATAATTGCGGAGTATGGTTATTGAGCCTAGTACTGCGGCGATAGCGATGACGTGAAGTCGTGTCCGGTTGAGGCCGAGAGAATTCCATAGAAGAAATTTAGGGATTGTGCTGTGGGCTCCGATCATGAGTCCATAGACGGAGGTGTTGTCTAGGTGATATTTGCCTTTGTAATAGTTTGCGGTGTGGTTGTATGGGAGAAATATGAAGGTGGCTTATGAGTCATTTAACTCCTTAAACACAGTTGTTAGTGTGGTAAAAAATGGAGAGGACGAAAACAAAAATAAATGATACAGTCCCTCTGGAGAGTTACATGAATCTCTTCCGGGATACTCCATGTTAGTTATCGTCACAGCCACTCGAAAGGCAGGAAACAAACAACGCCTTAATTCAAAAGGAAATGAGCATCTCACAAGGTTTCTTATCATTCCAAATGTGTTTAGTTTCTTTACTTACGTAGCTGTTCACATTCATTCGGTCGATTCCTTCTCACTTCTAGTCACTTCCTAACCCATCGTCGCCATAAGACCTACGTGCGTCGATGCAACGTAAATCATTTCTTACAAAAACTTAAAGGGGTTGGTTATCTAGCTATAATTACCATTAGAAATACCGCCACGTCCTCTATCTACTTACCTGGAGATCAAGCAAATCAGGAGATGTCCAATTTGTTGTATCGTTCAGTGATCATGTAGACGTTTGTGCCTGACAAAGAACATTTGTGGCACGCATTGATTTTCTTATTTAATAAAAAGGAAAAGTCTGTGAAAAGTCATCGTTTGCTTGTAGAAACATACGGTGAACACGCTGCATCTGTAAGAATATGCGAAACGTGGTTTCGGTAGTTCAAACGTTGTGATTTCAGTATGAAAGACAGTGCGAACTCTGGTAGACCACAAAAGTGCGAAGACGAGCAAATTCAGGCGTTACTGGAAGATGAACCAACTCAAACTCAGCTATCGCTAACAAATAATTATTTTAAATCACGCGTTGATCGAAAGATGACCGGAATGGGCCAGAAGACATGACAAAATGATTTTGTTACGCGACAATGTGCCGTCTCGCACAGTAAAACCAGTGAAAGACACCTTGAAATCGCTTCGATGGGACATCCTTCCGCACCCGCCGTACTTCCCCGACCTGGCGCCATCTGACTATCACCTCTTGGCATCAATGGGGCACGGGCTCGCAGAGCAGCACTTCAGCAATTTCTAGGAAGTTGGAAAATGGCTCGATGAATGGTTTGCCAAAAAATACAAGCAGTTCTTCTGGCATTGTATTCATAACTTTCCTGAACGATGGGCGAAGTGTGTAGAAGCCGATGGCCAATATTATGAATAAACATAAAATGAATTTCCCTTGAAAATTACGTGTTTTCTTTTCAACAAAAACCGGAAAATCTTATGCATACACCTGGTACTTTAACAGTTCATTTTCTAAAAACCAGCATTTCAACAGAAGTAGTTCTCTGAAGTGACTTGTATTTTCTCTTATACTAATTTATTTGTAAAGTAATTACGAATTTCAGATTTGAATGAACATTTTGTAAAATGAAATGTTCTAATTCGTGGTCTAACGAGAATTTTCATCAAAATAGAATTAATCTGCCATCTAGATACAAATCCTGCAGATACTTACAGCAGACATTATGTGTAAAGGTTCAGTTGTTTCTGGAAATGTATCTGCGTAGAATTTATACAATACCACGCGCCCATTCTTTTATTTTCTTTTTTTCAGCAGACCAGGCTGATTAGCTCAGACGGTAAAGCGGTGGCCACCTGACCTCAAATTGGCAGGTTCGGTCCTGGCTCAGTCCTATGGTATTTGAATCTGCTCAAATACGCCAGCCTCATGTCGGCAGATTTACAGGCACGTATAATAAGAATTCCTGAGGGAGGGACCAAATTCCGGCACCTCGCCATCTCCGAAAACCGGAAAAGAGTAGTTATTGGGGCGTTAAACCAATAACATTTATTGAGCTATTGTTGGTGGTAATTATTGTCAATTATTTCCTATGAACACTAATCAGGGTTAAAACATTGTGTATTTCTAACTCCTGGAGGAATGGGGTTAAGGACAAGGACAAACGAAGGTTGTGAAAATGAAAGAATCTATAGGCCTCCAAATCAAATACTGTTGGGAGGTTCGATAGAAAATATAACAGTGAAAAACCTCGCACATGCAAATTGAACAATACCAATCTCATTTGCCGAGCGAGTCAGGGGCGCGCAGCTGTGAGCTTGCATTCGCGAGATATTGGCCTCGAACTCCACATCTGGTAGCCCTGAAGATAGTTTTCATGGTTTCCCATTTTCACATCAAGAAAATGCTGGGGCTGTAAAGGCCACGGCTACTTCATTCCCATTCCTAGTCCTCTCCTATCCCATTGTCACCATAACACCTATCTGTAGCGGTGCGACGTAAAGCAACTTGTAAGAAAAGAAACACTCAGCCAGGGGCCTTGTGGTCAGCAAGCCATGATCCGAGTTTGAGAGCCCTTGAAGTCTTTATTTCAGTCGTCTCTTACGACAGGCAGGCATTTTCATGGTAGTACTCAATGGCCCCTCGCACAGGGAGGAAAAACACACAGACGCTTAACATTCTACCACTTTGTCTAAATTAATAATACATGTAAAATTTGTCATCTCAGATTCACATTTTCCGAAAACTTCCCTCGATGCAGCCATCAGTATTTTAGCTTCACTGTCTCCTGTTTATTTAACAGACGTTATTTCAACTTCACAGCTCATCATGAGTGTTTCAGTTGTAATTTCTTTAAACTTATTAGTAAGAAGTGTTTGTAACATCATGTCAAACCTCTTAAATGTTACATCCAACTTATTCACCTTCTTTGTAAAATTCCTTTCACCAAAACGTTCCGTAGGATAGATGATGTATTTGTATCGTCTCTCCTTCAATGAATAAAACCAGTAAAAGGAAAAACGTACTTGAAGCAGTTAAAGAGAGTCCAATATTATTCTCCGTGATACTCAATGCGATGAATATGCTGAACAAGGGACATAAATTGCTGTATCGGAATGCAGATTTTATCTGAGTTAGCAATCTATTCTAGTCCCGCGGTTTATTAGTTACATTAACATAACCTAAACTGTGCAGTTTATAATCTATAGTAGTGGAAATTCTCCGGTTTATTTAAAGCAAACCCAGCTGATTTACGACCTACATTAGGTTTAGTGTTCTAGATGTTGGCCATTTCCATAAACATACCTGTCTAAAAAGGAATCGTGATTTACATGACAAATATCTGACATGGAAACGATGAATTCTGGAAAATCATTCTCCGTTTATTTGTAAGATTACTGTTGACGATGTTTTTGTCACTGGTATAGGGAGCACCCACGTAGTAGTATTATTTTTAGGACTTCATTTCTTACTGCATATTCTGACTGGGATGGATCAAGTTCTCGAATGACCTCCGAGAACATGATATGACTTCCGCGAAATTGCCATTTTGGAACTACATCAATGAAAACTAAGAAAATTTCGCGTCCTCTCTCCGGCTACAAGCTTTATAGCGTACTCCTACAACACTTTAGTGTACCCTGAAGTACGACCTTGATCAATAATGTCCAATTCCTGAACTCTCTGTTTTATTGAGATGATACATAACTTACGACTGACATAATTCTTATGTTCTGGAATAATTTTATATCTGTGTTTCCATTCGAGAAAATGTGAGGTTTTCATAAACTTCCACGTAAGGAACATGTAACAAATGAGAAGAAATTTGTAGGAGATGAGATCTGAAAATAGACTCCACATCAGAAGCTGTTTTTAAATAATGGCGTAACACAATACCAACAGCACCCTGAGTGAGCATTCCCATTTTTGCAAATGTTACTTCGCTTCTCTCTTGACAGCGTGACAGTGGACATGTGATATTTGAATTGGAATGTTGAATTACCTCGTTGCTACACAATTTCATTGTGACGTATATTAATTTTTTATTCGTGAGTACAGAATAAAAGCTGTTACAAGTGTAATTCTCGGCTACGAGTGAGGAACAGGAAGGACATTTTGTAACAAAAAATATGCACGGTTCAAAAACTCTGAGATTTTGTAATTATCTCTACTTCATAGTTTTACATGAGACAGAAATGTTACTCTAAACAGTGAGGAGTACTTGAGTGTTACTATTAGTTGCGATGATCATGTACGAAGTATTTCCTGTATTAAGGACACCGTTTTGCGACATATGTTCTAAGGTTTGCTAGTTCGTGCCAATCATATTGTCATACCATATGTCCAGTAAATTCAGTGATCACTACAATCGCATCTTTATGCTTAAATTCAGTAGTAACTTGCGAATTTTTGTTATTTAAGCGTGATTTTATAAAGAAATATAGCTGCTTTTGCTGCACAGACGACGTGATCTCTCTCACTCTCATCTTCATTCTCACTGTTTTCCTCGTCGTATGAGGTCCACTGTTCGGCTGCATCGTCTCCAGTTCCCTCTGCTGCTGGTAGTTTTAAGAATCAGACTGAAGTCTTGCGTATCCCTTTTGATACCATCCGCACATAGGCCTTCGACATGACCAGTATCCTCTAGATCGAAATGGAAGACTATATTTGTCTCAGAGGTGTCGTTACGTATCACAGCATGGCTGAATAGTTAGAGTATAGCCTCCTTGACTTTCTTAATAATAAAAACTATACAACCTTTTTTCCGGTAAATTTTCACCAAATCCTTCTCCTCTCACGATCCCAAGACTTCTGTTAGTTTATTTGCAGTGGTGTACACATTATTTTCCCGATTAATTTCTGTACCGTCCTAAGCTCCATAAGTTCTTCAGAAATATCTTGCAAATTTACTTTCTTAGGAAAGGTCTTTTTAGCATAAGCTAGACTGAATTTTGGATCCTACTTCCTTGTGCAATCACTGGTTATTTTACAATCTAAATAATAATAATAATAATAATAATAATAATAATAATAATAATAATAATAATAATAATAATAATAATAATAATAATAATAATAATAATAATAATATGTATCTATTTCAATGAATATTGAATTTACTTTTAGACTTTATTTTCCTAATCTGCTGATTCCAGCATCACCTGAGTTAATTCGACTGCATTCCATTACCTATATATGTTTATATTTATCTTGGACTTCTTCTCAAAGACAGTGTCCAGACTGAGTTTGAATTTCCTCTGCTTGAAAAGTCATCCGTTTGATACATTCACTTTGATTTTATTTATTATCTTTTCTAAATGAATATTAAATGTAAGGGGAAATCTTCAACCCTACCTTTCTCCTGTCTCGACTGTTTCATAGATTTGTATTACTGCAGTTTGATTTTTTTAACCGATTGTGGAAAAACCTTTTTTCCTGCGTATGATTTACACAGGGTGTATCATAATTAATAGCGCAATTTGTAATAGCTGTAAGTACACGATACTAGAATCAAAAACGTCTTAGTAAACATGGGTGCACGAACGAGCCATTTGCGAGATTATTTAGAATTTGTGGCTACCAGCGACCACTGTCTGATTGTGTGTAAACGTCATCCTAGTTAGAGAAAAGGTACCATCACAACATTAAGAAAAATTGTAGATACTTCGGTAGAAGTGCGGTTGTTTGAGCACTTCACAGTTTCTTTGCCAACAAACGAATAAAAACTTAAACCTTGATAATAAAATGTAGTGCAGTCGAACGAAGACAGGTGATGTAGGAAATATTAGATTAGGAAATGAAGTCTTTAAGGAAGTAGATGCATATTGTTACTTGGGTAGTAAAATAACTAACGATGGCAGAAGTAAGGAGGACATAAAATGCAGACTAGCACAAACAAGGAAGAGCTTTCTTAAGAAAAGAAATTTGCTCACTTCAAAAATTGATATAGGAATTAGAAAGATGTTTTTGAAGACTTTCGTGTGGAGCGTGGCATTGTATGGAAGTGAAACATGGACGATAACTAGCTCAGAAAGAAAGAGAATAGGAGCTTTTGAAATGTGGTGTTACAGAAGAATGCTGAAGGTGAGATGGGTAGATCGATTCACGAATGAAGAGATACTGAATCGAATTGGTGAGAAGAGATCGATTTGGCTAAATTTGACGAGAAGAAGAGATAGAATGATAGGACACATCTTAAGACACCCAGGACTTGTTCATTTGGTTTTTGAAGGAAGTGTAGGTGGTAAGAACGGTAAGGGTAGACCAAGGTATGAATATGACAAGCAGATTAGAGCAGATGTGGGATGCAATAGTTACGTAGAAATGAAAAGGTTAGCACAGGATAGGGTGGCATGGAGCGCTGCATCAAACCAGTCTATCGACTGATGACTCAAACAACAATAAAATGTAACAACTATAAGAAATCAGTAACTGTCCACATGAAGAACTGGCCCCAACAAACTGAGAATGAGACTAGGAAACAGAAGATTGATAAGAAATGAATAATATTATTGATTTTACGTCCCACTAACTACTTTAACGGTCTTCGGAGACGGAGAGATGCTGGAATTTCGTCCTGCAGGAGTTCTCTAACGTGCTAGTAAATCTACCGTCAGGATCCTGACGAATTTGAACACCTTCAAATACCACCAGACTGAGACAAGATCGATCCTGGCAAGTTCGGCTCAGAAGGTCAGCGCTTTGCCGTCTGAGCGACTGTGCTCATCCCGGCTAAAAGAAATGAATATGGAGATTAGGCACATAAAACGTTAACTGATAATTCTAAAACTTTGCGAATATGGAGATTGTATCGACGATAGTTGATTTAAGGTAGAAGCGAAATTCTCTCATATCTGCGATAGTTCGAAAAGTGAAGATTTCTGAAAATAAGAAGGAAGTGCTATGAAAATAATTGAGGTAAATTAGATTGAAAATAGATTGTATCATAATTAATAGCGCAAATTTAAATAGCTGTAAGTACACGATACTAGAAATAAAAACATCTTAGTAAACATGGGTGTGCGAACGAGCCATTTGCGAGATAATTTAGAATTTGTGGCTACCAGCCACCACTGACTTGATTGTGTGTAAACGTCATCCCAGTTAGGAAAAAGTACCAATACAACATTAATAAAATGTATTATATACTTTGGTAGAAATGCAGTTGTATCTAATGAACAAGAAAACAGTAGTTGATCACTTCCTTTAACCACGACTACTGTAAGTACACTGTACAGTCATTGTAACATGTAACTGTAAAATACGCTACTTGTAAGACTGTTTTCGTGTTCATTGAAAACAACTGCACTTCTACCAAAGTATCTTATAACTTTTCGTAATGTTTTATTGGTTCTTTTTCATACCCAGGATGACGTTTAAATATAATAAAGTCAGTGGTGACTGGTAACCACAAATTCTAAATTATAACGCAAACGGCTCTTTTATGGACCCACGTTTACTAAGACTTCTTTGCTTCTAGTATCGTGTACGTACAGCTGTTTAAGTTTTCGCTATTAATTATGATACACCCGGTATAAAATCAAGGCAGCCAGGAAAGTGGAATTAATATTAGACTCATCAGAGGTCTCTAGATCAACGCTCCAGTCTCTCAAGCTGACGTCTCCTTGGATTGTGAATGAAGAACTCTCGTACTTTCATCTTTATGAAATAGTGAATTCTGAAAAATTCTACGAGTACTAATTACTGCTAAAAGTGTTTATCTACTTTACCTTTAAATGCTAGATTTTTAATTTTGATATTCAAACAAAGCATTCCATGTGGCTAGTTTAAACAGCAAAGAAATGAAGTGCGTATTTGATATATCATGTGAAAAATTCTACGAGTACTAATTACTGCTAAAAGTGTTTATCTACTTTACCTTTAAATGCTATATTTATAATTTTGATATTCAAACAAAGCATTCCATGTGGCTAGTTTAAACAGCAAAGAAATGTTGTGCGTATTTGATATATCATGAATGACTTGCCATTTCACAAACAATATATTACTATGCGCAATGTATGTTTATACAAGTGTCCTTTCTCCTTTCCTTCCCCTTGATTGTTGCGTATGATTTGTGCAAACGGCGAGGTGTTCATTCACTAAGACAACTGTAGTCGAACCATGAGACTTCGTTTTGTTCCTCTTACTTTAGGAACACTGTGTCTTCACTACAAACAAACAAACAAACAAACAAACAAGTAAGCAAAATGAAATGGCGTATGGCTTTTAGTGCCGGGAGTGTCCGAGGACATGTTCGGCTCGCCAGGTGCAAGTCTTTCAATTTGATTCCCGTAGGCGACCTGCGTGTCATGATGAGGATGAAATGATGATGAAGACGGCACATATACCCAGCCCTGTGCCAGAGAAATTAACCAATGGTGGTTAAAATTCCCGACCATGCCGTGAAACGAACCCGGGACCCGTTTGATCAAAGGCCAGCACGCTAACCATTTAGCCATGGAGCCGGACAGCCAACAAGCAAAGATAAACTGTTAGATCACTCCAGGCTACTGGTAGAAACCTGTGTAGCAGTTCTTGTTCTTGGCATTTTGTATAAGAAACCAGCGTGGACCCCATTACATCCAGAACATTCAGTCGGTTTGGTCTGGAATTTCACTTGCGCCAGTGATCAGTAGATTCATATATTTTCCAAAAAACTGAATTTTATTGAGGCAAAACGATTTCCAAACTTCAGCTTCACAGCAGACAACCACTGAGAAACCAGTGTCGAACATATTCCACTAACATCATGAGGTATATGGGAAATTCCCTCCGGACGCACCCACGTCGTTTATAAAACACTTTCTGCAGATATGCTGCACGATGAAATTAAGGATTATTGGGAATCTAGCATTCAAATCTCAATCTAACATTCTTATTTTTAGTAAATTCGATGCTAGATTGGAGGTAAAATGTAATAATGTGGTTAGAATCTTTTGTGGTGAGACTTGTGTAACGCGTACCATCCTGGGGTGTAGGTAACCTCTTTAAAAGTGTACACGCTGCCTCCAGTCAATATTTACTACCAAGAGTTACTCCATAGGGAAGGTGTCACATGTCACAGTACTTCAGAACGAAGTGTACCGTGATTGATCACTTCCATTCAACAAGTAATGGCCCTTATGAAAATAAACTCTAAGGTGCTTCTAACATCCACAAAATATGTCACCATTTTGATCGAATGGCATCCTGAAACTACATTGCTAGTAATATGTATGTGTGTAGAAGAGTCAGCATTTTTATTCACATTTTTGAGTGATAATCTCGGAAAGGATAGAAACTTCATTGAAGCAAGATTAATAAAATACTTCCGGATACCTAACTCGAAGAATATTTTGTACACACGAGGTTAGAAGGTAAGAACTCGTATATTTACTTTCTTATTTTATTCCTCCTTCCCTTGTGGTATTTATTGGGGAACGTGAGAAGGGATGATGGTTTATTTCTTTTATTATCAAAACATGTAATAAAGTCTTTGGAGTTCTTAGAAAATTGGAAGGTGAAGTCCTCCACTATTCGTAACATCGATATCGAGAGATCACTGACTGATTGACCACTTTTGCCTTCAAGAATTAAACTGAAACTCAATCCTGCCGTATTGTATGTGAACTATGAACGCGGACGCCTCTCCAAAAGTCGAAGTCTCGTAACTTTCAAGTTACCTTTTATACCTATATTTACTCCTCAGATTATAGGAAGGTGAGCATCTTGCTCATATTCAAGTGACATTCCCTTTCTTGACGAGTACCTAATAAGGTCTTCTTTCTTGGCTTACCACCTCCGGTAGAGTGCATTACTAACTTATCAGTAGCAGTGCCTTTTTTGTTCACTTTTTCAGAGTTCATGTACCTCAGCATTTGACCCAATACATCATAGAAATATTTTCCAATGGTTTCAATGACGACGTGTTAAATTTCAGAGGGCTACTATCCTTAGTGAGGGCTTTTCTTCCGAGGGCGATTTTCGTTGTTACGTTCTTGCTACCCCTCATATTTAAAATGATAAGGACTTCAAGGAACATGCGCTAGCATCAGTTCTGCTTCCTCCAGCCTTACACAAGCCATTTGAGCACCATCTCGCGTGCTTTTCTTATTTTAGTTTTCCTTTTCTTTATTTTCATGTTGTGCGTCTCCCTGAGCGACTTGTTCGTGTTTCCAAAGCCTCTTGCAAATCTTTCTCATGTATTTCGAAGTGTCATGTAGATCACCTTTTAGTTTCTGCCTTGATAATTACATCGCCAGTAAATCTCACTGTAAAGAACAATTTACAATTTATTTTTACTCCGAGTTTGTTTGTGTCTGGAAACTTCTTCATTGCCTCTTGTATGTACTACGTGTTTTAGATACATAATCAGCAGTATGTTGGGTTGCTGTAAGAAGCAGGTGAATTCGTGTGGGGAGAGAAGGGAAAATTAGAATTAATTATATGAATTATTGAACGTTTCAGGTCCGGCTCCTCTGCTGAATGGGAGGCGTACTGATCTTTGTTTCAGAAGTACCCGGGATTTGAATTCCTGGCAGTGCGGTAGATTTTAACTGCGTATGGTTAATTCCTCTGGTTCGTGGTCTGGGTGTTTGTATTAATCTCAATACACTTCTGTTCATCTGCATTCAGCACACCAGAATACAAGCCACTACAGTAACACGCAGTAGTGAGTGTCACGATGGACATCCGACAGTAAAACTTAGCCAAATGCACGCAAGTGGCGATTCCAAGAAAATTGCGAAAAGGCCAGGAAGAAGAAAACTGCTGCACGTTTCGCCATGGCAAATGTCCAAATTTACCCCCTCCTTACTCCGCAATCTTTTTTAGCATCATCAGTGTGATGGTGTTACCTGCACAAAGTTTGCGTACATGTTCCGCCATCTTTGTATGTATTGCTGCATACATTCCATTGCGTACGCAGCCCCAAGAACATTACACGAGGGATGAATCGGACTCTAGGCTGTAAAACAAAACGAGGCACTACATATTCAAAATTACGATATTTAAGTAACAATATAACCTTTGCAAGTTGTGGGCTACTTGCTTTTTCAGTGATCCACTTTTTTAATTTTTTTATTTCAAGATATACTGTATATTCAGACTTTTGTACTGATATATTTTTCTTATTTTTCTAATTCTCTCTTTGTTTGTCTTGTATTTTCTGTTTTTAAGGACGACACGAACACCGAGACCGCGGATCAGTTGAAATAACCAATTAAAGTTAAAATCCCCGACCCGGCCGGGAATCGAACCCGGGGCCCCTTGAAGCAAAGGCCAGCACGCTAACCATTTAGCCATGGAGAAACTCACAGATAGCCTCACAATGGGCATGGTCATCCGGTTATAGGCGCTGGGTTGTGTGCGTTTGAGGGTAGATTATCCATTCCATGCGCTTTAACATGATACATTCATAACGAGTGTGTGTGACAGCACTAGTAATTTTAGGAGTCTCCGAAGCAACAGCTTTTTTCACCATATCGTCGTTGCACTTAGAAAAGCCTCTATGTGATAATATTTCAGCATAGAACTCCGACCAGAAAGGTTCTGTCACTTAAGGTTCAGTATTGCGTGAACTATATCAACGAATGTTGGTAATGCATGTGCTGCGGGTCAGTATTTCTCCCCTAAATATTGCCACATAACTGTATTTCGAGGTGCAACGATGATATTCATGTCTTCGGGATCCATTTTCCGTGCTCTCAATGGATGATTTGCCGCATGAAATGCACCATTCTGGGGTAGTTTCTCCTCTATATTCTAGAACTTACTGTGATCTTAATGTCATAGTGTTAGCATCAGGAAGGTAATCTGACCGTAAAATTTGGATACATCCACATCAAGTGCCAACTTTGGTAAAGTGGGAGAAAGCCAGAGAGAAGAAGAAGAAGAAGTGATTGTGATCTAGATGTCGTCTGTCTGAATAAATTACAGCTGCTTGTCGTTCATCGCGATGACACTCTCTAGCTATAATCAGCATGTTCACAAGTTAGTCATTAGTATAACGTGGTCGTTCCATTGCCATTCATTTGGCTAGACTGAATGCTTATGCGTTAGAACTTTTTGAATCTTGAACAATACATAGATCCATCATGAGGTCTTTCCAGCCCCTGTGCCATTCGGCAACATTTCCGACCTCACGTCTGTTTTTTTGCTAGTTGCTTTACGTCGCACCGACACAGATAGGTCTTAAGCGACGATGGGAAAGGAAAGGGCTAGGAGTGGGAAGGAAGCGGCCGTGGCCTTAATTAAGGTACAGCCCCAGCATTTGCCTGGTGTGAAAATGGGAAACCACGGAAAACCATTTTCAGAGCTGCTGACAGTGGGATTCGAACCTACTATCTCCCGAATACTGGATACTGGCCGCACTTAAGCGACTGCAGCTATCGAGCTCGGTGACGTCACGTTTAACCGTTTTGCCATTTCGTCTATCACAATGGATACTCCTGCATCGGACAGGGATATACTGCCCGTTCATCTGTGGAGTATTTATCTGAAAGGCAAGGGTGAGGTTTTATTACATTGTCTTCCCTCTTTTGATATATTTTTCCCAGGTTTTCATTCCTGTCGATTAGAGCTGTTTAACTTTTATAAGTGGGTTGCTGGAGAAATTAACATTACTTTTCTATTTAATTAATTTCGTGTGGCTATATCTAGCCGAGTGCAGCCCTTGTAAGGCAGACCCTCCGCTGAGGGTGGGCGGCATCTGCCATGTGTAGGTAACTGCGTGTTATTGTGGTGGAGGATAGTGTTATGTGTGGTGTGTGAGTTGCAGAAATGTTGGGGACAGCACAAACACCCAGCCCCCGGGCCATTGGAATTAACCAATGAAGGTTAAAATCCCCGACCCGGCCGGGAATCGAACCCAGGACCCTCTGAACCGAAGGCCAGTACGCTGACCATTCAGCCAACGAGTCGGACACTTTTCTATTGTAAAATGCATTACTGTGTGTGTGACAACATTGTATAAGCTGCCGAGCAGCAGGGGCTGCCTGGCCGAGGCGGTAAAGGCGTGCTCGGTTTTCCTGGAAGGATATGGGTTCGAATCCCCGTCAGGAATTCGTAAAATTTAAGAAACGAGATTTCCACTTCCGGTGGTGCATATGGCCCTCAGGTTCACTCAGCCTACACTAAAAATGAGTATCAGATTAATTCCTGGGGGCAAAGGCGGCCGGGCGTAGAGCTATACACTCTACCCCTTCAAGTGCCGAGGTTAACAATGGTGGAAGCCTTTACCTTCCACCCCTCCAAGGGCCTTCATGGCCTGTATGGAGGTGACTTTGCTTTGCTTTGCTGAGCAACAGTTTTATATTACCATTTTCCCACAAATATCAACACAAAATCTAGTTTTCTGGAACAGGGAAGGATTTATTAAATATTTACACTGTAACTCATAACTATTTTGCGTACGGTGTATCTAAATAAATGGAGGCTGAGTAATATAGACATGTGATTCTCAAACGGAGATCATAGGTCCAGTCCAATCAATGTATGTGAGATATTCTAAATGGGTAATTATACCGTAGTGATTCGGAATCTTCGTAAATAGGTCCCTTAATTTATTGGTTTAAGATCAAAACGAACATACAAACAGACAAACAAACAAACACATACACACACACACCGGGAGAGTGAGATACTCTTATACGTAGTCACGCACGTTACTTATGTGTTTAATTTCCCAGAATAAATCAAAATTACTATAATGAGCGAGTGGTTACATGGTTTGAGTGACGTACCTATTAGCTTGTATTCGGGGAGTGGTGGGTTCGAACCCCACTATTGATAGCTTTGAATATGATTTTGTGTGGTTTCTCACGATCAAACTGGGTAAAAATGTTGGCCATGGTCGCTTCCTTCCCAATTCCAACCCTTTCCTATACCACCGTCGCCATCAGTCCCGTCTGTATCGGTGCGACGAAAACAAATTAGTAAAGAAGAGAAAACAATTTTTGAAACTCTATCGGTTATGCTGAGAGGGCAAATATTGGTGAATAAGCATTACCGTGAGCTACCGTGATATAGTATTTTGCGTTGATGGGTAGGATGTAAATGTTATGGTAATTAACGTCATATAGTTCTTCTCGATTTAACGCTGGAGGCTAAGTGGACACTGAACTTCACGCCTTCATTGTATTCATACTAAATTTCTTAGACATTAATTTGAAAACACGTTTGCAAACAGGGGATGGCGTGTCTTATAGCTCTTTGATCAAAATAATACCTGACAGAATGCAGGTGCTTGGCACAGTTCCTAAGTTGTGACATGCCATGCTAATTCTGTTCTAGCTATATCCTATAGCGGATAACTCTACAATTACTGAAAGTGTGATCGTGAAATCATCATTATTCTGCGACGGTGTTGTCTTTTTTTGCAATCGCAGTGGTACAGACTTTGTACCAGTGATATCAGATGGTGTGAGACACCAAACTTGTAGAGCACCTGCCTGAGTATCGTCACTCCACTGATACAGCACCGCCATCCAGGGTGTACCTCACCTCTCCTCAAGGTACACTGGAGATGTAGGCGGTAATTGACGACACCTGTCACATACATGTGTTGACTTCTTTTTCCTGCCATCTAGTTTCGCTTCCATGAAGCATATCTCAAGAGCAAGTTTTTTCCGTTTTACAATATCGCCCCAAAAATTGGAGATTCCTTTGATCAACACAGGGAGAAAGGTGTTTATCTTCAGTTCCTCGATGTAGGACGCATTATTCTTCGGACGAACCAAGGTGCGCGCAGCATTCTTACGCCAACAACACATTTCAAAGGCATCATTGCTTCCTGTCTACAGCCTTCCCTATCAACGTATCACAGCCATACGTGAAGATGAAGAAGATAGTATCAACAGGGCTCTCTTCGTGTTGCTCGTTACTGATCGGTTTCGCAAGATCTTCGTGCTTTTTAGAAAATAGCAAGTCGTTTTAAAATGATACTTCTCTTAATATCTTATCCTGTGCCCCCTGTGTCTCTGATTGTCGAGCAAAGATGAACAAAATCATTCGATACCTCCATACCTCCATATATCTCAACTGGCGTGAGATCCGACCTACACGAACAATTGCCTTAATTTTTGGATTCTAAGCCAACACTCTTTCCTTTTTTGAGTATTAATTCAAGCCCTTCTTCACTACTGGCAAGGATAGTCGTGTCAGCAGCGAAACACAAGTTGTTAATCTTTTCCCTATCGACTGAAATGCCTCCTGCCCAACCATCAAGTACTTCCTTGAAGATGTACTCCACAGAGATGTAAGGGTACGGAGATAGGATACATCGCTGTCTAAACTGAGAACACACTGAACTAATCTGCGACGGTGTTGTCTACTTTTGCAATCGCAGTGGTACAGACTTTGTACCAGTGATATCAGATGGTGTGAGACACCAAATTTGTAGAGCACCTGCCATAACTTCTATCAAGTAACATAATCATTGGCTTTCTCTGGAAATGGATGATTACAACTGTCGAACTTTTAATGGTATATGTCTCATATCTATTCCCGTATTCCTTCGAAAATCCTTCTTGATCTTCCGATATGTGAGGCTTGATATATGGCTTCAGGCGTCGATTCATGAAGTATAAGATGACTTGCATCTGACATTAATAAAATGTTGCAAGAATTAAACCAGTTCCAGACGAAAACTTTATTGTGCAGTGGTACAAAAATCGAGTTCATCCGACCTATTAACCACCCTACAGTTCTTCGTCTACTATTACACAGAAGTGGAACATATTCGATCCCTACCTCTCCCATTTATTTGAGCATATCTTCTGTTATCTTATCAATAGATGGATATGTTGTTTTTAAGTGTTTATACGTTTTAAATTGCACTGAAAAATACTGTAGCATGTTCCATTTCAAAGTGTTCAGTGTTATATTTTCAAGGACGTTCTTATTTCCTCCTGAATACTGTTTTTCACATTACTGCTTCTGCTTCTCGTTGGCTGCTTCCGTGGCACCAACAGGACCACTATTGTTGTCTTCTACCGCCCAAGTACAAGGTTTAAACTCACGAGTAATGTTGAACAATTCCTTAAGCAGTTCCTATGTTTAATTGTGGCCTTCATATTGCTCTGTGTCTGCGTACAAGCTGCAATTATAGACAATGATCTCGATAGTTCCATGTTAAGTTTCATTAAGTTGTCTATACATCATCTACCTTTGATCGTTGCTTCCTGGGTTCAAGTCGCTGAGACTCCACGCAAAATTCTTTGCTGGCCAAAGTGGACACTGGGCGAGTGTTATCCGCGATCTTCCATTTCCTGTAAATTTTATTCAAGTAACATTCCATAATAACTCATCTGTCATCGCTCATTCATTTTAGTCGGTCCTGGTGATAACTGGCGTGAATGTACGCATTTACGTGGACTGAGGATACGTAATACATATTTCCGACTCTGTGAGGAAACCGATGGGAAACAATAAAACGCCTCATTTTATTATTCTGACGCCCAGAATTTCTATGACACTTGATGTTGGAAATTTTGAGAAATTTTGGTCAACATATCAGTAGATGGATAAAGTATCCTAATGATTGCTGCATAAGCCTTTCGAATTGAAGTTCCTTTTTCTGTACAGGTTCTCAAGAGAACTCCTTAGGGTGGGGATACCGTCCTCTAGCTACTCAACTCTTTAACTCCAGTGTCACGGTGACCTAAGAAAATGTGTGATGTAGGGACTGAATTCAGTTAAAATCATCTGGCCAATCCCACACAAATATGATGTGCAGGCGCTGAAGCAAAAGGAAAATTACCGAGGTTTATTCGAGATTTCCGGCATGGTTGATGGCCAGTATTTGATTTCGATCCTCACATATCCTGTATCCTCCTTTGGCATGTTTTCCTCCCATCACAATTACCGGTTCTGTCACTGTCGATCTGCTTTCCCTGAAGAACAATTTCTCCACCAGTGTAATTTTATTGTGAATAGAATTGGTTCGTGAAAGCTATTGTCGTCTATGCTCGCATCTGGTAACGTTACGCTCCGGATCCTGATAGATCAATATTATACATGTTGTTTGACACTGAGGTCAACAGCACGAATGTTCGCTGGTTCCATCTGCGCCGAATTCACACAGCATCAATGCGACGTGCAATACCCTCACCCCACTGTAATTTGTCTTCAGTTTCATGAACAATATATTAAAATCCAGGTGTTCGGGAAATACGAATCCACCATTATTCCTTATAATCTTCTTATGCTTGCCTTCAGCACAGTACTCACACTGACGTGAAAATATGCAGAATCTGCAGAATCTGCAGAATCTGTAGAACGTGTGTACTGCAAGGATAAAGAGATCTAACTGGTCTATAATCAACTACGTAGAACAAGGGTACGAAATCAGAGCTCAGTTGTCATAAACGAAAGGAAATTTGCCAACTGACGGGATCCGTTACATGCGAAGGGTACTTCAGTATTATAACTAAGGCCAAGGAATTCATGCTTAATGTGTACGAATATGGTTCATTGTGTGGATACTTGTAGTCACATCCACGTACGTGAACTTTGTAAAACAGTTCAGCTGAGTGGCCTAGCAAGTTGTCCTGGAGTTGGGATACCAGTTGCTATGAATTTGGAGTGAGCATCTCAGATATATCCCTGGCTCTCCTTTTTCTCAGATTGCAAGGACTATCCAGTACACAGATGGTCCCTAAACCTTTAGAGGAAAAATTCTCACTGGGACAATGTGTACGTGAAGCTAGCACCTTACCTCACAGAAATTTATCGAGCACGCTGAGAATCTTTTGAGCAAACCTCACACTTATGGGCGTGATGTATCTCACTTCTATTTGAGAAACCAGAGAATCCTTGGAAACATTTCTTCGATTAAAATTAAATTCGACTGAGTGCTATTAATATCAATGGGGCTTAAGGAAGAAATATATCAGAATTAACTGGGTGTGCAAAGAGGTTGTGTCTGGATGTGCTAGGAATTAATGATGATCGAATAAGGGAATATAGTGGGTAAGATATAATATATTATAAGATGTTCTTAATAGGTGTTAAAAGGGGAGGGGGATAGTATGGGGGGTAGGACTGATCTTTAGGAAAAACATAATTTGCAATTTAATTACTCTCTGTCATGTAAATAAACGGATGATGAGGGTAAATTTGGTGGTTGCAAGAAACGTTGTATATGAATGTATAAGTTAGGATGCAATGTATCAAGTATCCGTTTGTCTGCTCCGTGAGTTTACTATGAGATTTTCATAGATATGTGAGGTACAGTACAGTACTTAAAAAAATTAATACCACCGGAGAAAATCAGTTAATGTACTACTTAGCCTACATTTGTTGTAGTAATTGGTCTGAAAATTATGTTGTGGCTTATTCGTGTTTGTATACACTTTAGGAAAAACAACCGTTGAAATATAGAATGAAATTTAAGAGTTATACTTTTTCAAACATCTTGAGAACCTGTAAAAATGTTGAAACATAGAATGAAATTTAAGAGTTATACTTTTTCAAACATCTTGAGAACCTGTAAAAATACTCCCTTGTATGTGTAAAGACCATCCTTTTCACTAAATTACACAAATAGGGCTATTTTATCTTTTTCTAAACAACTGTTAAATAGAAAGTATATTGGCATAAAAGCCTGAAGATGAAAGTATCATAGGGTCGTTCCTTTTTGAGGATGTTCTTTTCGAAATTTCAGGGGCTGCCTGGACGAGGCGGTAAAGGCGTGCTCGGTTCGCCCGGAAGGACGTGGGATCGAATCACCGTCAGGAAGTCGAAAAATTTAAGAAACGAGATTTCCACTTCAGGAGGTGCATATGGCCCTGAGGTTCACTCAGCCTATACCAAAAATGAGTACCAGGTTTAATTCCTGGGGGCAAAGGCGGCCTGGCGTAGAGCTAACCACACTAACCCATCACGTGCCGAGGTTGACAATGATGGAAGCCTTTACCTTCCACTCCTCCAAGGGCCTTCATGGCCTGTACGAAGGAGGCTTTGCTTTGTTTTGCTTTTCTTTTTGAAATTTCGCACTTAAATAATAAAAAATAACACGCATTTAGAAATAAAAATATTTTAAAAATTATTACTCTAAAACTTCATTAGATATTTCAACAGTATCTTTTCGTAACTTGTATATGAACATGAATAAACCGAAACATATTTGCATACCAATTTGTACCACAATTGTAAAGCCAGACGTTCATTGACTGAATTTTGCTGGTGGTCTTAAACTTTTATTAGGTACTGTAGGTTAAGTTATAACCCCTACTGTTTATGCAACTCTTCCTAAAAGAGATGGAAAGATGATGGATGAAATTCCTGGTCATAATGATTATAAATTACATGAGTATCGAAGGTAAGCACCGACCATGTTTGCCTACGTCGCACAGTGTGCCGAATCCCCGTTCTAGGTGGAAAAAATTAATAACGTCGTTAATAGTGCTGGGATCTTATTAAAAGTTGGCACTATACCGTTTTCGAGGTCGCTGAATTCATGTCTGGCATCGTCTAAAGTGTACGATGTTCGGGGGTAAATATATAGGGGTGAGGGGCAAGGGGAGGTTTGAAAAATGACCGAAAGTAACAAAAGAATCGTCCATTTACGGGAGTAAAAACACGATTTGGATATGTATGTTATAGTTTATAACAGTGGTAAACATACTATTTAAAACTGGATAAAATATGAATAACAATGAGAATTTCAGTCCAGTATTCTTGTTATACCTTATTTGAGGGAATAGACGAAGGCACTGTATGTAAGTTCTTCCAGATTGAAAAGTTATTTTAAATTGGTATTAAACATAGAACAAGGAAATATGAACAAAAAATAACATTTATTTTTTAAATAAAATATATTCGTCAAAACCATAAGAATATTTCTTTATAGCAAAATTTCATTTTCGAGTCCTGTTAATGACGTAGTTCTAGTAAAACACACCTTACACACGAAAACAATTATATATATTATTTCCATATAAAAAGTCAAGATTACACTCAGAAACATTTCGTAGAAGACGTGAAAGGATCATATTACATTATTTACAAGTAATTGTCTCATCAATCTCATCCCGTTCACAATAACAACATGTCCAATGTTCATTCGTCCCCTGATTCGTCTGTAGAGTCCAGAGAATCGTAGTCGTTGCTATACTGGTCTTCTTCATTTGATGTGAAAGGATCTTGGGAGTCAGTAAGTAACTCAGTAGCTTCCATAGGTAGATTACCAGGAGTTTTACGTGGCATTGTTCGGTACTTGTTTATTAAGGGATTTGATGTAATCAAAAACATCTTAAGCAAGTCTCTATTCGTTGAATTCCTGCTACATTTTCGAGTATGAAGTTCACGCAACCTCCAACAATCTTTATTTCTAGCTTCTTGAGCTTCTTCAGATAAAGTTCCTATTGGCACCAGAAAATGTTTAATTATTTGAGTAATGTGTACTAAAATGTTATGCACAGTTACGGGCATATAATACCATGGATATAGTTTAACATACAAAGCCGCAGTTTGCGCACCAAATTCCTTGAATTTATTCACATTTATTTCAGAGCCAGAAGAAAGAACAGCTAGTAATACATAATATATTTTTATTAAGCCTTCATCTTTTCCCGCTTGATCGAAAAGAATCTTCAGCAGCAAACGCGACTTCCTCCAAACTACGCGATTCGGTAATATCACAAACATTTTGCTTCTTCGTCTTTACGGACGAGTCCTTAAATTCCTTAGGGTGACGGCCGGCTTTGTCAGGGACACAACTTGTTTTCAGATGATACGCTGGATCAATGTCGTCTTGTTCACTTAACACGATCAAATCCGTCACATTTAATCTATCACAGAATTTTTCTCGGAATCGTTGTTCTCTTCTTCCTGCACTCTCCCATTTTTGTTAATATTACGGGATATCAATTTAATTTTGTTTCTTAGCTCCTGAAATTGAGTGTCAGTAAGAGTTGTAGGCTCTAATTTATCCATAACATATTGAAATATGACTTCTAAACGCCCCTCTTTACGACATGACCGCCACGCGTTGAAATATTCTTCTCGCGGTAACGCCCACATAGGCACTGAAAATAAGAAAATAAACCATCATGCACATTCGTGCGCAACCAAACCACTACAGATCCTGAATCTACATTAAATTTCTCATCGAATGACGTTTAATGTAAAGTGGCACTATGAGGCACTCATAAAGTTTTTTTCGAGCAAATCCTAAAAACAATCTAATTTTCTACAACTGCTTCCTTTTACAACGCACTGTAAATGATTTTTTCAGTGCAGAACGCTTGTATTATGCTTAAAAGTGAGAACATATACCGCTTTTCACTATTCCATGAGCCACAGAATACAAAACCTCGTTGAAATCACTAGAAACACAACGTTCGGCTCACTCTGACACCTCCTATCAACTGAGTTGATAACTGCCAGGAAGACGTTTCAGCACCTGTCCCCACCCTCGTACGCACCAGAAAGCGGAAAGAAAGACTGAAGGTCACCATCTGGTTTGTTCACTATCGAATGAGCCTGGTTTCGCTTTGATTTGCGACAGTGAATTTTTTCCACCTAGATATGGGATTCGACACACTGTGCGTCGTTTGGAACGGTGATTGTAGTTTGCTAACTAGCCTCTTCTTCTTCCTGGACTTTTTACAAATTTTCTTGGGTCGTCACTTGTGGGAATTTGGCTCAGAATTAAAGACGGATGCTCTTCTCCACGCCAACCCAAAGTAGAGGGATGTGTTTCTGTGGTGGTTGGTAGTGCGATGTGTTGTAGATGAAGAGAAATGTATCGAGACGAATACAAACAACCGATCTCCAAACTAGAAGTATTGAATAAACACAATTAAAATCCACGGCCCAACCGGGAAGTGAACACGGGGACCTCTGAAAAGAAGAACTGTAAGCAGACCACTCGGCCAAAGAGCTAGACCCCCAATCTAGCATATTCATGAATGAAATTCCTGCTAATAATGATTATAAATTGCATGAGTATCGAAGATAAGCAGCCTCTGCATTTGTCTGGTATGAAGGTTACTTTTCTTATAATATTAATCTCAAATATCATCCTTGACTTTGAAAGTCTAACAAAGTGCAATTCTGCGACGAGGGGGGTTGTGTGTGGATTTCAAAAATCAGTTACATGTCGTTTTGTGTAATGAATTCGCTATTTGATATCAATGTGTAATATTAAACATTGCACAGATTTATGTTTGTTTGGATGATTAACCTTTCATTTGAGGACTTTTATTTTTTATATCTATTATAATTGTGTAAGGCAAGTTGCCTTAACACCTTTGTATTTTATTTTTTTATTTTCAAAATCTTCCTCCACTCTGAGGATGCCAAAGACAAAGAATACCCAAACGATTTCATTCAAAAATAAAATTTAATGTAAAAGAATAAGTAAATTATTTCTCAGTCTGGCGAGTATAAGTGGTGTCTGAGTATCAAAAGAGAACCTCTGAGCGCTTTCAGCCCCCAGTCAATGAACTCCTTGGTACTGATGTTAAAGGTCTTCCTCAGTTCTATCGTTTTCTTAGGGACTGTCCCTCTCGCACCGATCATGAGACCCCTCACTTTTATGTCATCCAATTCGTATTTCTTCTGTGAAAGTAGGTAGGTAGATAGGCTGTTTTTCTCGGTCCACTTTGTCTGGTTGGTCGGAGTGTGTTTCAAATCTTACTGTGGGGTCTAATATATATAATTTCTTCCATTTAATTGCGATCATATCTATCCTTCTCGTGCTGCCATTTACTCCGACGCCATGGAATTCCTCATGCACATGAAATCATTTCTCACGGAGCGTCTTTGCTATGGATGACCTGATGTTGTGATGTCTAGTGTTTCGAAGAGCTTCACCGAAGGCCCAGGAACCCAAGACTTGAGGTAATGCTTCAGTCTCACTACATTTTCTGCAGCGGTTACCATCAAGGGTCCTTCCTGGTACAGCTCTTACAGGTGCAACGTTACATGCCATTTTCAGCGCATCTCTCCACTCCGTGCTAGAAAGGCCATCGTGGTTTCTAACCCAGCGGTTTGCAGCATTTATCATATGGTGAAAGGAGGAATAGCAGCTATTTACAAAATTTATCGTCGCCGCCGGGAAAAACCTCCTATGTGAAATATTTTAGCTTAGATCTTTGGCCGGTAAGGTTCTGTTATCTAAGGTGCAATATTGTGTGAATATTGTCAAGGCATTCTCGCTCTTCATAATGTATGTGCTGCGGGTCTGTATATCTCCAAAAATATTATCACATAGGAGGTTTTGTCCCGTAAACGACGATATACAAAAATACACACATATATACATACTCTCAAATTCATACAAATATTCTCAATACTATGTCTAGATGGTACAATATATTACAGAAGTTAACAGGAACGACCTGGGGTGCAAATGCTACAGTCCGTAGATCCACAGCTCTGGCTCTTTCGTACTCGGTTGCAGAATACTGCTGTTCTACATGGTTAAACAGTGCTCACACCAAAATAATCGACACGCAGCTCAATCTAGCAATGCGCCTCATCACAGCATGTATTCGATCTGCTAACACGCACTGGATATCCGTTCTAAGTAACATTCCACAGCCCACTGTAGCCAATAACATTCAGATTGTCCAGTACTATTCAGGCAGCGATTAAAGTCCAGACAACCATCATGGCGAACAGCAATCAATCTGCATGACAATCACTTCAAAATACCTGTGTTTATCATGAGTACTGCAGTGTGCGGTCGTGAAAGTCCCGCCAATCCTGCAGCAAGATTGTCATTCATTCTTCATGTTATCAGCGCAGATTTTTTTTTGCTAGTGGCTGAACGTCGCACTAACACATCGCAGATTTTCGGAGGTGCAAATGTCGGGAAGGTATCGGCCGTGGCCTTGAACAAGGTACAGTTCCAGTATTCGCCTGGTGTTAAAATGGGAAACCACGGGGAACCATCTTTACTGCTGCTGACGGTTGGATTCGAGCCTACCATGTCCCAAATGCAAGCTCACAGCTACGTGACCCTAACCGCTCGGCCAACTCGTTTGGTCAACGCAGATTAATACGAGCTGTAATTGAGTTAGTGTTACTCCAAAATCATTTCACAACCTTCTGATACTGCATCATTGACAGCTGAGGCAATTATCAGCATGTGCTTAACTGTGAATCGCAGTTGTATCGCATAATATACGAGCGTGCTCAATTTCGCAGCAATAAAAGCCCGATAACGAGGATTGATCCGGATCATAAAGTTTTACTACCCACATAATTATTACCAGTCACGTGACCTAACTTTAGGAAGCCATGTTGATTTACTCCTGTAAATTTGACGGAAATGAACGAAATGTGTTTTAAGCTGAGCGAGCGACATGTTAATTTATGATCATAATATTAATACTCCATCTTCATTAATAATATCTTAAAATCATTATCCATCGAATTTGTTTGTCATCAATAGCTTTCTAACTCTACATATATAAGTGACACTTTATTCTCTTAACTTTAATTCTTGTATTTCTTTTACCACTTCCCCTTCAAACTGGTGGGATCGTAGGGACAAATTGCATCGAACTCTAGAGTTAGCCGAGTTTTACGGTCGACTGCCCTTCCTGACGCCAACTAGTTGAGGTGGTGATAGTGGTGGAGATCATTGTTATAAGAGAAAGTACAACTAGGTAACTATCTTCTATAAATACTAATCAGAGGGAAACAATGGAAGGGATCTGACACTTCGAAAAATGTAGGTATCGAATAAAGAAAACAGTGTCACAAATGGAGGGAAAATTAAAGACTCTCTAAGCCTAGTAAAGCTAACACCATTGGATCGGAAAAGAACTAAGGGAGGTCAGATAGGATAGCCGAAATTGAGGAGCTTGGCACATGTAAGTTAAAGCAATGCCAAGACCCACTTATGGGCCCAGTGTTCGCCAACCTGCGCTCGTAAGTTGAGAGGCCCTGGGGCTCTTATGAGAGGTAGGAGATACCGTGGATGTTATTCTACCGCCCCACCCTCAAGGGGACTGACGCTAACCATATATAGAGAAATTCATTCATTCTTTTGTGTTTCTGTGGTGTTTAGTAGTGTGTGCGGTGTGAGAAAAGAGGAGTGTGTTAAGAAGAAAGAACATTCACTTCCGGAGTCAAAGGAACTGGAAAGACAAGGTTATAAATCTGCGGATCGCTACGCTTACCACTCAGTAAAGTTGCCGGACGAGTAACTTTCGTTTCTTATACTTACCTTATATGATTATACCACAATATATGTCCCTGCACATGTCTTCATCCAGCATTTTTGTTGCCAACAAGGCCTTCATAACAATGTCATCGTTTCCACTTTTCTGTGCTAGTGATTATTATCGAAACAATGTATGTGCTACATCCAGCTAATGCACAATATATTCCTAGTTAACATCCTTCACAATTCCGTTTATCAAAAGCTGGCCTGAAAATCGAAACTACTTAATAACAATGCCATCTTAAAACAAAATATTTTTGGCTGCAGTCAGGAATACTCTGCATTTACGTTATAACGGATAAGATTTCTATCTTCGTTAATAATAATAATAATAATAATAATAATAATAATAATAATAATAATAATAATAATAATAATAATAATAATAATAATTGTTCCGTGGATTTCTTGGAACGCAGAGGTGTAAGAAAGTGCTGGTGTGAATTTGTGGACAGAGAAATGATGAGAGCGTAAGTTAAAACACTAAATTTTGGAACGTTATTTCTTTCCTTTTTTTAGTTTCGAAAATTTTATAGGTAATCTGAATAATCAGCAACAAATAACAGTTAAAGAGCTCGTCAGCTCGGAAGACGAGGGTGGACAATAAGCCCAAAAATTAGGAGAGAAGATTTTCGACATAGTAGTTTGTAAAGGAATGAGCATTGTAGCTGTAGGTAAGGGTGTATTCTGCCCGCAGGCACGTCCGAACCTCCACAGAGCTGTGCCTGAGTTTACGTACAGTAGGGTGGCCAGTTCCTTTCCGCTCCTCCATTTCCTTACCGCCACGAACAGCGCTTGGTAACCCATCCAAACCTTGACCACGCCCAATGTTGCTTAACTTCGGAGATCTCACGGGATCCGGTGTTTCAATACGGATACGGCCGTTGGCGAATTGTAGCTCTAAAGGTACATTATTTCAAAGAGCATATTCGCTCCACTCACTTACATCGTATAATGATTTGAGCTTCAATCCCGCCTCTTAAAGACACCAGTTTCTTACACAAATTTACACTAGATAAACTTCAGAAACGGTGTTTACTGTCACTTCAACTCGACAGTCTAATACACACACGTCTGTAAATAAAGATAACTTGTTTTTTGCTAGTTGTTTTACGTCGCACCGACACAGATAGGTCTTACGGTGACGATGGGACAGGAAAGGGCTAGGAGTGGGAAGGAAGCGGCCGTGGCCTTATTTAAGGTACAGCCCCAGCATTTGCCTGGTGTGAAATTGGGAAACCACGGAAAACCATTTCAGGGCTGCCGACAGTGGGGTTCGAACCTACTATCTCCCCAATACTGGATACTGGCCGCACTTACGCGACTGCAGCTATCGAGCTCGGTAAAGATAATTTAAACAGGGGCAATGAGTGCCCATTCTAAATGGCCTTAATGTACAAACTAACAGGGTTTAAGACAATCGGCCATGAACAAAATGCTACGAAGCGAAACACGTGCACTCCTTTTGAAATGCTCTTAAAGTACAACATGGGCTTATGGCCCGAACTTGCAGGGGCTAAGCCTACACTACAGAGGGGTGACTAGATGCGAAATATTAAGTACGAGAACAGTTTTGAAGAATTTAGAATTTTAGAAAATAATAGTCACCTCCGTACCAAGTTGAATGGGAATTAATAGTGGGTGAACGCTCCTTATTCCCTAAGTTACATATTTCCCAGCAAGGATTTGAACAATATCTTCAGACTTGCCTGAAAATTTACATTTAAAAGGTGATATTAAACTTTATAATTTTTACATTCAGAAAGAAGTTTGAAATCTACCCCTCAAGTTAACTGCCTGGAGCTATCACATGTTAAAAGATGTCTGCCATCACCTCAGTTGCTGGACCTTCCCACGACGGCAAGGCTGCACCTGCCTTCTATTACGCCGTACACACTTGGAAAGAAGAGGTGAAGGTGAAAATATGCCCTAAATCGCCCAGCTTTTATAGCAACTCAGAGGGAAAGTTCCAGAACATTCTTGACCTAAGCAGAATGACTGTACACACCCCCAGTTTTAATTGGCTAGAAAATATACACAAAACTTCCTGATTTGTTGATAACTTGAGGAAGAAGGGAGCCTAGAAATGCTGGTAACCTTAGCACATAAAAACAATCTAAAACGATTAAGGTTTACCAATATTGAAATTTGATAATTCCCTTAAAAATTAATAGTCCATCCTCCAGCCAGGCGGTGTACATAAGCCGACAGTAGAGACATCTAAAGACTAAAGGTACAAATATATTCAGATATATAGTTTAGGATTCACAGCACAGATG
This sequence comes from Anabrus simplex, assembly GCF_040414725.1. Lineage (NCBI taxonomy): Eukaryota > Metazoa > Arthropoda > Insecta > Orthoptera > Tettigoniidae > Anabrus > Anabrus simplex. The sequence goes on from NC_090265.1 coordinate 197,082,453, forward strand.
GCCTTCCAGAAGGCGCGCAGTTCAACTGGAATGAGTGCCACAATAATAATAATAATAATAATAATAATAATAATAATAATAATAATAATAATAATAATAATAATAATAATAATAATATAATTGGCATTACGTCCGACTAACTATTTTCGGAGATGCCGATACGCTGGGGTTTAGTCTTGCAGGAATTCTTTTACGTGCCAGTAAATCTACCGACTCGAAGCTGACGTATTTGAGCACCTTCAACTACCACCGTACTGAGCCAGGATCGATCCTGCCAGGTTGTAGTTAGAAGGCCTTCAATCGTCTGAATCCGGCCTCCATCTTCTCTCGTTTGCTGGCAGTGTAATATTGTTCCAACATTTGCATGTTTTTGGCGATGCTGAAATGGGCTAGGATTGCAAGGGTAGCGACTATGGGACCGTTATTTTATAACCACAGCATTCTCGAGCTGCCAGTGGTAGAGTCCGAATCCATGATCTGTCAAATGCAAAATTAACATTACACGACCCGTACTATGCACTTAAGCCTCTCAGTAGTCCTCTTTCTATTATTATACTGCCATTCTGAAAAACAATACACACCGCGCAGAATTTGTTCACGTGGTCCTCACTTAGTATTTTTTACTGCTAATTTAATCATTTTAGGTTTCTTCTCAAGTAAAATATTACACAAACATCATTAATCATTCAGCGTTCAGTCTGCAAGCCTCTGCGAATTTATTAAACGCCTCCACAATCCACTATCCCTTTTTTTACTAGTACTGTGACCACGTTAAGTGCTCCTTCAATTATTACTAAGTCTAACCATCGTCGTCTTAATACCCCTCTACTTTTCTTAACCTCCATGAAGAATCCATCCGTTTTCTGGGTTGCCTACACTCATCCATTCGCTTCACATGATCCCACCACAGAAACCGCTTTATGCGAACAGCTTCATCAATCGGGTTCATTCCTAATTTAGCCTTTATTTCCACATTCCGAGTACCCTACTGCCATTGTTCCCAAATGTTTGTGCCAGCGATCATTGTCGCTACTTTCTTGTCTGTTACTTCTAACTTATGAATAATTTGTTCTGAGTTCACCCAGATTTCACTCCCGTAAAGAAACGTTGGTCTGAAAACAGACCAGTGTAAAGATTGTTTCTTCCGGGAGCTGACATCATTCTTACAGAATACTGTTGATCGCAACTGCGAGCTCACTGCATTAACTTTGTTGCACCTTGATTCAATTTCATTCACTATGTCACCATCCTGCGACAATATACCTCGTAAATATTCGAAATGTTCTACATGTTTCAGTTTTTATTCCTAACCTCACACTCAGTTCTCTTAGGTGTCTTTCCTACTGGTATCACTTTAGACTCTGAAAAGCTAATTTTATATCATAATCCGTGTACACCAATTTCAGTTTGAAGATATTGACTGCAGGCAGTCATAACAAATTTGTCGGCATAAACCAAACTGGGTACCACATTTCCAGCTAACTGAATCCCTCCCTGTCACTTCATACTTTTCAGCAGATGAACCATGAAACTATGAACAACAAAGGTGAGAGATTACAGCATAAACTAATCCTTGTAAGTACCGTGAACTCATGCTACCATAAATTATCAGTGCAACCCAATTGTCAACGTAAATGCCTTTGATTACTTTCAATAGTCTTCGCTTAATCCCATAGCCCTCCTTTACGGCTAACATCCTTTTATGCGGTACTCTGTAATATACCTTTTATCGATCTAAGAAACTTAAACCTAATTGTCTTCTCCGCACGTAGCATTTTTAGTTACCTGACGCAACTGTAAATCTGATCTTGACAGTCTCTCTGTGGTCTGAAACCACAATGTTTTTCATCCAACAGTCTCAACCACCGATCATGTCCTCCCTTCCAAACTGCCAGAGAACACCTTGCTATGCATACTGATTAATCAAATAACTCGATAGTTGTTGCATCCTTCCTACAATTTTCGTCGAATCAGGAGATACCTTACTAACTTTCCAACCTAACCTTATTACACTATGAAGCCGTTTAATCCATGCATTTCCACTTGATTTCATCGTTTCAGGTCTAATTTCATATATTCCTGCTGCCTTATGACAATGGAGTTTATGTACCATCCCTTCCACTAACATCATTGTCCTCTTCCTTTCTAAGATTAGTACCCTACTGTCCAACAAAGTTTCCCTGTCCCCTGATCTAGGCTTTCTTTCTTCTCACGACTTCTTCGTGTATTCAACAAAAAATTGTTTTCCGTTGTTTCCTTCATCTACGTACACTCTCTGTCTGCATCACTCCTTATTTCCAGTAATTTGTGATACGCCTTCCTTCTACGTTTAGAAGCTTCCCTCCTTCATCATATCACAAAGAGGTTCGCTTTTTCCAGTATTAACACACAGCAGTTCCTAGGCATTCCCTTGCTGTTTCCACTGCAGCATCCCTACATATTATCCATTCAATTTCTATATACTGAACCTGCTTACTGTCTATTGTTTGGACTTTTCTCTAATATTGTCTATGTACTTCAGCCTAATTTCCCCGACCTGTAGATTCCCTACCCTTATTCGTCTACATACAGATTTCACTTTCCCAATCCTGGGCTTAGATATACTTGGTTCACTACAGATGAGATAGAGGTCTAAGTTATCGGAAATTCCCTTGAACACCCGTACGTTACCTACACATTTCCTGAATTCACATTCGGTTATGATACAGGCTATTACGGATCTGGTGCCCCTACCCTTTCACATGTAGCGGCGAACAGCCTTATACATGAACAATGCATTCCTAACTGCTAATCCCATACTAGCACGGAAGTCCGGTAAAAGATTCCCATTCCCAATCATTTCATTAACTTCCCCACATTTACCCATGACCCTCCCATATCCTTCACTTCTATGTTCTAGTCTTGCAGTGAAATCGCCCAATAGCTCTATCCTCTACTTCCCGTTGTCACTAACTACGATATCACCCGGTGTTTCAATAAGGTCGTCAACTTCATACTGATCTACACCCTCACATGGTGAACAGACTAAGACGATTCTCATCCTAATTCCTTCAACTGCTAACTCTGCCCACATCCTTGGCTCATTTAAGTACATTCATAAAACGAAAATTGTTGCGTGTAATAGTATTGCTAATTAACAATATTTCCAACACTCTGCTCTTACCCTTTTAACGGCTGTTAACAGCACTTTATAATTTCTTCTCTTCCTCTTTTTCCGAATACCAGTAAGTCCAAACCCATCCATAAGCATCCACTTTGCACTCAGCCAGTTCTGCTTTCTTTCTTCCATAAGCCCCTATAATATTGATAGTGGGCCGATGACCTTACATGTTAGGCCCCTTTGAACAACAAGCATCATCATCATCAACAACATTTATAGTTCCCTATCCAATTCCATTCCGTTCGCCAACTTGTTCCCAAGGAGTCCAACACCTGTCATTGGAAGTACGACTCCGTTATTATTATTATTATTATTATTATTATTATTATTATTATTATTATTATTATTATTATTGTTGCTGTTGTTGTTGTTGTTGTTGTTGTTGTTGTTGTTGTTCCGGCATTTCCGTGGTTCACAGAGGGATAAGAACCGTCTGGGTTAAATGGCTGGACAAGGAATTAACTAGAGCAGAACTTAACACAACAAATTTGGAAATTTTATTTCTTTCCTTTTGTTAAAATTGAGTGATAGAAAAATCTGAATGAATGCCCAACAAATATAACAGGTTATTAATGAGCTCATCTGCTCCAACAATATCAGGGTCTTAGAAGTCCGAAAATTAGGTAAAAAATCTTGTGACAATCCCAGGCAGTTAATTTACATAGAAGAGAACCTTATTGTTCTTGACAGGTACGATATGTTACAAGAGCACGATTTTTTCACAAAATATACACTAATCAGGAGTCTGAGCTCCAAAATACCATCGTCTAGCCTTGCAGAGGCATCAGTTTCAGCACTGGAGCTATTGAGACAAGACGGCCCTAAAGCGCCCGGCTTTTATAGTACCCTAAGGGGAAGCTTCCAGTACTCTTTACTGATAGGCTGGATACCAGTGCACACCCCCGGTTTTAATTGGCTAGAGAACATATTCCCAAGTATCTGACAGGTTGATTACAATTAAGGAGAAACCAGCTGTAGTGTTGACAACTTCAGTACATAAACAAATCAATCCTCAGAAAAGAAAAGGTTTGCCAACGCCAAAAATAAATATTACTCTTTCCAATGGTTAAAATTTAGTCCACAAGAGAGAGCAACTAAACCTTTGGTAGAGACACCTAACTCTAGAAGACGAAAGTTTCCGGGTGCTATTAAACTCAAGTCTATTGACATAGATGGCCTTAGAAAAGGCGTGCAGTTTGAATAGCCGGGAATGTGTACCGCTGGTACAGTTATTATTATTATTATTATTATTATTATTATTATTATTATTATTATTATTATTATTATTTAGCTTCATGCACCTTTTATCTAGTTGAAGTACGAGTAATGATAAATGCAAACTGGATGCTGTAATGCCTAGTGAAGGTCTTTTCATAGTGGATGGCCGATAGATTACTAGCACGTATGTAAGGATAAGGCCCTGCCTAAGATGATTTCTCGACCTGTCCTGGAATCGAACCGGAGACCCCGTGTAGCAAAGTTAGAAACGTTAACCATTTAGCCATGGAGCCGGACAGTGGATGGAAGGAATATGTGTTTTGTGGCGAAAGAATGCCACTCCATCTCAAGTCGAAAATATGACTGACTGTGGTGCGACCATTTGGGCTGTATTGAGGTGAACGTTGACCACCAGTCAAAATCACTGAACACCAGTTACATGTCACGGAAATGAGAATGCTCCACTGAACGATGGTCATATCCTCCAACAACCATGTCAGAAACGGCACAATACTGCAACAAACGGGTACTGCGTCAATTATAAAACTACTGATAGACAAACGCCTACACTCTGTGTAAAATTACCAGTTTCATCCTCCATTTTGACGTCACATCAGAGGGCGACTAAAGCGGTAGTGACAAGGTACAAAAAAACTCAGACACAAAGATTGTCGATCTGAGATCCATCGGCACAAAAATCACACAAGTAGGCTTTAAATGACCTGCGAAGTGGATCTGCTGTGGAACAACGCTAGGAAGACGATTATTAATGATGTTCTTCTAAATTTGAGTGTTGAAGGTAACATTGTATTTTCACGAAACAGTTGTCAATAAAGAGTGCAGAACGAAGAGAATAGAAGCTTTTTAGGTATAGTGTTACACAAAAAGGCAAAACCTGAGATGGGTAAATCGGATCCCATTTGAGGAGGTATTGAATTCAGTTGGTGACAGAAGCTTGATTTGGCAAAATTTGACCGAAGAACTAGATTGATAGGACACGTCTCGAGACTCTTAGGACTGTTTCATTAAGTTTTAGAGAAAAGTGTAGGGGATTGGAACCAAGGTACACTAAAGCATAAATGTAATGGGCAGATTAGAGTAGAAGTAGAATGAAATAATTACGTAGAAATGATATAGCACAGGGAGCAGCATCAAACCAGTCTATCTAAATCATTTATTGCATGTGTTTTAACGTTGCACTTTATTAGATATTTTAGCTGCCATTGGGTAGGAAAGGGCTAGGACTGGGAAAGAAGTGGACATTGTCTAAATTTCAGCTCCAGCATTTGCCTAGTGTGGAAATGTGAAACCATGGAAAAACACCTCCAGGGCATCCGGCGGTTGGGTTTGAACCCACTATCTTCCGAATGCAAACTCACAGCTACGTCTCTCAAACAGCATAGCCAACTATTTCGGTCACTATTATTATTATTATTATTATTATTATTATTATTATTATTATTATTATTATTATTATTATTATTATCCCTGGCTCTTTTCCCAACTTATTGGTTTCAGCACTTGATGCAGATTTGGCCCAGTTTTATGGCCGGATGCTCTTCCTCACACCAACTTTTGCTTTGGTAGTGTGTTGTGTTGAACGTAGATGAAGAGAAGTATACTACGTTGAACACAACCACACAGACGACGAGCCATTGGAATTAACCATAATTAACCATACGCAATTTAAATTCCTGACCTGGCTGGGAATCGAACCAGGGGCTCTCTGAACCGAGGGCTAAGACGCTGACCATTCAGCCATGCTATCGTATTATTATTATTATTATTATTATTATTATTATTATTATTATTATTATTATTATTATTATTATTATTATTAGGCCTTTGTTGGTAAGATATAGTGTTTACAGTGCGCTATGTCTTCTGGTATGGGCTAGAATAAAATTGTTACTTTCATTGACCTGTCTCACTTATACTTGGCTTTGACAATATGAAAGTGGCTGAGGTATGAGTCACGCTAGTAATGCCATTTCTTATGCAGCCAGACCCTGCTATGAATGGTGTGAAAATGTTGCTCATAGGGTCGGTTGGTGCACGCATTTCAGTGGGCTGGGCAGACGGATGTGCAATAGCAGCTACTGACTCGGTGAGGAAAGCAACGGGAAACCACCTCACTCCTCATTTCCCTAGTACGCCTCTTCAGTGACAACTGGGCCATCTATGACAGCTAATGGTGAACCTGTTGAGGATCCAAGCAGCCTTCGGGGTGAATACCCAACATACATATACCGACATTATTATTACCGGTACTATTATCGTCTTTATAACTCTAATCCATCTCAGTGTTGAAACCCCGCTCTACAATCTATGAAACACGTACACGCTGGTGTGATAGTCTTGCCACGGAAATTGCAGTCGTTGACGAGCTCCGTCAAAAGCCCATAATTCCTGAAATGTCAAGATGTTTGTTTTCATGTGAATAATATATCAGCATGTATTCAATTATCTCTCCATGTGACACAAATGATCCATAATTTTACTACCTGTGGGAGACTCTGCTGACTTAGTGGCTATCCGTTGTAATTACGGGCACTATCAAGATTAGATTCGGTACCGAGATAGTTACAATGGGCATATAGATAATTCCTCACCCCCTGATGGTGGTGGTGGTGATTATTGTTTTAAGAGGAAGTTCAACTAGGTAACCATCCCCTGATGTCGAAGTAGGTTGGGGTAGGTACAAAACTATATGTTGTTCATAATCCGAGTGATTGTACCAACAGTAAGGTCTTTCAGCAATTGGTATGCTGTGCGTGGGCGAGTCAAATTAAAACCATAAAAATGTAATAACGATTCGAAAAGTCACGCCATGGCACCAGTTCCAGTGCAAAATGACCGCCCTACTTCAAATTCGTACGAAAGAAGAACAGAGCTCTATTTTTCAGTCTGGGAGTAGTCAAGGCGAAACCTATTGAACTCAATGAAGATTCAACGTGTCTCAACAGCAACATGAAAATGAAGTTTACGGTGCTCGATCTCATACTGCTCAGTCAACAGATCTGACTAGCCACGACCTCCATTTGGATTGTCTTCCATATTTATCAGACCTTACTCTAGTGATTACAACATGCTTGGGCCACTTTATTGCATGTGTTTTAACATTGCACGTTAATTACGACGTTCTGTTCAGATGAAGAAGTTGCTGCGCAGGCAACAAAAGAATTTTTCTTCTTCTGGAAAGATCCATGCACTTAAAGGTTTTGCAGTTGACTCTCACTCGTATATAACTCTTATAATGTTCCATAACATTTCCTTTAGGTAATGATAACCTTTTCTCAACGTGTACTGAGTGCTTGGAAATATTGATGGAAACCATTTATCGTTACGTATCTTATGCATATTTACAGTAACTTCTGGAGCTTTGGGGATCGTTGCCTTCTAGCGTGTAACTCACTGCACTTTTTGGTTAGAAAAGCACATTGGTGTTAATATGGTTCAAAGCATCACACGTCTGGTTCACATACATACATTAGTTGCTAGTGAGAAGTCTTGTCCACAGGATAATGATGGAAAGTTAGTCTTTAAGAAGAGTGAAAAACATCTGTCTCTGATAAAAAAGATGTGTTACTTTTCAGAACATCTATCATCGCCAGAAATCACGAAATTATGAAAAATCACTTTTAATTTGTATCATGAACATTGAATAAACTACGAGTCAAGATACTTATTAGAAAAGTTTACAGTATCTAAATCAAAATCGAGTTCTGTTGGTGTGAAAACCTATACAGGAAGATCATATTTGTAAAGCATAATTGTTCAAACATGTGTTATTTCGTAGTGGTTATATGAGGAAAGCAATGGCAAACTACCTCACTCCTCATCTTGCCTAGTACGCCTCATTTTGGTGCTGCCATTGGTTTTTGGGGTTTCCTTATAACCGCATAACATTTGGTGGTGCTATTTGAGGATCCAACCAGCCTGTGGGCTGATGACCTAACAGACAGATATGACCATCATCATGAAAGAGTGAATCTTTGTGTATAAGTAGGGACAGTAACTCGTTCTCCATTAACTGCTCATGATGCAAGTTGAAAGTCTTTGATCATCTACAGACCTATATAAAAGAAGAGTTTTGTCTGTACGTAGCTCAGAATTGAAAAAAGAGTGGTATTTCTGTATCGGTTGTCTCCATAGTAACAAGGAAATGTACTTTTCCTTTTTCAGTCATTTACGTCTGTCTGTCTGTCTGTCTGTATGCACGCGTATCACAAGGAAATGGCTGAAGATAATTTAAACAAAATCGGTTTGTAAAGTCGGGAAATGAGGCTCTAAAATCTAGGCTGTAAATAATATTCATGCTGAGTGAAATTGTATTTTAGGAGAAGGCCATAAATGTAGTTCCCGAAAATCTATGTTATTAATGGTCTTATCGATAAATATTACATGAGTAAACATATGTATAATTAAATTTCCGATCATTTATGTACTATACAGTTTTGCCGTACCGGCTATGATAACAGAGATATTCATTTCGATTTTTGTTGGCAGGTCCATATCAACGCCGAACCACGAGAAAATGGGTAAGCAGAATTTGATGAAAATTGGTATGTAATGTCAGAGAATAAATCACTATAGTTTAGGCTATAAATAAATTTATTCACGCTGGATGAAATGGTAGTTTAGGAGAGGCACCTAAAATTTAGCTTTTAAACACCAATGTTATTGGTCCTACGTAAAAGTACTACATATAGAGAATACAATTACCGATAACTTATGTCTTATACAGTTTTACGATACTGACTATGATAACGTAATGAATGAATTTAGACTTTCTTTGCTTAGTTCATCAACGCTGAGCATTGCTAGCATGGCAATATTGTTCAGTCGTCTTACTGGCGATGGTTTTTTCATGATGGTCTTAAGGTGTAAACCGCGTTTTCATCGGTCCATATCGACAAGGAAAACTGTTAAGATCATTGTAAAATATAAAAAGAATAATAAAGTAACGAAGAATAAGACCAGAGGGAGTAATGAAAGGAGGGAGAACTTCCTTTACATTATGTTCTTTAATACTACAGAGTCCGAAGAAGAATAAATGTGAGGGCCTACAATATCAAAAGCTCAAAAAACTGATCGACAATAACATTACACTGACCATTTTTGCGACGTGTCTTATATCCTCTGCTCCCACTCATCTCCGATAGAGGAATTACTGCTGCGTCACAACTAAAACAACATGCCTAGAAATTGGCGGCAAGTGGCTGGGGAGTTAGACAACTTTGCACGTGCTGTATTAATTTTTTCTAACGATATGGACAATATAGTCCTTTCGTGACTTCGAAGTGGGGTAGGTTCCTCGCAAGATTATTTGACCTAATAATAACAACAGTAATTATTATTATAGTAATAATAACAATAACCATTGGTTTTCTTGTACGAAGGGATAAAGGAGTAACACCTCTTTAAATATACTTGGTCCAGATGGAATCGTTTGTTAGTAACACGTACGGGCGAACACGGAGAAGGGGGCGATAAGATCGTCTTGGGGTTAATAAAGAGGATAACTGTACCATCGTTGGGTAAATGATTATGCGTGCGTAGAAGGATAAGGGTTTTCACGAGATCTGTCAGTTCCATAATTAATCGTCATGAAACAGTGTAAGAGAGAAAAGAAACCTTAAGGTATGTAGAGAAGTTTACTTGGAACGAGGAACCTCCAACAGAGGTTTGATATCCTCGGTATGACAACTCAGATAGAGGGAACATATAGAATAATGTTATTCCATGATAGTCGCCAACTATCTATGAATAGACGGAAGAAGTAGAAGGAGAAGAAGAGTTGTTGATTTTACTTACCACTAACTATATTTTCCATTTTCAAAAACGTCCAGTTACTGAAATTTTGCCCAGCAGGAATTCTTTTGCCTGACGGTAAATCTTTCTCTGTCGTATTTGAGCACACTGTTGAAACACACAGTACCATCCCTTAAGTATATGGAAAATGCTCAAAAGTCGTCACATTGTTCTTATCGAGGTAAATTTGAGCAAATGTAGCGGATGAACATGTGTGTTGTGCAGAAGAAACTAATAATTCTTCGTCTATGTTCCTTGATTTGATTTGATTTGATTTGATTTGATTTGATTTGTTTTGATTTGATTTTGATTTGATTTGATTTGATTTAATTTGATTTGATTTGATTTGATTTTTATCAACAACAGAGTTATTAATTCTCGAATTACAGATGATATAATACATTCAAATAATAACAATATTAACAGCACTTACTACTACTAATTATAACTAAGCTATATATAATATATACATATTTACAAAACATATCGTCGCTTCACCGGTAAAACGTTGTATCCCACAAAGCTCTTCCTATCCATTATTCTCCTTAAGACTGGTCACGCCTCCCAGCCACATATGGATACGCAGTCCATCATAACAATGTCCGTTGTGTTCGTTTTCCTATGTCAACGATTAAACGAAAATGAACCTTACATGCATTGTACAATAGGAGTGCGTAAATACGTAATGCAAACGTACATTCCTACAGTACGGTACTGTAAGGTTCATTTTCCTTTACACATGGGCATAGGAAAATGAACACAACAAAATTTGTTCTGATGGACTACATATCCATACGTGGCTGGGAGGCGTGACCAGTCTTAAGGAGAATAATTGATAGGAAGAGCTTTGTGGAATACAACCTTTTACCTTTTCAGCGACGATATAAAGAAGAAATGAAAACAGAGAAGTGTTAATACATTTGAAATGACTGAAGGAAGGATAACATCCAGTTACCAAATTCACAGAACAAGATACGAGGAACATACTGTATATGAAGCGTCCATAAGGTGTCTGCGAATTTCCCTAGCTGACGAGTGAAATATATCCACCATCCTGCTAATTCCGTTCAAAGAGAATGGACATACTTTACTATTGTCCGGACTGAGTTATTGTTTACAGGGGCATGTTTTACATTTACATTCACTTCACAGACAGTTATGCTATGGTTCTTTCGGTTAACATCAGGTTTCATCTTCATAGATTATAATATTCATGAAATCAGCATCTTGATCAGCCATATTGGTCCTACTCGTGCTTTTTCTGTTCACCATTAACTTTCTATGGAACAATTGATGAGAAAAGAGACATATGCTCACGTAATTAATGCCTAGTTCTAATTGATATTCTGCTCATACATAGTCCAAATATCAAATGTGTTCATAATTTTTCCTCTTCTACGCTTATACAAGGTATAAATATATTTTCTTCATTAATGCCTCACAGACACTCTCTCAAAGTCTCCCAAGGATATTTACATAGGGAAATACCGTTACAAACTTGATATCTGCACGTATATTTCAAACTAATACGTAGGTTAAAGAAACACGTGAAATTTACCAGCAACAATATCCATCACGGTGGAACTATGGGTACTACCAGAAAGTGAAACTGGAATATCCCATGCGGTGTTCCTTTCCATGTATTTAAACCATTATTCTAGATTTGTTAAAGCAACTAATAACAGGGTAAACACATTTTGGGATATCAGTCCTTTATAATATGTCCCTAATTGGTTCTTTTTGTTAAGAAGGAAGCCGTATTTTGTAGTGTCTACTTAGTTACTGTAATTGCTTGGCTTTTTCAGTCTCATAGTGTGTATTTTTCACAGGTACGTTAGAGTGTTATACGTATTTATATTTAGTGTTCTCGACGGACTGAAAACCCTAATGATTATCAATATGAAGTACAACTAGATCATCAAGAAATAAAGTTTGAAAACAAAACACCATTAGGGTACAATCTACAGACTATAATAAACGAAACAGTATTTTGTTATGACTGATTTTCTATGTATGGACATAACTTATAGCTTTTTATAAACACGGAATTGAAAAAACCTTAGAATAAACCTGTGTTTTTCCTACAAATGAATCTCAACAAGTAGCATATGCCAACAATTCAACAAGAATTTCAATTGTAGGCTTGAAAAACGTTCTGTACAACGGAGGATATTACGAATCGGTACAGTTAACCTACGGACTACTTCAGATTTTGTGAAACAAAAGAATTCTCCAAATGGGAATCAAGACATTAAATTGGTTAAATTCAACAACATGGTTATAACATGGCAATTTTTGGAACCTTATCTCCAACTTACGATTGTTAATTTTACTGAGTACTGTCTGCCTCTGGTTTCTAATAAACCGATGTGTAGCATAACTGGTTGAGGTTGTCAGCGTTGTAGGGTCGTTTCCTGGTATTATTGGTTGGCATTTAAGAATGTTTAAATGTGAAGAAATGGAACCAGAACATTTATTCGCACTAGATTCTCTTCAAGGCGGATGTGATTTAATTCGCAGTCGATACATCAGGAATTGGTGAAATAAAATGTTCGTTTGTTAGAGAAAAACTATCTGTTGTTAAAATGGGAAGCCTAGGAAGCAATCATCAGTGATGTCGACGGTGTTATTTTACCCACCATCCCCTAAATGCAAGCTCACGCCTTCACGACCTTAATAGTATTGCTTAATATGTTGGAGAGAATTCTGACGACTCTTGTAGTATAGATTCGTGTAATTTGCAAAAAAGTATTTTATATACTGGTGATAGGAATGTAACTTCGTGCATAAGCATAGCTCAGTCTATCGAATGTAAAGAATTTCATAACCATAACATTTTTCTCAGTATTTCACTCTTTGCCATCTGTTTTCTTCAAATAAACCTCCTCACTAGACTGGGACGATCACCTGCAATTTATTAGAGTAAAATAGTACCTACTAGAGGTGTATTGAACAGACTACATGGAATAATTCCTGATTCTAAGTTAAAGTGTGTTTACTATGCTTTAATTCATAACCATCTATAATACACTAATGTTGTATGGAGATGCTGCACCCAAGTATAAAATATCAGAACTTAAAATTCTTCAAAATAAAGCACTCAGAGTCCTTTATAGTTTTCGATTCTTAATGACCAGACAAATAATGTACTCATCAACCGTCATTTCTCGGGTTAGGTTATCTATTGAACACGCTTTGGTAACACTTGCCTTCAAAATTAAACATAGTTTGGCTCGGTAAAGAATAAAATTCAAATTCATCACTAATTCATCTATTCATGATCATGCAACACGGCAATCTTGAAACTTACATTCCCCTATAATGAAAACAAAAAAGCAAAGCGATGTCATCTCCGGACAGGCCATGAAGGCCCATGGAGTGGTGGAAGGTAAAGGCTTTCACGATTCATAACCTCGGCACTTGAGGGAGTAGAGTGGTTAGCTCTACGTCCGGCCGCCTTTGCCCCCAGGAATTAACCTGGTACCCATTTTTGGTGTAGGCTGAGTGAACCTCAGGGCCATGTGCACCTCCGGAAGTGGAAATCTCGTTTCTTAAATTTTACAACTTCCTGACGGGGATTCGAACCCACGTCCTTCCGGGCGAACCGAACACGCCTTTTTCGTCTCGGCCAGGCAGACCCTCTAGAATGAATGAGTATAATACTAACGGTGTATTGTACAGGGCTATAATATAATTGAATTCCACTCCAGATCCGATAAAATAAAAGCTTGTCAGAATTTCAATAAATTAAAAAGATGTTGATGATGATGATGCTTGTTGTTTTAAGGTGCCTAACACTGAAGGTCATCGGCCCCAAATTAAAAATAAGTATTAAGAAACATTTATGTACAAAATATATTGCTCTTGGATTCAATTGGTTTAAATTAACTTATTGTCAGGTTTCATTTCAACCGTATGGTTCTGTTTATATGAACTTCTAAACACTTAATTGTATCCTTGTAAAATGATGTATTTTAGATTTAAATCACTATACATTATCAGCTCTGAATTATCCGGTTAGGTTATTTATTGAATACGCTTTGGTAACACTTGCCTTCAAAATTAAACATAGCTTGAACTAATAATAATAAGCTAAAAATTTAAAACTAACCCCATGGTACTACAGCTCTGAAGAGCCTTCGCCTACCAAGCGACCGCTGCTCAGCCCGAAGGCCTGCAGATTACGAGGTGTCGAGTGGTCAGCAAGACGAATCTTCTCGGACGTTTTTCTTGGCTTTCTGGACCGGGACCGCTATCTCACCGTCAGATAGCTCCTCAATTCTAATCACGTAGGCTGAGTGGACCTCGAACCAGCCCTCAGATCCAGGTAGAAATCCCTGACCTGGCTGGGAGTCGAACCCCGGGCCTCCGGGTAAGAGGCAGGCACGCTACTCCTACACCACGGGGCCGGCATAAATAATAACGTTTGTCTTTAATATTGCAACTGTCCCAGCTCTTTCATGTACTGTCTTACTACGGGCATTAGCTCATGGGATCTTTGAAAAAATACAAAATAAATAAAATGAAAGGCAGATTTCCGGAAAAATTAAGAGATTCGCACCAAATTTTAAGCTTGAGATATGGAACAGAACAAAACGGCGTCCAAAATGGAAAGTGATGAAGCTATAAGTCACTACCACAGTAGCAGTCTACTAAATTATGCAGAATTACAAAATAAACTAGAAGCAATGTATACGATTGATTGTGAGTGCTAGATGTTGTCGCTCTGCAGATGGCTGTTGATCTTAATGGAAATGTACTCCATTAAAAGTTCGCTGGAGCGGAGCGTCGCTTCCAGCCGACGTCACGTGCTTTTATACTAGGAACAAAGGAGATTTATTTGAAGAAAACAGATGGCAAAGAATGAAAGACTTAGAAAATATTAAGATCTGAGATTCTTTACATCCGATAGACTGAGCTTTGATTTAAGTCCACAATGTCGTGAATGATTTGCGTAGAAGAATTTTATCCTCCAAGAATACACAAGTGAACACACAATACATTTATTGGCATTTCGAGACACACTTTGTCATTAAAGAGTTCTTTGTCTTCACGCTGCCGATGGTGTAGCTCTAAAGCTTACATTCTGGACATGGTGAGTTCGAACCCCGTTATCGAACCCCGTTATCGAAAGCCGTAAAATTGGTTTCCGTGGATTCCAATTCTCATGCCAGTTTGTACCTTAATTAAGCCACGGCTGTTATCTTCCCAGCCCTAGCTCCTTACTATTCCATAATCTTCGAAAACCTCCATGAGCTGGTGTGATGTTACACAAATAGCAAAAGAATAGAAAGTTCTTTATTGCAATATTGTAGCCGGTCTAATAGGTGACCGTTGGCTATTCATTTCTCAGTGTTTACACACTAAGTAGAATGTTATTTGTCAACTTGTGCCACTGTATCTATCTACCGCCTTGGTCTGATGATTGCGATTCTGGGGCTATTCATATTGTTTGAGCTTCCCATTCGGTTCGCCTAAGTTCAACTCCCTGTTGAGCCTCAAATTTATAAAAGGAACGGGTGCATTCTAGTAGGTGACATAACTGAGAAGAAACGTGAGTTAAGGTCACGTTCGTCATCCTACAGATGGTTTTTCGCAGTTTCCCGCTTCAGCTCTAGACACATACGGAAATGATACATAGCATACATTCGACAGGCGCTCCCATATCAATTCAAGCCCAGTTCATCGTAGGCTGGGGAGTAAACGATTACAATCAGTGTTACCGGTTGAGTTCTAAGATGTCGGAAGAGACCCTTCTGTAATTCTAGTATATTGAACTTACCACAGTTCCTTATTGTTAAAGAGTCTGGCGGTCATTACTTCTCAGATAGACCTATTATCCTTATTTTAGTCGGTTTCGTTGTTCTTTTATCGGATCTGCTACTTCAGCATTCAGCGCCCTCGTAGACAAGACGTCGACACATCAGCCGGAGTGAAGATATATCCTCCCAACTGCCGATGTCAATGTGGCTCTTCTTCGTATAAGATCTCAGAACGTCCTATGTTTACTGTCTTCTCTGATTTCATTTTCAATTCTTCACTTGAGAATTCATCACCTGGTTTGGAACGTGTGTGTCAGGGATGCAGATGACTTGACTAACCCATTAAAATTGATTTTACGTAATCATAGCCTCATTTCTCGTGGTACTGGTCTCTTCCAAGATATTCATCGTCGTGGCGTCTGGAAAAACCGCTATTATGATAATGTTGTGACACAAATACTGACCCGCAATGCATATATCATCAAGAGCGAGAAAGTTTTTAAAATATGCTCACAAAATATTGACAGAATATTACCGACCAATATTCTAATTGTAAGATGAAATATTACACATAGGAGCAACGACGTTATGTTTACTTGTTCGTCCTGCCATTTTCTTTGTATTCTTCAAATATTTATTCCAATATATCGTTGTTGCTGGGACAAAACCTCCTGTCTGACAATATTTTTAGATATACTGACCCGCAGCACACACATTATGAAGAGCGAGATTGCCTTGACAGTATTCACACAACATTGCACCTTTGATGACAGAACCTTACCGGCCAAAGTTCTAAGCTAAAATATTTCACATGGGAGGTTTTGTCCCGGCAGCGAAGATATTCAAGTGTTTTCTGTTAGTATTCCAAAGTCGTACATTCATAAGTTCAAGACTTTGGAATTCCTTACATGATACCACCTTATCGCTTAAACTGAAGACCGCTTGCTGAGACCGTTTCGTGACAGAAAGGCGAGATCTGTCCTAAGGAATGTAATAGGTACGAAGAGCGTTGAGACATACGAGGTTTACAAAGAAAGCCAGCGAAAATTTCTGTTCTATTTATACATGATAAAGTTATTGCCCACATTTCATTTCTGCACAATGCCACGCTCCATACGAAACTCTTAGAAAACACCATACTAAACTGCATATCGTCGCTGGCGGGACAAAACCTCCTATGTGAAATATTTTAGCTTAGAACTTTGGCCGGTAAGGTGCTGTCATATAAGGTGCATTATTCTGTGAACATTGTCAAAGCATTCTCGCTCTTCATACTCTATGTGCTGCGGGTCAGTATATCTACAAAAATATTATCACATACCTAGTAGATTTTGTCCCGGCAACGACGATATCTATGTCTGAAGTGAAGAAAAATTGTTTTTACAAAGGCCCATCTTGCTTGTAATAGTGTGCATTTCATGTCCTCCATACTTCAGCCATTGTTAGTTACAGAGTTAGTGACATAAAAATTTGCATCTACTTACGTTACAAATTTTGTAGTCTAATATGTAGTGCCGTGCCTAAATTTAGACTTTAGACGATCTTTGTTTTGCTTGTGTTTCCAGGTAAATTAAAACCTGGCATTGTTGCCAAGGCTAGAATAAGATTGTCCTTATGTACAATGTATTTATGTTACAGGGACCGTTAGTGCTGTGGAGTGCTGATGTTCTTCTTGTGAGACCAGGGGCAAGGGAATCTCACTCAGCTACGTGATAAGTTTCTCTGCAGTTTCAATGCTGGAAACCTCTGGCAAAAGCTAAGTATCTAACAATAATATGTTTCCAGAATAAAATGATAAGAGTCTGTTGTGAAGTTCTTACATTTCAGAAGCATTTACTAAACTATTTCTTAAGAAATTATCGATATTTATTTGAATCTTTTTTAAACGTGTTACTGTAGTTTGACGTATTTCATGATAACTTGACCCGTGTCTGAATTCGAACACCGCCGCTTTTCATATTTTGGAGGTCAAATAAAATATTTCACATAGGAGGTTTTGTACCGGCAGCGAAGATATTCAAGTGTTTTCTGTTAGTATTCCAAAGTCGTACATTCATAAGTTCAAGACTTTGGAATTCCCTGCATGATACCACCTTATCGCTTAAATTGAAGATCGCTTGCTGA
This sequence comes from Anabrus simplex, assembly GCF_040414725.1. Lineage (NCBI taxonomy): Eukaryota > Metazoa > Arthropoda > Insecta > Orthoptera > Tettigoniidae > Anabrus > Anabrus simplex. Next base: position 197,100,531 of record NC_090265.1, read on the forward strand.
GACCGTTTTGTGACACGAAGACCTTAAAACCGGGTTCAGTCTGGATTAGTTTGCTACTTAAACTCTGGGAGAATTATCGGATGTTTCGTGCACATGTCTACGGTCAATTTTATTTCGGGTTCTCGCATGCTATCCTCAGAGTTTGAAGTTTAGCACGTTCAGATTGTATTTAAGAGTACTTAAATATGAGATACTGGTAGACTAAAGAAATCATTTTTTGTGTAAATTTCAGACAATCCTGCTTAACCTAAAGTCGATAGCAATTAGAGATATCGTCGTTACGCCTAGAAAAAGTCTTATGTGATAGTATTTCAGCTTAGAACACTGACCCGAACGGTTCTGTCATCTAAGATTCAGTATTGCATGAACTGAATCAACGAATTTCGTTCTAAGTGATACATGTGCTGCGGGTCGCTATTTCTCCCTTTAACAGTGGAACACAACGGTATTTCGAGGCACAACGAGGATATATCATACACATGGCACTGTGATTTACTAGAATATTTTCTATAATAATAATAATAATAATAATAATAATAATAATAATAATAATAATAAGAATAAGAATAAGAATACATCATGACTTTTTTACATTATATTTTACAGTTTTCTTCGTCTATGTAACAGTCTGTCTCTTCCTCAACCCTAAAGGAAAATCCCGACGGTGTATTATTTAATTAGTTGTCTCCTCACAAATTCTCAGGATGTGCCCCTTTATACCCAATATATTGAGCAACCATAATGCTGATGATTATTAGTACATTTACAGCCTACAGTTGATAATGATTATGACGATTATTGTTTTATGGGGCCTTAATTCAAGATCGTCGACGCTGCTCTCTTTTTATTAGTGGTACAGCGCACCTGCTTTTAAACACATCATATTCAAATAATTATAGCAGTAAGAGCCCAGGTAAGCCATGTTTCCGGAAAACTTTAAGACCTTTTAACTCTGATGATTCAAATAATGCATTTAAAGTTAACGTAAAAGCTCAGCAGCGTACGTTGTTTATGATAATTTAATTATATTCTACGCTTTGCATATTTCATCACATTTCTTTACGATTTCAGCAAATGGCGAATTTCAAAAATGCTTTCTCGCAGTTAGAATATTGTACACCAGGCCATTCCAAGTGGGCAGCCCGGACTCTAACGACTGAGAGAGATAGCGACTGAGGGCGAAAGAGTGAGGTTTATGGACGGTACTTTTTAAGATATAGACAAAATTCAAGAATTACAAAAGTTAGCCTTGAAGATAGTATAACAAAATTGTCCTTTATGCACATTTAGGATGATACTTGACACTTTTTACCGAGCAACTGACTACGCGGTTTGGATCGCGTAGCCATCAGCTTGCATTCGAGAGATAGTGGGTTCGAACCCCACTGTCGGGAGCTCTGAAGATGGTTTTGCGTGTTTTCACAGTCACTTCCTCCCCAATCATAGCTCTTTCTTATCCCATCGTCACCATAAGACCTGCCTGTGTCGGTGCGATGTAAAAAATATTGTAAAAATTGTATTTTTAATATCACCAACTTAGTTATATCAGAAAAAACTTGTTCGAGCATAACGGATACGTAATCCTGCTTCCAACGCAACATCTGACAGTAATTACATAATTTCACACTTATTCAGGTGTATGTGTGTTCGAAAAGGTGTGGAGAGCTAAAAAATAATTCACACGTCAATGCGTGGATACACGCAAAATCTTTTTGTTCGAAGTTCTTATGAAATGCTAGGATGCCACATGGAATATTGTAATACTTTTCGTTCGAAATTGTGTTACATGAAGCCTTGTAAGTTCTCTTTAAAATTTGTCTGGAGCCTGCTAAAACTTCACAGAAAGGGGCGCCATGGAGATTTTTCATTCACGCGACATTTCTTCTATATTTCTTACTAATGTCTACGTAAATTACCGGTGTTACAGAGCCTCCGTGACTCAAACGGCAGCGCGTCGGCCTCTAACCGCTGGATACCGTGGTTCAAATCTCGGTGACTCCATGTGAGATTTGTGCTGGACAATGCGGAGGCGGGACAGGTTTTTCTCCGGGTACTCCGGTTTTCCCTGTCATCTTTCATTCCAGCAACACTCTCCATTCTCATTTCATAGCATTTATCACTCATTAATACATCACCTTGGGAGTGGCGACCCCATTGTAATAACAGCCTATATTTGTTTCATTCATTACATCCCTGACCCGGTCAATGACTGGAAAACAGGTTGTAGGTTTTCATTTTCATTTTCATTTTTCACCAGTGTTACAGTAGGAGAAGTCACATGGCTTTTAGCGATATTCGTTAGAGAGGGCGCGAGAGGGAGAGATAAAGAAAGAAACAAAGAAAGAAAGAAAGAAAGAAAGAAAGAAATAAAGAGAGAATGTGTGTTTTTAGGAGGTGAAAAAAATTAAAATTCTTTGAAGCCAGAATGTAGGGGTCACAAGTCTGTAATTACTCAATTAGAAACTTGGATATAAGGGTCGAAATCGGTAATCACTCATCTAGGAACTTCGGTTTGTCAACTTCAAATGTTATTGGAGATAGAAAAATGTTTATTACCCTTTTCAAGTCCACCTCCGTCGCGTAACAGCATTATTAGCTACCATTCATGGGGGCCCAAGTTTGATTCCCGATGCTGCCAGAAATGCAAGATTAGTAGGAAGAATGTACGTGCTTATAATGGTACTGTAATGCAGCTCAATTCCATTGGAGATGTACCTGCAAAGAGCTGCGCCACTTCGAGAGTAGGACATGATTTAATATCTACATTTCAATCTCTCAAAGTCCAATTCCTGGTTCTTTGGCGCTGGCTTTCAAAACCCTATGATATTGGACCAAATATTTTACCTAGGGCAATTTATGCGGACAAGATGAATGTCGGAGAGTCATTTTTCAGGATCCTTGATATATTCTAGAACTTTCAAAACATTTGAAGAATATTCACATTTCGGGTCCGGTACACAGTCACGCTATCTCCAATTCGGGTCTCAGAAATCCTTTTAACCTAAAGGGCGAATTGTACCATGTCCAACAAAGGAACTTAGATGCGAAAATTACGAGTTTTTGCAAATCGTACGTAATTATTAAATGCCAATATGTGGCAAGCGCTACGATTCTCATGCCACTGTAGTAATGTTGTTGACGTCATAGTTCATCCCTGCAACCTGTAGCAGGTTAGCCATGATGGAACTATGACGTCACGAAGCAACATCTGACATTTAAATGGACATACAAACACCAAATAAGCATCCCATGGGTTACAGAAGAAAATGAGCATTTCACATCACATAATGCATACTGATAATATAAAGTCACCATATAAATCACAATGAACCATTAAAATACTGTAATTTTATAACAAAGGAAGAATACAGCCGAGGTCGCTGCGATACCACTTGAGCGCCCGATCAGTATGGGGCAATTTACGGTTCCCAATTTACGAACGCGGGTGCATGTTTCGCATGTAAGAACGATATGAAACGACACGTGACCCGGAGATGAGGAGAAATCCGTCCTTTAGGCTTGCCAGAGATCCACCGCCCACCCAAAAATGTGTTATTTCCCACGCAGAAAACGGAGGCTACAGTACATTGCAAGTTCACACAGTAGCAAGAATAGGAAGTAGTGTGTTCAAATGGTACTTACAGTACATTTATTTACGTATCCATTGCACGTACTGCCGGCTTCGTCCACGAAGCCAGTCAGCATTACGTTGAAAGCACTCGAGGTTAGGTTCATCTCACTGTGATATGCAATTAAACACATAAAACGTACATAAAACCACCTTGAATGTACGAATCATTCCATAATTAGTTAACTAGATAATACCACTCAATATGCATATACGAGCCGTTAATTAAATAAATATGATAACTTGAATTGACAGTAATGGCACAGCTGTCACGACCACGTGGTAATTGCTGCAGGTAACCGCTCCGCCATAGTCGGTCTACACATGCGCATGAGACGTACAAACCTAACGAACGTAACCACTTGGCGACTGCCTTCAACCCCTAACGCCAATACTTACCTATGTATTGCGACGAAAGTCAATCATAGGATTATATTTGTACGTACAAATTGCACAATGTTTATTCGCCATGGTTATGTACTTGTTTCAATAATCCCTTACGAGCCACGCATATGTGTATATTTAGATGAATCCAAGCTCATAATGACCGCGGGAGTTGTGCCCCCTTCCTGCCACGAGGAAGGGTTGGCGGCTCTTGCTTACGTCACATTCTCGAAGGTGTACCACATGTGCTGTATATAGAGGTACATGGGGGTGTGACGTCATAATTATGACGTCACGATCATTTTTCTTGTCCACAGTGAAATGTTAAATAATTAAATCAGGCGCGCATGCGCAGTAGCGAAAATTCGGACTTAGTTTTCGGATATTAATTCCCTGTCTCTCTCTAACACCCTACGAAGTCAGCTACGACGTCATCACCCCTCTGTCACCAAGTAAACATGGTCACTATGTGCTCTTCCAGTCCTATATAGTTTCCTTTTCAGTGTTCTATATGGCAGGTAATAGTACACTGACTGACAGAGCAAATGCAACACCAAGAAGGAGTGGTTCGAAAGGGATGAAAGTTGGGGAAAAAACAGAGACGGCACGGACGAATAATTGATGTTTATTTCAAACCGATATGCAGGTTACACAATGCGCACGGCATCGACTCAGTAGGATGTAGGACCACCGCGAGCGGCGATGCACGCAGAAACACGTCGAGGTACAGAGTCAATAAGAGTGCAGAGGGATGGTTCTCCATTCTCTGTCAACCATTTGCCACAGTTGGTCGTCCGTACGAGGCTGGGGCAGAGTTTGCAAACGGCGTCCAATGAGATCCCACACGTGTTCGATTGGTGAGAGATCCGGAGAGTACGCTGGCCACGGAAGCATCTGTACACCTCGTAGAGCCTGTTGGGAGATGCGAGCAGTGTGTGGGCGGGCATTATCCTGCTGAAACAGAGCATTGGGCAGCCCCTGAAGGTACGGGAGTGCCACCGGCCGCAGCACATGCTGCACGTAGCGGTGGGCATTTAACGTGCCTTGAATACGCACTAGAGGTGACGTGGAATCATACGCCATAGCGCCCCAAACCATGATGCCGCGTTGTCTAGCGGTAGGGCGCTCCACAGTTACTGCCGGATTTGACCTTTCTCCACGCCTACGCCACACTCGTCTGCGGTGACTATCACTGACAGAACAGAAGCGTGACTCATCGGAGAACACGACGTTCCGCCATTCCCTCATCCAAGTCGCTCTAGCCCGGCACCATGACAGGCGTGCACGTCTATGCTGTGGAGTCAATGGTAGTCTTCTGAGCAGACGCCGGGAGTGCAGGCCTCCTTCAACCAATCGACGGGAAATTGTTCTGGTCGATATTGGAACAGCCAGGGTGTCTTGCACATGCTGAAGAATGGCGGTTGACGTGGCGTGCGGTTCTGCCACCGCTTGGCGGCGGATGCGCCGATCCTCGCGTGTTGACGTCACTCGGGCTGCGCCTGGACCCCTCGCACGTGCCACATGTCCCTGCGCCAACCATCTTCGCCACAGGCGCTGCACCGTGGACACATCCCTATGGGTATCGGCTGCGATTTGACGAAGCGACCAACCTTCCCTTCTCAGCCCGATCACCATACCCCTCGTAAAGTCGTCTGTCTGCTGGAAATGCCTCCGTTGACGGCGGCCTGGCATTCTTAGCTATACACGTGTCCTGTGGCACACGACAACACGTTCTACAATGACTGTCGGCTGAGAAATCACGGTACGAAGTGGGCCATTCGCCAACGCCGTGTCCCATTTATCGTTCGCTACGTGCGCAGCACAGCGGCGCATTTCACATCATGAGCATACCTCAGTGACGTCCGTCTACCCTGCAATTGGCATAAAGTTCTGACCACTCCTTCTTGGTGTTGCATTTGCTCTGTCAGTCAGTGTATTTTCGCACCTGTACTCCTGTCCGACTCGTTGGCTGAATGGTCAGCGTACTGGACTTGGGTTCAGAGGGTCCCGGGTTCGATTCCCGGCCAGGTCGGGGATTTTAACCTTCATTAGTTAATTCCAACGGCTCGGGGCTGAGTGTTTGTGCTGTCCTCAACATCCCTGCAACTCACACACCACACATAACACTATCCTCCACCACAATAACACGCAGTTACCTACACCTGGCAGATGCCGCTCACCCTCAGCGGAGAGTCTGCCGTACAAGGGCTGCACTCGGCTAGAAACAGCCACACGAAATTATTATTACCTGTACTCCTTCCTTGTACCCTAATGAACATGTCTAATAACATATCGGCGCCTACAAGTGAACTGGAGATAGCATGAATGTGTACCAGAACCAACATTTCTTTATTTATTTATTTTTCTGAGAAATCGAATGTGGGCTCCATTATTCTATAGGACTAACCGTTTAGACAGCGTATTCAATTTTTATGATCCCAAGCGTACTTTTACCTCTGACATGTTTCACATTTTCTTTCATACCACTTAAAAGATAGCGTGATAGTATGTAGCCTGTGTGTTAACTAAACATATCAGCTGTAAGCTTGACAAATTTAAGATCCATCAGTCAAATGGTTTTGACGTGGAAAAGCAAGAGACAGGCAAACATACAAACTTTCAGATTTGTTAATGCTGTCATTTTTCCTTCAATCACGGCTCTTGCGGGAACTCCTTGATATTCCGAGATGGTACATAGCCTATGTTATACTTAGGTAATGATATTATCTGACAAACCAAGCTCGATAGCTGCGGCCAGTATCCAGTTTACGGGAGAGAGTGGGTTCAAACCACACTGTCGGCAGGCATGAAAATGGTTTCCCGTGGTTTCCCATTTTCACACCAGACGAATACTGGGACTGTACCTTAATTAAAGCCACGGCCACTTTCTTCCCACTACTAGCCCATTCCTGTTCCATCGTCGCGATAAAACCTCTCCGTGTCAGTGCGACGTAAAGTAATTTGCAATAAATAAATAAATAAGTCCGCCTCTGTGGTGTAGTGGTTAGCGTGATTAGCTGCCACTCCCGGAGGTTCGGGTTCGATTCCCGGCTCTGCCACGAAATTTGAAAAGTGGTACGAGGGCTGGAACGGGGTCCATTCAGCCTCGGGAGGTCAACTGAGTAGAGGTGGGTTCGATTCCCACCTCAGCCATCCTCGAAGTGGTTTTCCGTGGTTTCCCACTTCACCTCCAAGCGAATGCCGGGATGGTACCTAACTTAAGGCCACGGCCGCTTCCTTCCCTCATCCTTGCCCATCCCTTCCAATCTTCCCATCCCCCTACAAGGCCCCTTTTCACCATAGCAGATGATGATGATGATGATAAATAAATAAATAAATAAATAAATAAATAAATAAATAAATAAATAAATGGAGAAAGACATTTCAAACTCGGTCCAGTAATTTCTGAGATTACCCGTTACATGAAATCAAACTCACAGTCTCCTTCTATAGATCTATATTAGTATAGATAGAAGAATTACGAATCCTTGTGATAACCTGTAATTTAAGGAAGATAAATAATAAATTGTTAATAAATAATTAATTAATTATTAATAAATTATTTGTATTACAAGGTATATGTTTGATTTAAATTGTCAGATAGGTGGTCAACACGTATGTAAATCTCATAGAGAGTGCAAAATAACATTTTTTTCTAAGTTTGAGAGCATATGTTGGAGTGAGAGGCAAAATATATAGAAAATCTCATGAAGCTAAATTTTAGAAATCTGAAAACTTCACCGTTCGTTTACTGAATAAGATATCGTCGCTTCACCGGTAAAACGTTGTATCCCACAATACTCTTCCTATCCATTATTCTCCTTAAGACTGGTCACGCCTCCCTGCCACATATGGATACGCAGTCCATCAGAACAATGTCCGTTGTGTTCGTTTTCCTATGTCGGCGATTAAACGAAAATGAACCTTACATGCATTGTACACTACGAGTGCGTAAATACGTAATGTAAACGTCCATTCCTACAGTACGGTACTGTAAGGTTCATTTTCCTTTATAGATGGGCATAGGAAAATGAACACAACAAAATTTGTTCTGATGGACTGCATATCCGTACGTGGCTGGGAGGAGTGACCAGTCTTACGGAGAATAATTGATAGGAAGAGCTTTGAGGAATACAACCTTTTAACGGTCGAGCGACGATATGAAAATGAAAACCTACAACCTGTTTTCCAGTCATTGACTGGGCCAGGGGTAATGAATGAAGTACGATGGGGTCGCCACTCCCAAGGTGTATTAATGACTGATAGATGCTATGAAATGATAATGGAAAGTGTTGCTGGAATGAATGATGACAGGGAAAACCGGAGTATCCGGAGAAAAACCTGTCCCGCCTCCGCTTTGTGCAGCACAAATGTCACATGGAGTGACCGGGATTTGAACCACGGTATCCAGCGGTGAGAGGCCGACGCGCTGCCGTCTGAGCCACGGAGACTCTCGAATAAGATATGATTTGTGCTGCAAAAGTCATTCACAACTTGGACGGATAAATCATAGAAATACAGTAAAAACCAAAGTCTTCTCCGTACGGGCCGTGAAGGCCCTTGGAGGGGTGGAAGGTAAAGGCTTCCACTATCCGTAACCTCGGCACTTGATGGGATAGAGTGGTTAGCTCTACGCCCGGCCGCCTTTGCCCCCAGGAATTAACCTGGTACTCATTTTTGGTGTAGGCTGAGTGAACCTCAGTGCATACGTGGAAATCTCGTTTCTTAAATTTTACGACTTCCTGACGGGGATTCGAACCCACGTCCTTCCGGGTGAACCGAGCGCGCCTTTACCGCCTCTGCCAGGCATAGAAATACAGTACTGCACATATTTATTCTACTGTTCACAATATGATTTTTTAAGATCCCTGATATCCAACCTGTTAAATTCTCAGTTAGTTGAACACAGTTTATAATATAAACTATCATTTAAGATATAGAAGATGAAGTGTAAACATTAATTAGTACTCTTTTCTCATATACTCGCTGTCAGAATTAATCAATGACATTCTTTTTACTTTGTTTCAAACGCCACAGTGTTCCTTTGCAGAGTATAACGGGACGAGTGGTCATCCGATACTGGGTGAAATTTGAACTGTCATGGTGAAGTGAGTGGGTAAATCAAAGCAAAAATTGGATGTCCTGAGCTGAGCTAGTTAAAGGGCCTCGAATATACTATAGAAAGTAAGTATATTGAATAATCATAAGTATGTTGCATATTTCTTTTGTAAAGTATGAGTCCAAGGTATTTTTTATTTGTGCACACGAATTATTTTATTCCATATTGTAAAATTGCGTCTAGTAGCGTTTTTGTAAATATGCAGGATCCTTTTGGTCATATACAATACGTGTGCTGATGTTCTGATGAATATATATAGAATAAGCAATATTTTGAATTAAGTATTGATGTACAGTAGATTATTTAGTTACAGTAGACAGAAATGTGTGACAACCTGGGACAAATATTGTCCAATTTAATGTTTTATTATCATACAATCCGTACACTTTTATTGAATTAAACCTATTTTTATTGCACCAGAAATATCTGTTTGGTCAATAATCTCACTTTAGTATCTGTTAGAAACAGACATCTTCTCATTAGATTAATCGTATTACATTAGATAATAACAGTAGGATATATATTATGTCTGTTTCATCTTATTCTTCAGGTATTTATTGCTACATTTTGTGTAGAAAATTGGTTTCCCCTTAATGTCAATATTTTAATGATTCCTTAATTTGTCTTAAAAAGTATAAAACATACATATTTATGTAATTAATAATATTGTTTTTTACGTCCCACTGAGTACTTCGACGGTTTTCAAAGACGTCGATGTACCGGAATTTTGTCCCGCAGAAGAAGGGCAGCGCCTCAACCGTCTTAGCCACTCAGCCCGGCAAAAATTGTTTACGGTTGATATATGTAGCGAAATTGTTGTCGTAACATCAGTACATACGTAAGAGAGTATTCTAAAATACTGAATTGTTACTACAATGCCATAACTCTAAAAGTGTTCATAAAACGGCTTCTCCGTTCGTGCTCTGTGCCTCATACATTGTCACCCATCACAGCTCAATGCCGAGTCCCTGACGCTTTTCTTCCATAGAATGATTGTACTCATTTATACCTTCTGAATTTTATCTATAGAAATAATTGAAATTATATTATGCTGTATTATATTATATTACATTTTCAAAAGTACATCAATATGGACGTGTCATAGAAGTCAGTTAACAAAGAAAATATCTAGAGAAGTTCGTTTTCTCTTCCCTCGTGGAGCCAAATTTCATTATATTTAATTTTACTACTTGTCATAGAAAATTCAGGCTCTGAGGGATTAAATATTGCACCCCAAATAAGGAAGCTGGGATTTTATTATATTGATAGAAGTTCTTGGGTATGTGAACGAAAATGAATGTCTGTTTAGGATCATTCGAATTCCTCAGTACTCGTAACACAGATTTTGGTTATTTGGTTTCCTGTTTCACTTTGGTTTCTTATCTATAAAGCCATGCTGTCGAAATGAAATCCAGAAATACATTTTATTTGCCAGTACTTTAAGATTTTGAATTTCATGAATATTATCGTGTTAACTCATATTTCTTGGACGATTTGTTTTTTAAATCCAGGGGATTGAAGAATTGATCTGAATGTAATTCATGCTTTACCTAAAATACAATTTCTGTTCCATTTTGTTTATTTTGCAGGTGGACACGTCACGATCTGGAGACGGCAGTTATCTTGTGACAACGTAATCTCCAGTATTCTTTCATTCTACGCCCTTCGCACGGCACTGGATGAATTTCGTGAGAGATTCTGGAGTCCACGTCGAAGGAAACGAAGGAAGATTGCTCAGCATTGGTATGAGAAGGAACTGCGACTCGGAAGGCACCCATTCTGCCCTGCCGGACCTGGTTTACTGTTTACTTAACAATTAAAGATTTCCATTGAAATAATTCCACTGAATATTTAGATTCTTGAATGCAATTCAATTACTAAGCAGGCTATATTTACGTTCTATGTTCAGGATGTCTTGGCTAATACCACATCATGTCCAGAATGGATTTGACACATAAATTTGATACCTTGGTACAATTTAACATAGTTAATCTCCACTATTACAGATTTTTGATTAGACTATTGGTTTATATGTATCCGTAAGGTACAGGATTACTATAGGGCTAACTTAATATCGATGGCCTATTTCTAATACCACTTATCTGACAATGCTCTTCCTATCCATTATTTCCCTCGAGACTGATTAAGCCTGCCAGCCACATATTGACATGCAGTCCATCAGGATAATTGTCTTTGAATTCATTTCCCTATGCTACTGTAATGTGTAAAGGAAAGTGGACCCTGCCATACCGTACGGTATGAATGTATGTTCGCATGACATATTTACGCATTCGTACAGTGTAATGTACTTAAGGTTCATTTTCCTTTACACATTAGCATAGGAAAATGAACACAACCAAAATTGTTCTAATGGACTGCATATCCATATGTGACTGGGAGGCGTTATAAGTTTTAAGGAAAATAATGGTTAGGAAGTGTATGTCCAGATACATTGTAATAGAACTAGGCCTTCGATACGAAATATAATTTTCAGTAACGTAACATGATTTGAGATTATTATTTTTTTTTTTTTTGCTTTTTACTGAAGTGCATCAATCTTACTGATAAGTTTTCAGAAAGGTCTATTGTTTACATGTATCACATACTGAAATGTATAATATGGCCGAACAGGTTCAAATGATTGGAAATTTGGTTAGCAATTTGGCTTAAGATGATGACTTATTGACAGAGTGTGCTGAGAACATACGAGCAATTACCTTGGAATTTGGAAAGGCATCCATGGAGTATTACACGAGAATATAAATATTAACATTTTCTCGCATAACGTTATGTTTTTTGGGGGGGGGGGGATAAAGAGGATTGAAAATAAAGAAAATGGAACGCGAAACTAAAATAGGTAGATCATTTCACATATCAAGACTTAGAAATGTGTATTCACAAACATCGCTGTAAACTGAGCGGAACTGAGTTAATAGACAGCAGTCCGCCTCTGTGGTGTCGTGGTTAGCGTGATTAGCTGCCACCCCCTGAGGTCCGGGTTCGATTCCCGGCTCTGGCACGAAATTTGAAAAGTGGTACGAGGGCTGGAACGAGGTACACTCAGCCTCGGGGTGGGGGTGATCAACTGAGTAGAGGTGGGTTCGATTCCCACCTCAGCCGTCCTCGAAGTGTTTTCTGTGGTTTCCCACTTCTCTTCCGGGCAAATGACGGGATGGTACCTAACTTAAGGCCACGGCCGCTTCCTTTCCTCTTCCCGGTCTATCCCTTCTAATCTTCCCATCCCAATACAAGGTCCCTGTTCAGCATAGCAGGTGAGCCCGCCCGGGCGATGTACTGGTCCTCGTCCCCAGTTGTATCCCCCGACCCAAGTCTCACGCTCCAGGGCACCGCGCTTGAGGTGGTAGAGGTGGTATCCCTCGCTGAGTCCGTGGGAAGAACCAACCATGGAGGGTAAACAGATTAAGAAAGAAGAAAGAAAGATGTTAACAATAGCGATGATTAGTAGTTTTTATGGAAACAAGTTCATGGACGAAATTATCCATTTATAATTTTCAGGCCAGCGTTACTGTGTTTTATGGGTAGGCCCAAGATATTTTACTTATGAAATAAAGGTTACAGTAATGAAAATAAGGGGAATATTTGCTGGTACAAGCGGGTGATAACGAAGGCCAGAGGCGATTGTAATGAAGATAGAAACATTAACAAAAAGAAAACAGACCCTGCATCCAACCGATTTCAACGAGCTTTAACGTTCCTGTTGGACGGCACTCAACAGTGACTCGTGTAGAAGGGTTTAGGTCAATACGCTTTCGTTTTCGAAAAAATTGAGGTCAAATGTCGTGATGCAGAATCCGCTTTGGACCAAGTGGAGATGATGGATACTAAAAAGCGATCAAATATTACTTGCATGTCAGGTCGGCAACCCAATAATTTCCGAAAATATGCGCAACGCATATAACTTAGAAAGTTACGCCGCAGTCAACCGGAATAGTGGCCGATTTGTCACCATACTTGTCTGCGGACTTAGGCGATGTGAGTTCGAGTCTCGTCGCAGCTGTTTTTGTAAAAAAAAAAGGACATTTTGTACAAGTTGCTTTACATCGCACCGACATATATATGTCTTATGGTCTTGTGAAAACATTCAGGCCTATATTAATTTCACGTGTCCGCCTCTGTGGTGTAGTAGTTAGCGTGATTAACTGCCATCCCAGGAGGCCCTGCCGCGAAATTTGAAAGGTGGTAAGAGGGTTGTAACGGGGACCACTTAGCTTCGGGGGTTTGGGGGGATCGGTTCCCTCCTCAGCCATCCTCGAAGTGTTTTCCGTGGTTTCCCACTTCTCCTCCAGGCAAATGCCGGGATGGTACCTAACTTAGGGTGACGACTGCTTCCTTTCCCCACATAAGGTCCCTGTTCAGCGTAACAGGTGAGCCTGTCTGGGCGAGGTACTGGTCCTCCTCCCGGTTGTATCCCCCGAACCAAAAGTCTCACGCTTCAGGACACTGCCTTTGAGGCGGTAGAGGTGGGATCCCTGGCTGAGACCGAGAGAAAACCAACCCTGGAAGGTCAACGGACTAAGAAAGAAAGAACGAGAGATCAATTTCAGGTAGAAAATAAACTACTGAAATTTGCGTAGTAATGTTTTGATCCATTTTTATCTTCACGTTTTCTCAAATAATTTATGGGCTAATGACCTAGATCTTAGTCCCCTTTAAACAAGCATCGTATTCGGGAGGCAGTGAGTTTGAACCCCACTGTCGGCAGCCCTGAAGATGGTTTTTTATGGTTTCCCATTTTCACTCCAGGAAAATGCTGGGACTGTACCTTAATTAAGGCCACCTCCACTTCCTTCCCACTCCTAGGTCTTTCCTGTCCTATCGTTGCCATAACACCTATCTGTACCGAGCTCGATAGCTGCAGTCGCTTAAGTGCGGCCAGTGTCCAGTATTCGGGAGATAGTAGGTTGAGATAGTAGGTTCGAACCCCACTGTCGGCAGCCCTGAAAATGGTTTTCCGTGGTTTCCCATTTTCACACCAGGCAAATGCTTGGGCTGTACCTTAATTAAGGCCACGGCCTCTTCCTTCCCACTCCTAGCCCTTCCCTGTTCCATCGTCGCCATAAGACCTATCTGTGTCGGTGCGACGTAAAGCAACTAGCAAAAAAAAATTACGTTGGCTTTCTTTTAAAACCTCGTATGTCTCAATGCTCGTCCTGCCCATTATATTCCTTAAGGCTGGTCGCGCCTCTCAGCCACATACTGATATGCTGTCCTTAAGAATAATTTTCGTTCTGTTCATTTTCCTATGCTAGTCTGTAAAGGAAAATGAACCTTATCATACCGTATTGTGGGGATGGTGTTTGCATGGCGAATTTATGCACTCCTACAGTATAATGTATTTAAGGTTAATTTTCCTGTACAAAATAGCAGAGGAAAATGAACATAATGAAATTATTCCGATGGACCGCATATAAATATGTACCTGGCAGGCGTGACCAGTCTTAAGGAATATAATGGGTAGGAAGAGCATTGAGACATACGAGGTTTTAAAAGAAAACCGTCGATAAGAAGACCTATCTGTATCGGTGCGACGTAAACCAACTTGCAAAAAAAAAAAAAAAAAAAAAAAGAGCATCACCATAATCAAAGTAATTTGTTTTGTACGAAGGGCGTAGCTGGGACAAGACTCGAACTGACGTCGTCGAGGTTCGCAGACTAGTACGGCGACCACTCGAGCGCAGCTCCGGTTGAATGCGCTGTAACTTTTTAAGCTCATAGGGCACGTGTTGCATTGGAATCGGGGATTCGTAATTTTTCTGGAAATTATTAGCTTGCAGACCTGACATGCTAAAGTAAAATTTATTCGCCTTTTAGAGTTCTATCACCTCCAGTTGTATCAATGAGGATCCTGCGGCCTGACATTTGTCCTAATATTTTTTCGAAACGAAATTGTATGGATCTAAACCCTTCTACACGAGTTATTGTTGAGTGTCTCAACAGATACATAATCGAAGCCCGTTGAAATTGGTTGGACGCGGGGTCTGGACTCTTCTTGTAAGATAGGAATGAGCTCTATGGATGAAGCTGTGCGTATGAACAGGCGCATGTGGGGGGAGCATGAGGGGAACAGGAGAATAGCTTGTCTAGGAGAACATTGAACTCGGCGATGCAAAGTAAGAAACCTAGGGAATCCTTGGCAGAAATATTCGATTGACTAATATCGGTTATATACGATAGGTACCTCACAATCCCTAGTATATTTGATATCAGTCGCAACCTTCTCCGGAAGATGCATCATACTGAAACCATTTTAAATACCTACCCTATAGCAAAGCGTGTTTTTTTCATAGTCTTATCGTTCTTTCTCTCCGACCTTCCTGGATCAACGCTTGCTCTCTTCTAACACCGACAGGATTACGTTTTGCAGGTCCAAGGAGTCTTTCATTGTTTTTACCTATCATGGCTATGCCCTTTCATCTACTACCTCCCTCGAACAAACAGATCTTTCAACTTTTCTCCTCCGAATAACGAAAAACACAGTGGCTTTTTATTTCAGCTGCATGCAACAATACTCGATAATGTCCTTCCCCAGTCCACTCCATGAAAGCCTGCTATTTCCTTGTCGAGAATGACATTAGACTGGTAATACGATATTAATAAAATAAATTACTAATCAACTTTCGACGCTGACGGATGGCAATTAATCAGCAGTAACAAGCTACGAATTAAGTAACGGGATTAAGGCAATATGAATATCCACGAACACCATCATATCCGGGATCACGAGCAGAGACCTCACACTCAGCAGACAATAATGACCTGTCGAGGTGTTTAAATCTCTCTGGCGAGTTTGGTAAAAAGGCAATTAATAATTCTCGGGTGACAATACACGCATATCCATGCCAGGTAGGGCAGGAGATGTCAAGATGAAAGGAAATATAAAAGTGGAGAATGAAATATTAATCGATAGCTGAAACTCGTTTCTACTTCTCAACACTTCAAATTCTCCCCCTTATTTCAAACAGGCCGATAAATAAGGAGACGGGCTGTCACACTCCACGCCATGGCAGATGGAAATCGTTCATGTTTCAAACGCGTCACGAAATAATTAATTATGAGAAACTTCTTCAAACTGTGATGAGAGCGAGAAAGTATATTTTTCTGTTTATTTGCTTATTAAAAGTCTCTTCTACTACTGTTGACTTTAAAGAAACTCCGGAATGCTGAAATATTCCATGAAGAACGGAGCAGTTGACAGAGATGCAGGTATTCAAATAAGAGTGAAATATTTTAACATCTATACAACAGAAAACATAAAGGTCCAGTAATACTGCTTTTGCGGAATCCCCTGCCCCTTATAAATTACAGATAGTGTTTCACTAACCCAATTCTTTAAGTATTATTTTCTAGAAATGTAACTGTCATTTCCTAGACATGTAACCACCCATTCAGTCACTCCTTTATCTATTCAAGTTTAAAAACTTCATGTTTTTTCCGTATTGAACCGAGAATCTAATGGGAACAAGAAAGGTCCAACTATTCAATACCATACAATGTTATAAAATAATTTATAACATTTTATTATTCATAGGACCGGTTTCGATGCTGGTGGGCATCATCATCAGCCATAAAATAAGAAGAACATACAATGACAAGTTAATGTTTACGGATAATGATTTTATTTAAGTCATGCCTAATTTTGTAAAATTTGTGCACACTTTATGCATTGTTTTTGTAAACTTTTCAATGTATGTTTTTCTTATTTTAGCACTACAGCCCATTTGACCTCCTGAATCTAAAATATCTGACAGATCTTACTGGAATTCAGCATATTGAGTCACGTTTCAGAGAACACACTAACTTCCTTTATTCACTTAAGGTAACCTCACTTCAAAGTTAAGTCCTACATATATCGACAGTTTTCTTTTAAAACCTCGTATGCCCCAATGCTCTTCCTACCCGTTATATTCCTTAAGACTGGTCACGCCTGCCAGGCACATATTTATATGCAGTCCGTCAGAATAATTTCATTATGTTCATTTTCCTCTGCCAATATGTAAAGGAAAACGAACCTTAAATACATTATACTGTAGGAGTGCATAAATTCGCCATGCAAACACCACCCATACAATACGGTATGGTAAGGTTCATTTTCCTTCACAGCCCAGCATAGGAAAATGAACACAATGAAAATTATTCTTATGGACAGCATATCAGTATGTGGCTGAGAGGCGTGACCAGCCTTAAGGAATATAATGGGAAGGACGAGCATTGAGACATACGAGGTTTTAAAAGAAAGCCAACGATATTTGACTCAGCATATTTATGCCATAGGCCTATCTAGCCTTTAACTCGTCATTACGAACATACTCGCTCCGTTGTCCCTATCTGTCGGTGTTTGAAATCACACTTCTTCCGTCACTTACCTCTGTAAAATGTATCCGAACTCCACACGCACCTATGCATCAATCCACTTCAATTTTTTTTTTTGCTAGTTGCTTTACGTCGCACCGACACAGATAGGTCTTATGTCGACGACAGGATAGGAAAGGCCTAGGAGTTGGAGGGAAGCGCCCGTGGCCTTAATAAGGTACAGCCCCAGCATTTGCTTGGTGTGAAAATGGGAAACCACGGAAAACCATCTTCAGGGCTGCCGACAGTTGGATTCGAACCTTCTATCTCCCGTATGTAAGCTCACAGCCGCGTGCCCCTAACCGCACGGCCAACTCGCCCGGTCAAAATATTTTAGTCGTAATTTAGCCTGCAAACTCATTTCCTTGTTACAGAAGGCAGTACTGGCTACCGCGCGCGCAATAAACGTTTTTTTTTAATCTTGACTGGCTTCCGCTAATAATTTCGAGAGTATTTAAATTATATCGTCGCTCGACCGGTAAAAGGTTGTATTCCACAAAGCTCTTCCTATCAATTATTGTCCATAAGACTGGCCACGCCTCCCAGCCACGTATGGATATGCAGTCCATCAGAACAAATTTTGTTGTGTTCATTTTTCTATGCCCACCTGTAAAGGAAAATGAACCTTACAGTACCGTACTGTAGGAATGTACGTTTGCATTACGTATTTACGCACTCCTAGTGTACAATGCATGTAAGGTTCATTTTCGTTTAATCGTCGACATAGGAAAACGAACACAACGGACATTGTTCTGATGGACTGCGTATCCATATGTGGCTGGGAGGCGTGGCCAGTCTTAAGGAGAATAATGGATAGGAAGAGTATTTTGGGATACAACCTTTTACCGGCGAAGCGACGATATAACATCCTAAATTACGAGTAGAACAACAAAAGTGGAGTTGCTTAGTTCTTATATGAAGTTCGATAAGTATAGATTTATTCCAAACAATTATTCTTTGAAGAGCTGAGTTTTAAACCTCAAAAATATTTAAGTGTCCCAATGAATCCCTATTATTTTTACCTATGATGCCGATACTTTTTATATTGTACCCTAATCTGTGAAGTGAGATTTTCTATAATAACTTAATGGGAAGGTTTTAATACTCTTACCACTCACCACCGACTTATCCGTTGCAATCTCTCCTCAACTTCTTGCTTTCCATGGTTTCGTTGTCTAAATCAAATCATCAACACAGCGTCCTTTATCATTTCTCTTTTGGTTAGTATGTCTTAATTATGGACACTGTCCTCTAATTGTTTCTGTCCGTATGCGACAGCAATAAGTTAACTCTCTTTTCAAGCTAGGAACCTCAATGAAAGTAGTTTTTGTTTAATAGCAATGTCACAAATCCTACCCGGTTATGAAGGCAAAAGATTCGAACCCGAGAAGAATTCAGCAGATTTCAGTAGAATTTTCAAGTTACAGGGGTGTTCAACTTCCCACTAACGTATTAACTAGCCTTTTAATTAGTTCATGTGAAGTCATTCAGTCGATGTATGTATGTATATTGGATATTCCGTCCGAAGGCTGGTTTGATCCTCCACAGTTCCTCCAAAAGCTGTCATAGATCGCCTACGCATCACTGTAGAGGCGTACTAGTGAAATGAAATGTGAGGTAATTTCCCGTTGCTTTCTACTGAGTCGATATATAAGATGAATTTAAATTGGAAAAGAACATACTGTCGATTCACGGTTTTCATCTACTTACAGTATTTATTTATTTATTTATTTATTTATTTATTTATTTATTTATTTATTTATTTATTGTGCTTCTAACATGTACACGCTTTATAATAAGATATATGCGCTTTTGTTTTCAAGTTCTCTCAAGAATAATAATAGTAATAATAATCTTACGCCTCAGTTGCCGTATTTCAGCATTTTGATTTGGTGCTATATACGATGACTGTGTGTAAAATATTAATTCCGTTTTGCTATGCCAGATGGCATAGATAAACTGTCTTGGTTTGTCTATGGCTGAGTTTGTAATTAGTTTTGTCAAATGAACTCCGGTGTGTCAGCGGAGATTATTTAAATGAGTATATCGTACGACATGACGTGTCGAATAGACTATTTTCCGCCATTAAAAAATACGGCTACCACTGCTAGATATCGTCGCTTCACCGGTAAAACGTTGTATCCCATAATATTCTTCCTATCCATTATTCTCCATAAGACTGGTCACGCCTCCCAGCCACATATGGATACGCAGTCCATCAGAACAATGTCCGTTGTGTTCGTTTTTCTTTGCGATGAGTAAACGAAAATGAACCTTACATGCATTGTACACTAGGAGTGCGTAAATACGTAACGCAAACGTACATTCCTACAGTACGGTGCTGTAAGGTTCATTTTCCTTTACACGTGGGCATAGGAAAATGAACACAACAAAATTTGTTCTGATGGACTGCATATCCATACGTGGCCGGGAGGCGTGACCAGTCTTAAGGAGAATAATTGATAGGTAGAGCTTTGTGGAATACAACTTTTTACCGGTGTAGCGACGATATGAATCCATGAAACCATGGAAACTGTTTTCAGGACATTATTTTATTTTCTCAGCGTCAACGTGTAAAAGGAAATGAACCTTACTCTTTCGTACTATAGGAATGTATGTTTGCGTGACATATGTGTCCGCTTCTAGGGTATGATGTATTTAAAGTTAATTTTCTTTTACACACGCGTATAGGAAAATGAACTAAACGAAAATTGTTCTGATGTACTGCATACCAATATGTAGCCTAAGTGGGAGGCGTGACCAGTCTTAAGTGAAATAATGGATAGGAAGAGTATTGTCACATTCGAGGTTTTGGCATAGGAGCGACAAAATGTATTGGCAAGAGCATAAAGTCTGCATGTGGGACGTCTGATACTACCGCATCCAACGCTGTTTTAAAAGAAAAACGGCAGAAAGCTCAGCAGACACCAGAAGAGTTATTCAGTATCTGGAAAGGGCCTAACTACAAGTTATGCTGCATAGGACTTGCACACACTTCAGCTTCCGCTAGTTCTACGGGAAAGTATGTCTAACCACAAGACCCCACATTTATAAGGAATACTGTATTGTACCTGCAATTAAACTCCCTCTCCCCACCCGGAATTCAAACCCGGGGCCATCTCAAACAACTCCCCAAATCACTGACCATTCAGCCTGAACAACATACTAAATTTGACAAAGACTGGTGATTTTTTCTTTATGTACCTATATTATAGAGTACTTATCCAGTTATTATGCACATTGTGCTTGGTAATAATATAATTTTCTTCTTCTTCTTTTTCTTCTTCTTCTTCGTTTTTCCTCATGACTGAGGCTGTCAGAATATTCAGCCCTCTATCCGATGAAACATACTCCGCCATTCTTCCCTATCTAAAGCTTTCAATGTGGTTGCTCTGAGAGAACACTGTAGGGGGCCGCTCACCATGTCAATCCATCGCGTTGGTACTCGTCCTCATTGTCTGGTTCCCTGGACTTTGCCCTCAACAATCAGCTCTTGAAGACTACTCGGCGCATTATATGTCCAAAGTAGCGTACAATCCGCTGAGGGACCTTACACGATATACGAACTTTGATCTGAAGTTGGTTCAGGATTGTTGTGTTCGTGCGATGCGCCGTCGAAGGAATCCTTAACATTTTCCTCCAGGACCACATTTCAAAGCTTTCCATCCGTTCACGATCACGTTTGAGAATGGTCCACGTCTCTGACAAGAAGACTGAGAAGACTAGAGATTCAACGAGCTTCTTTCTTGTGTTGATGGTGATGTTATTATCTTTCCAGATCTTCCGCAGACTGATCATTGCTACCTTTGCTATTTCAATTCTTCGCCTTATTTCATCTTCGCCTTATATACTGATGTACAACTTCACACCCTCCAAATCTGTTTCATATGTGGACTGTTGTTGTTCTTACGATCAACAATCATGACTTTGGTTTGCTGTCGATTTAGGCGTGATCCAATTTCTAGGCTTGCTTCCTCTACTCTTTTGATCAGCTATGTCAACTCCTCTTCAGATGATGCTATCAAGGTGGTGTCATCAGCAAATCTCAAGTTGTTGATCTTGCATCCCCCAATGGAAAACCCTTTGTCCCAGCCATCTAATGCAGTTCTCATTGCATTTTCACCATAGAGATTGAAAAGTAACGGTGACAGGATACATCCCTGGTGAACTCCAGCCCTTGTATGAAACTGCTGAGACTCTTTGTTTTGAATCTTCACAGTAGCTGTATTTTCCTTATACAAGGACTTGAGGAGATCAATCAAATGGAGTGGCAAACCCATGTCATCCGAAATTTGCCAAAGATGGTTCCATTTGACAGTATCGAAGGCCTTTTGGTAGTCAATAAAGCACAGGTATACCGGAACATTGAATTCTCTAGCCTTTTCTATGATTTGTCTTAGCCTTAAGTTCTGTTCTCGAGTGCCTTTTCCTTTCATGAATCCAGTCTGGACTTCAGGAATTTGATACTCTAGGAATGCCCGGAGTCTCTTGTGCAGGATATGAAGCATAACTTTACTGGCATGTGAAATCAAAGCAATTAAGCGATAATTTCCACACTTTTTCCTCGATCCTTTCTTGTGGATTGGGGCAAAGATTGACTGTACCCATTCCTCGGGCCATCTTCTAGAATTCCATATCGGCAGATTTTCAACAGCATTTTAATTCCAGCCTCGTCTGTAGATTTCAAGACTTCTGCACTTATTCCATCAGGTCCACACGCTTTTCCAGTTCTCAGCGTTTTCAGAGCCAGTTCTACTTCTTCTCGGAGGATGTCAGGTTCAGGATCTGACTGTTTGTCTATCTGCACTTGGTTTTGTGCATTACATTGTTCACTGTACAGATCCTGGCAGTACAATCTCCATGTTTCCAGAACATTCTCTATATCCACAACATCATCACCCTGTGAGTTCTGTATATTCCAGGAATATGGCTTGAATTCTCGAGTGATTATTCTAATTTTGTCAAAAAGATACTTGCTGTGGTTTTGATTTGCATGGTCTTCAATCTCAAAACAAATGTTACTAAGGAAATCATTCTAATCTCTTCTACAAGAAGACTGAATCCTTCTATCAAGATCAGATATTTGCTCTCTTTTTTCTTTAGTGTTAGTGCCAGATTATTTAAGGCATCTTCTTTCTTCTACAAGCTAAAGGGTCAAGTCAGAGATCCACTGTTGCCTTCTAGTATTTGGTACTCGAGATTCATTCAAAGAGGACTCTATCCAGTTTTTAGTCACATTCCACAGCCCTTCTGCAGTTGTAACAGTAATAAAATGAAATGGCGTATGGCGTATCGCCAGGTGCCGGACTTTTGAATTGACTCCCGTAGGCGACCTGTGCGCCGTGATGAGGATGAAATGATGATGAAAATGAGACATACACCCAGCCCCGTGCCAGCGTGAAATTAACCAACGAGGGTTAAAATTTCCCATCCTGCCGGGAATCTAAAGCGGGATCCCTATGTCAAAGACCAGCACGCTGCAAACCATGGAGCCGGAAAATCACAATAATAATAATAATAATAATAATAATAATAATAATAATAATAATAATAATAATAATAATAATAATAATAATAATAATAATAATAATAATATGCATTTGCTGGCGAGATGTAGTGTTTACAGTGCACTATGTCTTCTGGTATGGGCTATATCAAATTTGTTACTTTCATTGACCTGTCTCAATCTCATCCTTGGCTTTGACAATATGAAAGTGACTGAGGTATGAGTGATGCTAGTAATACCATTCCTTATGCAGCCAGTCCCTGTTATGAATGGTGTGAAACTATCGCTCATAGGGCGATTGGTGCATGCATTTCAGTGGGCTTGGCAGACTGATTATGTAATAGCAACTGCTGGCTCGGTGAGGAAAGCAACGGGAAAGTACCTCACTCCTCATTTCCCTAGTATGCCTCTTCAGTGACGCCTAGGCTATTTATGACAGCTGTTGGCGGAGTTGCAGAGGATCAAACCAGCCTTCGGGCTGAATACCCAACATACATACAATAATAATAATAATAATAATAATAATAATAATAATAATAATAATAATAATAATAATAAATGATAACGAAAGTTTATCACCTTACGGCTTATAAAAGCCAGCACAGAACTTTTTTGATCTTTGCACATTACGTGAAGTAATTTTATCCCTGTGTGTAGTTACTGAAAACTGTAGTATATGATCGATTGAAAGCACTCCTAGTAGATAACTTGTTTGAATGCTTTCTTAATAGTGGTTGAGCATCGCGCCAGGTTTTCGGCGGAAATAGGATAGGAAAGGGCTAAGACAGAGAAGGCAGCACTCGTGAAATAGGTACGTGACAGTACCTTCTTGCTTACTCTCGTCGTAATGGACGTCAACACTGAATTAATAATTAATTATTAGCTCTGTGCTCGACCTTCATAGCCCCTCAGGAATTATATTTGTACTCATTTTTGTACTAGTTTACTGAATCCCTAGGACATATCTCTCTCGACTACTGAAAGTCACAATATTTAATGTTTCGACTTCCTGCTGGCAAATCGAACCCACCTCCCTCCGCGTAAATCGAGCACGCTTTTAATGCCTAGGGTAGGCAGCCTATAATAATAATAATAATAATAGTAATAATAATAATAATAATAATAATAATAATAATAATAATAATAAAGGGATATACAGAACATACCTACTACGAAGACATATTTGGAGGAATGAGACACGAGAACACAACGCGAAAAATATGTTTTCCTTTTCACTTGGTGTTGTCACACTAATACATAGAAGGTTTTCGGCAGCGCAAAGATGGGAAAGGGATAGGATTGAACCATAATTAAGGTAGAATCCCAGCATTTGCCTGGTGTGAAACTGGGAAAACCACGAAAAACCATCTTCAGGGCTGCCGAAGCGACCGTGTGATTCGAATGCACAATCTCTCGAATGCAAGCTCACTGCAACACGACCCTAACCGCACGGCCAACTCGCTGGTTGTATACTGTAGATATATGAGAAGACTGATTGATAAAAGGACTAAATGATTTTAGCCTCTTGTTTCTGAATACTTAGAGCATACCTGGAAGATTTTAACAACGAGATGTCTATTAGATGTCTGCGAGTTTTGTTAACCTATGTATTTCATTTCTACTTCAGTAAGAGAAATCTCCCTGTGAGTGTGGCCGGTAGAATAACACCCACAGTATCCCTGCTAGAAGTAAGAGGCGACTAAAAGGGGCCCCAGGTGCTCTCAGCTTGGGATCGTTTGTTGGCGATCTCGGAGCCCTGAGCTGAATCCTGGCATTGCTTCCACTTATTTGTGCCAGGCTCCTCACTTTCATCTATCTTTTCCGATCTCCCTTGGTCAGCTCTTCTTCTTTTCCGACCCCGATGATATTACTTTGCGAATCCTAGGAAGTCATTCATTTTCACGCTCTTCGTGGGTCTTGTCTTCTTTTGGGCGATACCTTCATTTTTCGAAGTTTAGGAACCCTTCCATTTTTTCTCTCTGATTAGTGTCATATAGAAGATGCTTGCCTAGTTTTACTTCCTCTTAAAACAATAATCACCACCACCGGTAAGCGAAAATTAACCATCAAGTTTTAAGAGAATATCAATATTAGTAAATATGAGATGCTCTAATTTGTTCACTGAGGTACTGCACTTTTTCAGAGCATAGTGGAATTTGCTGTTGTTATGTTCTGGTGAT
Source organism: Anabrus simplex (assembly GCF_040414725.1). Classification (NCBI taxonomy): domain Eukaryota; kingdom Metazoa; phylum Arthropoda; class Insecta; order Orthoptera; family Tettigoniidae; genus Anabrus; species Anabrus simplex. Next base: position 197,125,718 of record NC_090265.1, read on the forward strand.
CGTGGCGTACAGGTTTGATTTCAGTTGTAGCCTATACGAGTATGTCTTCAAGTAAAGTGTCCACTAAAGAGCGTTTTAAGATTCAGTACAACAAAGCTTCTCTTCGCAGAGCGCGGGAACTAAAGTAGCGTAACACAGTTGTTAGATAAGTAAAGAAGTGCTAGGAAGTGTGTTATTAAGTAACTCTTGAAAGCGCGACTTGGTAATTATTTGAATTAGTCGCAGTTAATGGCTAGGCTTTTAACACGGGTCACGTACATCTGTGGGAGTAATAAGGACGCAAGGAGCGCCACGTCGAGGGCTTTCTGTCAAGTCATGCTGGAGATGGGGGTAATTTGTTAACAGAGTTTGCTTCTGAATTAGACTTCCGCCACCGTGCATTCGGTAACGTACACGTTACATACAGGTGTATTATGTATTCAAATTAAACAAACCCGTATGATTAAATAATTTGACCAGCTATTTTTGGAGGAACTTCAATTGCTTTTGTAGTGTTAATATTATTTAGTAATAATAGAAGATGAGGGTGTTAAAAATTGCCTCCCCCCCAAAAAAACACAAAGGTTAGAGTTAACGGTTCTGATAACTTAAACAGAATATTCTTCTTCTTATTATTGATGTCTATTTGGCCACTACTGACCACAGAAAACAACTTTATTATGTGGGATATAAATTCATCTTCCTGCATTGGTTTTGATGTTCCGCCAGTATTCCTTCTTTCGGTTTCTTATTTATTTTCTTCAAAAGTTTCCATACTTGATGCAAGTACTAGTAAATTTGCTGTAGTAATCGTGGGTGTACTCAATTGTTCAGCAATTGCAATGATGTAAGTATACAGGGATATATTGTTAGAAAGTTAATTAAGTATTGGCTAAGAATGAAGTTGCGATCAGGTGGTGAAATATTAAATATAGGTTTCTAACACCAATAATATCCAAATCAAGGGTACCGGGTGGATGGAGTACTGAATATTCTGGAAACGGTAATTGTTCAGAACTTTAAAGAATAGCGTTGGCTTTCTCTTAAAATCTCGTATGTCCCAATGCTTTTCCTACATATTTTATTCCTTAAGGCTGGTCACGCCTCCCACCCACACATTTATACGCAGTTCTTCAGAACAATTTTCGTCGAGTATATTTTCCTGTGCTCACCTGTAAAGGAAAATGAACCTTAAATACATGATACTGTAGGAGTGCGTAAACTCTCCATGTAAACAGTATCCCTTCAAGAAGGTATGGTAAGGTCCAATTTTCTTTACACTTTAGCGTAGGAAAATGAACAGTACGTGGAAAAATGTGGTTTGGAGGTGTGATCAGTGTTAAGGAATATAATAGGTAGGAAGAGTATTGAGACATACGGGGTTTTAAAAGAAAGCCATCGATATATATAAAAGTAGTTCTCTTTTTTCTTGCTAGTTGCTTTACGTCGCACCGACACAGACAGTTTTTATGGAGACGATGGGATAGGAAGGAAGCGGCCGTGGAATTAATTAAGGTACAGACCCAGCATTTGCCTGGTGTGAGCACTATATCTTAAGAAGAGCTGAAGACCGCTTAGAGTGGAAAAATCTTTAAGGATGCAGTTATTAATGAAGTGAAGAAATGAGGTCGCGACGCTCAGTAATGAGTAAACCGACTGATGATGATCATAAAACTATGTGTTACACTTTTCTGAATTTCTGTGGCTGTAGAATTTCTGAACCTAAACAATATAATATCTCAGATCCAATAATAATAATAATAATAATAATAATAATAATAATAATAATAATAATAATAATAATAATAATAATAATAATAATAATAATAATAATAATAATAATAATAATAATAATAGTAATAATAATAATTCATTAACGTACCTTCAATTACTGTAGATTTTAAGAAACACCGGAGTGTCGGAAAAACGTGCCGGAAGGCAACGACTCACAGCTTTTGCAATTAAACGCTCTCAATTCCAGCAACTTCAGCCAGGAAGGAACTCACAAACTTGGAAACAGGAAGATGACGATTGAACGATCAATAAAGGTTTTCATGAAACGCTCCTCTAAATCCGTCATTGTCCTGAAGATATTCAATAGACTGTATAAATACAATATTACTTCAAATTCTTGCTTCACATTCCATTTTTATCTCGAATTAGGTATACAAAAGTCGGACGTAGGTTCATTTCAGTTTTGGTTTTGTATGCTTGTTTCTTTGTTTGTTTGTTTGTTTGCTTGATTGATCGTGGTGACATCAAGGGAAAACGGCTGAAGAGAATTTCTCGAAAGTCGGTATTTAATTTGAAGAATGGATGGATTATGCAATAGGCAATAAATATTATTAGATTAGTATTCAGAGGATTAGCGAGATCAAGGATGAACACAACGGACATTGTTCTGATAGATTGCGTATCCATATGAGGCTGGGAGGCGTGACCAGTCTTAAGGGAAATAATGGATAGGAAGAGTATTGTGGGATACAACGTTTTACCGGTGGAGCGACGATATTATCTGAATCGAAAAACTGCTCGTAATACACGCTGTTGGAAATATTATTTCTGGTATTTTATATTTCATGCGTTTTTATCGCATGGTGAATAATAGTGGAGATATCTGTGATTATCACAATTTTTAACAACTTCCTAATATTTCTGTAGTATAGTTGAATCTAAACTTCGTACGTAACAAGTGTTATAAAAACTATAATTTCCGGTGATTTGTGTCCGACAGAGTTTTGCCGTACAGAGGTAACAGTGATAATCAAGTATTTACATTTTTACAAAGTCCATCAACGCCGAGCGTAGCCGATCTTAACAAGTTAATGTTTATGATAGTCATTGTTGCCATTATTATTTTTGTAAGGCGTAGAACCGCATGATCAGCAGCCCATATTGATCAGGAAGATATTGAAGGAGACCATCAAAATGAGAAGTGAAACGTGAAGAAGAATAAGTGAAAAAGTGTATTAAAAAGGTGGAGGGTTGGAATGAAAGACTTCTTTGAACTCGAACGTCCTAACATTGCCAAGAAGAAAGAAAAATAAATATGGTGGCTTATAATCTAATCCAGGGCCTCTCAAACGCCCAAAATCTCACGCGTGCAAATCGAGGCGCAAGAGCTCCGTGCACTGTGCATCGGTCCCCTCGGCTCAGCTCGGACCAGAGCTTCGTCTCTGGGCTACTCGGCTAAGATCGGCTAAGCTCGGCTCTACTCGGCTCAAGGCAGCTCGTATTTGGAGCGCTACGGAGCAAGTGAGGAAGAGGGTGACAGGGGGAGCGAGCGAGACAGGCGTGGGGAAAGAGAGAGTAAGCGCTAATGCTCCAATTTGAGGAGTGAGGGGTCTGCACTCTGGTCAACCAAGCGAAGTCGTCTTTGGACCGTTCACAGTCCATGCACCAGGCGCATGCACCCTGAGAGGCCCTGACTAATCCTAAAACTGTTCAACAATAACACCACACTGACATGTTAGTTGAGGTCTGTTCTGTCTCTTATGTTGACTCTCATTTCCGGCATTCCTGCTTGCTCAGTGAGTTTCTCTCACCGGTCGGCCGGCGGTAGTGTACTGCCTGCCTCATTACTCCCGCCTCCGCGGCATAGCAACAAGCACGGTAATTCCCTCAATTTCTGTTATGCTCTGTGTTTAGAACATTTAATAAGTGTCGATCTGTCTCTCCAACAGTTCTACAGTTATGAAGAGTTAGTTCGGGGTAAACTTCTCATAATACCTTCCTCCGCATGTATATACAGTACAGGAAAGTGTATTTACGATACTTATGTGAAAGAAGAGTCTCGCGGGGAAATCGTTAGACGATTTATAACATATCTTCTAGGTGTACGCCCTCCAATTAGAGGTACAGTGCGGAAACTACTCGTAAACAAATTGAGAGGAATGGGTTCTTTACTCGATAAGAAACGAAGGGTAAAGAGAAGAACCACGAGCTTAATGAGGAAAAAGTAAACGAAATCACAGAAAAGTTAGAATATACGCCTGAAAAATTCTTGCGACAACTTGTAAAGAAACCGGGGGTTTGTAAGAGGTCACGAAACATATAAGGTGAGAAATAGCCTTACTTACAGATGATGTACTAATACATGTAAATCGGACGTTACTAACACGATGCCAATCATGCGTGGATGCAGGCGGAGAACGTTTCCAACATATCATGTAATAAAATCCACGCTTATTTTCATAATTTTAATTGTTATGTCATCTCATGCACGGACAAAGTACTTGTTATGTCGGGGAGCGGGTACTGACGATGACTCAATGGCACGCAGACAGGCCCCGCACGTCCGTCGGCCGACCGGTGAGAGAAACTAACCTGTCCTGTCTTCATCTGTCAGGTAAAATCTTACCGGTGTTGTAAATGCTAACATCATGAATAGTGACCTATGTTTGAATAATTTTCACGAAATTTATGGTCACTGTGCTGTCTTGGAACGAGTTTGGATTTCCAGAATATTTTAGGATATATTCTGGAACTGTTATTACTGGTGTAGAAAATATGTCCTTCGCTCGTTCCACATTCATTTTTTCTATGTTATTTGGGCTTACATGCTTTCGAGTCAGAAAGCGAACAGGTTTCACCACTTGATTTGCTTGCAATTCATATAATTTCTTCACGTAAGAGCCACTTATTGTGTCCTTTCCGTCAATCATTTTTCTTCTCTAGAAATGTGTTTCTTACTTACTTGAGAATGTGAGAAATAAGGGTCAGTTCGGGTAACTTGGGTGAGTAATTTTCGCCGTAAACATCTTGCTATTTGAAAGTCGTCTCGTCATATTAACGTTGGTCTTACGATTGGCGGAAGGTTAGCATACTACAAGAACTCTACAAGCCTCAATCTCTCTGATTACAGACAGTGTCAAATTTGACAGCTCCTTGTCTGAGATTCGTTTGGTAAGGAAGTAGGCGGCTGGCAGTCTGTACTTAGTGCACAACCCCGTTTTCATAAAACAAAGCAAATTATTAGCAAGAATTTCAGATTCGCTCACATGCTTGACGTTCATAATTTCGAATATAGCATTATCTGGAACAAATGTGGTTTTGTGACCAAAGAAATTATCTCGCGTTTTGTCATATTGCAATTGTTGTTTTATTCACATTTTATCTATTAACACGGGACATAATATTATTTCATCCTCATTCAAAAGTTCAAATTCTAGGGTTAATCTCTCTTTCACAACGTTCGTAACTCCAGTGTCGCATGAAGTATCGCCCAAATATCTGGGCAGTATGCTCTTAGAAGGTAACTTTCCTAGCATACCTGTAACCTTTGGGTGCTATGCATTCCCGCAATATACTTTTTGTTTGCTATTGGCTTTACGACTTACGGCGACGATGGGATAAGAAAGGCCTATGAGTTGGAAGGAAGCGGCCGTGGCCTTAGTTAAGGTGCAGCCCCAGTATTTGCCTGGTGTGAAAATGGGAAACTACGGAAAACCATCTTCAGGGCTACCCACAGTGGGATTCGAACCAACTATCTCCCGGATGCAAGCTCATAGCCGCACGCATCTCACCATACGGCCAACTCGCCCGGTCCTCAATATACTGCGTTTCACAGTGGATTCTGTCCGTCTGAAAGAGCATTTATTAAAATTCGCTATTTGCTTAAGAAGGAATGAAGTTTTGGCATTTGAGAGATCTTGCTCGGCTGTTTTAATTATTCGTGACAAGACTTTATGGTAATTATTGTCATAAGTCTCCAACTCCTGAATATTTTTATTGAGTTCTTTCTCAAGAACTGAAAGTTTAGCCCGCGCTCTCCACTGTTTCAGTCGCAATTTATTTTTGTCTATTTTGAGCAGCTTCTCGTCTAAAATGTCGCACTGGATATCAACGGGAAGATGACAGTCCTAATTTCCGGGATACTCGTGCAGAGACACACTTGAGGTATTGTTTTCTTCACAGCTTGGCTCACTTGATTCATATTTCCGTTTTTTAACTGTGCATTGACTGAATGTTTAATAATAGGTCTACGCTTTGGTTTGATCTAGACTTTGTAAGAGGGATAAGAAGGGAAAACCGAGGGATCAGAAGCATCCTTCAGTTTATCAATATTAAACCCATTTCAATAGTCTGACTAACGAAAATGAGGGCTAAATACCACGGAGGATCTAGAATTTAAATTGGGTCTGAAGTCTCCCCTTGATCTTACTTTCTCTGAGATCAGTTTGATTGGAAAATTCGTGAAATGATACTCTTCTCACTTTACTTCCCTGGCTTGTGCAGCAAGACACGCAGCAATACACCATTGATCGTGAGGGATTGAAACCTCTAATAAGACATTAATATGACAAGTTAATGCAGTCTATGGCACGATCACAAGCAATAACTAATTAAAGCAAATATGCCACGATAGTCTTCCGTGCAGTAGGAAAATAGACGAAACGGTTGTTTGAAATTCGAACGGCGCGTGAGATTTAAGCATGTCTTTTAATTACTTCTATTAATAAATTACCGTCATTACGTACCTTCACACAATGAAATAAATCTTCCGTACTTCCGCTAATATCGCAACTAAACACAATCTCAATAAACTACATAAAGAAACAACACTCAACACACTCCTCACTCCCTCTTTCCTGCTGTTCCTAATGTGCCTTCAGCGCAGGTCTACTGTAACGCTGCTAGCGCCACAGCGGCCAAAGTGTTCCCTACGTGATGCTTTTTCTCTTTATAAAGTACTTTTTAGACTTTAATTTCTGATATTTTCTTATTTTTCTCATTCCTTCCTTGTTTTCCTTTTGTTTTCTGCTTAAGGACGACACACGCACCCAGTCCTCGAGATAGTTGAAATAACCAATTAATGTTAAAATCCTCGACCCGGCCGGGAATCGAACCCGGGAACCTTTGAACCAAAGGCCAACACGCTAACCATTTAAACACGGAGCCGGATAAGTTCGCAAAGAAGCACGCAAGCTGACCGAAAGTGGGGAGGCTAAGAGGTATACCAGAGGGAGATAGCTGAGGTATGTTTTTTCTCTTCCGTTGCCACTCTTCTCCGTCAGATGGCATTACGGATGTAGTTACAAAAAGTAACCTATACTATACGCGCACTTTATCTTGAGCCCGGATCTCCATAGTAACGAATGGGAACTAGGGCTCAAGAAAAAGTGCGCGTACTATACATGACGGGTTCACAAACAGTTAGTTGGCTGTAAAATACATGTAACTAAAAATAAAAATAAAAACAATATTTTGGAATATATGCATTTGTCACCATGAAAATAAGATCGTATAAAACAGTACGTATTAAACAATAAGAGACAATATCCGTGTAAAAGAAAAAAATATTAAAGCATAAAAATTAAAACCAAAACCCGTCTACATTATGATTTAGACTGAAGATGAGAACCATACTGGGAGGATATTCGCACTGAAATTTAAGTGAACTCAGTAGTCGAGTAGTATGATATGAATGAAAGTGAATAACGTATCCGTATTTGGCAATGGAACAAAATAAAAGCGAAGGTTGGATTCGCTTTTGATAATCTTATCATCATAAGGGAAGTATAATGTCAATAGACCTCGGTACTAGTAATTTTTATTCACAGAGGCTTGCAGAATCCATGCTCTGAAAGCCTAAGCAGTGTAGAATGAAGATGTATATTAGCCTGTATATAAGATCTACGTTACCGGGCGAGTTGGCCGTGCGCGTAGAAGCGCGTGGCTGTGAGCTTGCATCCGGGAGATAGTAGGTTCGAATCCCACTATCGGCAGCCCAGAAGATGGTTTTCCGTGGTTTCCCATTTTCACACCAGGCAAATGCTGGGGCTGTACCTTAATTAAGACCACGGCCGCTTCCTTCCAACTCCTAGGCCTTTCCAATCCCATCGTCGCCATAAGACCTATCTGTGTCGGTGCGACGTAAAGCCCATAGAAAAAAAAAAGATCTACGCAGTGAACCGTGAAACAATCAAACGGCAAATACATGTATTCTACACTGAAAATGGTATTCGTCTTCATCATAATATACTGTGAAAGTAAAATCGATGGAAATTTCATAAAATTGTAACATTAACTGTAATATTGTTAGGCTGGATGTCCGATTCCATGGATAAATGGTTAGCGTGCTAGCCTTTGGTCACAGGGGTTCCGGGTTCGATTCCCGGCATGGTCGGCAATTTTAACCATCATTGGTTAATTTCGCTGGCACTGGGACTGGATGTATGGTGTTGTCCTCATCATCATTTCATCCTCATCACGACGTGCAGGTCGCCTACGGGAGTCAAATCGAAATCCTGCACCTGGCGAGCCGAACATGTCTTCAGACACCCCCGGCACTAAAAGCCATGCGCCATTTCATTTGTTAGGCTGGTTACTATTGTATACACTTAACAACTTAAGTCTTTCGCATTTCTCAGGTACTAAGTTCCTCCAATATGAAAGCATCTGGCCAGTCCATGTGGAATTTTAGAAAAGGTAATTCATGCCCCTGTGGTTCAGAATGAGGTGCTCGTTTTCCTAGCAGTAATTGAAATAGGATTTCGGCAACGATAGTATAGCGAAGATCTAGGACTAGTAGTGGAAAGGACATGGCCTTAATTAAGGTACATCCCAAGCATTTTCCTGGTGTGAAAATGGAAAGCGATGGAAAACTTTCAGATCTCCCGATGGTGGAGTTAAAACTCACCATCTACCAAATGCAAACTTACAGCTCCGCGACTTGCACCTCGCAGCCATCTCGTTTGTTAGGAGAGAGTTTCTGTAGCTATGGTCAAAATAGCACGGTAGTATTAAACTACAAATCGTCGTTGCACCTAGAAAAAAACTGCTGTGTGATAATATATTTCAGCTTAGAACTCTGACCAGAAATGTTCTGTCATCTAAGGTTCAGTATTGCATAAACTACGAATATATCAACGAAGTTCCCTTCTTAGTGATACATATGTTGCAGGTCAGTATTTCTCCCCACAACATTGTAACGTAGCGGTACTTTGAAGGGCAACGACGAAATGCGCTTGAAAAACTAAGTCCCCATTATTCAAGTTAGACAGGTTACGAGGTAATCATACAAGACAAGAGACCAAAATTAAATATGGTAATGCTTATTATTACATATCGTTGCTTAAGAAAAAATACTGCCTATCTGACAATGCTCATTCTAACCATTATTTTCCTTAAGACTGGTCACGCCTTCCACCACCTTATGGATATGCAGTCCATCAAAACAATATTCGTTGTGTTCATTTTCGTATATGTGTGTGTGTGTATAAAGGAAAATGAACATTGTATACATTATTCTGTAGGAGTGCGTAAGCATGGCATGAAAAAATCGTCGCTGTTACAACAAAACCTAGCATTACACAATGCTGTCTGTTCCTATCATTATTTTCCTTAGGCCTGGTCACGCCATCCAGCCACATGTAGTTCATCAGAACAACGCTCGTTTTGTTCATTTTCCTATAGTTACCCGTAAAGGAAATTAAACCTTACCGTTCCACTCTGTAAGAATATATGGTCACGTGACGTATTTATGCACTTCTACAGTGTAATGTACTTCAGGTTTATTTTCTCGACACATTAGCAAACGAAAATGAACCCAACGAAAATTGTTTTGATGGACTGCGTATCCACATGTAGTGGGGAGGCTTGACAGGTCTTAAGGGAATAATAGGTACAGAGAGAATTAGGGCATATGATGTTTTGTTGTAACAGCGACGACATACATCCCTACATTACGGTGCGATATGGTTCATTTTCCTTTACACGTAGCCATATAAAAATGAACAGAACGAAAATTGTTGTGATGGAGTGCGTATCCATACGTGGCTGTCTTTAGGAACATAAGGGATCGCAAGAGCTTTGTCAGATAGGCAGTATTGTTTTTTAAGTGACGAACTGAAGTTTGAATCTGTGACTTAAAGACAGGAAAGGGTCTAAGTGAAATGGAATGCAGAAGGGGTACTGGAAACTTCTTTTCTTTGCTAGTAGCTTAAGGTAGCACTAACTCATCAAAGGTTTCCGGTGACGGAAGGATGGGGTAGGCATATGAATAGGAAGCCTTCATTTAGGCACAGCCCTAGCATTTTCCGTAGTGAAAATGGGAAACCACGGAAAACCAACTTACGGGCTGCCGACTGTGGGATTCGAACCCACCATCTCCCAAATGCAACCTCACAGCTACGTGAGCCTAACTGGACTGCTATCTTGTTTTCTTTCCTATGTGGTGTACAAAGCTGCTGGCTCTCAATACATCATCTCATGTGGTTGAGTGGCTTGAGAGAAAAAAAAAAGGCAAATGGAAATTGTACTTTTGTGTGGTCTTGGAAGTAATTGAATCTGATTGAAACAGGAGTCAGAACACATTAAATTGGGTTCAAATTATGTATGATGTCGTTGATTTGGGTCATCGGCCCAAAGCCTAGTTTTATGCCGTATACCGTAACCTCTTTTTCATATCGTCGCTTCACCGGTAAAACGCTGTATCCCACCATACTCTTCCTATCCATTATTCTCCTTAAGACTGGTCACGCCTCCCAGCCACATATGGATACGCAGTCCATCAGAACAATGTCCGTTGTGTTCGTTTTCCTATGTCTTCGATTAAACGAAAATGAACCTTACATGCATTGTAACAAGGAGTGCGTAAATACGTAATGCAAACGTACATTCCTACAGTACGGTACTGTAAGGTTCATTTTCCTTTACACATGGGCATAGGAAAATGAACACAACAAAATTTGTTCTGATGGACTGCATATCCATACGTGGCTGGGAGGCGTGACCAGTCTTAAGGAGAATAATTGATAGGAAGATCTTTGTGGAATGCAACCCTTTACCGGTCGAGCGACGATATTATGATCTTAAAATCTCCGTGCTTGTGGTGGAGGCATGGAACACGTAGCACATCTTTGTATCCCCTGCCTGTCGTAAGAGATGGTTGGATTAGAAGACTTTCCCCAAATTGAGAGCGTATTTTCTCGACAACAGGGCCCCTAGCTGGATATGATTTTGCTTCCACTTTCTTGGCAACGCTTCTCTCTTCCAGTATTCTTGACCGACATCTCTTGGATGACATTTGTTCTCTTCCCAACCCGAAGGTATTAGGTTTGTGAGGCCTAAGAATTCTTTCATTTGCCAGTCATTTGTGACCCTTCCCTTTCGTTTGGTGATATCTTCTGTCTTCATTGCGTCAGACCTCCTTCTTTCTTGTATACGGTAGTTGAGAGGGGATAGTACACCACCTTAAATACCACTGTCACTGTACAATTCTTACCCTCCCATCTCTTTACCTTTCTTAATCATAAAACAACTGAGCAATTCATTAGTTTCTTAAAATGTGTTTTTTAATTTATCTTTAGATCTTCTCTGTATAAACGTTGAGAGGAAGGAGAAAACTTCTGCGATTCTGTTCCTCTCTTTTATGGACACTTGTTTCTCCTCCTTACTCTTCTATTCTTATCCCTCTTTCTTCTTACCTTGGGTCGGCATTACACTCAGTTTTACGGCTAGTTGCATTTCCTGACCATCGTTACGTGTAGAGATGTGTTCTATGTAGGACAGTACTGTCGTGTATTGTGTGTAAACGAACAGGTGTACATTAAGACGAACACAACTACTCAATCACCGAACCAGAGGAACTGAACAGACGGCCAGTAATCGAATCCGAGGCCATTTGAACAGCAGGCTGCTACGCTGACCATTCCGCCAGGGAACTGTACGATGTTCCTCTATTCTTATCACTGCTGTTAATTCATATACTGCGGACATTCTTTCTCTGTTAAAGAGTCAGTCGTCCTCGGGGTCTAAAATAACGTTGATTGATCGATCAACAGCTGCTTCTTACATGAGCTTGCTCCTTATTTCTTATTTCGATCTTCTAATATGAGTCTTGGAGTCAATTTTTTCCGAAATAAAACATGTGTTTCTATTCTTTTATGTTGAAGTTTACACTAATATTATTGTAAGTTAATAGTGCTATTCGTTTCATAGCTGTAAGTACCTGCTTTCTTATGTATGAAGATAACATTTTTGAATGGAGATTGTCCTACCTCGTACACTTTGTATAATAAATTGAATAGTTTTACCATGTATGCTTCACCCAGCGTATTAAATCTGAGAGTATATCATTAGTTCTAATCAGGAAGACGAACAATTTTGAAACGAGACTTCAACTTCTGAAGAGGCACAATGGGTCTATGATCTACTCAGCCTATACCAAAATGAGCAACAGGTTAATTCCTAGTTGCTGTCAGGGCGAGGGAAAACCACTCTATCCTACTTAAGGTAGTGCCGAGGTTACAGATAATGGAATCCTTTACCTTATACTCGTTCAAGGGCCTCTTATGGGCTGTATGGTGGTGGATAGCTTTGCTTGTGTTCATATCTCTTAATACTCCGCCAAATTCTGAACTCAACATTTGGTAAGCATTTCATCAGTGTCAACAGCACCTTTTATTTCAATAGATTATCAGCTACAATGAGACAGTTCCTCAGCGTGTTCTCAGATCTTTCTACCTTATTGCACAAATAGTTATAGGCATACATTCCATCTAAGATGCTCATTTTTCTGAGATAAAGTTACCATCGTTCTTTCTTCAGAACGAGTGTATCATTCTAAACTCATGAGTGAACCTATGGAATTATGGAACATGAAATAATGAGTCAAATGCTGTAAGTGTATACTTCGATATTGAGTATCTGTCTTTATGTAAAATGGAAGACAGCAGGATACTCGTAGAGTTACGTAGCAGATAATGTTAAACTGGGTGAGAAGGAAGAAGACTTGATTTATTTACAACTCGTTTTGCAACTATAGTTTAAAATAATTATGTTGTATGTAGCCTACGTGGGAGTTTCGAAATGATATATCACGTTCCTGTCATTGTAAATCCACATTCAATTAAAGGTCCTGTGGCTATGATCGCTATATCAAGACTCACGCAGAAGTGCAAACAACGTTCTCTTTAAATGATGTTTCTTTCACAATAATTCTTAAGCAGTTTATTTGACCTGTTCTTAATTTTCACGTGTTATTCCTACGTAGACTGTGCTGTTTAACTCATGGGATACAGCGTAAATGAGGTCTTCTACTATAAATAAACTATCAAATCATATTTTCAGATCATGAAACATGATTAAATCATGAGAATTTTGTCTTCAATGGTCACGACCCGAAGTTCTTCCAGGCATACACCAGTTGGAAACTTTAAAATTCCAACTGAAATTCTGACTAAAATTCACTGTCTTGTAATTTAATTAATTTTGAAGAAATAATTCCATTGATATTTATACACATATTAAATTAGAAACAAGTTATTGTTTCTTTAACTTCGTTACATATATATGTCCTACACTGCCTTACTGTAGTGTAAAATGATAGATAGAAAGTACGCAAACGTAAATCCTTCATTTACTCAGAACAGTGCATTTTCGGTCACCTAACTATTGTACTGAAAGCATTATAATAATTATAGACGTAATACGCTATGCAATATATTTCATTTGACAAGTTTCAGTTGAATTTTACAATTATAGGCAGTCTATAAGTTTGTGTATCATTAACATACCTTTTAAATAGAAGAACGAAGTTTTGAACTGAAATTTTCTACAGTCATGTAACTAATTATGAATATAATGTCAATCCTTCTGTGAAAGTCACATGTACTTTCTGAGTGAGGGTGTGAGTGTGCGGTTGGTGTGGTGGTCTATTGCTTTTACTCTGGTAAAACAGAATACAGGCTAACAAATTAGACTAAGAATTTTGTTCATGTGATTTTCGAATGAATTTTAAGATATTGGTCCTTAAATTATCATGAACTGTGGCTCCGAAAACCGCGGTACTGCCAATCAAAACAAAACTAGAAGTTTTGTTCAAATGGTCCGCAATTCGTTTCAGTACGCGTAAAACACCATGCAGTACAGTACAGTGCAGTACAGTAGGTTCTCGTTCGGTTTTAGCATTTTATCCATCATTGAAGATCATTCATGTGGTATAGATAGAGGCTCGCCTCGTACACTCAAGTTCGTGAGTTCAAATTGCAAGTTTAGTCTGTTAAAGTGGTCAAATACAAGAGACCCGTTAGTGGATTTATTGACACGAAAACTAATCCTTTTCATATCGAAATTCTCACAACGTGGCATTTATGAGACTACTTGAAATTAAATCTGCGTCAGAAATTGTATTTATTTTCTGACTTTGTATTGCGATATTGTGTAAAATTATTGAATATTTAAGCTTCTAGTTTTTGTTGGTATGGAAAAAGTCAACTTAATTGAAGAAAAAAATTGAAGCGAATCACGTAGGAAGGCAGTGAGATAAACGTCTCTGTCAAATCTCAAATTTAAAGGTGTAACCGATAAGCTTCAGACAACTCCTCCAAACTAACAAGATTTTTGTGGTTCCCCCAGCTAAATTTCACACCCAGTCACTCGTATCGTGATTTTTTCCCTTTTCTTCCTTTCTTTTTTATTTGTTGTGAAAGATGATAGATTATTAAATGGAGATGCAGATGTTCCAATTCCATCGACGACAGCCTTGAAGATGGATTTCCATGGTATTGAATTTTGACACCAGGAAAAGGCTGGGCCTGTACCTTAATTCAAATCACGGTCGTTTCTTTCCCAGACTTAGCCATTTCCCGCCCCACCATTGCCAAAAATCTGTCAGTGTTAGTGTAATTTTACATTGCCTTACACCATAGTAGCTTTAAAGAATGTATCTTTCATCTATAATTTATCTTTTACCTACTGTTTCATTTAATTTAATTAGATGTAGAATTAAGAACTTTAAGATTTTGTTGCACATTGTAGTACATATGAAGATGGTTTTGAAAAGCAGCAGGCCTCATAGCCTGAGCCTTACTATTGTATAAAATAAATAAATAAATAAATAAATAAATAAATAAATAAATAAATAAATAAATAAATAAATAAATAAATAAATATTTACTCACTAGTAAAACAGTTTAAGGTAAACTAAAATAGACTGTTCTACTCTATTACCATAACAGAATGAAGTTACATTTTTGATTATTTATGAAATCTAATGACTTCTTTTTAATATCAGCATGAGCAATTCGTTATCTTCCAGCCTATTTTCCTCCGATACGTTTAGCTAAATTTCATGTGTTTTAGTATATTTTGCCATACTCATTGATGACTGCACACTTCAGAATCAATTCAAAAATTCCGCTATACAAGTTTTCCTAGTTTCGCAAATAGATGGCATAGTTAATCGTAAACGGAGTGTACTCTACAAATTCTTCTCCTCTCACCTTAACTACTCCTAGACTCCAAAAATATATCCCTCACTCCCTGCTTTATGTCGTTCATACCAATTATCTAGAATTTTGGGAGGAGTATTAGTAATGCAGCATAACCATCCCTAAAATAGGTTATTATTAATATAATAATAATAATAATAATAATAATAATAACAATAATAATAATAATAATAATAATAATAATAGTAATAATTTACTTTAAGTCCTGCTAACTACTTTTACTGTTTTAGGAGACGCTGAGGTGCCAAAATTTAGTCCCGCAGGAGTTCTTTTACGTGCCATTAAATCTACCGACATGAGCCTGTCGTATTTGAGCACCTTCAAATACCACTGGATACCACTGGACTGAGCCAGAATCGAACCTGCCAAGTTGAGGTCAGAAGGTCAGCGCCTCAATCACCTAAGCAACTCAGCCCGGCATTCTTCTTCTTATTATTATTATTCTGCTTCGTTTCGGCTGGATGTGGACTACGTTACTTCAGTTACTTGAGTTTTAATTCTTTCCCATTATTCCCGCATTCGCTTCCTGTGAACCTCTTTCTTTCATCTGTCCACTTCTTGCCTGTTTTCAATTTCGGCTTTTCTTGGAATCGCTGGTATGTTCGAACATTTTCTGGAGAGTAACACGTTCCTGGATGTCTTCATGTGGGATCAGTATTTCTTGAAGGTCTTTCTCATCTTCTGTGAACCAGGGTCCCTTGGTTTTCTTGGTTACAAAGTAGGAAAAGATCATATTGCTCAATCTCTCTAAGCTCATACGTGTTATGTGGCCATAAAAATTAATCCTCCATTTCCGAATGGTGTCCTTTATCCTTTTCACATGCAGGAACAGTTCATTGTTATACCGTGCGTTGAACTCACCATTTTCTCTAATTGCTCCTAGGATCTTGCTCAAGATTGTTCTTTCTTTGGCTTCTAACTGGTCATTTAGACCCTTCTTGCCAAATGCAAGGTATTCTGCTGCATACCGGGCCTCTGGACGAATAACTGAACAATAACGCTTAAGGTTGGCGTTGATGGACACTGATCTTTTGTTGTCCATATTTCACTTAGTTGGTATGCCAGTTCATTTCTGCTGGTTTGATTTTCCTTTGTTTTACAGATAACTGTCTAGCAGCTAGCTTCATATTGATTATAAACTCCGATTTTTCAAAGGAGATCTGGAGATCAGCCTTTGCTCCTTAAAGTTGGCTGAGTAGTTTTGCAGCGGTATCTAGAGAATAAGAAAATATCGCAAGAGCATCTGCATAAGCTAGACAATCCATTATCTGGCCAGTTCTCTTGTATCCTATTCGAAGACCAATCTCGAATTCGTCCTTGCACATCTCTTTGCGCCATTCGCGAATGATATTCTCCGGTACGTAGTTGAAGAGTAGAGGTGATATTATTATTATTATTATTATTATTATTATTATTATTATTATTATTATTATTATTATTATTATTATTATTATTATTATTATTATTATTACGTCATTTAAACATCATCGTCAGCTAGCTTAATGTCAGAAATAGTTGGTTTGATAGTTTTCTACTGTATAAATTACTAGTAATTACTAGATATATGTGTGTGTAATCTCATGTTAAGTGTAACTCAGGGACAATGTCCCTAACTTTGCTAGATTAAATCATTTATCGATCTAGTCCTTCCAACTACGAGATGACTCCACAGTTTTAAAAGTTGACCTCGTCACTGTGAGGATATTGTTCATTCACTGACCTGGTTTAAACAACTGAAAGTCTTAGAGAATAATAAGTAGCTCATCGACAAATCTCAGGCGGACAGATATCAACTGCCCTGATACCAAAATTATTGATATAGCGGAAAAGTCAGATGCAGTGGGTGGTTCCCTATTTCTACTTCCCCTTAAAACAATTATCACCATCACAAGTCGCATACACTTTGAGGCGATGACGGACCAACTCTTCCTTCAGTTGATATACAACAGTAAGTAAATACAAAACAACATTAATATACCATATTTGACCGGTTATCACTCGTATCATTATCCATTTTAGGCTAGTTGAGAGTTCACAGTTTCTGGGCCTTCAAAACCACAATTGAATGAGGTTATAAAGCAAAAGGGAAATCATTCTAAACTGAAAACAAAACAAACACAAAAGCAAAACTAAAAAAGGAAGCCGGAAATTGTATATCTATATGCGTTTATATCCCGATCATATCAAAGGGTCCTCGAATTTTCATGATATCCGAACCTTAGGAAGATTAAATTTCATTTCGAAAGTCCCATTTATATCGACCGCGGTTCGATCCGAGGCCGACTTCGTGAGAAATCAACGACCATGCTACTCAGCTATCACTCCCGAAATATTAAAACCTGCATAATTACGTTCATTAACATACATTATGAGAGAATTATGATGAAATTGCCCACCTTTCTAACCAAAAAAGAAAATTATGAATAATAATAATAATAATAATAATAATAATAATAATAATGTTGTTTGAGTCATCAGTCCATAGACTGGTTTGATGCAGCTCCCCATGCCACCCTATCCTGTGCTAACCTTTTCATTTCTACGTAACTATTGCATCCTACATCTGCTCTAATCTGCTTGTCAAACTCATACCTTGGTCTACCCCTACCGTTCTTACCACCTATACTTCCTTCAGAAACCAACTGAATAATAATAATAATAATAATAATAATAATAATAATTATAATAATAATAATAATAATAATAATAATAGTAACTCTTCGGAGGACTGAAACATGTAAATATCAATATAGGATTTTTTCTGATAATTATAACGAAAATTAGGCACTGGTTGAAAGGGCGAAAAATATGGAAATGGCATTTCAACTGTGCTGTGACACTTAAAAATCAACATCCATCTCCAGAAACACTACTCCACAGTAGTTAGTTCAGAGTTCCTATACGCTGCCGAGACCATTGTCAGAATATATCCCTTGATTGAGTAAAACTAAAGTATGTTACTGAGGACGATGTTAATGCCCAAGGATGTGTCAGAAGAGTTTACGTTACATCTGAGGTCCAACCAGAAGATTATGAGAACAGAGAATATATCCACCTCAGCGCGAAAGAGGAAAGTTTGTCATAAAATACTTGCACTTCAGGAGAAATGGAAAATCAGTCCTCACTAGCTGAAAGAGGCGCACATAGGAAGGAAGTATAACACCAGCTGAAATTCTCGTTAGAATATGACTTAGAACGAAAGTTGTGGATTTAAAGGAGAGTGGGATAGGATAGGAATTGGACTGGAAAAGAAGTTGCAGTGACCTTAATTAAGGTATAGACGCGTCTATACAGATACCTTTATTGCAACCGATGGTGGGGGTTCTCACTGACTATCTGCTGAATACATGCCAATTTCTATATGAACGATGAAACTTATTGTTTAAACTAATGAGACCGTGACAGACAGGGTGTGGTTGAGTTGATATTACGTTCAGTTCCAAGAATGGCGTTGCAAACTATCAATCTTAAAAAATATGTGTATCAATATATCTCGCCTTCATCTGATATCTTATTCCATGTGCGACTACTTGTCTTTAGGTAGGCTGACATATCTCAGATGGCAAAATACTGGTCTAAATAAATAAGCTCACGCCCTACTGTTAGAGTTCGGGGTGGACTGTATAAGAACATGGTGAAAGAACTGTATCTGTCATTAACATGCATCTTATCTGTACAAAGTGTAAGCTAGGATTATTTCATAATAATTAAAATGTATTATTTATAGGTAGTATCTATATATTGCAAAATATTAACTCATGATATAGCAATGTTCATACAGTAGCCTGGTGTGTAGCAAGGGACAAAAGTTGAGTAAGAGTGGTACCTGCTGTTAATAGACTGCTAGTTTTAGAAGTAACTAGGAAAATGTGGTTGTAATCTACACCATCACTGCATGTTTGTTTGGAACTTGTGTGGCGTCTCCTCAAAATATAAATGACTTGTAGAGGGGATACTAATTCATCTATACCATAATGCTCTCGTTAGCACACTCGCACTTAATTATGCCCGTATGAGGAGTACCATAGCCAAGGGTGAAGGATTTCGTTAGTTAATTAGTTAGTTAGTTAACTGAAGAGCAATCCTGTAACCTAACTTATTGCCTTATCCGGAAAAGCTGAAACATAAACAGTTAGCAGTTAACAAACAAGTAAGCCTGACATTTTACACCACTATCGATAGTGTGATTATAGTCATGAAACATCCAGATTTACGTGGAATACGAACCACAGTGACGTGACATTTTGTTTTAAGAACTACGCATGCTTTGGCCAAGATTCAATTCGTAACTTTCTTGGCCAAAAGCCAGTGTCAAGGCCCTCAGTTATCACGCAGTTAGATGCTTTGCGTTAAATATGGTATGAAATATTTTAATTTACTTTCCAATAACAGTGATTCCGTTCTCTGCAAATATTTCATCCACCTTGGACACATTTGTATTTTCTCAGTTGCTCCAATTTATGAAAAAGAAAAAGCTCTATCTGAAGAATAGTTTTCAAATATCCTAATTTGATCACGTGTCGTATACTTAATATAATAGTCGATTTATGCACATGTAAGTGCATTTGCATTGGAATTATACGATTAAGAATGTTTTCGAGTATGTTGAGATTTAATTTCTGCTGTCCTCCAATGGCATAGCTCCTTGTGTGGATAAATGACGATGTGTCTATTTCAGGATCCCGAGAGTGCAACATCGAACCAAACAGAGGTAGTAGGATTTTTCAAGGGCAGAAGGAATTCCTTCCGACACTCCATGCCGTACGATGAAAATATTTCTGTGGCTAGCACTACTCAAGGCTCACTCTTCTGAAGTTTGATGTCAGGAACGATAAACAGAACTGTATATAAATGGAAGTGGCGTATGGCTTTTAGTGCCGGGAGTGCACGAGGACAAGTTCGGCTTGCCAGATGCAGGTCTTTTGATTTGACTCCCGTAGGCGACCTGCGCGTCGTGATGAGGATGAAATGATGCTGAAGATGACACATACACCCAGCCCCCTGCCAGCGAAATTAACCAATTAAGGTTAAAATTCCCGACCCTGCCGGGAATCGAACCCGGGATCCCTGTGACCAAAGACCAGCACAAAGTGTAAGCTAGGATTATTTCATAATAATTAAAATGTATAATTTATAGGTAGTATCTATATATTGCAACATATTAACTCATGATATAGCAATGTTCATACAGTAGCCTGGTGTGTAGCAAGGGACAAAAGTTGAGTAAGAGTGGTACCTGCTGTTAACCATTTAGCCACGGAGCCGGACAACAGAACTGTGACTGGTATTGAGTTAATTCATTTATCTCATGCTATTTATTTTAAAATCCCTTGGTTAAATAAGTCTGATTTACCGTACTAAACGGAGTTCAAGTCACTCTCAGAAAAAGAAAAAAAGGAAAGCCAACTTAGTACAGGCCATGAAGGTCCTTGGAGGCACTCTTTCGGTACTTAGTGAGATAGAGTGGATAACAGCATGCCCGGCCACTATTACTCCCACGAATTAATCTGGAACTCAGTTTTTGTGAAGGCTGAGTGAAACTCAGAATCATGTGTCGATAAAAACGAAATAGATGTCTCGTTTCTTATATTTTTCGGATTACTAACGGGGAATCGAACTTACGTATTTCCGGATGAACCAGCACTTCTTTATCGCCTCGGCTATGCACCGCCTATACTGACAGATAGTGTGTTACTTAACCTTCGCTTCCCTCAGGGACGTGAGGGTTTTGACAATAAACAGGCTTGTTACCAATGTGACCACGTTTGAATCGCGGCCAATGAATATGGGATTTATGCATTCTTCGTAAAACTGATCACGATATCAATATTCACGTAAAACTACCAGCTTACTTGCTTACTTACCTTACCGATCGGTAGATCCGACAGGTTTTCTAAATCATTTGGCAATTGGGAGTGAAATTATGTGCATGATATTTTCTAATCAATAATAGGCTATCCTTCATAGTCATCAACGTCCACTTCCTGTCACACAAAATGAGCTCATTTCTGCACGAAAAATCAGAATCGAACTTAGAATGCCTCGTCCCGTGCTATGATCCTTCGTAATAAAACACTTCTTGCCTTACTTTTTCATATACACTTGTCGATTTGTCAATAAATGTGGGCAATTCTGTTATGTTAGGAAAGTGAAAAACAAAATTTAGAGGAATTACATGTTAATATCATCGCCTGAACTTGTTCTAAATGCATACAACTGCATTTTTTTTAATTGACAAAGCGTACACAAGCATCAGTATGAAAACCAACAGAGAGAGATCTAAAATAATGTATTTCATCCTGCCGGTTGGGCTTGTATTCGCGAATTTTGATATTTTAAGCTGATCACCTTTAGTGTCAAGAAGTACTCATATGTTCTCTCCGTTATACACTTATTTCCGGTGATGTATTTTATTTTTCGACTGTTTATTTTAAAAATATTGGTGAAACCATCCTGAAGCAATTGTTTTTGGATTATGACTGTTTTGAATGGATTAGAAATACCCCAAAATTTACCGGATAGATACTTTCTTCAGTCTTGAAAGTACTGTTTTGCACATTCAGTTTCAAAAGTTATAGCAGTAGTTCGCTGCTATTAAGAAATTAGAATTGCATTTATTTGAATATAATTACAAGTAGGGCAGAGGTCCCATTGGCTATAACTAACTTCCACTGTAACTTAAAAATATCAATTAATAATCAAAAATATTATAAAAAGAGGAGGACACATAAAAAAATGTAAGATAGGCCTACATTTTGTCCGCCTCTGTGGTGTAGTGGCTAGTGTGATTAGCTGCCACCCCATGAGGCCCTGGTACGATTCCCAGCTAGGCAACGAAATTTGAAAAATGGTATGAGGACTGGAACGGGGTTCACTCAGCCTCGGGAGGTCCCCTGAGTAGAGAGGAGTTCGATTATCACCTCAGATATCCCAGAAGTGGTTTTCCGTGGTTTTCCACCTCTCCTCCAAGCAAATACATAACCTAAGGCCACGGACGCTTCCTTCCCTCTTCCTTCCCTGTCCCTTCCAATCTTCTCATCCCCCAAAAGTCCCCTGTTCAGCATAGCAGGTGAGGACAACTGGGAAAGTTACTGGTCCTCCTTCCCAGTTGTATCCCTCCGGACCAAACTCTCATGTTCCAGAACATTGCCCTTGAGGCGGTAGAGGTGGGATCCCTCACTGAGTCCGATGAAAAAAAAACAACCCTTGAGGGTAAACGGATTAAGAAAGAAGAAATAAAGAAATAAAGAAGAGAACACACATGTTTTAATGTTGAGGATAGATTAAAATTATAACTAAACATCTGAAATATAACTTGCCTGGCTGAGTGGCCCAGACGGTTAAGGCGCTGGCCTTCTAACCCCAACTTGGCAGGTTCGATCCTGGCTCAGTCCGGTGGTATTTGAAGGTGCTCAAATACGACAACCCCGTGTCGGCAGATTTACTGGCACGTAAAATAACTCCTGCGGGACTAAATTCCGGCACCTCCGCGTCTCCGAAGACCGTAAAAGTAGTTAGTGGGACGTAAAGCAAATAGCATTATTATTATTTAAATATAACTTACCCGTTTTTTTTCTTTCTTAAATTACACTGACACAGGTCATACGGCGACAATTGGATAGGAAATGGCTGGAATTGTGAAGGAAGAGACCGTGGCCTTAATTAAGGTAAAGCTCCAGCATTTTTCTGGTGTGAAAATGGTAAACCACGGAAAACCATCTTCAGGGCTGCCGACAGTTGGGGAAATATATCTACAAGATTATAGTATTTCCTCTAACATTTCAGAAACATGGATTATTTTGGTGAAACATGACTTCTATGGCTTAATACGTAAAAAGGTAGCAGGATTTAGGACCTTTTTCTGCGTTTTGACACTAATTTGTTGTATTTCATATAGTTTAAGGTCATTGTATAATGAAGAAACAGTAACAATTAATGACTTACTAAACTTTACCGTACAATGCTGTGGAACCTGAAGGGTGTTAGTTGTAAATCTATTGCTGCGATCGTGCACTCGACTCATATGAATAGTGGATTTGGCCAAATATGAGGGAGCATTAGATTTTAAATTTCTCAACAGTAAGCAAAAAGCTGAGTATCTATCCCTGAGTTTCAATCATTCTGCATCCTTTTAGCAAGCTAGGCTTTTACATGACATTCTTTACGAATATCGAGGATGAAACACACACAGTCATTCTGAATTCACTGATGGTTGATATTATATTTCTCTTAGATGTCGCTGTAAATTACAGCGGCGTGTAAGCAAAACATTGTTTCAGTTAGAAAGCGAAATCCGTAAAATTCGGAACTTTCTAGGAAGCTTTAGTCCTGTCAACGTTCTCTAGAAAATTTTCGTTTCGACTAAGGTAATGGATTCTTCGGCCCCGCAGTGTAGCGGACAACGCGTACGCCTGTCACCCCGGAGGCCCCGGGTTCGATTCCCGACAGGGTCAGGGATTTTCAATTGTAAATGATTAATATCCCTGGCCTGGGGACTGGGTGTTTGTGTCGTCCTTAACGTTCTTTTCCTCACACTCAACACTCTACACTTCCGCAATTCCAATTATACGCAGGTTCATTCTATATGGTGCAAGTAGTGGGAAATGATCTCTAGAGGTCGACGCCACGAACAAATATCCATTTTTTAAAAAGAAAAGTTATGGATTTGCATCTAGAGATTTCTTATTACTAGGAAAGATTGGTTATTTCTGACTAATATTATTAGGTAAAACTGCAATGAACTACTTGTTAGTAAATTCCAACTGATATTTATGTTTGAAGAAATTTACTGCGGGTTCGTACGCATATATATAAATACTGGTTATATTGTGCCATTGCCAACGGCCGTAGCCATGTTGAACCACACCGGATCCTGTGAAATCTCCTAAGTTAAGAAACATTGGGCGGGGTCAAGATTTGGATGGGTTGCCACGCGCTGTTTGTGGGGGGGGGGGAGGGAGGTAGGGGAATGGCTGAGTGGAAAGGAACTGACCACTCTACCGTACGAAACTCCGGCTCAGGCACACCTCTGCGGAGGTTCGGACCTGCCTTTCGGCCAGAATACACCCTTATCTTTATATTGCGCTATTCATGAATTATTATCTTACTTGACAAATAATGTAGTGCTAATTATTTTAAGTGTGTGTGCCCCATACAGATGATTCTGAATAACATATTTTTCAGTGTCTTCAATGTAATGTTCACAAATTACTTTGAGATTAGATAGCATTTACATTTGCGGCAGCGTGAACGGAAGTTCGTAACAAACGTACCTTCAAGAAATATAACCCGTAACCGAACACGGAACGGAAATTCCCAGAATTATATATAGCACTGTCATTTGTCTTAATGATAACAGTCCCTAGTACGGTATCCAATTGAGTTCAAAGTTACAATGACAATAGTGTGTAAGGATGAAGAAAAAATATACACTTTTGAGAAATTACTAACTGGTTTGATAGAGGGGGAGTTTATTCTCGTTGGGCTCAACTGGTAGAATTACATTAATACGTAGCTGGTATATTAAAATGGAGCTCTGTATCGGTATTGGCCTATCCCAGGCATTTGATAGGATAGATACCCGTAGACTGCTGACAAAAATGAGGGCTATTGGACAAGACAGAAAAGTGGTTGAATGGGTGGATAAATTTCTAGAAAATAGAATTCAGAGAGAACCTCCGTGGCTTAGGTGGCAGCACGCCGGCCTCTCACCGCTGGGTTCCGTGGTTCAAATCCCGGTCCCTCCATGTGAGATTTGTACTGGACAAAACGGAATCGGGACAGGTTTTTCTCCGGTTACTCCGGTTTTCCCTGTCATATTACGTTCCAGCAACACTCTCCCAATATCATTTCATTTCATCTGTCATTCATTAATCATTGCACCAGAGAAGTGCGACAGGCTTCGGCAGCCGGCACAATTCCTACCCTCGCCGCTAGATGGGAGCTTCATTCATTCCATTCCTGACCCGGTCGAATGACTGGAAACAGGCTGTGGATTTTCATTTTCAGAACTCAGAGAACTAGAGTAGGTGGGGAATTATCTGATCCTGTAACGATTAGGAGGGGGTCCTCCATGGCAATATTTTTGAATCTTTATGTCTTCTTATACATAAATAGTATGAGTAAAGAAATGGAATCATTGGACAAGGCTTTTTGAGGATGATGCTATATTGTATAAAGTAATAAATAAGTTAAAATATTGTAAGCGAATACAGAAAGTCATCGACAATGTTGTGAAATGGACATCAGGAAATAGTATAATGGTATACGCGATGAAAAGTCATGTTGTATGCTTCACCAAGAGGACAATTTCTTTTAATTCTGGTGTTGATGGGTTGATAGTACGTCATGAGGATCACCCAAGGAAGGATCTTCATTAACGAAATCTATATATATAAAATAAGAGTTTTGTCTGTACATTGCTCAGAATTTGAAAATAATGGTATTTCTGTATCGGTCATGTCCATAGTAACAAGAAAATGCACTTTTTACTTTTCCGTAATTTCTGTCTGTCTGTCTGTCTGTCTGTCTGTCTGTCTGTCTGTCTGTCTGTCTGTCTGTCTGTCTGTCTGTCTGTCTGTCTGTCTGTCTGTCTGTCTGTCTGTCTGTACACGCATCACGAGAAAACGGTTGAAGATAATTTAATGAAAATCGGTATGTGAAGTCGGGGGATGAGCCTCTACAATCTAGGCTATAAATCATTTTACTCACGCTGAGTGAAATGGTAGTTTAGGGGAAGGCCTAAAATTGAATTCTCAACTATTTATGTTATTAGTGGTCTAATGAAAATCGGTATTGAAGTCGAGAGATGAGCCTCTACAATGTAGGCTATAAATCATTTTACTCACGCTCAGTGAAATGGTAGTTTAGGGGAAGGCCTAAAATTGAATTCTCAACTATTTTTATTAGTGATCGTATTTTAAAGAAAATGGGTGTGCAAAGTTGGGGAATAAGTTGCTACAATCTAGGCTATCAATAATTGTATGCACGCTGAGAAAAATGGTAGTTTAGGGGAAGGCCTAAAATGTAATTCTCAAATATTTCTTATTAGAGATGTAACCGATGAATGCTACATAACTAAGGTTATATAGTGTTACATTTCCTATTGTTCATGTCTTATACATTGTTACCATACTGGCTATGATCACAAATATATTCATGAATTTGGATTTTTGTTACTAAGTCCATATCAGCGCCGCGTAACGAGAAAATGGGTAAAAAGTATTTAATGAAAATCGGTATGTAAAGTCGGAGAATAAGAAACTACAGTTTACGGTATAAAATATTTTACAAATCACAGAGTCGAAAGAAAACTAAATGTGAAGGCCTACAATATATAAAGCTCATAACATTGACCAACAATAACATTACATTGACCATTGTTTGTCGTGATGTGCTTTGTGTCTTATGTTGCCCCTCATCTCCGGTAGATAGGATTACTGCTGCGTACAGAGTATTTTTTATTTGATTTACGTCGCACCGACATAGATAGGTTTTATGGCGACGAGGGGATAGGAAAGGGCAAGGAGTGCCTTAGGCCTTAATTAAGGTACAGGCCCAGCATTTGACTGGTGTGAAAGTGGTAAACCACGGAATACCATCTTCAGCGCTGCCGACAGTGGGGTTCGAATCCACTATCTCTCGGATGCAAGCTCACAGCTGTGCACCACTAACCACACGGTCAACTCGCTCAGTCGTACAGTGTAACAGCCTGCCTGAATATTGATGGGAAGTAGCTGGGGAGTTAGATAACTTTCTTCTTTAGCATGCCTTTCCCTGGTTTATACATTTTCTGATACTACTGGCACGTAGCGCAATCAATCGCTACTCTGAGGCACTGATTGGAATGAACAGTGTGCATATTTAGCGGAATAATGGCAGATGAGTGTTCATGGCAATCTGCGGCCTGGTCATCCCAGCTCTGGAACTTTGGACTATTAGATTGGCACCACAATCTAACCGCAGCACTGTTCGTTAAAAGTGATAAAACGTGCGGCTTTCCATTTGATCGAGTATTTTATATGATAGCATTGCTTTTAATCGCTACATTCATACTTACGTTTTTGTAATGACCTATGTTGATTTCAGTTAGGAAAACCACAAAGTCAGTCTTTTTGAGAGTCCCGTAGCGAAGCACGGGTACATCAGCTAGTTGTAAATAAATGTTAGATCTCTTCATTTGGTTATGAGGATATATAGGGGTAGTGGCAAGGATGTAAAGGAATGGGTGTATAAGTCTCTAGTAAGACTCCAATTAAAGAAAGATTCCAGTGTTCCCACAACAGAATTACTTGATATGAGGACTGGAAAAGATCCGAAGGAAAACAACACGATTCGTTCTGGGTGATTTCTGACAAAAGAGGAGTGTTACGAAACAGTTGCAAACTTGGAGATGTGAAGACTTGGGAGTAAGGAGACGAGCTATTCGACTAAGCGGTATGTTCCGAGCTGTCAGTGGAGAGATGACATAGAATGGCATTAGCAGAAGAATAAACTTAGAGTGGAGCTTGTAAAAGTAGGAAGATACGAAGATAAAACTTGAACTGAAGGGGAGAAATTTGGTCAAACATTTGGTTATACGTTGAAGAATTAGGAATTAGAATAATTTATCGAGGAACTGTTCGACAAATTTACAAGATATTCGAAAACAATTAATAATAATGTTATTGGCTTTACGTTCCACTAACTACTTTTACGGTTTTCAGAGACACCGATGTGCCGAAATTTAGTATGGCTTTTAGTGCCGGGAGTGTCCGAGGACATGTTCGGCTCACCAGGTGCAGGTCTTTTTATTTGACGCCCGTAGGCGATCTGCACGTCGTGATGAGGATGAAATGATGATGAAGACAACACATACACCCAGCCCTCGAGACAGCAATATTAACCAATGATGGTTAAAATTCCTGACCCAGCCGAAACCGGAACACCTGTGACCAGAGGCCAGCACGCTAACCATTTAGCCATAGAACTGGACACATACTAGTAAATTTACCGACTTATCACCGGACTGAGCTAGGATCGAACTTGCCAAGTTGGGGTCAGAAGGCCAGAAGGCCTCAACCGTCCATGCCACTCAGCTAGACTGAAATCAATTAAGAAAAGACTGATAGGGAATCTGCCATCTGGGTGACATCCCTAACAGCGGATCAATGATGTTTGATGGATTAACTGAAATACGATGCCACAAATAAGGTTTAGAAACGGTTTGCGTCGTTCCGTCGCTCGGTTTCTTATGTCTTCGACGCGTACTCGAGAACAATCTGTAAAAGTGAAATAATATTATTCATCCTTCCTTCTCTCTAGTTCACTCATATCATGTGGTCGTTCGCATAGGCCAATGCAGAACGGAGGCGGAAGGAAGGTTAGTGAATTCAATAACTTTAATAATGTGGAGAAATATTTGTGTACAAACATGCATTCTAACATTTACAAACATGGGGAATTCTGTCGTTACCAAAGACAAGCTCCACTATACAACAGGCAAACAATACTGAAATACACTAGCCTGCAAAAAAAACCCACCTTTTTTGGTGCGGTAAAGACGAAAATAGGTGGGTTTTATGAATTTCTTAACGCAGAATTCGACAAAAAAATTAGTTTTCGCGTATCACGTCTGGTTTAGTGGCAATTTTTAAAAAACGTTATTTTGTTCTTATGTAAAATTGTTGATACTTAGTATTGATTCAATTTGATATATTAATGTAAATGTCAGCTTGCAAAATGTAGTCATATTTTGCATGCATTAAATACACATAAATGCTGCTTTGTAAGCAAGTAGATGGTTTGCATTATATTTTTAATGTATATTGAAATTCGTGAAACTGAAGCATAAAGTGCCTATTTAGTTTCGGCTGTACAGTTGCTTTCAAATTAATATATCCGTATCTTGGATAAAAATTACAGATTAAACATACATAGTTTTGTTACATTATGTGCAGGTTAGACTCACACCTTCGTCTTTTCCCGTTTTCCGTGGAATTTCCGGGTTTTTGAAATTCTTGAATGATCTTTAGAAGGGTCGTCTCGTGTAATCGACCAGCAGTAATCGGCCATCAAATTCACATCCCAACGTCCCTGTTAGCGTCGTTCTGCATCTTTGAGATCCTGGTGAAAGCTTTCACCTTGTTCTTCACTGACAGCTCCTAAATTTGGAGCGAAATAATCCAGATGCGAAGCTAAGAAATGAAGCTTAAGGCTCATATTAAAACTGAATTTCTTAAACTTTAGCAACATTTTTCCTTACAATTTCTTTGTATTGAGTCCTTAATGTTGCCAAGGAATTTAGTCACTACATCTTTGAATGCGTTTCATGCCTCTTTCTCAATTTTGGTCACCGTGTCTGTGAAATTTTTATCCTTCATCAGTTTACGAATCTGTGGTCCATCAAATACGCCTTCTTTGATTTTTGCATCTGATAATGAGGGAAATTTAGTGGATAAATTTTGGAAGCATAGGCTACTTTATCTAATGCCTTGACATACTGTTTCATCTATCCTAATTTGATGTGAAAGGGTGGAAGTAGAATTTTTTCATGGTCAATAAGACTTACATCCACGACATTTTTGGATCCTGGTTGTAGTTGTTTCCTTTCTGGCCAATTCACTGTATTCCAGTGTTTATCCCGTACCCTGCTATCCCATTCGCATAGCAAACAGGGAAATTTTGTATAGCCTTTTTGTTGTCCCAGCAACAATCCAATGATCTTCAAATCACCGCAAATTTGCCACCCATGCTCATGATATTTAATTTTTTCAAGCACCAACTTTAAAGTCTCGTATGTTTCAAACATTTTTGTGGAGTGTGCAAGTGGTACGGATGCCAGAACATTTGTATTATGAAGCAAAGGGTCAATAAAAACACGCCAGTTACTAGGATCATATTCTTTCTCTCCCAATTGACGTGGAAGATTTGAAACATCCATACAAAATACAAGTTCATCTTCTTGAGTATAATACTTTTGGACTGTTATCTTTGAAAGGAAACTGCTTTATCAGTCCATCATAAACATTGTATAAGGGCTGGGGCTTTTAACAGGTTTGTTTATTCAAGTGGTCTAGGATGAAAGACAAACTCTGAACTGTTTTATCTTCAATCCTACATACCTCGAGGTCTATTGGGTATCTGGGGGAGTTTGTTATGAATTTACCAGGAAACCCCCAACTACAAAATGAAAATTCAGACAGCAATAAACCTATAATAAAATGCAAACAGTAACAAATCAAATCACATAATTGAATTCTAAAAATAAGTTGCGCGAGAACATCTCTCAACATTACATCCTACGAATTCATGCAGATACTAAAACACCGAATTGTGTCAAAAATAGACGTTATAGGAAAAAGTAGCATCATTTTAGGATTCAGGGCAGCGATGTCCATAAGAATTATATATTTTCTATTTTAGCGCAAAATCATGTTGGCTAGAATATCAATGGTTTTTCTACCACGTATCACAACACTTCCAATTAACTGCCTTTCAACAACGGTAGGGACGGTGAGCTTAGATATTAGGTCCCTTTAAACAACAAACATCATCATCATCATCATCAACAACGGTAGATCCGTGGGATTCAGTACAGTGACTAACAGAAATTGTACATTATAAAGTGAATCTGTCTTTCACCACTGTCTTCGAAACCAAAGATTTTGTAAGAATGCTAGAATCTGCATATTATATTTGAACAAATCTCAGAACGCTTCTTGTATAGCAGTGTTTTCTTTTTTCAAGTAACATTCCATCAAATAAATTCGCTGTTCAATCGAATATTTAATTATGTAATCGATTGCTTAATACACAACCAACTTTCAGACAGGTTCCGGCACAACTCTCAGGAGTAACTAACTGCTCCGACGCTGCGGTCCGGAGCGCAATTCGGCCGCTGGCTAAATGATGTGGAAAATCCCTCGTAAATTGAGAGCACTGTACAAAGCTATAACAAATCGTAATTAAATATTAGAACTGAAATTGTGAATCAAAATTTGGCAGGAGTTTTTCAGTACAATCACTAAAATTCTATATCTAAGACAGGAGGTCTCTTCCTAAATGCTTCTAAAAACCTCAATATGGCAACTCCATTTCCCAGTAGAAGACTATAAACTTCGACTGACACAAAGTGATATTTATCTGAAGGAAGTTGCTGCGGGTTCATAAATACTCTCTTTCCTTGGAGTACCTTTGCGTCCAGCTTATTTACCAAGTGAAATATTATTGTGGGATCCACATTTACAGCTCTCTTTGTCTTAGTAGAGTAAGCTATCATGTTATCCTCCGACTTGATTCATTCAAGAAAGGCAGTAACACGCATATTTACATATTGCACAATTTTCAGATGATGAGACAGCGACGAAATTTATTTTTTGCCATACATTTAGATAATATGAGTGTTCAATGTAATTATGCTTTCATATTCGAGCTTGCTTTCGGAAATCCAACATCCGTGGCTTGTTCAATCGTCTTGTGTGTTAACCGACAGTATGTCTGCTGTCCTATGATAGGATAAATTTTTTCAACAAATGGCCTTCGATGATTTGTCCAGTACCGGTATTGTATTAGATGTGTTCGAGCTATTCATATAGTCTTTTAGGTTTATTTAATTTACTGATGTTTCCTTAACGCACAGACTGTGACGATCGGAATGCTATTTGGTGAAAACTGAAGAAAATACTTTATTTTATAACTGTTAGGTTCATCAGCCTGCCGAAATGAACTTCGAGTAAATAAATTTATAAACTACCTGATAGAGAAAACGTACAGTAACAGTACTACACATGAAGAAGAAACAACTTTTATTGTATTTTTCAGGGTTAATACTGTTACTATAAATACATTTACTCAAAGATAGTTTCAGCAGACTTAAGTGCCTAATAGTTATAAAATAACTGATTGGTAACTGAAAAGAGATGGCTTCAGATATTACAAATAGGCCTATGCAGTATAATATATAAAGTGGTACGAGGGCTGGAAAGGGGTCCACTCATCCTCGGGTGGTGGAATGAGTAGAGGTGGGTTCGATTCCACCTCAGCCATCCTCGAAGTGGTTTCCCGCTTCTCCTCCAGGCAAATGCCGAGATGGTACCTAACTTCAGATCACGGCCACTTCCTTCCCACTTTCTTGTCTATCCCTTCCAATCTTCCCATCGCCCCAACAAGGCTCCTGTTCAGCACAGCAGGTGAGGCTGTCTGGGCGAAGTAATGGTACTCCTCCCCAGTTGTATCCCAACCAAATTTCTCACACTCCAGAACACTACCATGAGGCATTTGAGGTGGGATCCCTCACTGACTACGATAAAAGAAACCAACTCTGGAGGGTAAACGGGTTAAGAAACAAAGAAAGAAAGAATGAATGAATGAAATAAATAACTATTTTAATCATTGAACTGCAATCAAGTCTCCACAATATAACTTAGCACGAAATATTTCGAGTGAATCCAACTTCCACTCTCCTACAGCAAAATCGATATGGGAACAAAATAATGATTTAATAAAATGGTATGCAAACTTACTCAACCTTGTAAAATACAGTTCGTCACAAATATAAAATCTGATACCATTCCTCGTGCATACCGTTACAGAGGGAAAATAAACATTCTAGGAACCAATTCAAAAAGTCTACTTCCGTTTTGATATTCAATCTCCTTAGGTTTCTCCCTAATGCAACGTCATTTCAAAACCCCTTTTCCCATTTTTACATAGAATGTATGAGTGCCTTCACAACATGTTTATTAACATTAGAGAAAAAGCTTAAAACTATTTGTGAAATATTTGACTAACATTCTGTATCGAGCGACTTAACTCTACAAGAGTTGATCATTCCTGTCATTCTATCTTTATACCTATTCAAATAGAGAGACTGCTGATATTTTGAACTGTATTACAATAATTGAATTTTGAATCTTGTTTACGAATATTTCTAAACCGAAAACTCTGATTAACATTTTCACAACATACTTCTAATGTTAGTATTTTCACGGCTACTGAATTGTACGTAAATTCAGTGCCTTATTTTGAACTATAGTTCATTTATAAATAATGTACTTTGTGGAATATTATTTTGTAAGTTTATGGTTATATTTTAAGTATGAAACACATCAAATATAAATTTCTAAAGATAGACATGTCTTACCCAGAACCCATCTTTATACAGTTTTGATGGCTTAGTTCTAAAACCTCGTATGTCCGAACACTATTCCTATCCATTATATTATTTAAAACTGGTCACGCCTCCCAGACACATATGGATATGCAACCTATCACAACAATTTTCGTTGCGTGAATTTTCCTATGCTTAGGTATAAAGGAAAATGAACCTTAATTACATTATACTGTAGGAGTGCGTAGAATCGCTTGCAAAAATCATTCTTACAATACGGTATGGGAAAGTCTATTAATATATATAATCAATAATATATCAATATATTATTTGGTGCATGTTCCCATCACTCAAATCATTGCTTACCCAATATACTATAAGGACATCATCGGTGAAGAAACCCAAACCTCGTATGTCACAATGCTCTTCCTGTCTATTATTATCCTTAAGATTTATCACGCCTCCCAGCCACATTTGGATATGGAGTCCAACAGAACAATGTTCGTTGTGTTCATTTTCCTATGAAAGAGTGTAAAGGAAAATAAACCAGAAACACAGTATACTGTAGGAGTGCGTGAATATGTCACGCAAAGATTCATTCCTGTAGTACTGTATGGTAAGGTTCATTTTCTTGTACACACATGCATAGGAAATTGAACACATCGAATATTGTTCTGATGGACTTCACATACAGCACATATATGGCTGGGAGGCGTGACCAGTCTTAACAAAAATAATGGATAGATATAACATTTTGACATACGGGGTTTGGTTTTTCAACGAAATAACGCTCTAATGTATGGAGATATGTAATCATGGAATTGTTCTTATTTTGTGTTTTGATTTATAATGTTTATGTGTATGTTCATTTTCATTGTGTAAATGATCATGTCGATGAAGATACACCTACTCTGCGATGGAGTACAGAATATCAAGGAAAAGGTCGTCACCAACCCGTTCAGTTATATGGCCTGGAAGATTTACAAAATGAAGGAAATATTACTTCGTTAAATGAATGCAAATACAACCGAGGTAATCGTCTGGATATATGATCCGATAAAATGTCTGGATAGTTCAAACGAGTAATGTATATATTGAGAAAAAAACAATCAAAATTCGTTACTTTTAAGGCACATTCGTAATCTACCCTGTAGATCCGGGCTTTTGTAGACACCTGTAGATATCAGAAGCTCGTCTCTACAGGTATCTTACGGATGGAAGACCTCGCAGCCGCGTTGGACGAGACAAAAAATAATGTGGATAAAATAATTGAAATTATCGAAGAATAAAAATAAAAGTTGTATAGAGAAAGCCATGACAGAAACTGTGCACGTATTAAATAACTGTAATTTCGAACGTTTGGGTTGAAGTTAACAAACTGATTCATTTTCAACTGTTTGTTCTACTAGAGCTGATGGTGTGACGTTAATTTGTACATGTATCTACTTGTAATCTTACCCACAAGTGAGCATCATTTGGCAGAAGATATTAGTTCAGAAGGAAGCAATTATTTCCCGCCGTTGGACCAAAGGGAGTGATACAGATGAAGACTGGATGAAATGAGTAAAAACAGAACTCCAACAACACAGGATGTAATTTTAACAATGACCTAAATCGCCTGTCACATCAATTGTTATATTGGTGGCTTAAAATCGAATGTGATTAAATAATCGTTTATGATAACTCCGCACCACATTCTTCATTAGCGTTTCATCACATAGATTAAAGTGGAAAAGCACAGCCACTAGATATGTTAAGGACTGAAGACAAGCAAATAATATGAAGAAAGGGTACACCATGAATAGAAATATTAACATTCCTCATTAGCGTTTCATCACATAGATTAAAGTGGAAAAGCACAGCCACTAGATATGTTAAGGACTGAAGACAAGCAAATAATATGAAGAAAGGGTACGTGCATTTTCAAAATTAATTCAGTCGTGTAAAAATAGAGAAGATTAATTTGTTTATAGTACATAGAAATATAATTTCTCATACAGTTCCTGAGTAATTTCAAGAAAACTGATACCTAATAAATTGTTCTGGAGGCAGTGTGTGCATCTAAAAATGTGTAGCCTAATCTGTAGAATGTAAATGTATACCTAAAGAGAAAATTCGTGAAAGGAATCCTTTGCAGAGTATTCTCGAACCAATACGACATGACGGTTACAATGAGTACAATTTCCCATATTGTTTTGTTTTCATGGTGAAGATGGACGATTTTAGAACGATCTTGCAACAGTGGTAAGTTGGGTACTATAGCATCTATATACTTACTGAGTGTGGTAGTATGGATAAACGGTTTGCGAATGTCAAGATCACCTGTCCGTTTCTATCAGTGATCATTATTATAAAAATAATATTTTATATTGCATTTTCTTGTCTTCATCAAGAGTACAATATAATTATTTATAAAAACCTGAAATGCAAACATACCAAACTTCAGTTTAGATTTATATGCCACACAATATAAGAAAATGTTTCTGTTGATGTAAACCAGCATGTTTATCGTCTTAACATATCGTCGTTGCCGGGACAAAACCTCCTATGTGACAATGTTTTTGGAGATATACTGACCCGCAGCACATACATTATAAAGAGCGATAATGCCTTGAGAACTTTCACACAATATTGCACCTTAGATGACAGAACATTATCGGCGAAAGTTCTAAGCTAAAATATATCTCATGCGAGGTTTTGTCTCGGCAGCGACGGTATTAAAGTTCAAAATATACTAATTATTTTGTAAACGGTATCTTAAGATATTTTAAAAGTAATAATGATGTCTCAGTTAGTAAATATATGCATTATGATATGTTGTGCTATTTTCGTCTGAAATGATGTTTACTTATCAAGCGCTTTTTCAAAATTATGCTACATCATCTATACTTTCAGCAGCACAAATTGAGTTTGTATTCTCAGGAATAATTTACAGATTTATCAATAAATTATCATATAAATAATGTAGTAAAGAAAATTATTTGTATTTTTAATAAGTAATAATGTCCTCACTGCCAATATTTCATATACAGGAATTAATACAGATTTCTATATTAAAATACACGTTGTTTCTCATTGTATAACAGGGTATTTGAGGACGGTCTATATCAGATTACTTCACAATTACTTTCATATTTATTAGTATAGTGATATGTGTTCTCTTAAACATAAATGTACAGCAAAATAATGTTGGACCTTATGGTTTAATTTTGTGAAAAAATAATTGTACTTAGAATTATGTATATTAAGTTATGTAACTGTTATGTATATAGTATACTTTATCTACCATTCGTATGACAGCTTTTAAAATACTTCGGGGTTGATGACCTCAATGTTAGGCCCCTTTAAACAACAAGCATCATCATCATCATCATCTTTAAAATACTTTGTCATTAGGCTGTAAATGGGAAATGTAATTTTAAGTATTTGCATGTCTTTGCATTTTTATTGTGAAAGATTTTTCTCCGCCCTTGTGGCCATTTCAATGTCAGACATGCATTACAAATTACAGAATCAACATGATTACGAATTATATTTTACAGCCGCATTTATATACTGTATTACCGTTCCTACTATACAGGGCTATAAGACACTGTCCAGAGTAGGTGAAACGAAGGAAAGAAGGAAGGAATGAAGAAGGAAGGAAGGAAGGAAGGAAGGAAGGAAGGAAGGAAGGAAGGAAGGAAGGAAGGCTGTTATAGTTTGTGAATTCGAAATCGTCAGGAAATTGTCGAACCTGTCGTACAGCCATTAAGACGTAACGAGCGGTATGAAATGTCGTAGGAAGAGGAGATCTGAAAAATATTTTGTTAAAAAGGATGCGTTGATCTCCATGAGTTTCAGTTGCATTCTACTTCGCAAAAATAAAAGGCTGTCAGTTATTCCATTGATATGAGTGACTGAATACCGATCGTCTCATTGAGTTCTTTCTGGACACGCTTTCCGAAATAAACACTAATAAGCATTCGATACTACAACATGAGTGTCGGTGAATCACTGTTCTGTAATCTGGTTGGGTTTTAATTCCAGCTATTGGGTGCCAGTTGAGTTGTGATTGACTTACCGCTCTATATCCCTGAAGCAGTCGGTGTTTTTGTTATCCTTCTGAACTTGGTAATGTTGATGTCTGTAATGTTACTAATACATAATAATAAAGTGAAAATCAAACAATTTCGGGAATTTTAGAGCAACTGAGAGATGTACTTGCTGATGAATGCTTTTTTTCTGTTCATAAATTTGTATAGATATACCTTACCCTGTTCATAATGTATCTACTACTTATTGTAATACTGTATTTTTATTTTTATTTTTATTTAATTAATAACAAAGGAAAAGAAGTGACAATCTCAGTAAATAAATATTTATTTCTGTTAATGAGCCATAAGTTAAAGATACATTAGTGTTTGGAGTACATAAACGTATTTGGCACAATAAGTGTTTCCTGGTAATTAAAGCAGTAACATTTTTTTCGCTTTCTTTTAAAACTTCGTACGTCTCAATGCTCTTCCTATTACATTCCTTACGACTGATAACGCCTCCCCGGTACATGTTTATATGGAGTCTATCAATAATTTTCGTTGTGATCAATTCCCTGTGCTTATTTCTGAAGAAAAATTGACCTTACCGTACCGTATTGTAGCGATGGTGTTTGCATGGCGAATTTACGCACTCCTACAGTATAATGTATTTAGGTTCATTTTCCTTTACACGACAGCATAGGAAAATTAACACAATGAACGTCATTCTGATGGACTGCATATTAATATGTGGCTGGGAGGCGTGACCAGACTTAAGTAATATAATGGGTAGAAAGAGCATGGGGGCATACGAGGTTTTAAAAGAAATCCAGCGATTTCTAGAACATCCTTGATTTATCTTTTCTCCACCTGTGAATGCAAATTTCGTGTGTGTCGATGTTAAGGATAACTGTTCATATTCCTATTTCCTAAATACCTTTTCAATTTATATATTCACAGTATAAAAGTAATTTAACTTACATTTAATTTACATAAGGGATTTAACAATGTAATCTTCTTTTCTTTTCTTTTTTTGGGAAAGACTGGCAAAAATGAAATATCCTCACATCTCTACGATTGTCTGTGTTCATTTATTAATTTTCATGGTTATCACAAGAATGCAAATTAGGACACATTGTGTCTTATGGTACTGATGAATACTTCATTTTGAAACCATGAAAAGTTCTTTAATTATTTTGATATTATCTTTACATCATTTGATGCTACCAATTTTAAATTGACGAGATTTTATTGTAATGGAAAAAAGGAGAAGGGGGTTATTCAGCTAAGAATTACACCTCAAATAACTCTTGAATTGTCTGATTTCTGATTTCATTTTCAGTAATGTTGCCAACACCGGGCGAGTTGGCCGTGCGCGTAGAGGCGCGCGGCTGTGAGCTTGCATCCGGGAGATAGGGGGTTCGAATCCCACTGTCGGCAGCCCTGATGATGGTTTTCCGTAGTTTCCCATTTTTACACCAGACAAATGCTGGGGCTGTACCTTAATTAAGGCCACGGCCGCTTCTTTCCAACTCCTAGGCCATTCATATCTCATTGTCGCCATAAGACCTATCTGTGCCGGTGCGACGTAAAGCCCGGAGCAAAAAAAAAAAATGTTGCCAAGGGGATCAGAATCGGGTAGCTAGCTTGTTCGGTCTTGTGTGATTTAATGCCACGTCAGGACAATAATGTTAAGGGAGTGTAACATTACCATTTTCCTTTACCTGTTAACGCACGACAATACGAAATATATTTAACATCTTTAATTTCGCCGTAGGTAACAGGTAAAGGAAAAACAGTCATGAGATGGGTTTCCTATCCGACGTTCCTAGATAAATTCCCTCTTTTTTTAACCCGACGGTGTTATGTTTGCGAAGCCTAGGGAGTCTTACATTTTCACGGCCTTCATGGCCGTTCTATTTCTTTTGTCCGTTCTATGACTAGTGTTAAACAGGTGGTGATTGCCCATTTGTACTGGTTGTACTTCTTAGAATAATGTTTCCATCACTACCATTTC
This sequence comes from Anabrus simplex, assembly GCF_040414725.1. Classification (NCBI taxonomy): domain Eukaryota; kingdom Metazoa; phylum Arthropoda; class Insecta; order Orthoptera; family Tettigoniidae; genus Anabrus; species Anabrus simplex. The sequence goes on from NC_090265.1 coordinate 197,165,054, forward strand.
TTTCAAACATTCACTCTAATGGTAACTACTATCTCCTTTACTAGGCCTTTATTTCTTTTTTATTCTTTATCATTTCTGTCCGGCTCCATGGCTAAATGGTTAGCGTGCTGGCATTTGGTCACAGGGGTCCCGGTTTCGCTTCCCGGCAGGGTCGGGAATTTTAACCATCATTTGTTAATTTCTCTGGCACGGGGACTGGGTGTGCGTGTCGTCTTCGTCATCAATTCATCTTTATCACGATCCGCAGGTCGCCTGCGGGAGTCAAATCGAAAGTCCTGCACTTGGCGAGCCGAACATGTCCTCGGACACTCCCGGCACTAAAAGCCATACACCAGTTCATTTCATTTATTTTTAATCATTTCTCTGCCCTTATCCCACAACTTGGTGGGGTTGTATTTGCGATTAGTGTCATGTAAATTGGAAGTTTTACGATCAGACGTCCTTCCGGATGCAAATCATTAGTGGTTTTATTTTTTTCTAGCGTTCACACTTACTCAGGCGGGTTTACAGCGACTATAGGGTAGGACAACGCTAGAGCTGGAAAAGCAACGGCCGTGGCCTAAATTAAAGTAAAGCATTTGCTTAGTTTCAAAATGGAAAGCCACGGAAAACCATCTTCGTGGGTGCCGATGGTGGGGCTCGAACCTACCATCTCCTGAACGCAGTCTAAGAGCTATGGAAAGCTAACTCGTTCGATTTTGTGTGATTTAACACTAGAAGGACTGCCTAACATGTTTAACTAACAGGACTAACGGGTCATTTTGACCCATAGAAAATTTTATACTGTAGAAAAGGTATTACGTGGTGCCCTCTCAAATAACAAGAATAAAAACTTATATTTATTACTATTAATAATTATTGAAAATTTTAAAATTATAAAAATATTTAGAAAAATGGTTTCCAATAAACAATTAAGATTTGAATAACATACAATAATCGCTCGGGAAAATGTTAAGTAACACAACTATTTTGTCACAACTGTATACAGTACACTGTGTTTAGTGGATAGACAACTATCTAGAAAGTCTTTGAACACTTTGAACACCAAACTTTTGTCACAGCCATGCACTTCCTGCGCAAGGATTTATCACATCCCATGCACACGTCACAGATTTTGTTCTCTGCATAATTCCCAACTCTACACCTCACTCTGGATCCCATGACTCTTGGGTTCTTGCTATCCTTGATAACAAGATAGACTCGACGGTTTGGTAAGATACAATTTCTGTTAGCCATATACGAAGCGCGAAGTTCCAGGGCTACCTCAGTTATGCGATGACGTGAATTCTGGGCTTCGTATGTTTCACAGAAGACTTGGACTTGGCATATTGTCCCTTAAGAAACAGTATCTTTCAATATTGTTCCTGTTCAATATTTTCCTTAAGTCTGGCCATGCCTCCGGGCCACACATGAATATGCAGTCCATCAGAACAATTTTCGTTGAGTTCATTTTCATATGCTCTTGTGTAAAAAAATGCACCATACTCTAGGAGGGAGTTATGCAAACGTACATTCCTGCAGCACGGTACAGTAGAGTTCATTTTCCTTCACACATGCGCATAGGAGAATGAACTCCATCATTCTTCTTAAGACTGGTCACGCCTCCCAGCGACATATGGAAACGCAGCCCATCAGTACAATTTTCGTTAGTTCCCCTTTCGTATGCTTTCGTGTAAGGGAAATGGACTTTAAATACATTATAGTAAACTGTAGCAGTGCGTACACACGCCATGCAAACATACATTCCTACAACGCGGTACGGTAAGGTAATCTAACTAAAAGTAATTGTCAGAAATAATGGTGAACAACTTAATTTATTCAGAAAACATAGCGCTTTACATTTTTAATGTTCCTAGTCTAGAACGCTAATAGAAAATTACTGCATTGACCAATATTTCACTAAGAGTTATTATAAACAAATATGGGAAACATACACTTGAATTCTCAGAGCAAATCATTCTTCTTTATTTATGAAGTATTTTGAAAGATATAATGACATCAATATATTCACAACTATATTGAGTTGAGATTGTTCATGTTTTATCAGCCAACTAGTTATGAATCAAAGCTGAACGAGAGGAGTAGCCTAGAAAATACTATTAATTTGATCAATCGGTAGTTCGTGAGGTAAAAATGTATGATTCTTTAAAAATAATTATAGTAGAGTATTTATAAATAAAACTAACTCTTCTAATAAGTAAACACATGGGCTAGTTATTGTTTGTACAATAGTTTCGTGTGGAGGTGACGATTTATGAAAGGAATCAAAGTGACTATTACTTCTAATGATAACTACGTTGCTTCCCATATGGAACCTGAAATATTTGTTCCGAATGAGTATATTTATATACATTGGTCCGTTATTAGACATTATAAATTTTCCAGCTAACTCATTCCTAGTTGCCAGCGTTTCGCCCCAGTGTGCTAAGCTGGGCTCATCAGATGATAAATAACACACCTAACAAGACGCATGACTGGTGCGTAACGTGGAGTCCACTACATAGGCTACAATGCACTATTGGAATTTCAATTTTGAATTTGAATTTGAATTTATTGATGATTTACATGCCACTGAGGATGAAAAGCACCTTTATGTAGCGTCTTTGTATAATACAATACAGGTTTATGAACACACTAACTACATTTTTATAATATTAAAATATTAAATTAAACAATAAACTTTAAAAATGAAAATACAGATACCAAATCAAGTAAAATTAAAACATACATTATATAATAAGTAAGAAAGTAAATCATTAAGCCCGTTTATTATTTTAGACTACCAGGATTTAAAGAATATAAAGCTAAAGCAGAGAAACCATTTTCTTAGAAATATACTGTCACTGACTTCGTTAAGTACAGGCCGTACTGTAGGAAGCGCAGGAAAGCAATCAGCTGATCGTTAGGGGGGAAGTTTAGTACGTGTTAGTTGAGTTACATGTGAATTATTTACTTTTCTTTGAAATTTCTAACGTTGGCCGCTTGTTTATTCAGATACATATAAGACTGAGTCGTTATCGACTGCATTATTAAGCGAAAGGTCCTTAATTAGTGAAGAAAACTTAGTGTGAGCGTATATTCATGTGAGGCTACAAGTTAAGAATATCGCTCTGCAGTGTTTTAATTTTGTAGTTTCTTTGTGTAATGTTATATCCATAGTGTAAAATGAATTGAATTAGTGCATTCAGCGTTTTATTATCAACCACGATGTCTATATAATTGAATTAAGGTTATCAGTGAGAGAAATTATCATGCCAAGAGGTGATATTGTGTGCCTGGCTGCAAAGCCAAATTATAAACGAGGAGAGTACACTCCAGTATTTGTGTTTTCTTATGATGAAATAAGAGTCAGGTTATCGATGAAGGCTATTCCTAGGTATAAATTAATAGTTAATCATTACACAGTTGTGTATATTAACCACTTTCCTGATGACTAAATCCTGAGGGAAATAAGAGTGTCTCGTCCAGATGGAGAGTTAAAATTTCTTATTATGTCAAAAACATGGGTAACATTAGATACATTGTTACGTAATTAGACTTGCGGCTTATTTGAAATCGGTGTATTTGAAAATTCAAGTCCAATTTATGCATTTTACCATTTTAGGTAGAAATGTATTGTGAAATAACACTGCTGAGATTTTCCCCGTCAAATTTCATATCATAGGAAATGGAACAGTGTTATTCCATGAAAATTGAATACGAAAATAATTTTATAGGCATTATTTGCTGTTTAAAAATCTACATTTTTTAAACAATATCTGAATTTCATGACAGTGACAGTAAATGTTTTGTTATTGTTGGAGGTTAGCTTACTCGTAATCTTTCTTGTAGGCACTGAATTGGTGGTACAGAAATGATTTTGTAGTATATTGTATTGGTAATTGGTTGCTTGTTTTCTATCTGTGTGTATGATGTGAATGTTCGAGTTGAGTTGTTTGAAATCGCAAGAATATATCTGAAACAGCCTGTACTCACGGAAACGAACGGATATACGCGAGAAATAGATCATTACGGGGAAGGATACGCATTCTGTGTCAGAACTAACAAATATTTATGAATAGTTTTTGGTTTTATAAGGTGTTAACAGTTTCTTAAGTAATTTAAACGAGTGTGTTATTCAAGCGGAGCGGATGCGTATCGCCTCCAAGTCCCACCCAAAGCGTGACGTCATCAGAGCTACAGTACGGCCTGCATATCACGAAGGCAGTGATACTGTACATATTTCTAATTGTTAGACACAAGAATGCCTGATCTCAGCCTCTTGCGTACTCCTCCAGAAAGCTGTTAAGCACTGCTTTTAGTTGGGTACAGTTAGCGTTATTTGGGAAACGGTGAAGATTAAAGACGTTAAAGACACGTGATGCAGTGCAAACAAAAGATTTGTTAACTTTAGTGGTACGATGAAGGGAAATTTGAAGGATAGTTTTCGTAAACCTATTATGACCGACTCCATAGGTTTAAATGCATTATAAAGGTAGGATGGTGTCGTCAGTTTGAGCTGCTGATATTTCCTGCAGTTCATGGAGTTTCAACCATTGTAGCTGGTATTTGTCACGTAATAAACACTTGCCTGGCCTATGCAGTGGTCTTCACTGTAATGCACTAGCCATGCGTCTTGGTAGGTGTGCTATTTACCAACTGATGAGCTCAACTTAGCACACTGGGGCGAAACGCTGGCAACCACGAATGAGTTGACTGGAAAATTTTTAGTATCCAATAATGGACCAACTATATTTGTATTATTACTTCTAGTGCACGTATTAAAAGCAGAAAACATGCCTGTTAAGAAGAGGCCTAAATTAAACATCAGCTTACAACAAAAGTGTTTATGCGTACATTGGAATGTGAAGGAGATGATACTACGGGAAAATATAGGCTGAATTTTAAAATGGCGAAATTAAAGGAATAAGCACAAAGAATTATTCATATAACAGGAATATATTGGTCCTTTGTAGAATATCAGGTAACATGTCTGCACGTCCATAATCTAAGATAAATGGAAACGTTTGCGAAAACGATAACCTAAGCAAATATTACCTTCACAACAATAATTCCATTAATTGTGGTATAATTTGAGTAACAGCATGATAATAATAATAATAATCATCATTTTATTTGGCTATTGTAGACCAGTGAAGCCCTGTTTTGTGTAGTTTATATGTTACAGGAATGACAGGAATGATCAGGACAGGTCAAACAATCGTTCCAAACCATGAAATTTAACCTATTAAATTCCCACGACTGGAATTCAACCCGACACTCCGAGGCTCAAAGACACTGGATAGTCAGTGATGGAACCATAATAATAATAATAATAATAATAATAATAATAATAATAATAATAATAATAACGGTAATAATTTTACTTGGCTATTGTAGATAAGTGAAGCCCTGTTTTGTGTAGTTTATGTGTTACAAGAATGAGACGAATGATCAGGACAGGTCAAACAACCAGTTCCGAACCATGAAATTTAACCTATTAAATTCCCATGACAGGAATTCAACCCGACACTCCGAGGCTCAAAGACACTGGATAGTCAGTGATGGAATAATAATAATAATAATAATAATAATAATAATAATAATAATAATAATAATAATAATAATAATAATAATAAAAGGAATAAGCACAAAGAATGATTCATATAACAGAAATATATTGGTCCTTTGTAGAATTTCAGGTAACATGTCTTCAGTACATAATCTAATAATGATATTAATAATAATAATAATAATAATAATAATAATAATAATTTTATCGGTTGGTACACCTGTATGCCACACATTTGAATTTTCCGCCTTAAAGTACTTCTCTACAGCTAAAATTCTGAACTTTAAAACTGAATTAATTCAACCGTTTATCAGAAGATGTCACTGTGTTAATTTCGAATTGTTTTTGTTTACTAATTATCAAGAAGTGTGGACATTCTCTCAGAGATGTCTCTACCAAAAACTATGATCATGCACCCTGGTGCGAAGTGACTGAACTTTTCTTGAAGATATTTTATACTCATAAGTTTTCCTATAACTAAATTTCGTTCTTTCATTTGTGGGTTGGCAATATAAATCTTTTATTTTCGCCAGTTTTAAAAGTTAGCCAAGTTAGGTGTTGTGTTCATGTTCCTATGCCCATGTGTAAAGGAAAATGAACCTTACAGTACCGTACTCTAGGAATGTACGTTTGCATTACGTATTTACGCACTCCTAGTGTACAATGCATGTAAGGTTCATTTTCGTTTAATCGTCTACATAGGAAAACGAACACAACGGACATTGTTCTGATGGACTGCATATCCATATGTGGCTGGGAGGCGTGACCAGTCTTAAGGAGAATAATGGATAGGAAGAGTATTGTGGGATACAACGTTTTACCGGTGAAGCGACGATATTTGGATGTTCGAGATAGTCTGAGTTTGTGAATTACTATTAAACTAATAAAACGCAGTGAAATTAAGTCAGGAGATGTAGGAAACACTAATTAAAAACTACAGGAAGTATATTATTATTGCGTTTTGAGTAGTAGGATAGCCATTGATTGAAGTGACATCGGAAGTGATCGCACAGCTATAATGGATCACAATATTGAAGTATATGTACCGATATTTGTGGGAATTTCTGTCAATGGAATCGATTTGTAATTTTGCCAAGCAATTACCTTTAATAATGCCCTTTCGAACCTGCTTTCGCTGTGAGTAAGTGGTTCTCACGGTGAGAAACAAGTGATTCTTCAGAGAGTCCGCGAGGACAAAATGAGTTCCCTAGAGAAGAGAGAGATGAATGGGTTAGGGTTCCGATGATCTGTTTCCGGCGGCTGTCAGTACAAAGTGGCCAATCGCTCATTCCAGACAGTTTCTTGGGCCTGCTCAATTCTCACTCGTACAGATCAACATAGTTCTGTGATCACAGGGACTTGTGGTATTGTATAATTCAATCCACAAATTTGTGAAATGTTTAGATTAGCAGCTTGGTAGTAAGTTATCAGGACTTGCTCTTATCCAGCGTCTCAAAGGAATATCCACGGCTTCATATACTTGTGCACATTGATTACAGTTTTAGGACGTTATGTCTTTAATGTGTTTACTGTCAATGATGAAGGCAGAGACTACTATACTAGTATTACCGATGCATTTAGTTTACTGTTATGGGGAAACAAGTAGAAGTTTGTTTCTACATATTACACAGGTCTGTTCTGTGGAGTCAGCTTCAACTACTGACCCATTTTGCCATTCGTGCGAGCTTACTCCTCGTCAAAGAAGCCCTCGAATGTTTCAGTGATGACTTCCCGGAGTAAGAAATAGTTCGATTTGAGAAGCAGTAAGAATTCAGTCCGGAGGTTAGACTTGTTCTTTGTTGGGGGGACTCTAGACATTTTTTTTTCTTTTTGCTATTTACGTGTTAGGAAATTCTCTTCAAGGGGAACATCGCACTGCGTTCATGGCTGAAAACTATTTTGTTTAATGCATGCAACTGTCGACGTGTAAGAGTGTCTACAAAACCAGCTTCAGTCTCTCCTGCAGTGTCCTTATCAGAATGTACAGCTGCATCCTGTAGCTCAGTGAATATATTCCTTACATTTTTGTCGTCAGACCCACACACGGCAGTATTTCATCCCTGACTGATCAAGTAGACTAGCAGAACCTTAAGTCAGGACAATCCATAGAGTCGCGTCAGATGAGGTGATCTGTTAACACGGAAAGGAGTAGTGATCGCTGAATAGCCTAGCCAGCAAGGTCATAATTCAAGAGAATGTAACCATTTATAAATGAGCTCGGGTTATATGATGAGCCATACCTATATACATACACACACACATTACCTTCAGGAAGATTCAGTGAAAAACTGGGTCAAGTGTCTTCATACCCTACTATTCGAAGCCAAATTTACGACCCGTTCTGCCTCTAGGCCCCTTACCTCGAAATCATTAAATAAAGAGTCTAGTTTTCGTCCGATCGGTCAACCTCTGCTTTTATTATCCTCAATAACCAGGTATATTTATCTCCCCTTAGAGGCTGAGCGTACAATTACTTCCATCTCTACTTGTTCCAGTCTTCTTTCTTTCATCTTTCTTTTACCGGGCGAGTTGGCCGTGCGGTTAGGGGCGCGCGGCCGTGAGCTTGTATCCGGCGGACAGTGAGTTCGAATTTCACTGTCGGCAGCCCTGAAGATAGTTTTCCGTGGTTTCCCATTTTCACAACAGGCAAATGCTGGGAATATACCTTAATTAAGGCCACGGCCGCTTCCTTCCAACTCCTAGGCCTTTCCTATCCCATCGTCACTATAAGACCTATCTGTGGCAGTGCGATGTAAAGCACTAGCAGAAAAAAAGCGTCTTACTTTCCAACAACACCATTCTTTCGTCCGACCCTGGCTCTATTAATTTTGAGAATCCTTCATTTTCTTGTCTTTCAAAACACATCCCTTTCTGTGGAGGATAAAATCTCTTCCACTTTCACCTTCGGTTGATGTTGAGGAGGGATAATAACTTCGGTTTCCTTTTCTGTTCTTAAAACAGTTATCGCTACCACCACTATTAGGCTTATACATAGCCTGATATAGTCGCACCAATGTGCTGTACCTACACTAGCCGAATAAATATGTACTTATTTATATATTGAACTTTTACATTAATTCCTATAGGTAACACCCTAATATTGTTCACGTCTCTTCGCATCAATAATTATTCTCATTGCATTCAATTTTGCCATATGCAGCTTATGGCAAATATGGGAACAGTATTTCATGGGAAAGCGAAATCACCGTGAATCTTTGACACTAGACTGCTCATGTGTTGAAACGATGATTTGCGTAGTCCTGTATTTCGGAATGTTTCGAGACACGCATTGCGGGGCTTCTAAGTTTCTATAATTCGTTACGTATGCCTGGTACTTATGCATCCAGAGTAGGTTTCAGTATGAAATGGGTTTCCTAGGACATAAAGAAAGTATCTTCAGGAGGTGATCGTGTTGTGAATTTGATCTCTCTTTTGCTCTTTTATTCTTCCACGGCGTTTTCATGAGGAGAAGTAGGCCCTCAAACCATGGGCAGTCAAATACTATGTTAGACATATTCAATTTATTAAAGTGCATATGTGTGGTGTATGTTGTACATTTAAGCCTACTTCGCTTCATTCCTGACTATCGTTTCATCATGTTCTGCAGACATTAATCCACGTAATTAAACTTCCAATCAAGGCGTAATACGTATTCGTGCAGAGAGTCCATCGCAACCTGTTTTTAACCTTCACCTAGCCCGCCAAAGTACTCCGAACCGTAGAACTAGATATAAATAAGGCACTGCGAAAGTTTCACTGTTATCCCACCTTCCTTTGGGTTACAGTTTTCTCGTAACATAGCTGCTGGAGTCCGCCAATATCTGAGAAATTATCCTCTCCCTCTCTCTCTCCATGTATAGCACACTTCATAGGGTGTGGTGGCACGTCATGTGTGGTTTCAGAGTTTTCATCGTGCTCTTCTACCTTCCGCTTGATGCGTCGCTTGATGTTGAGACTTCCCAACCAACTCCTTCCTCTGGTCAATATATCTTGATGGAGCTCTTCTTTGGGCCTTTTTCCTTGCATTTTGCCCTCTACGATCAACTATTCCATAGCTCCAGTCCCCGTTGATATGTGGCCAAAGAATCTCAAATTGGCCTGGTTAATCTTCTTCATGAGCCTGTCCTTCCTTGTCCTTGAGCTCTTCTAGGACAGAATCGTTCGTCCAGTGCTCGGTCCAAAATACTCTTAGAACTCGGTGGTATACTCATATTTCCATCACTTCAATTTTCCTCCTGTCGGCTTTATTAATTTCCTAGATTTCAGCTGCGTATGTTGAATTCCCTGGATTTTTCCATAATCTGACGTATATTCAAGATCTGTTCACCTGTTCCCTTCTCTGGAACAAAGCCTCACTCGTCTTCTGTGATCTGTGGTAGCAGGAAATATTTTAGCCATTCGTTGACGATGTGGAGGAGGATCTTGGTGGCGTGCGATATCGAGGAGAAGATCGACTGACACCACTCGCCTGGCCAAATTCCCATCTCGCAGACATTTCTGAATAGGTCCAACAGCTCGTCTACTCCAGTTTCTCCATTGTTTTGATGGTTTATGGCGTGATACCGTAAACTCCAGGCGACTTCTGCCGAAGAGTTTTATTGAATTTGAATTTTCCACCTCTGATCTCATAATTTCTGGCTCTCTCTCTTCCGCTGAGTATTTTGGTCTCTTGCGGCTCATGAAATATATTCGCTGTTCGGGCAAAAGATCATATCTGACAATGCTCTTCCTATCCATTATTTTCCTTAAGACAGGTCACGCCTCCCTGCTTCATATGAATGTGTAGTCCATCAGAACAATTTTCGTTGTGTTCATTTTCGTAAGCTAACGTGTAAAGGAAAATTAACCTTACCGTAGGTGTGAGTAAATAAATCATGCAAACATATATTCCTAGAGTGTGGTATGGAAAACTTCATTTTCCTTTACACGTAAGCATAGGAAAATGAACGCAACGAATTTTTTCTGATGGACTAAATATCCACACGTGGCTAGGAGGCTTGACCAGTCTTAAGAAAAATTATGGACAGGAAGAGCATTGGGAGATATGACATTATGCCCTAACAGCGAAGGTATCACCCTTATGCATTTTCTCGCAGCAACACCGCCAAAACCTCGGCTATACTTTGGGGATCCGTTTTCTTCTCCCCGTTTTAATCAATGGCTTGGGTCGTCACCTTGAACTCCCTGGACAAGTACTTCAATTTTCTGTAGTGCTCCCTGGATTCACATTGGTCAGCATGGTGTTCCAATTCTTGACAGATATTTCTGAGGTGGGCATTTTTGTCTCTCTAGGACCCTGCCTTAGTTCTTCCGTTCAGCTCCGTCAAGCTAGCTTTGTTGTTTCTACGAGCTTCCCATTCAGACCTGAACATTCTTCTTTCTTCAACCAGAGTTAGTATATCATTCGTCAACCAGTGCTTTCTCTTCGTGACTGGAATCGGTTCACATTTCTTGGCTGCCTCTTCGATCCAGCTTTTGACCTGGTTCCGCGGATCGTTGGTGTCTTCAGTCGCGTGACCTAGTGACACGAATTGGAGATGTAGTTGAAGCTCTTCTGGGTTTGAGATACAGATCTTTGCTGCCCACTTCGTCCTCCTGATGTATTATAACTGTAATTTAATGTAACTTCATGCCATTGCTGTCGCTATATTGTTGTTATCCAGCGTTGTTTCATAATATACTGCTGGACTGAGTGGATCGATGGTACATCGCTGGTTATAGGAGCCGTAGGTGGTGGCCTAGATTCTATCGGAGTCGATTGGTATTTGAAGGTACTGAAATATACCGCCTCGCTTCGATACGTAAAATAACTCCCGAGGGAGTAAATTCCCGGCACCTTGACGTCTCCGTCTAACATGAATGCACACAGTACCTTCTCAGACTGGGCCTGATATTTGAATATTTTAGCCTGCCGGCCTAATTGAGAGCTTGAGTGCTGATTCTCTATTTTATAACATTTGAGGCTGTATTGTTGTCTCGTCGAGGAGGTACGTCATAAATGGTCAGAATGAGACCCAGCGACATGAATCTTTTACATTTAACCACTCTTAATATCAGATTTCGCATCCCGCAGTCTAGGAGTAGCGAGACTGCCTCTTAGGAGAACCTGAATTTCTATCCCGGCCAGGCCATGCACTTACACCTGCGTCTGACGACTAGTTCGAGGTCCACTTGACCTACGTGATACCAATTGGGGAGTTATCTGACGGTGAAACAATGGCCCGGTCTACAAAGCCAGATATAAGAGCCAAGAGAATTCGTCGTGCTGATCACGCATCACCTCCTAATCTGAGGCCCTTGGGCTGAACAGCGGTCTCTTGATAGGCCAAGACTCATCAGGGCTGCAGTGCCATTACGGGAGGGGGATAAATATCAGTTGTGTTGTAATTCCATTGTCCGACTCATTGGCTGGATAGTCAGCGTTGGGGCCTTCAGTTCAGAGGGTACGGGGTTTGATTTCCGGCTGAGTCGGGGATTTTAATCAAGTCCGATTAATTATTCTGGCTCGGGGACTGGGTGTTTGTGTTTGTCCCAAAACTTTCCTCTTCACATTCAGAAAATACACTAGACTGCCAACCACCACAGAAACACACAAATGTGATTACGTCCCTCCATATAGGGTTGGAGTCAGCAAGGGCATCCGGCCCTAAAACAGTGCCAAATCTACATGTGCTACACAGTTCGCACCCACGACCCCACAGATGTGGGAAGAAGAAGTTGTAATTCGATAGTAAAACCCTGAGCCTAAGAATCGAGTACTTAACCATCCATGTTGTGCGGAAAGTACCCGAAATAATCCATCTATTCCTGACTAGCAAGTGCCCGCGGCTTTGCCCGCGTTTAATAATTCAACCGTTAGATGTTTCTAAACTATTTATTTAAAAGCAAATTAAAACATTATATTTATTAACTCACATCGTTTTGACGTAAATTGCATGAAATACATCATTTTATTTTTATTATATTGTTACTTTCAATGCTTAAGATACCGGGTTGATGGATGGTACAAATAATATTGAAACCATGTAAAAGACCATGTTATGTAATACAAAATATATTGTTTCCTTAGAGCTTCGGAATAAAATATAATAATGCCCTTCCATTTGGAGGTAAGATGTATACTGTATTGTGTTTACCTTTCGAACTCTTGAACAATCCACGTACAATTGACAATGGCAAAAGCACCGTTTTCGAAGATGCAGTCCTACAACTTTAAGCGATTGTCCTATGTCAAAATTTCAGATCTCTGTGTGTTGTAGATTTGACTGGGCTTCGCATACATACACACAAACACTACCGAATATTACGGGCTGATGGCTCCTCGTGTCGCGGGCTGAAAATGGCTTCCTACTCAATGGACTTAGTCCGAGGAATACTACTTCGCCCGCGGCATGCTCAGTCATGATGGTGGCTTCAATAATGTTCGTGATCAGTTTCAGAGCCGTTTTCATTGCAGAGGGAAAGATTCATATTCCTGAGAAGGATAATCGGTGCCACAATCGTCCACCCCAAGATGTTCGAGGGTACTCCAAGGACTCCAAATTGTTCCAAATCTCTGTGGTGTAGTTGACAGCCTCATCTGTATGACATGTCGTGTCGATAGACTTTTCAATTTATAGGAAACCGGATAATTCTTGAGCTTCATGTCTTGGAACAAGAATTGCTTTCAGATACAGCCATGCGTCTTAGGTGAAAACCTGTGCTCAGTTATGACAAATATTTTAGATCTTTGTTTGCCGTGGATTTGGCTGCGGATCGCACACATGAAGACAGACAGACAGACAGACAGACAGACAGACAGACAGACAGACAGACAGACAGACAGACAGACAGACAGACAGACAGACAGACAGACAGACAGACAGACATCATGGATTGAAGGAAAATGGCTTCCTATTCCACGGACTTACAATGGCATCCTGACTGATTTATATGTATTATTCCTTGTTTATTATTATCGTCTATCTTGTGTCATATATGTTTCCTCTAAATGTATAAGTGTCCAACCCTTGTCCCCTTTTTCTACGGGGTTTGGGTATGAAGTGAGATGAATCTTCGTAGCGAATTTTTACCACCGGATGACTTTCATGACGTCAACATAATCAAATGAGTTAATGAGATGAAATGAATGACATTATACAGTATATGATAGTAAGACTGAAGAAGATGAAACCCGGCGCCGGCACATAACCCACTCTTCTCGAACAGCTCAAGACTTTACATCCCGATCCGATGGACGATTCACCAACAACAGCGTCATATGCTCTCACACCATACAAGACCAAAACCGGTTTCCTACGCCCTGGACTTAAAATGGCTCCTTGAATATTGTGTTCTCTACCTATCTTAAGTACGTTGCCTAGCGACAGCGACTCTATGCATTTAATCTTGGTGACAGCACGTTGGATTGTGATATCCCAATGCACGATTTCCGATCGTTTTTCATTCATAACTCACCAACGAAAGCGAAAATGAAACTTCCGGCTTCGTGGTACATTCGGACCCTCTTCCACCTACCTCCTCTTCTTCTTCTTCTTTTCCTACCGCTTTTCCCACACCTGTGGGGTCGCGGGTGCGATCTGTGTCGCACATGTGGATTTGGCCCTGTTTTACGGCCGGATGCCCTTCCTGACGCCAACCCTATATGGAGGGATGTAATCACTATTGCGTGTTTCTGTGGTGGTTGGTAGTGTAGTGTGTTGTGTGAATATGAGGAGGAGAGTGTTAGGACGGACACAAACACCCAGTCCCCAAGTCAGAAGAATTAATCAGAAGCGATTAAAATCCCCGACCCGGCCGGGAATCGAACCCGGGACCCTCTGAACCGAAGGTCAGTTCGCTGACCATTCAGCCAACGAGTCGGACCCTCTTCCACTTACCTATGTTCAAAATTTCAGATCTCTGCGTGCTGTAGATTTTGCTGGGCATCGCGTACAGACAGACAAACAGACAGGCACTTCCTTTTATAATTATAGGTATTACTAGCGAATGTACCCGTGCTTCCCTACGGTATTCTACATTGTATTCGAATATCGAAGTAAATAGTGTGCATGCAGTAAATAAGATTGTTTTAAAATTGCATGTCTCTTAGCGTTATCCGAGAAAGAGCATGGGGAGGTCCCCGTACGTTGTTTCCAATGTAAAGTGTTTGTTATGGATTTGTGATATAACGGCAGGCTCACTGCCTACTGCCATTCACAATCGAGTTGGGAAGTTTACGTTATAATTGCAGGCCCCATTGCCTACTATGCGGACAGAATCGATTTGGGGAGTTTTCGTTAAAATGGCAGCCCCCCTTTCCTACTTCCAGACAGATTAGAGTTTTTATTATAATGGCATGCAATTACCCTACTACCACTCGAAATTAAGTTGTGCAGTTATCATTATAATGTCAGGCCCATTTTCCTACTTTCAGCCAGCTTACTGCCAGTCACACCAAGTTGGTGAGTTTCCATCAAAATAGCAGGCCACTATGCCTAATGCCAGTCACATTTTAGATGAGGACATTTCTTTATAATGGCGGGCACCCTTGCCTACTGCCAAACACAATCGGGTAGGGGAGTTTTAAACAAAACTGCATGCTCACTTGCCTTCTGCAAGTCAAATCGAGAAGTGAACTATTCATTACAATTGAAGACCTTCCTTACTAATGACAGTTACACAGGAGTTGGAGAAGGAACCCTTTCATACTGCCAGTCAAAGTCGGTGTGGGGAGTACTGATTACAATAGCAGACCCACCCTTTCTCGATCGCTACAAATCGACATCAGTGAATATATATAGATCGACATACGAAACTATATGCGTGTTAACAATACTGAAGACCTTCATTTACAGATTAACTGCTACTAAACGTACGTCATATCGACAAAGGATTATACCATAAGACACGCCGGATTTAGTGGCCTAAATGGCTGGTCCTATGATATGTAATCTATTCTTGGGTCAGATTGAGTTAGAAACGTGGAACAGGGTAACGTTCTTGTAAGATTATCTCACATTACATTACTTTTCGGATAATTATGTGACAGCTATATACATAGCATTTGGCTCATATATGCCTACTGGGTGGGCCAATTTTCGTGAAGAGTTTGATGATTCTGTATTTCATATAAGTAATCGAAGGTGTAAATTATGCATGTGAAAATTCCAAATTGACTTAACATCCATTAATAGAGAAAAATCAAACGTAAAATTGATACAGATACGGCAAAGAGTAATAAGACCAAGGTTGTAGATCATTCCAAATTGAACGGAGATTGTGCAATCTGTTATGCGATAGGAATTTCAGAAGGTCTGCACCATTATTAAAATTGCCTGCATATTTCGATATTCTTCGGGGATAAAAAGTGAAGAATTTAATGATCTTGGATGTTTTCCGTTCGTTACAGGCTAAAACGTATAATTTTGTCAAATTTCAATTATCTTCTTTTTCTTCTGGCAGATTATGCCGCAATCTGGATTTTCGGCGAGGCGGGTAAAAATTAGGACTTTCAGAAACTAAACCAAAAATTATGCAGATGGTCATTATTACCCCTTAAACGGAAAGCTGTACGAAAATTTCGCCAAAATAGTCAGTGTAGAGGCACACAGTCGTTACGATTTGATTTATATAGATAAGGAATCTGCTCCATGTAAAACACCTTTTTGGTTATGGCCGCTGGACTTAACCTGCAAAACTGACCATTCATGATATCTCCCTTATTAATCCTCCTGACGAAAAAATGCACATGAAAAAAAGGTTTAGAGGTGGAATTCCATCACGTTTGGTCGATTTCCAGTCAGGTTGGTCTTGTTCTCTATATATTGTGCAAGAGTAAAATCACCATTTCGGTTCCCTATAAACCGCCAGTCCATTCCGGAATATGAAATGTTATTTACGTTTAAAACCTACCTTTGGACAGGTGGATGCTAAATATGAATTTTGGTTCGAATGTCTTCAGTAGTTTTCAAGTTGTAAGGAATACGCTTTACACGCACCCGCTCGTGAGTTAAGTCCGATGGGACTTGTACAAAAAAACGGTCCGTTAATGATATCTCCCTTATTAATCCTCGTATCGAAATGATGCACATGAGAAAAAAGGTTTAGAAATTAATTTCTACCAAGGCAGGTAGATTTAAATTAACGTTGGTTGTGTATATTTTGTGGAAGTGCAAAATCACTGTTTCGGTTTCGTATAAACCCCCAGTCAGTTCAGGGATTTAGAAACAATATTTGCCCTAAAATCTATCAAGGACAGGTGTATTCTAAATATGAGTATTGGTGGAAATACATCCAGTAGTTTGTAGCACTCGCGTACATACGGCGTAATTAAGGAAGAAAATAATACAGTTAAGATAGTTGAAAGTAATAGAAAATGGATTATAACTGAGGACAGCCGGAAAACGACAAATATGTAAATGCCAAGTTAATGTATTGGAAAAACAAATGCCCCTCCATAAATTATGCTAGTGTGAGTTATGGATATAATAAAACGGTAACAGAGGAGCAATTTAGGTCCATTGATTCCTAGGTAAACAAATAATAAGAAGATGACTAATGGTGTTATTATTTAATCTATTCGAAGGCGGTTATAACATCCAACGATATTCCGCCAATATCCCGCAGATAGGCCGATTGACGCCTTTCTTGCATTCTACCCAAGGAACAACCAAGAATTTAAAAGCATAATGAGGAAAATGGCAATACGTTACTTCCCTGCTGGCATGCAGTCAGAGACGTTGCCATGGTAACCTGTAGGTTCGTTGTCGGTCTGTCGGTCACTCAATGCAGAGCATGGTACCAGCAGAAAATTGTAAATTTCTCCGTCATGTAAAGAGTAAGGTAAATTATAAACATAACGAAAGTTGTTTATAATGAAGAGACGTTTCACGTACGGTAAACGAAGTTTACAGAAAATCAATAGTATAAGAGAAAATGGAGGAAAACCATTCTGGTTTTCCAATAAACACCCCGTCTATTCAAAGATTTTAAAATGATATGCATATCTAAACCTTCCCCGGGAGGAGTATGCTCTAAATGTGAAGTTTGGTTGAGATCTATCCAGCCGTTTCGACGTGATAGTGGAAAAACCATTCTGGTTTTCCTATAAACCCCCCCGTGTATTAAAGATTTTAAAATGATATGCATATCGAAACCTTCCCCGGGATGAGTATACTCTAAATATGAAATTTGGTTGAGATCCATCCCGCCGTTTCGACGTGATGGTGGAAAAACCATTCTGGTTTTCCTATAAACCCCCCGTGTATTCAAGGATTTTAAAATGATATGCATATCGAAACCTTCCCCGGGATGAGTATACTCTAAATATGAAGTTTGGTTGAGATATATCCAGCCGTTTCGACGTGATGGTGGAAAAACCATTCTGGTTTTCCTATAAACCCCCCGTGTATTCAAAGATTTTAAAATGATATGCATATCGAAACCTTCCCCGGGAGGAGTATACTCTAAATATGAAGATTGGTTGAGATATATCCAGCCGTTTCGACGTGATGGTGGAAAAACCATTCTGGTTTTCCTATAAACACCCCGTGTATTCAAATTTTTTTAAATAATATGCATATCGAAACCTTCCCCGGGATGAGTATACTCTAAATATGAAATTTGGTTGAGATCCATCCAGCCGTTTCGACGTGATGGTGGAAAAACCATTCTGGTTTTCCTATAAACCCCCGTGTATTCAAGGATTTTAAAATGATATGCATATCGAAATCTTCCCCGGGAGGAGTATGCTCTAAATATTAAGTTTGGTTGAGATCTATCCAGCTGTTTCGACGTGATGGTAGAAAAACCATACTGGTTTTCTTATAAACCTCCGTGTAATCAAAGATTTTAAAATGATATGCATATCGAAACCTTCCCCGGGATGAGTATACTCTAAATAAAATTTTGTTGAGATCCATCCAGCCGTTTCGACGTGATGGTGGAAAAACCATTCTGGTTTTCCTATAAACCCCCCGTGTATTCAAAGATTTTAAAATGATATGCATATCAAAACCTTCCCCGGGAGGAGTATACTCTACATATGAAGTTTGGTTGAGATCTATCCAGCCGTTTCGACGTGATGGTGGATAAACTAATCTGGTTTTCCTATAAACCCCCGTGTATTCAAAGATTTTAAAATGATATGCATATCGAAACCTTCCCCGGGAGGAGTATACTCTAAATATGAAGTTTGGTTGAGATCTATCCAGCTGTTTCGACGTGATGGTGGAAAAACCATTCTGGTTTTCTTATCAACCCCCGTGTAATCAAAGATTTTAAAATGATATGCATATCGAAACCTTCCCCGGGATGAGTATACTCTAAATATGAAATTTTGTTGAGATCCATCCAGCCGTTTCGACGTGATAGTGGAAAAACCATTCTGGTTTTCCTATAAACCCCCCGTGTATTCAATGATTTTAAAATGATATGCGTATCGAAACCTTCCCCGGGAGGAGTATACTCTAAATATGAAGTTTGGTTGAGATCTACCCAGCCGCTTCGACGTGATGGTGGAAAAACCATTCTGGTTTTCCTATAAACCCCCCGTGTATTCAAAGATTTTAAAATAATATGCATATCGAAACCTTCCCCGGGATGAGTATACTCTAAATATGGAGTTTGGTTGAGATCTATCCAGTCGTTTCGACGTGATGGTGGAAAAACCGTTCTGATTTTCCTATAAACCCCCGTGTATTCAATGATTTTAAAATGATATGCATATCGAAACCTTCCCCGGGATGAGTATACTCTAAATATGAAATTTGGTTGAGATCTATCCAGCCGTTTCGACGTGATGGTGGAAAAACCATTCTGGTTTTCCTATAACCCCCCCCCCGTGTATTCAAAGATTTTAAAATGATATGCATATCTAATCCTTCCCCGGGAGGAGTATACTCTAAGTATGAAGTTTGGTTGAGATCTATCCAGCCGTTTCGACGTGATGGTGGAAAAACCATTCTGGTTTTCCTATAAACCCCCCGTGTATTCAAATATTTTAAAATGATATGCATATCGAAACCTTCCCCGGGAGGAGTATACTCTAAATATGAAGTTTGCTTGAGATCTATCCAGCCGTTTCGACGTGATGGTGGAAAAAACATTCTGGTTTTCTTATAAACCCCCCGTGTATTCTAAGATTTTAAAATGATATGCGTATCTAAACCTTCCCCGGGATGAGTATACTCTAAATATGAAGTTTGGTTGAGATCTATCCAGCCGTTTCGACGTGATGGTGGAACAGACAAACAGACAAACAGACAAACAGACAAACAGAAACGAACAACTTTATTTATAAGATTATTTTTATACCACTCCCCTCGCCCCCTGCGAAAAGGATGCTAGGGGTGTCTTACCCTCACGCGGTTTGTCTCCTGATACTAATTGATAAGTGTACCACGTTTGGTGAAATTGCTCCAGTGGTTTAGGAGGAGATGTGTCATATACACACCCACACCCACACACCCACGCACACACATACATCAATTTTTATATATAGTAAGAAGAAGAAGATAATATTTTTATATGTAGTTTTTCGATTAATTTTATATCTCACCCCCTTCGCTCCCCACTTGGATTTGCAAAAAATCCGGAGTAATACTATTCATCTCAGAGACCCTGAAATCTATGGATTCGAAACTGTTTTTAATTATTTCTATATCTCACCCCCCCCCCCCACCCTTTGCTCCCAACCTAAAAGGGGGCTGGATTTTAAAAAAATTCTAGAGTATCACTTTTCAACTCAGCGACCCCGAAAACTATGAATTCGACACTATTCTCGATTATTATTGTAACTACCACCCCCCTGACCCTCTCCCTTAAGGGCGCTAGGGATGGCTTACCCCCCACAGTGATCGTCTCCCGATAGTAAGTGATTCGTGTACCAAGTTTGGTTGAAATTGCTCCAGTGGTTTAGTTGGAGATGTGTCATTTACACACACACTTCCATTTCTATATATAGTAAGATTTTTACACTCGTTCTTCACCCCCTTTCCATCCCCGCCCAAAGGAGTCCTATGAGTGCCTTACACAACAGTATATTTTTTTCCCAGATATTAAGTCTTATTTGTACCTATTTTGGTTGACAGCTATGCCCAAACGTACATGCATAATCTCACTGCTCTAGAATCCTGGAGCTGACGTTGCCATGGTTACGGCAGTTCATTTCTTTATCCGATTCCTAGAGCAGGGGTAGTGTGGTGCCAATATCTCCGTAACGGTTGGTTTTAGGGCCTTAAAACATGGTTTTCGGGCCCGTAGGGCTTACCGAGTTTTGTTCTTTGCGTCAAGAGGATTAAATTGAGCTTTGTCTCGTCCTTATACGACAAATTCGATATTTTGCCTATAATAGTATAAGAGAAAATGGAGGAAAACCGTTTTTCCTATAAAACCCCCGTCTTTTCAAAGATTTTAAAATGATATGCATATCGAAACCTTCCCCGGGGTCAGTATACTCTAAATATGAAGTTTGGTTGAGATCTATCCAGCCGTTTCGACGTGATGGTGGAACAGACAAACAGACAGACAAACAGACAAACAGAAACAATTTTATTTATATAGAAGACTAGCAAATGTACCCGTGCTTCGCTACGGTATTCTGCATTGTATACGAATATTGAAGTAAATACTGTACATGCAGTAAATAAGATTGTTTTAAAATAGCATGTCTCTTAGCGTTATCCGAGAAACAATATGCAGAGGTCCCCATACGTTGTTTCCAGTGTAAAGTGCTTGTTACGGATTTGTGATGATAACGACAGGCTCACTTCCCTACTGCGATTCACAATCGAGTTGGGAAGTTTACATTATAATTGCAGGCCCCATTGCCTACTGCGCGGTCACAATCTATTTGGGGAGTTTCCGTTACAATTGCAGGCCCCCTTTCCTACCTCCAGACATATTACAAATTGAAGAGTTTTTATTATAATGGCAGGAAACTTCCCTACAACCAGTCAAAATTGAGTTGTGCAGTTATCATTATAATGATAGGCCCCTTTTCCAACTGCCAGCCAGCTTCCTGCCAGTCACACCAAGTTGATGAGTTTCCATCAAAATAGCAGGCCAGTATGCCTAATGCCAGTCACATTTTAGATGGGTACATCTGTTTATAACTGCGGGAACGCTTGCCTACAGCCAAAGACTGTATGCTGCATGCTCCCTTGCCTTCTGAAAGTCAAATCGAGAAGTGAATTATTCATTACAATGGTAGGCCTGCCTCATTAATGCCAGTTACACAGGAATTGGAGAAGGACTCCATTCCTACTGCCAGTCATAGTCGGTGTGCGGAGTACTGATTACAATAGCAGACACACCCTTTCTCGATCGCTACAAAATCGACATCAGTGAATATATATAGTTCGACATACGAAAGTATGTGCTTGTTTACAATATTGCAGACCTTCATTTACAGATTAACTGCTTCTAAACGGTACATCATATCGAGAAAAGATTGTACCATAAGACGCCGGATTTAGCGGCCTAAATTGCTGGTCATATGATATCTCATCTATTCATGGGTCAGATTGAGTTAGAAACTTGGGTAAAATTTGTGTAAGATTATCTCACATTGCATTGCTTTTCGGATAATTAAGTGACAGCTACATACATAGCATTTGGCTCACATATGGCTACTGGGTGGACCAATTTTCGTGTAGAGTATGATGATTCTATCTTTCCTCTAAGTGATGGAAGGTATGAATTATGTATGTGAAAAGTACTACTTTACTTAAGATCGAGAAATAGAGAAAAGTCAAACGTAAAATGGATATAAATACGACAAAAAGTCGTACGACCAAGGTTGTAGATCACTCCAAATTGAACGGGGATTGTGCCATCCGTTATGTGATGATACTTCCCGAAGGTCTGCACCATCATTAAAATTGCCTCCATATTTCGATATTCTTCGGGATAGAAAGGGAAAAATTTAAAGCTCTTGGAAGTTTTCCGCCCGTTACAGGCTAAGTCGTAAAATTTTGCCAAATTTCAGTTTTCTTTCTCGACTGGCAGATTATGCCGCAATCTGGGTTTTCAGTGAGAAGTGTAAAAAGTAGAACTTTCAAGATACTAAACCAAAAAATATGCAGATGATCATTATTACCCCTTAAGCGTGTAGCTGTACGAAAATTTCGACAAAATAGTCTATGTACAGGCACACAGTAGTTACGATTTTATTTACATAGATAAATAAGGAACCTGCTCCACGTACAACACCTTTTGGGCTATATCCGCTGGACTTAACCGGAAAAACGGACCGTTTATGATATCTCCCTTATTAATCCTCCTGTCGAAAAAATGCACATGAAAAAAAGTTTTAGAGATGGAATTCCATCATGTTTGGTCGATTTCCAGTCAGGTTGGTCTTGTACTGTATACATTCTGGAAGAGTAAAATCACCATTTCGGTTCCCTATAAACCGCCAGTCCATTCCGGGAACATGAAATGTTATTGACGATTAACACCTACCGTTGGACAGGTGGATGTTAATATAAAGTTTGACTCAAATATCTTCAGTAGTTTTCAAGTTGTAAAACATACGCTTTACACGCACCCGCTCTTGAGTTAAGTCCGGTGGGACTTGTACCGGAAAACGGTCCGTTAATGATATCTCCCTTATTAATCCTCGTATTGAAATGATGCACATGAGGAAAAAGGCCTAGAAATGAATTTCCATTACGGCAGTTAAATTTACATTAAGTTTGGTTGCAAAATGACGGTTTCGGTTTCGTATAATCCCCCAGTCAATTCAGGGATTCAGAAACAATACTTGCCCTAAAACCTACCAAAGGACAGATGGATTCTAAATATCAAGTTTGGTGGAAATATATCCAGTAGTTTCCAAGTTTTAGACAAACAGACAAACAAACAAACAGACAGACACCAAAACAGAATATATGCAGATGGTCATTATTACACCTGAAACGGATAACTGTACGGAAATTTCGCCAAAATTGTCAATGTACAGACATACTCTAGAAGTGTAGACCTTTATTTCGATAGTTACTGCTTTGCAACTGTACGACGTATCTACAAACGGACTTCACCATCAGACGCCCCTTTCAGTGCTCTACATGGTTGGTCCTATGACATCTTCTCGTATCTCCTTTATTTATGGGTTAGATTGAGTTAGAGTCATTGAATGGGGTGAAATCTTGTACAGTTTTTGAATGCTACTTTATATTTTTGATTCTCATGTGACAGCTAGAATCATAAAATTTGGCTATAACATTGCCAATGGTCATGTCAATGTGCGTGCCGAATGTCATGATTCTACCTTTCCTATAAGTGTGCCAAATGATAACATATACGTGTAAAAGTACAAAATCAACTTGTGTTTAATGTATTAGGGATAGAAATACGACGAAAAGTCACAGGACAAAAGTTGTAGATCTCTCCAAAATGAAACGCAATTTGCTTTGTGACTTTTGATACGACTTACTGATTAGCCACCAATTACCCCGAAACGAAGGTCTGCACCGCCGTTAAAATTGCATCCATATTTCGGAATTTTCCTGGGCCAGAAGTTATACATTTGCATAGCTTAGAATATTTCCTCAAAGGAAAGAGTGTACAGCATTCGGGATTAGCACTCGCATACATACGTGGTAATTAAGGAAGAAAGTAATACAGTTTATTAAGTTGAAATTAATAGAAAATAGATTATAACAGAGGACATCCGGATGACGACAAATATATAAATACCAAGTGAATGTATTGGAAAATCAAATGCTCCTCAATAAATTATGCCGGAGTGAGTTATGGATATAAGAAAGCGGTAATCGGAGAGAAATTTAGGCGCAGGGATTCTTAGGTAATCAGATAAGAAGATGAATATTTGTGTTATTACTTATGCTATTCGAGGACGGTTATAACCTCCAATGATATTCCGCCAATATCCCGCAGAATGGCCGATTGACGACTCTCTTGCTTTCTACCCAAGGAACAACCACGAATTTAAAGGAATGATGAGGAAAATGACAATACGTTACTTCCCTGCTGGCAAGCAGTCAGAGACGTTGCCATGGTAACCCATATATTCGTTATCGCTCTGTCGGTCCCTCAATGCCGAGCATGGTATCGGCAGAAAATAGTAAATTTCTCCGTCATTTGAAGAGTAAGGTAAATTATGAACACAACGAAAGTTGTTTGTGATGAAGAGACCTTTCACATACGGTCCACAGAGTTTGCAGAAAATCAATAGTATAAGAGAAAATGGAGGAAGACCGTTGTGGTTTTCCTATAGACCCCCGTCTTTTCAAAGATTTTAAAATGATATGCATATCGAAACCTTCCCCGGGGTGAGTATACTCTAAATATGAAGTTTGGTTGAGATCTATCCAGCCCTTTCGACGTGATGGTGGAACAAACAAACATTTTTATTCTTTTTATTTTGCTAGTTGCTTTACGTCGCACCGACACAGATAGGTCTTATGGCGACGATGGGACAGGGAAGGGATAGGAGTTGGAAGGAATCGGCCGTGGCCTTAATTAAGGTACAGCCCCAGCATTTGCCTGGTGTGAAAATGGGAAACCACGGAAAACCATTTTCAGAGCTGCCGACAGTAGGGTTCGAACCTACTATCTCCCGAATACTGGATATTGGCCGCACTTAAGCCAAACAAACAAACAAACAAACAAACAAACAAACAGACAAACAGAAACGAACAACTTTATTTATAAGATTATTTTTATACCACTCCCCTCGCCCCCTGCCAAAAGGGTGCTAGGGGTGTCTTACCCTCACGCGGTTTGTCTCCTGATACTAATTGATAAGTGTACCACGTTTGGTGAAATTGCTCCAGTGGTTTAGGAGGAGATGTGTCATATACACACCCACACCCACACACCCACGCACACACATACATCAATTTTTATATATAGTAAGAAGAAGAAGATAATATTTTTATATGTAGTTTTTCGATTAATTTTATATCTCACCCCCTTCGCTCCCCACTTGGATTTGGAAAAAATCCGGAGTAATACTATTCATCTCAGAGACCCTGAAATCTATGGATTCGAAACTGTTTTTAATTATTTCTATATCTCACCCCACCCCCCCCCCCACCCTTTGCTCCCAACCTAAAAGGGGGCTGGATTTTAAAAAAATTCTAGAGTATCACTTTTCAACTCAGCGACCCCGAAAACTATGAATTCGACACTATTCTCGATTATTATTGTAACTACCACCCCCCTGACCCTCTCCCTTAAGGGCGCTAGGGATGGCTTACCCCCCACAGTGATCGTCTCCCGATAGTACGTGATTCGTGTACCAAGTTTGGTTGAAATTGCTCCAGTGGTTTAGTTGGAGATGTGTCATTTACACACACACTTCCATTTCTATATATAGTAAGATTTTTACACTCGTTCTTCACCCCCTTTCCATCCCCGCCCAAAGGAGTCCTATGAGTGCCTTACACAACAGTATATTTTTTTCCCAGATATTAAGTCTTATTTGTACCTATTTTGGTTGACAGCTATGCCCAAACGTACATGCATAATCTCACTGCTCTAGAATCCTGGAGCTGACGTTGCCATGGTTACGGCAGTTCATTTCTTTATCCGATTCCTAGAGCAGGGGTAGTGTGGTGCCAATATCTCCGTAACGGTTGATTTTAGGGCCTTAAAACATGGTTTTCGGGCCCGTAGGGCTTACCGAGTTTTGTTCTTTGCGTCAAGAGGATTAAATTGAGCTTTGTCTCGTCCTTATACGACAAATTCGATATTTTGCCTATAATAGTATAAGAGAAAATGGAGGAAAACCGTTTTTCCTATAAAACCCCCGTCTTTTCAAAGATTTTAAAATGATATGCATATCGAAACCTTCCCCGGGGTCAGTATACTCTAAATATGAAGTTTGGTTGAGATCTATCCAGCCGTTTCGACGTGATGGTGGAACAGACAAACAGACAGACAAACAGACAAACAGACAAACAGAAACAATTTTATTTATATAGATGAGTATTCTACTTAGTTACATGGCACGGGTGATGTAGCCGTATACTTGCGTTAGGAAGATGGTTAATTTGTACCCCTCCATCGGCAGTCTTGCAGGTGAGTCTATAGAATTTCGCATTTTCGTATAAGGCTAATGCTTCTACTATATCTTAACCAAGGCCAAGCGCGATACCTTTCAAGTCCTGGCTCCATCTTCTTCAATCGTCGCTGAAAACCTATCTGTGAGATTTTCATAAGAATTGTTGAAGAGGACGGGGTTATTTAATAAGGATAACGCTGTTGCAGCTGCTGCTCCTGCCTCTACCAAGCAACATTCCAGCAAATTTAATAATCTTGGTTATTGTAAAACAGTCAGGAAGTCAGATTACCATTGTGTCATTGGCAGTCATGACGTAAAAATTTCTCCACTGCAAGTCACACAACTAGTCTGAATCCAGCAATTGTTCGCTACATACGAGTTAGTTACGACTCTACTAGAGTGTAAACATATTTGAATACTATGTCTATACGCAGGTTGTCAATAAAAAACTGTTATTGTGATAAAAGAAAAAAGGTATGTGCTGCATTACAAAATATTGTTTCATAATCGTATAAATAATATTGGCAATATTTTGGTTGTGCTATTTAAGAATTAAAATATATGAACTAGAAATGTATTTTTGTTACAAATGTATTGTTTTAGTTTAATTTCCAGGACTTTCTGGGCGACGAAATTTATGACGGAAGAAATATAGGAGATAAATATAGGAGATACGAGAAGATGTCGTAGGACCAACCATGTAGAACACTGAAAGAGTCGTCTGATGGTGAAGTCCGTTTGTAGATATGTCGTACAGTTTCAAAGCGGTAACTCTCGAAATAAAGGTCTGCACTTCTAGACGTGTCCATGCTTATCTATATAAATTCATTTGTAGGAGGTCCGCCGTCTGTAATTTCGTTTGATTTGCCAATTTTTCAGATATTTGTCCGTTTTAGGTCAACTCGAGAACGAATCGGTGGTTTTTATTTTTCGTGTCTGCCTGTTTGTCTGTTTCTTCTGTTCCACTATGACGGCGAAACGGCTGGATAGATCTCGACCAAACGTCACATTTAGTGTATACTCATTCCGAGGAAGGTTTTGATATGCATATCACTTTAAAATTTTTCAATAGACGGGAGGTTTATAGGAAAACCAGAACAGTTATCCTCTATTTTCACTTATACTATTTCTGTTAACTCCGTGGACTGTATGTGAAACGTCTCTTCATTATAAAACAACTTTTGTTGTGTTCATAATTTACCTTCCCATTCTAATGATGGAGAAAATTACTATTTTCTGCAGGTATCATGCTCTGCATTGAGTGACCGACAGACCGACAACGAACCTACAAGTTATCATGGCAACGTCTCTGACTGCTTGCCAGCAGGGAAGTAACGTATTGCCATTTCTGTTATCATTTCTGTAAATTCGTGGTTGTTCCTTGGGTAGAAAGCAAGAGAGACGTCAATCGGCCATTTTGCGGGATATGGCGGAATATCGTTGGAGGTTATAACCGCCCTCGAACAGCATAAGTAATAACAGCATTAGTCATTTTCTTATCTATTTACTTAAGAAACCCTGCGCCTAAATTTCTTCTCTGTTGCCACTTTCTTATATCCGTAACTCATACCATCATAGTTTATTGAGGGACATTTGATTTTCCAATACATCCACTTAGTATTTACATATTTCTTCCATCCGGCTGTCCTCAGTTATAATCTTATTTTGTATTTATTTCAACTTTCTCAACCGTATTACTTTCTTCCTTAATTACTCTGTATTTATGCGAGTACTGATCCCGAAACCTGGACACTCTTTCCTCTTTAGCTATGCAAATGTATACATTTTGGCCCCGGAAAATGTCGGAATGTGGATGCAATTTTAACGACGGTGCAGACCTTCGTTTCGGTATAATTGGTGGCTAAACGGTAAGTCGTATCACAAAAGTGAAAGCACAATCCCGTTTCAATTTGGATAGATCTACAACTTTGGGCCTATGACAATTTTTCCTATCTATATCCCTTATACGTTAAATAGAACCACATTTGTCCGGTTCAAGTTAATTTTGTAATATTTACACGTATATGTATCGTTTGGCACACTCCCCTTACCAGAATATTAACTCGCAACACATACAGAAGCACCGTCTGTTCTGACTCAACCAGTTCTACGTTCTTTCTTCAATGAGTCCCACTAATATTAGTAGTTCCTCATTGAATACCATTCCGTTCGCTAAATTGTTTTCAAGGATTCCCAGTCTGTCAAATGGAAGTGGGACTTCGTAAGTCCCGTACGTAAGTCGGAGACTTGCTAAAAAAAATTTGAGCTAGGTACATTTCTGTAAAGTAGGATGCTACACTACTTGTACACAGTCACATTGAGGACCTAGGACTTAGGAAAGGTTTTCATTCCCCTCCCCAAAGGGGAGGGGCGGGCCAACTAGAAGGTGACGCCTTCCCTCTGACCAGGAGTCCCGTTGAGAATGTCCTTTCAAACAGTTCTTAACTACTGGTAGACTGTATAGTCCTAGATGGAGGACCACGACTCAAAATATGTCCGCAATGTCCACCCTCTTCCATAGCTATTGATATCCTGACTTTCAGGACCACGTATTCGATCACTCAGCCTTTGCTAATGGTCCGTGAACTAGGTTGTGACTGTAGCAACGCACAACACAACCATGCGTTTTTTTAGTACACGCTCTCAAACTAATTGCTTTCTGTACGCCCCTAAACTCGTCATAGTCGATCAAATATGAAAAAAAAACCACCTTTCTTGATAACAAATAGGGTACCATACATATACCGTCGCACTGAAATGTGAGTAATGTATTTTTAGTTTGCAATGAAGGTGAGAAATTTGACTCAATGTGACATTTTATTTTATTCCTGGAAACAACTTTAAATTTCTAATTTAATTTAGAAAGGTTTTAGTAAAAATCTTTTATGTGGAACTCGCGCGAAGAAATTCAGGAGATTCATTCCCCAAAGGTTAGGTTTTCGTACTTGATACATGACAAATATGCAGTTTATTTCATAAAAAAAAATAGCACAACATCCTTGATGAAAATACTTTGGTCCTATTACTCGATAGATCAAAATCGGGTCCCCCCCCGTCAGTTTTTGTTACGAAAGTTTGTTTGTTTCTTCTTAAAACAATTTTACCTACCATCACTTTCTCGCTTTAATCTATCACACAGTAAGTGGCTGGTAGGTGAGGGCCTGCCTGCAGGTGTCTTCACTTGAACATGTCCATCATAAGCAAGTAATTAACAAGTACCTCTACGGGTAGGAGAGCAGCAATTAGAGCTGCCGCCTGACAAATGAGTAGGCATTGTTATTGCCACTTCTGAAACAGGCCTGCCACTAGCCTTTTGTTGATAGCTCAATGGGAACGCTTTTAAGTATAGCCGTGACGTAAGTGTGACTAGAAACTGTTAAACAGCAACACTAGTGCGTAATTCCAAGGAGTTTTTCTTTGTTTCTACAATATTCTTTACGTCGCACCGATACAGATAGGTCTTATGGCGACGATGGGATAGGAAAGGCCTAGAAATGGGAAGTAACTAGCCTTGGCCTTAATTAAAGCGTGAAAATCGAAAACCACGGAAAACGATATCCATGGCTAAAGACAGTGGGGTTCGAACCCACTATCTCTTGGATGCAAGTTCACAGCTGAGCGCCGCTAACCGGACAGCCAACTCGTCCGGTATATGTAGATTTTACATCTTATTGTGAATCATGCGAACCAGACAGGAAAATGGTAAATCGTACTGATGATCACATATGACATCAAGTATTGGTCTTTACTTGGTATTACTTAGGTTTACCTCGCTGGATCAGTGTCCGACTAGTGATCCTAAGTTGATGGGTTCAACCATATCTGACTGCTTGAAGGGTGGTTAAAATTCATGGAACCGAATATCATTGTTCTTGGCTTGTTATTTCCGGTAGTACACTCACTGTCAAGAAAGCAATGTAAAACCCTATACAGACCGCGGAAGCCCCTCAAAGGTTGGGAGGTGAAAGCTTCCTGTTCGTAATCTCGTGGGATACAGTGGTTAGCTCTATGGCCGTCCACTTTTATTTCCGGGAATTAAATTCGTACTCGTTTTTATCTCCAGGAATTAAACCGGTATTCAGCTGGTACGGAATGTACCTCAGTTACATGTGCCTCTCCAGAACTGGAAATCTCGTTTCTAAGGGAAATGGAACCCTCGTCCTTCCGATTAAAACTGTGAAAGAGATGTAAAAGAGTAGCTGTTGTGTTCCTTGTTGATTACAGGCTCGCAATACAGAATAAATAACTAGTTTGTAGGAGTGGTACATTTCATTAGGATTAATGGTATTACTAGCGCCGGAATAAACACTGACGTGATATTTCGAATACATTCGAGTATGCAGCAAAATGAAGCACGAAGAAAATAAACATGTAAGTACCGATTATATGAATATTAACACCATCCTTACCTGCCACCAAGTGATCTAAATAATGTTAGTATTAAAGTGCTGCTTTAATTATTATTTTTATTTTTGGTTAGAAAAAACTGAAGTGTGAATTTCACAGATTGGAGTTCAGTTTGAAATCGCAGGAATAAAACAAGAAAGTACCGATAGGAAATTAAATTGTAAAAGGAATTAAGTAAATTTTCCTGTGTATGTAGTAGATTTTCCTATAGTTTTCTTACTTTGCCTTCTTATTCCCTTTGAAAATGTGAAGCAAATTTGATATTAAACGTATAATCACATCGCATCATCATTGGAAATTGATGTGATCTTTTATTAATTTCTTATCTTGGTGATAAAACAAATAGTGAACCTAACGACCTCACTCTTCAAGGACCAAAATGAAGTTTCACATTGTTGATGATTCGTTTCGGAAATAAAAATAGACTTTGTCAAAAGTTTGAACTTGCGACTTATCGTATCGTGAATTGCCTTAGTGAAGTCAATACCAACATGCATTTGTTGAATTGGATCCTGCATTTGTGCGTATAATAATAATAATAATAATAATAATAATAATAATAATAATAATAATAATAATAATAATAATAATAATAATCGTATGGCCTCAGCTACTGTGTGCAGACATTTCGATTTGACGCCATCTGGCTGTCTGCTCGTCAATTTCGACGTTCCGTTTTACTCTAGGCCCACTAGCTGGCAGACAGAGTAAACCGGATCTCTCATGGGCGTAGATGGCTGAGATTTAATTAATTTTGTCGGGTATATACCAAATGTATCACCAGAGATCTTTTACATGCCGACATCGTACGACATGGAGTGTCGAGAGGACTTTTTTCCGCCCTTCAAAAATCCGACTACCTCTGCCGGGTTCGAACCCGCTATCTTGGGATCCGGAGGCCGACACTCTACCAATGATGAAGGTATGATAATAGTCGTTGTAGTCTTGCCTTCTGCTGCTTCTAAAAGTCATGTTGAATTCTCTGTCTCAGAATGTATATGCGCATGTTCCGGGTGAGTGCCAGTACACTGAATTTATATAAAAGATCAAATTGCTTCAAGTAGCGGTCAAGCGGTCAACAGTCGGGAAACGTGAAGCTCTAATTTTTACAGATAGAATTTGACATAAATCTCTGCCCAGTAGGATTAACTTGTCATCTACATATTCGGCATGTTTTGTTAGAGCCTTCAGAAGTGTTTCTACTGCTAAAAATGCATGCGCATGTGTCACTGGAGGTTAATCCCGCATCATTTATTCATACATAAGCGGGCTTTTGCTTCGGGTGTGTTACCGTTCAGAATAAACAGTACTTTTAAAAACACAACGAACTGTTCTTCTTCCAGGTAAAAGTGTGTCCCCTTTTCCGGTATTGTAGTGTAAAGAAAGGTTTTACCTTGATCTGTTGGTCCTTGTAATAAAAAATGGAACACTTCTCTTTTGTTGCATATGTTCGGTTTGCATATATTACATCAAGGGAATTATTAAGAATCGTTAGTTATCCATCAGTGAGAACCTATTGCTCAGTCCAGCTTATTTTTATAAAGTATCAAAGGGCTGCGTTCTTGGTTTATAAACCTGCAGCCTTAACTCGTTACTTCAGATGCAACCCGAAAGTATCGTAAAGTTCATGAAATTCTCCAAACGCATATGCAAATGACTTCCTTTAGAATATCTCTGTTTAAAGTCTTCAGACGTTGCATATCGTCGCTTCACCTGTAAAAGGTGTCCGGCTCCATGGCTAAGTGGTTAGCGTGCTGGCCTATGGCCACAGGGGTCCCGGGTTCGATTCCCGGCAGGGTCGGGAATTTTAACCATCATTGGTTAATTTCGCTGGCACGGGGGCTGGGTGTATGCGTCGTCTTCATCATCATTTCATTCTCATCACGACGCGCAGGTCGCCTACGGGTGTCAAATCAAAAGACCTGCACCTGGCGAGCCGAACATGTCCTCGGACACTCCCGGCACTAAAAGCCATACGCCATTTCATTTCACCGGTAAAAGGTTGTATTCCACAAAGCTATTCCTATCAATTATTCTCCTTAAGACTGGCCACGCCTCTCAGCCACGTACGGATATGCAGTCCATCAGAACAAATTTCGTAGTGTTCATTTTCCTATGCACATGTGTAAAGGAAAATGATCCTTACTGTACCGTACTGTAGGAATGTACGTTTGCATTACGTATTTACGAACACCTAGTGTATACTGCATGTAAGGTTCATTTTCGTTTAATCGTCGGCATAGGAAAATGAACACAACGGACATTGTTCTGATGGACTGCGTATCCATGTGGCTGGGAGGCGTGACCAGTCTTAAGGAGAATTATGGATAGGAAGAGCTTTGTGGAATACAACCTTTTACCGGGGAAGCGACGATATCTATGTTGGTCCCAACGTTTAGGAACGTTTTCTGAATCACCGAAAGTCACCGAAACAACAGATCATCGCAAACGACGTCCAATTGTGAGTGGGAGTGGTAGAATACACCCACGGTATCTTCTGACTGTCGTAAGAGGCGTCTAAGAAGGGTACCAAGGGCTCTGAACTCGGGAGCGTAGGATAGTGACCGTGGTTCTCGTAGCTTAGTCTGACACTGCTTCCATTTACCTGTGTCAGACTCCTTACTTTCACTTTTCCTGTCCGACCTCCTTTGGTCAACACATGTTCTCTTCCAACCCCGATGTTATTAGGTTTGTGAGGCTTAGGGTGTCTTTCATTTTCACGTCCTTCGTAGCCCTCTCTTTCCTACTATAAATTCCAAGGACTCCTGTTGTGCAAATGGATGATTGAGCAGAAAGGTGACTAAGGCTTAAGAGCATGAACAACCCATTCCCAAACTGTCGTTGTTGAACATCAACTAATTTCAATATTTGGAATGCCTTCTGTGGTATTTTGTCCATTATTCTACAATGACTTTATTCCTCTTGTTTTTAGAATTCAAAGGTTCTAAACCAAATCCCATGGCGCTACGGCCCTAACAGGCCTTGGCCTTGCAATCGACCGCTTTTCAACCCAAAGACCTACAGATCATGAGGTGACACGTGATTATCGCGATATGGCGACAATATGGCGGCTACTACTGTGTGCGGGTAGAAAGTAGTAATTTCACGACTGAAAAAGCCTAAAGACTTAAAGAGCTTAAATGTTTTAATATTTGAAATCAATGGAATTAAGTTATTGTTTTCTTCTAGGAAATTTCCTTCTAGGAAATTTCCTTCTAGGAAAATGTTTTGATTATCAGGAATGATTTGCAGGATAAATTAAATATCAGTAAACCTATACCACTGAAGTGTCATATATATGGAAATTTGCTACAAAACCTGGGTCCTTAAATCAATATTTAAGCACAGGGATCCAGGTTCACAAGGGAGTCGCAAATGATGAGATAAATGAAACATTAGGAACAGTACAGATCTGAATACCTGAGAAAATCTTTCAGTGGACCGTCCGACTCGTTGGATGAACGGTCAGCGTACTGGCCTTCGGTTCAGAGGGTCCTGGGTTCGATTCCCGGCCGGGACGGGGATTTTAACCTTAATTGGTTAATTTCAATGGCACGGGGCTGGGTGTATGTGTTGTCTTCATCATCATTTCATCCTCATCACCACGCGCAGGTCGCCTACGGGAGTCAAATAGAAAGACCTGCACCTGGCGAGCCCGACCCGTCCTGGGATTTCCCGGTGCTAAAAAAAGCCATACGACATTTCATTTTTTTAGTGGACCAATCTCAACGAACAGTTAAAAACGCTAGCAAACAATATTATGTAAATTCAGAACTTACTGTTTTCCATATCAACTTACAATCCATCAGACATACGCTTGTTGAAATTGAAATCATTCTCTGTTCATATTCTGTGTGTAAATGAACATTGGCTTGTAAAGGAAGAGGATGACTTGTATATTCCCCCAGGATATGAGGTAGTTACATATTTCTGTAGAAGTAGGATTTCAAATGGGAGAGTTGCAATATATAAGAAAATAAATATCAACATGAAATACACAATCTTAAACATAGAACAGTTCTCTGTAAAAAAACATAGTATTTGAAGTAGCCGGGGTGATATTTACTCACATTAAAAAATTATTTATCTATTTCGAACACCTGATTCCGATATGAACATCTTTTACATTGCATCTATTACATTGGAGACATTAATATTAACACTTTAGTTCAATCATCTGCCAAAATACATTTGTATTATCCTGTAAGTTCTTATAACTTCTATCTTGCCAGTGACCAATCCACTAGAAAAAAATCCTGTTTAGACAATAATAT
Organism: Anabrus simplex; assembly: GCF_040414725.1. Taxonomy (NCBI): domain Eukaryota; kingdom Metazoa; phylum Arthropoda; class Insecta; order Orthoptera; family Tettigoniidae; genus Anabrus; species Anabrus simplex. The sequence goes on from NC_090265.1 coordinate 197,200,299, forward strand.
TACTAATATTTATGAAAGTGATTTTACATGTGGTGTCACGGAGCCTCTTTTGTCTGATCACTGCGGTATCTGGTTAAAATTCAGAAGTGTCTTGGAAAAACACGGTAACCCCAGACAACTTAGGCACTTCAGAATGTTAAGAAATAATAATATTTTCAATCTTATAAATTAATTAGTGCACATAAATTTTGAAAACAAGATAGCAAGCTCCAGTAATGTTTCTGAAGGAAGTGAAATTATTTTTTCAAATGTTAGGGTCCTGTACGAGAGTATGTTGTGCTAGAACAACAAAGATAATTGACACATCAGGTACATATAAAGGCAAACAGAAAGGGAAATGGTACACTCCCCGCCTTGCAACTACTAGGATTTATTATATTAAACAAAAATGGTGTGGGGAATTCTTCAGATGATAAAGAAAATTATGCCTTTATTAAAACATGTTACCGTAAAGGAATTAAAGCAGCGAAAAGACAAGCTAATGATTATTTTATTAACAACTCCAAAAATAAATGTAAAGCAGCTTGATCAGTTATTAATGATGTAATTGGTAGGACAGAGGATAAAGTATCAGTGCCAATAGAATCTGATGTATTGAATGAATATTTTGTAAATAGAGGCAAATATATGAACAGTACACCAATTGTGATGATAGCACGCGGCTAGAGATAAAGCCTGAAAAAGTCCTTAAAATAGTATCAGAATTAAATTCCTCAAATTGCGAAGATTATTATGGCTTAAGTAACTATATCCTGAAACAAACTATTGGCATAATATTAGTTGCTTTAACTCAGCTGATCAATTGGATACCGACTGAAGGACATTTTTCAGATTGTTTAAAATTTTCTGTCACAATACCTATCTTTATGCATGGTGATAGATTGGATCCAGGCAACTATCCAACCATTTCAATAGTTCCAATTAAATCTAAAATAATAGAAAATTGTATAAAGGAGCAGTTATCAACATATTTTGAAAAGCAAAATTTATTAAATACCGCACAGTTTGGTTTCAGAACTGGTAAAACCTCCATTAAAGCCGTAGAAACTGTGGTGACCGAGGTAATACAGGGTTTTGAGTCTCACCACGTGCTGCATTGTTACACCTCAGTAAAACTTTCGATTCCGTACCACATCATACACTAATAAGCAAGCTCAATCATTACGGGGTTAAAGATGTATAATAATTATTAATCACATCATATCACAACGGGCAATTCGTACAAGTTAAAACCAAAAGTCTGTAGCACTCAAAGTAGAAACAGCCGTAGTTCAGGGATCTGTTGTAGGACCTTTTCTCTTCCTCGTGTATATAAATGATATTGTTAGTAATTTACCCTGCACGTCAGTACTCTATGCAGATGATATCACTATCATAACAACTGGTAAGGACTTGACAAGTGTGAAAGATGAAAGGTTATTTATGCTACATAAATCATCCAATTCGTTGGAGGTCAATAACCTATTTTTAAACAGTAACAAAACAGAAGTTATTTATTTTCACGTAATTAAATCAACCTTATAATAGAATTAGCATAGTTCCGTCAAATTATTGGGAATACATTTGGATTCTAAGTTAACCTGGTATACTCACACACAAAAGTTATGTAAAAGACTGTCTAGAGGTTTATTTCTACTTCGAAGACTGAAAGAGTCAGTTAGTTGTAATCAGATGTTCTGTGCATACTATGATTTCATCCATTTTCATTTATCATGTGCTACCATATTATGGGGGAATTCGTCAGGCGCGCAAGATGTGTTTAAGTGGCAAAAGGAAAAAGGCAAACTGATGTATAAAAGGCAAGGCCAATATGGAGTCATGCAGACCTGTGTTTCAAGAACTTGCTGAATCTCCCATCTGTATACATCCTTAATATCAAAGAAAATCTTGACGATCTGACATCTCGTAGAAATGTACATTCATACCATTACCGGAGAAGAAATGATTTAGATTTACCACGCGTTAGATTGAAAAGAACATAAGAAAATGATAGTGGGATTAAATTATTCAATAAGCTACCTGTCGAGTAGAAATATATGCCTTTAAGTAACTTCAAAACATATCTAAAACATGCCTGGTATTAAACATTTTTTATTAATTGTCTGAATTTCAAGAAAAATGTTATCAAGAGGCGAATATGAAAGTCAGTACCTTCCAAATAGATAGGTAACACTGGTAGTTATGATCAGCTCCACGGTTACTATTCAATAGATTAATAGCCCAAAGTGTCATGATAAGTTTTCGTTTTAATTTTCAGTGTACATAAACATTTTATATGTAGTGTTCTGTTTAATGGCAATTACATGTATTAATATTGTTTAAACTGTAACTTATATATTGTATCTGACTTTGTCTTTTTCAGCTGTATGTTGTCTAACAGCAATAAAGTATATTGTGCCATCCTCTCGGCCATTAATCTGGGCGTTATAGGTTGAAGCCGCTATTTTACCGTCAGATAACTCCGCATCTGTTCTCATGCAGGCTGATTGGACCTCGTATCAACCCTAAAATTCAAGTGACAATCCCTGATTTGAGCGTCATGTATTTTGAGGGGAAAATGGCCACGTATGATAAATTTACATTAATATAAATTTACTACATGCCAAAATGAATTAATAATACCAAATTTTCCATAACTTGCAGAATTGAATTGAATTTTATAATCGCCTTTTGTATCAGGGTTAGCATGCATCTTCATATGGTAGTAAAGTGCTCGAAGATATTGCTTGATATTATTCTTATTCTTATACCCTTTGCATCGGCGTACAATCTGTTGAATTCAACTTTGATTTCTTATGTATTGGATGTCTCACATTTATATGACCAATTTCAATGTGAATTATTGTATTATCAGTTTCACCTTGCTCCTTTCTGAAATTATCTGGACATTTTTGTTATGGACTTTTTAGATCTTTAACATTGTGCTCTAGACAAGTTGACTGAGAATAAGATGAATTACTGGTGGACATCATTTCTATGACGGACGTTTGGGGTAGATTTCAACATTCATTGGGCCGAAGTCTTCAAATTATGTTCCCAAATACTATTTATTATCCTAATAATAAATATCACAAGCAAGAGACAAATTGACATAAAGCATCTACCTAACATATTCGATACGAGTTTCATATGGCGTACTATTTCTTTTTAAAACAGAAGAAAGGAAGCTTTTAGACTTAACTTTTATTTATGCAGGCTCTGTCCGTGGATTAGAATTAGAATCACAGCATAGCTGTCATTGGAAAAGTATCATACCAATTAGCCAGAGCCGTCAAGAGACAGGTTATGGTTGCCTAGCTGTTTTCCTCTTAAAACAATGATCAACACCACCTCAACAAACATAATATGATCATACGATTCTCAACCATAAGCCAGATTCTACCACGCGCAGCCTATCCACTTAATAAATTCAAACAGACTTATGTTATAATGTCACCTGTAAAAACTGTTTTTACATTGGACAAACCGGAATGTGATTTGACACCAGATTCCAAGAACACCTGGCGGACTTTTGGCTACGTTATGTGTAAAGGAAAATGAACCTTACCATACAGTACTGTAGGAATGTATGTTTGTATGACATATTTAAGAACTCGTACGGTATACTGGAGATAAGCCTCATTTTCCTATGTATACTGTCATACCAAAATAAACACAACGGAAACTGTTCTGGTGGATGCATATCGATAGCTTTCTTTAAAACCTCGTATGTCCCAATGCTCTTCCTACTTATTATATTCCTTAAGGATGGTCACGCCTCGCAGCTACATATTCACATGAAGTCCATCAGAATAATTGTCAGTGTGTTCTTCTTCCTATACTAACGTGCAAAGGAAAATTAAACTTTATGGAATTATACTGTAGGAGTATATAAATTCGCCACGCAAACAACATCCCTACAGTATGGTATGGTAAGGTTCATTTTCCTCCACCCATTAGCATAGGCAAATGAACACAACAAAAATCATCCTGATGGACTGAATATATAAATATGTGGTTGGGAAGCGTGACCAGTCTTAAGGAATATAAAACGCAGAAGTAGCACGGAGACTTATGTGCTTCTTAGACGACGTTATGGCAATTCTGAAACTGAACGTAATGGTGGAGAGGAATACTGAAATCTAGGCTCTTGTTTTTAAGAACATCTTTGCTGTACATTCTGCACATCATAAATAAACGTGAATTGTTGTGCGAAGCAGTCCTTGCTACAGCGTTCTTAAATGCTGGCATTGCCCTTGATGCAATACGATTGACAGTGACATTGAGGAGTAATCGGAAGACGGGATTATCATTTGTTGCCCTTGCACCTCTATATAAAATAAATTCTCATCCATCTCTCTTCGATACCCCAAATTTTTCATTTCAATATTTAGTGGTAAATTCTTAAATTACCTCCTGAAAGGGTAAGTGCTTATTTATTTGAGATGAATGAATCTAGAAAACGTGTCTGAATTAATTATATGCTTTTAATATGAATATAGCAGCCGAATTTCACATTTGGTGCGCATATTTGAGTTTTTGGCCCACAGTAGCACTGTACAAATGGATACATGTATTCATTTTCGTAAAAGACTTCACATTTCTCATTAGAAATCCAATGTTTCATAACTTTGGCTAATGATCTCGTTTAATTGGAGGGATATTGGATATCTTACGGATAAACATTACTCCGAGGTCTCCCTTTTCCCCGTTACTGTTTGTATGATTTCACTCCCAATTTATAGGAATAATATCTGGAAGGATTTCTTTTACGAGTAAAAGACATCGACACGCACTTGAGTGTATTTTAAGGAAGTTCATTTTCTTAAGTTCATTAGTCTGTAACAGAGAGAATGGGCTTAAATATTTCAAAATCAGCGGCATATAGATGGTTGTGGGAGTACGTATATCCTCTCAGTTAAGTCATTTAAGAAAGCCGAAAACTGCAACGGTCTCATGTTTGAACTCTGTGTTGTTCCAGAAGTAACAATGCATTAACGAGAGAAATAGTTGACAAGTTACATAATCCATCCTGCCATTTTCTGAAGAACTGAAGTGACGGGGTGGAAAATTCTAAGAAGCATAGTTTAATTAAAAGTATACCGTGATCAATTTTGTCAATAGCCTTTTCATAGGCGGTGAATTCTATGCCCATATGACCTCCTTCGTCTACATGTTTAAAAATTTCTTGATTTTGGTTAATTAAATTTGTAACCTTGGATCTTTGGGTAAGAAAGCCATACTGGTTTCCTGTAACGAGTGGTCTGAGAAATGCAGAGACTTTACTGTGCAACAAGAACTGTAATATTTTAGATACAGCCATGAGCCGACGTTTATTAATAAAGACGAATTTCAGAATTGGAAGTAACTCACTCGTGTTTTTTTTTTAATTGAAGGACATGAATGTGATTTGATTGCCTGGTTGAAGATGAAGTGTAAGGGGTCTCGCAGAATATAATTACAGCCTTTTAATACTTAAGGAAGGATATGAACAGGCGCTGATAATGATTTCGGTTTTAACTTTAGTTTTAAAACCACTTCTATTTCAACCTTTGATATAGAATTTATGTTACATTTATCTGAAATAACGGATGAGCTATTTGGTAAAGTGTGAAATGCTTTATTGGGGCTGTACGCTGACAAAAATATCGCATGAAGCTTTTAACAATCTTTTCTGTACTATCTAAGGCATTGTTAATGATGAAAGTGGCACATTTATCATTATTATGCCCTATATTTTTAATAAATTTCCAAAAAGCTGTGGTATTCCTACCAAAATCCTGCTTTACATTTAAAATATAATTGCTGTTCAATCCTTTAATTTTTATCAAAATGTCGGAACCTAATATTTCAAATAGTCCCTTATTGTAGTTAGAAAATTGTTGTCACTTTTTAAAATATCCTCTTAATGTTTCCTTTTTTATTTCGAGAGAGAACGAAAGAAGGTATTTTCTGCTTGTACATGGTTTAGTTTTGGATACTGTTTCTTATAGGACGTAGTAAACACCGTTTTATCCCAAAATCTGTTTAACGATGGGCTATATCTACTGTACATCAGAGCATTCGTGCAACGGTTCCCAGTTACAGTCCCTCACTCCGCAGAAAAGTTGTTCGAAGTTTTCCTGTTTAAAATTGGGCTTGATGGTAAACTGGTCTAAGTACGAGGACAGGGGTACGTTCAGAGCGGGATGTTGAGGATCTTGTGGGTGTAACGTTCTCATATCTCTTGTTATACTTAAATTATTTTCATTATGGATTGCATGAAGTAAAGTTAAAAAGATCAATAAAATTTACTAGTTATTTTCTGCAGCTATTTTCATTAAGGTTTATGGACGTATTCTGAACAGAGGAAATGTTATATTCTTCAGTTGTTATTAAGCTTTGGTCACAATTCTCATATCGCTACTCTATCCATTGGAACAGTTCGATATTATAATCCTATGTAGAATAGGGAGCGGCATCTTTTGTTTGAATATAATCTGCAGGTTGCGTAGGTCTAAATTCAAAGGGGTTCACTGAAACCCTTTTCCGGCTTCTCAGTTATACATCAACAACTTAAAAGCGGGAACAAGTCATTCAGCAGACTAATGCAGAATCTAGATTAGCCACGTGTTGTAAAAAGTACCTTCAATTCTAAAAATGGAGCTTATATTTTCTTCTATTCTTAGAGTAGTTACTAAAGAAAAGGCGCCGAAATTGTGCGTGCACTGTTCATCATCAAAATAAAGATATTTTAAAAATTGTTGCTTAGTCGATTGATGCATAACACCGTTCATCGTGTTTCATCCCATCCTCGCAGTTGCTGCGATCGTAGGCAATATACAGGCCACGTCTTCCATCTTCGTAGTCCTAGTTCCAAATTCAATACTCACCACTACGGACTATACAGAAACAAAGTATCGAAAGAAATGGAACATCTCGTAGATTAATGAATGAGGCTATTGCCCATGACTACCAGAGCCCTCAAATGAAGCATGTCAGTAGCTATAACAAGGATCTATAATTATATCGTACTTCACCCGCAAAACCTCGTATCCCAGAATGCCCTCCTCGTCCATTATTCTCCTTAAGACTGGTCACGCCTCCCAGCCACATATTGACAGCATAGTTCTAATACCACGTAGGCCTATCTGACAATGCTGTTCATATCCCTTATTTTCCTTAAAACAGGCCACGGCTCCCAGTCACACATGGATTGTATTCATCTTTGTATTCATTTTCCTAGTGCAAAGGTAAATGAACCTTACCATACCGTAACTGTAGGAATCTGTGTTCGTGTGGCCTATTTACGCACTCCTACAGTATAATCTATTTTTGGTTCATTTTCTTTTACACGTAAGCGTAGGAAAATGAACATAACGAGTATTGTTCTGGTGGACTTCATATCAGTATGTGACTGGGAGGCGTGATCAGCCTTAACGCAAATGATGGAGAAGTACAGCAGTCAGATACGTGGTATTAGAAGTAGGCCGTCTGAATGGATAAGCAGTCCATCAGAACAGTTTTCTTTGTGTTCATTTTCGTATGCCAATATGTTAAGGAAATCAAATCTTACTGTACCGGGCTGTAGTAATACATGTTTGCATGACATATTATGTACTCCTATAATTTTGTCTAGTTTGAATTAAAATAATTACATCGGCTTTTCATTTGAGCAACACGGGATAAAGTTTTAAATTACGGTAGCTTTAGCGGGTGATCAGATTGAATCATGACATAAATACCCTCTGGGTAAAAGTATCACAGGCGTCTCCGAAAACCATAAAAGAGTAGTTAGTGGGACGTAAAACAAATAACATTATTATTAAAAGTATCACAAACGACAAAGTCGCATGCGTACGAAATTAAAAACAAAATAAAATGAAAGACGTTAAGAAAGGGTTAAAAAGTAAGGAATTGGCGTATAGCAAAGAATTACATTCTAAGACGGACGGATTAAGGCGTAGTTTTACAGCTGGATATCCTTCCTATCTCCGATCTTCTAAGGGGTTTATATTTACTGTAGATAGTTGTAAACAATGATTGGATTTTATTACCAACATAACGATACAATAGTTTGACGATTGGAAAATCAAGTTTGTCTCCTCTTTTAACACAATATTATAATATCGTCGCTCGGCCGGTAAAAGGTTATATTCCACAAAGCTCTTCCTATCAATTATTCTCCTTAAGACTGGTCACGCCTCCCAGCCACGTATGGATATGCAGTCCATCAGAACAAATTTTGTTGTGTTCATTTTCCTATGCCCATGTGTAAAGGAAAATGAACCTTACAGTACCGTACTGTAGGAATGTACATTTGCATTACGTATTTACGCACTCCTAGTGTACAATGCGTGTAAGGTTCATTTTCGTTTAATCGTCCACATAGGAAAACGAACACAACGGACATTGTTCTGGTGGACTGCGTATCCATATGTGGCTGGGAAGCGTGGCCAGTCTTAAGGAGAATAATGGATAGGAAGAGTATTGTGGGGTACAACGTTTTACCGGTGAAGCGACGATATACTTCCTGCTATATGTCTTTCTCTTCCAGCCGCTTTTCATTTTTGTGTTAATTTTTGTCTCCCCCAGTCGTTCGTTACTCTTGTTTCACCTTATTTTAAGGTACCAAGGCAATTCCCTTGTTTTATTGTTATCTGAGGAGAAATTTTGCACATGTAATATGATCAACCATGCAAATTAATTCTGAAATTCATTAAAGAGCCCGAGTAAGACGATTCGCGTTTTAATATTTTAATCAATATATTCACTTGGATAATTTAACGTATTAAATCGTATTCCTAAAATTCACAAGTATGGTTCACAATGTCCTCATTAATAAGAACCCCAAATCTATGTAGAGAGCTTACCATCAAACGGCTGTTACAGATATTTTAGTGTCACTGTGAATAGAGACTGAGTGGCTGCTACAAAAGTTAGCCAAAGTCACCCTCAAACTTGCTTCCTTTGCCAGTTAATGGCCGCTAATACTACTTTAAAAATGTTCTGCATTGGTCAAGGGTGAATTTGCAAGTCGTAACGGTGACGTTGAAATATTTTCTTGTGGTCGGAACATAAACAAGTAGTGTTTGACCTTGTTCCCCCTATTGTTATCAACCACTTCTAGAGTGTCCACAGAGGTCACTTAGCAGCCCATTGCCCACCTCACAAAAGGCTTGTTACTCTTTACACGTAAACAGCTCGTGGCATCGCTTTATCTTGTCAGCAGTCTGTGTGGTCACATCATGTTACGTATGACCCTCTGCTGGGTTGTCACTTCAACAGATACCGGCCGACACGACTTAAAATGTAGCAGCATTTCTATGAACTGGATCTCCTCCCATAATTGGCCTCAAGAACTACACACTGTGCCTACGAACAGTTCTCCTTTCAGTTTGAAAGGCTGTACTACAGTCTTTCTTAGTGCTACCTCATCCAAAGTACCTCTACATTCTGTTCGGAACCTAGGTGCACAAAACCGTACCTCCACTTGTTCAAATATTTGGTCAGTGGATGACAATTTAACGTGTATTTTGACTACAGGAACACTTTAATAAAACCCCGAGTCCATGAAACACCGGTTCAAGAGTTAGAAAATAAATAAACCAAAACTAAACCCCACGACACTTAACGCCCTCCAAAGGGCCTTGGCCTGCCTAGCGACCGCTCCTCAGTCCGAAGGCCTGCATATTACGAGGGGTCGTGTGGTCAGCACGACGCACCCGCTCGGCCGTTCTTCTGGGCATTCGAGACCGGGGCCGCCATCTGACCGTCAGGTAGTTCCTCAATTCTAATCACGTAGGCTGAATGGACCTCGAACCAGCACTCATATCGAGAGAAAAATCCCTGATCTGGCCTGGAATCGAACGCGGGGCTTCCGGGTGAGAGGCAGGCACGCTACCCCTACACCACGGGGCCGGCTAGAAAATAAATGCTCGTATGTAATTATATTAGGGTGGCTGATAGACAGGAGATGTCTATGAGAGAGGTTATATGTTGGTGTTTTATGGTTCTGGTGCCCTTAAGATACCATCTTACAACTTCCTCTTGCATTCTTTATAATTTTTAATTTAAACCATTATATTTGAAGAATGAAAGCAAGGGACGTTTCATTTCCTTCGTCCAATCTTCGGTCTGAAAAAGTTAAAACTTCCCATTCTTCATCTTTCATAGCTGTTAACCTAGTCCAAATAATCTCAATATTCCAACAGACCTCATAGATAATTAAGTACCCAGCCAACTGATCACTATGTTTTGAGAGTGACCAGCACAATTAATACCTCTGTCGTTAATGTCACTTCATTAATGGAGAACACGAACATTCCCATTCAGTTATTCCCCCAGTTATTAGCACAGTACCGAATCAACCCCGTTCTATGCCCTCAGACCAGTTTTAAATCATAGCAAAGTCGAGTTCCAAATCGCAGAATTCCCGAACCGAAGCCCGCAATAATAACCGTTAAATCATAGAAATTGTCTCATAAATTCCAGGATGTGTAATACGGAATGGAAAAGAATGACGATAGTAGCGCAGCACACGGTTTATACTCTCGGGGTTACGGGATTGAATCCTGGAGTGGACATTAGTGTTAAGAGACTTAATGGTACAATGAAGACATCATTTCAGAATAAAATACCAACATCCCAATGTCTTTAAACCAAACAGTTGGAGAGCTTTGAAGCATATGGAGTTCTCTTTCATATTATTATTATCATTAGCCTATTACTACAGAAACTATAGCTGCCTCTGTGGATCCGTGGTAGAATGTCGGCCTCCGGATCCCAAGATAGCGGGTTCAAACCCTGCAGAGGTAGTCGGATTTTTGAAGGGCGGAAAAAAGTCCATTCGATACTCCATGTCGTACGATGTCGGCATGTAAAAGATCTGGTGATACATTTGGTATTTACCCGACAAAATTCATTAAATCTCAGCCATAGACGCCCAAGAGAGATCCGGTTTACTCGGTCTGCCATCTAGTGGACCCAGAGTAAAACGGAACGTCGAAATTGACGAGCAGACAGCCAGATGGCATCAAATCGAAATGTCTGCACACGGTAGCTGAGGCCATACGATTATTATTATTATTATTATTATTATTATTATTATTATTATTATTATTATTATTATAGAAACTATGCCTATCATTACATTAGACTTGAACCACTTCAGTTAATTAGGTACAAACAAAAGTATTTCGTGGCTCTGAATTATTATTTCACCGGGCGAGTTGGCCGTGCGCGTAGAGGCGCGCGGCTGTGAGCTTGCATCCGGGAGATAGTAGGTTCGAATCCCACTATCGGCAGCCCTGAAGATGGTTTTCCGTGGTTTCCCATTTTCACACCAGGCAAATGCTGGGGCTGTACCTTAATTAAGGCCACGGCCACTTCCTTCCAACTCCTAGGCCTTTCCTATCCCATGGTCGCCATAAGACCTATCTGTGTCGGTGCGACGTAAAGCCCCTAGCAAAAAAAAAAGAATTATTATTTTAAGAGGTATTTTATTCTTGAATAATCTCTCCAATGGGGAAGGATCAAGTGGTGGTAGTAGTACAACTAGGCAACTATCCTCTATATAACACTAATCAGAGAGAAAAAAATAGAAGGGATTCGATACTTCGAAAAATGAAGGTATCGGCCAAAGGAAGACCAAGGCTACAAAGGGCGTGAAAATGATAGACTCACTTGGCCTCGCAATCTAATACCGTTAGGGTCAGAAAGAAACAGGCGTTGACCAAAGGAGGTAAGATAGGATAGATGAGAGTGAGGAGCCTGGCGCAGGTAAGTGGAAGCAATGCCAGGACTCAGCTCATGGGCCCGTGATCACCAATCCACGGTCCCAAGATGAGACCCCTTGAGGCAGATAATACCGTAGGTGTTATTCTACCACCCCCACCCACGGGGGGAGTGGAAGGATCGAGTTTAGTGAAATATTATAATTTAAAAATAGCATATTCACTATTTAACTTGTTCAGACTCTTTAGATTTGGAGTTACTTCTCACCAACGAAGCGTTAATTGTTTACTCAGTCTCACACCTTGATTCACCTTTACATCAGTTGGACTTGAATTTCAGAACGGTACCGTGAATTATTCTATGAATTATTGTTTCTGCTAAATGATGAAAATAAAGATCCAGGAACGTTTGTTAAGTACGAGTGATAAAGAAATGAAATTAGGAAAATGATGAGCATTTTCAGGTCCCGGCTCCTTGACTGAACTGTCAGCGCCTTGGCTTTTGGTTCAGATAGACCCGGGTTAACTCATCTGGCTTCGGGAATGGGTATTTGTATTCGTCTTAATACACTTCTCTTCGTTTAAATACGACACAGCAGTCTACCAATCACCACATAAACAAGCAATGGTGAATACATTCCTCCACTTAGGGTTGGTGTCAGAAAGGGCATTCGGCCTAAAACTGAACCAAATCCATTCCAAGTGCTGAAGCCTACAGAATGAAGAAAAGATCAGGAAGACGAAGAATGAGTATATTAAAAGGTGCGAAAATTTCACTGGAACGAGAACAATAGCACATTTCGTCGTTGCGCTTAGAAAAACCGCTATGTGATAATATTTCAGCTTATAAATCTGACCAGAAAGGTTGTCAGTTAAGTTTCAGTACTGCATGAACTGCAAGGAGTGACGCATGTACTGCGGGTCAGTATTTCTCCCCTCAACATTATCATTGTATTTCGAGATGCAATGATGATTTCCTCCCTGGTGACTGGGTAACATTTGGACGAATTTTCTGTTGTTCTTCGGTTTTCAAAGTAGCAGTATTTGTTGCTATAGATACTGTTATACCCCCTACAATCTTGATTTTTGAAACAGTGCTGTCTCTTGTGTATTGTGAGATGACATGTTGATTGTTTGCCGGCTACGTAGCTCAGACTGCAGTGTGTTGGCCATCTGAGCCCAAGTTCGTGGGTTTATTTCCGGCTCAGTCCAGTGGTTTTGAAGATACTGAAATACACCAACCAGGTATGGGTACATTTACCAGTAAATAAGTGAACTTCTGTGGGACTAAAATACAGCTCCTCAGTGTCCAATGTCTCGGAAAACTATAAAGAGTTATTGGGACATAAAACGAATAACTATTTTTAATTACAACAATTATTTAATGTCAAGATACCGTTTCAGTCTGTTACAATACATGTTTCGAGGTATCTGTGGAACAGCAGAGGTGAAAGAAGGTGCGGGGGTGAACAGGTCTCAGGCTACGAAATTAAAGTTAGTTTAAAATTTAACAAGGTTATATTTTCTTTTCAAAATCAGGAAATAACAAGCATGGCAGGTACAGAGTAGCAAGGCAACAAAAGTACGATTACAGTATTTACCGGATTTGGGCTTCGAGCCCCGAACTCACAATTCTTGGGCAATTAGCCCAACTTTACTCCAAAATAAGTTTTAACAGAGGGGCAGAAAACCCCATTCATGCCCAGGAGCACTTGCTCCAAATTACACAGAAAAGCCCCCTCGAGGCATACAACACTCAATTTTCAAGAAAGAGCCACTCGCTCTCAAACTTTAAGCCTATCAAAGGCCACACCAAACTCCACCTTCAAGTTGTCCTCTAAGGACATAAACACAGGGATAAAATACCCAACCTACTGAGGCCTATTAAGTGAGAAAAGGTTAATTACATGGCCTCTAAAATACCAATTTGAGAGGAGGCGATCTGCACTCCTAATACATTTTGTTTAAAACCTGATCTGGCTCTAGGCCGTTAATGTAAGGGCTAATCCCATACTAAAGAGGTGACTTTAGAAAGAAACAATTTACATTACGTTAAGGAAGAATCGGTTGTGAAAAATAAGTTCACCTCAAAACAATATGAGTGGGAGCTCGAGAGGGTTAAGCACTCTCTATCCCAATATGTAGCTTTAAAGGAGAATAGATGCTAAGAGTCTTTACATTTTAGGGAAAAGTTACATGGTGGAAACGCTTCGGACCCCCCCCCCCCCGAGAGTTAAACTGCTGAGCTAGCAAGAAAAGAAGTTATTAAACGGCCATTACCTTGTTGTTGAACTGCTGCCCGAAGAAAGAGGCGCTTCCCGCCCCCTGCTACGTACTTTACACTTTGAAAGTTGGTACTGAAGTGGCGCAGAGACCCGAAAATCAGCAGTTTATATACTCTCGTGGAAAGTTCGAGGCGTTTCAGAAATGAGAACAACCGCCCACAAAAACTTTATTGGCTAGGATTAAGCAAGATATTCAAGTTGGAGAAGATACATCTGATTGGTCAGAAATTAATTAAAGAAATTCGGGATTGGCTAAATTCAAAACCAGGGGAAAGAAAGGGTTATACAGCCAACTTAAACAATAACAGAAAGAAATTTAACAAGGAACAAACTTTTGAAAAAAAAAATTCTCCAAAAAAACAGTTCTTTCACTTCGCACTAGGGTGCACCATTGTAGTTCTTCAGTAGTGTCCTCTAGAAGAGAAGGTTCACACTTCTTACTACAGGTAAAACAAAAATACATCGAAAACGACCCAGTTCAGAAACTCCAAAATTTCCAAGTAGTGACGTCTTCTGACAAACTTGAAAATTAACACCTTAGATAAAGTTCAGACTTCCTCCAGTAGGGGAGTTTCAACTGGCGCAAAGTTTGAATTAGCGGCGTGGAGGTGTACCGCCCGGTACAGTAAGATTTATGTCCTTCATGGCATTTATAAGTCAGTATTTAGCAGAAAATGTGTTATGAAAACTTCGTTAGTGATTGTAAATATCTGTAATATATATTATACAGCTATTGTTTACACCTAAACTGTATTATTACATAGTCCAAAAATGAATTCAAATAAGACCACCAAGGTACGAAAGTATATGAAAATAATTTTTCTTTGATATGTATTTTTATTATATGCAGCATTTCGACGGCTTACTTCTAAAACCTCGTATCTCCTAATGCGCTTCCTATCCATTCTTTTATGACTGGTCACGCCTCCTAGTCACATATTGATACGCAGCCAATCAGAATAATTATCGTTAGGTTCATTTTTCTATGCTAACGTGCAAAGGAAAATGAACCTTAAATGCATTATACTGTAGGAGTGCGTAAATACGTCATGCAAACTACATCCCTACAACACGGTATGGTAAGGTCCATTTTCCTTTACAGGTCTGCATAGGAAAATGAACACATCGAAAATTGTTCTGATGGACTGCATATCCACATGTGGCTGGGAGGCGTGATCAGCCTTAAGGTATATAATTGATAGGAAGAGCGTTGGGACATACGAGGTTTTAGAAGTAAGCCATCGATATGTGATATAATGAACAACAGTTGTAAACAATACAGTGTATGTGATAGTTTACATGTCTGTGTCTGTTTTGACACTTTAGTGGGTAGGAATTTACCAGTCAGAATGTATGAATCCCTTCCTTTATTGCATGAAGTATTACATATATTGAATAATGATAATAATACATTATGGTATGTCATTAATTATATTTCACACCTGTGTCAATATCTTAAGTTTCTAATGTCTTATAAAAATATTTGGAACATCATCATTATAACTGATAAAACTTATGTATTACTATGTTAATAAAATGATCTGTCATTGTGATTGTTTTCCCCGATAATCGAATCCCTCTCCCATACATGCTGCTATTGTAGTACAGTTTCCGTGGTAAGTATATGGGCACTTAATATTGAAGCAACATTTTCACTTCAGTACACTTCTATTTGTATTATCTTGTTCAGCTACTTTTAAGGTAATTAATGAATAAATTATAATAATCATTTTAGGAAGTTCTTGGCGGTAATTTGGAAGAAATTTGTTTTGACTTTACATAGCCGAACTGACAGATTCAGTCTTGCTTCACTCCGGTGGTATTTGAATGTGCTGAAATACGTGTAGCCTCGTGTAGATAAATTTTCATGCACGTAAAATAAATCTTGTGGTACGTCGTCGTCTCCGAAAACCGAAATGATGGCATAACTAATCATATTATTCGTAATAAAATAATTAATACTGTTACCGGACACACTTTTAAAATGTTGTGTTCCACAATGTGTTTCAGAACTTATACTCTATCGTCAGGTGGTGAAGTGGTGACATTTAATTGTTTTCCTATTTGAAATATAATTGTTTTCAAATAAAATTACTTCAGTGAAGAGTGGGAGCTATGCATATTATGCTTATGTGAATGTATTACATCTGTGTTGGGGCAGCAATTGAATGTCAAAATTTCACCACCTGATGATGGAGCTGAGCTCTTTAAAGCGTTGTGGAATACAACTTAATTATGACTGGTAACGGTTCTAATTATTTCTTTACGAATTAATTCACATTAATTCATAGTCACGGCCAAGGCCTACATTAAGTCATCGTTATGTTAAAAACAATGTTATTGGTTTTATAACCCAATAACTACATTTTTGGTTTTCGGATAAGATAAGGTGCCGAAATGTAGTCCCGCAGGAGTTCTTTTACATACAATAAACCTATCGACACGAGGCTGACGTATTTGACCACCTTAAAATACCAGTAGTCTGATACGGGATTGAACCCAAAAATTTAAGGTAAGAAGACCAGAGTTCTACCGTCTGAGTTACTCACCTCGGGATTATTGTTATTATTATTATTATTATTATTATTATTATTATTATTATTATTATTATTATTATTATTATTATTATTATTATTATTATAACCTTGATTATTATAATTAGCCTATATATTGTGATATCGGGTTAGATAAAACTGGAAGGCTGCAAAATTAATAAATACAGTAGACTACTAATTTTCCACCTGCTTCAGGGAGGCTACCTTGGCACATCTAACAATCATCCTGTTCTTCTTTCTTTCTATTTCAAACACTGGTGATACTGTCTGACTCGTTGGCCTGAATGGTCAGCGTACTGGCCTTCGGTTCAGAGGGTCCCGGGTTCGATTCCCGGCCGGGTCGGCGATTTTAACCTCCATTGGTTAATTCCAATGGCCCGGGGGGTGTTTGTGCTGTCCCCAACATCCCTGCAACTCACACACCACACATAACACTATCCTCCACCACAATAACACACAGTTAGCTACACATGGCAGATGCCGCCCACCCTCATCGGAAGGTCTGCCTTACAAGGGCTGCACTCGTCTAGAAATAGCCACACGAAATTATTATTACTGGTGATATTCAGTTGATTAGTCTATAGCTCATTCCATGTTAAGAAAACAGTATTGCTCTTATGACAACAGGGTTGCCATATCGAACGTTTGCGCTCAACACCATTGCGGGAAAACGGTTGTACAAATTTGTGAAATTCAGAATTTAAGTTCAAGACAAAAAGCGGAAGAAACTAAGCTACAAATTATTTTTATAAATTAAAGGAGACGGGAGGTTTACAGGGGCTATTTTTAGTTTGTACAGAATCAGAGTTAAACTACGGCACATAAAAAACCTCAGCAATGACGTGTAAGGCAAACTGGGAGAGAAAATAGACAAATAATTTCTATGGACTCGAGAGGTGAGGGATGCATTTGATTGCATTTAATAAATTTCTCCAGACAATAAAGGCTAGAAAACAGACGCAACAAATAAATACTGTAGATGACTAAAAAAGATCACGGAATTAATGTTAAAGAAAAATCACACACGTAGGCTTGTCGCATAACTCTCACTCAACACAAGACAATTACGCACATATTTAAGGCCAAAAAACACACGCAACAAATATATACTGCAGATGCCTCCACTACAGAAGTGCGTTCACAGAGTGAGGGACTACACGAGGCTTGTGGAAGTGCAACACAGAATAAGGAAAATGAAAGAAGGCAACAAAGCGATGGCTGTTCCCGCCATTGCGCTTCTTCCCTACAAATTAATTTATGAAAAAGAACGTTTTGTGTAGTTATTTTAATAACTTACAGGCAAACATGCCTCGTCTTTTTATCTATCTGTCATAATACATTACAAAGTACGGTATAATATTCCTTAATCACGAAGACTTATGGGTGTCTAAGAAGGGGTATGCTCACTCCTTGTAAGTCCGTAAGACCAATACTGTTTTCTTAACGAGGAATAAGCTATGAAAGTTCTGATTTGTGATCAATTTTAACCTCGCTTTTAAATCCCCGTACGTCTCAGCTGATTGACGTATAGGGAATACTGAATATCTGGACTCACAACTTGAGAGAAACAAGACTGACGCTTGAAATAGAGTTAAAACACAACCGTGTTGACTTCTCCATTGATTCTTAGATATTGTTGTATACTTAGAATCTTTTAAGATTGATGAACATTGACGGCTACGATGATAGTGCGGTGATTATATTTAAGGAGAAATACAACACAATAATCAACTCCTCTTTATTCTAACCAGGGAAGAAAGAACGAAGACATTCGATTCTTCGGAGTAAGGAAGTATCGACAAAATAAAGAGAAGTGGCGCGATATGTAACAACACGAATACCTTCTTAGACATCACGAAAACTGCTACAATCGAGTTTGGAAGTGAACAACAATAATTGACGAAGGGGAATGAAACAGGGAAGGTGATTGCGCACAAATAGTCCATAGGTTACGTCAGATTAATAAGGAATGAGTCAGATATCATCTCTTGCAACAGGAAGAGGTATGATACTTTCAGTTTATTCATGATTCTAATTTAAGTAAATTTCCAAATTGTTAATATTGAACATATGCTTAGATCTAATATTAATAATGTGTGTCATAGTTGTCTTAATAGAACAAAAAATTGTTTATCAATTATAGTATATACCAGGGCCTCTCAAACGCCCAAAATCTCACGCGTGCAGAGCGAGGCGCAAGAGCTCCGTGCACTGTGCATCGGTGCCGCTCGGTGCCGCTCGGTATGGCTCGGATCAACGCTTCGTCTCTGGGCTACTCGGCTATGCTCGGCTCTACTCGGCTGTACTCGGCTCAACTCAGCCCGGATTTGAAGCGCTACGGTGCAAGTGGGGGAGAGGGAGA
The DNA here is from genome assembly GCF_040414725.1 of Anabrus simplex. Classification (NCBI taxonomy): domain Eukaryota; kingdom Metazoa; phylum Arthropoda; class Insecta; order Orthoptera; family Tettigoniidae; genus Anabrus; species Anabrus simplex. The sequence goes on from NC_090265.1 coordinate 197,219,194, forward strand.
CAGGCGGAGCGAGCGAGACAGGCGTGAGGAAAGAGAGAGTTAGCGCTATTGCTCCAAATCGAGGAGTGGGGGGTCTGCACTCTGGTCAACCAAGCCAAGTCGTCTTTTGCACCGTGCACAGTGCATGCACCACGCGCATGCACCCTGAGAGGCCCTGGTATATACACTAGATAAGTAATTACACTCCAGTTTCAGTATTAGGTTAGGAAACTGAACCACAATTGAATACTGATCTACGCAACGATCAAATAACAGTACATTATGCAACAAGCCTGTAATAACAACAATTAAGACACGAGTATATTTATAAAACGAGCGAAGAGAGCATACGACTGTTTATGCTCGACGATAATTATAACTCTATTTTTAAATATTCATATCTCTGTCGAGATGTCGCATGACAGTTGAGTTTAATGAACCGTGCACAGAGCGCATGCGCTGGGTTATTTATTTTCCGTGAGTCGATCAGGGGCCTTGACAATGTCATATGTTTTCAAAGTTTTGATAAAAGGTTATAATAACCTAGCTTTATTTCAAATACAAATTGTTCATTGTACAGTTGGTGAAGTGAATTTGCCGGAATGTGCCGTTTGGTTGTGGAATATTGGAAGTAGAAAGTGCATTGATGTTAATGTGTGTGTCTGACATATCTGATTTTGGAAACAAGTGCGAAACAATTGTATCATTATGAAAATCTGAACTCTGATTGGTGGAGAACCCGTATCATAATGAAACTTGAACTATAATGAGTCTCGTTAAGATTCAGTTTTATGCCACATAATATATATATTTCGGCATCGTCAAGCATAAAATAAAATTATCTGTTAAATGAACAAGTAGATAAAAACGTACTATCTTTAGGACAATGGCGAGTAGGACATTTACTACTAGTCATTCAAATACATTCATCAGGTGAAGGATGCTTACATATAAAACTCCCTGTATCCCTTTCACGGTTGATTTGTACGAAGATTGTTCATGACAAAACGTGTTCAGAATAGTATTAAAAACATTTTTATTTTAAATCTTTTAGTGATAAAGTTAAAGACAATGGAAGTGTCAGTGTCGGTCGTGTGATACCTAAGTCTACGGAGAATTGCTATGGAGATCATCCTGGTAACCTTCAATGGCGTTTCCCACCTCTCTGTAGTCTACTTTTTTATATCACTCTGATACTTGTTTCCTACACTGGAACTAAGGAATCGAACTAAAACAGCAATAATGTAAAAGGAAGATGAAAACACAAAAGCCATGGAGAGTCTGGAAGTGAGTACGTGACGACAAGCCGCTAGCAGGAAGAAGTACGTGCATCAGAATCTCAGGAACAACTACCGGGGGTCTACAAAACCGTAATCATACATATGCTACGTTATTTATCCGCCAAAGAGGGGCACGACAAGTAGTATAAATAGTTTTATTTTTCAAACTCTGGTTTCTTGTGCACATGATCACGCCGAAGTACAAGCACGCATGCGGCATACGGCAGTTGATAACGCTGTCCGTGTGTGGCTTTTGACAAAGTACGTTTTTGGAAAGGAAGGTATTTTACTTCAGAATTGGTAAAAATAAAACCTCATTAATATCTAACGCTATTCGAATACTTTTCAGTAGACCTTGTAGAGGGAAGGAAGAATGTTACCCTCCACTTTTCGGGGGAATCTTGTTACTAGAAGAATACAAGACTAGGAATGTGGTTGACACTGGAGATGTCGGGGATGTTAGACATACCATTATCAACTTAAATCGCTTTTCCTATATGGGACAGATGTTTTCTCGGAAGTGTACAACAGTAGGTAGAGTGTTTGAAATGTATCATAGAGAGTCATAGAAAACTGAATCAACCTATGATTCAAACAACAACAGCAACAACCCCCATGTATGCATGAAGAAGTATCCACTTTTGAAGGATTATCAGGAGAGAAAGGACCATTCATTTTGGCCAGCTAAGAACGCTCCCAGTTTCACATTTCTTCGCCCGTGACAAAATATTGGTGATACTCAGCTGAATCCGCAATATTATGGCAAAATTGGAGGCATGAAGCATATTCATAATGATGATCAAAACAATTATACATCATAAGAACTGTTGCTTAGTCTATATTTCTTTAGTATTTCACACAAAATGATAATTTACATTTTCAATGAATTCACTTAATTGTAGTTCTTCACCTAAAGCTGCAGCAGTCCGGGTAATTCTGTAAACAGTCCGTGAATTTATTGCTAAGAACACTGAAAATAACACTACTTGAAAGTAGTAATACGTATTGTAGAAATACCCTTCTGCAAGGAGACTGCCTTCCAGAAGAAGCAGTAAAACAGGTTGAATAATGAAGTTTCTTCATGCTTCTAACCAAGCGATCCACTGCATTATTTACAAACTTTACTATCAATGTAGGCCTGCAATATCTTTACATGACGTAATATGCCGATTGGACCTTCTCCTCACGCTCGGGTAAAACCGAAGTAATATTTTATTGTACTTCATTTAGAGAATAATTAGCCGAACCTCCTCTAGCTACTTCTTATAACTTTTCTGGCGAACTAAAATATCGACACCTGTGCTGTACCTCAGTGTCATATTGTTTATCATTACGTACTGTCCTATGAACGATATTTATTTATTTATTTATTTATTTATTTATTTATTTATTTATTCATTTATTTATTTATTTATTTAATGTATTTATTTATTTATTTATTTATTTATTTATTTATTTATTTATTTATTTATTTATTTATTTATTTATTTATTTATTTATTTATCCTATGCTCTTTAGTGCAGGGAATATTCCAGAGCATGTTCGGCTTTCATGTCACAAGTATTTCTATTTGGGCTACCTGTAAGTCTCAGTGAGAGATAAAGATGATGATGGCGATGATGAATTTGAAATCTACTGAAATTGATTCCTCAGAAAGAAAGATATTCAAGGCTGTATCTAGTAGTTGCATTGTTTTGGGTGTTGACCAAGAAAAATAATTTTTAGGGCTCATTCCCGAGAAAGAGAATTGTTTTGATCCTGGGGGATGCTACCTTTTTTGACTGATTTTCTAGAAAGAAAAAAAAATTCTGTATGACCATGCGAGTTACAGTCACTTGGGACTGATTCTTGATAAATAAACAGATTCTAGTTTGAACCTAGGAGTTGTAGTGTTTTTTGGGCTTTCATTTTCTAGTGGTGATCACAGGGCCCTAGCTAAGTGTGACTTTGCTTGCATTTACTTGTGCCGTTTTCTGTTGTTTAACTATTCTCTTCCGATTCCAACAATGTTAACTTTGCGAGGTCTCGTTAGTCTGTCATTCTTATGCTTTTCATAAACTTCCATTTTCTTTCTCTTTCACGTATTTTATTGATCTTTTATTTATTTATTTATTTATTTATTTATTTATTTACTTATTTAATTTTTTAATTAATTAGGTTGGAACTTAAATAATGGCAACTGTTTATTTACAACAGATGCAGATACAGATACAGATACAAAAGAGTTACATGTTAGCAACGTTTGCTGTCCTTCAATGTAGTCACCAGCGTTGTGTATAACCCGTTGCCAGCGATGTGGAAATCATAGTATACCTTTAGCAGAGCCTGTTCTGTTGATGGTGCGAATGGAGCTGTCTACTGCATGTAGAATCTCTGCAACAGTTCTGATCTGGTTTCGATCACTGTCCAATAACGCGGCAAGAGCATGTACTTCTTCTTCACTCGTAGGACGACCTGCCCGATGAATGTCCGCCACAGTTTGCCGACCATCGTTGACGGCTTTTACCCAACGTGCCACTGTTCTGTAAGGCAATGCAGATTCCCCGCAAGCCACTTGAAGACCTTGACTACACTATCGCACTGTATGACCTCTGGCACATTCAGTCTTGATCCAACTCCGTTGTTCCTGTTTGTTAAACATAGTGACAACGTTACGTTACACCGCTAGCTCACACGTGACTGCGTTTCTCTCGCTTGTGCACACGCAGGTGATGTGGGAAGGGCGAGTCCAATTTCTCTGAGGTAAGGTAGGTATGTAACCAACCTGTGCTATCAGCGACAATATTAGATTCCATTCCATAGCGTCTCCACAGCAGTGTTTCCACTATTTAAGTTCCAATCCTCGTATTTGTAAAATGACATAACTTTTTAAGGCGACTACGGTGACAGATGACTGAATGAGGAAACTGCACAGTTCCAAAAATATTAGGGGAACATGTTTTTGAACGTATGCCATGCTCCACAAAACAATACCTCACACCTCACACCCAGGTATATTACCAACTAAACCTTTATTCTTTACCGTTGAAGTATACAAAAGACATCCATGTATTCGTGTTCACTTTCAGAACACAAACGGAAATGTCCAAATAGGGGCGAAAACAGAGTGATTCTCCGTATAAGTCGACGGAAGTCACGTTCCGGTATCAGGTCCCATTCTTCAACGAGAGCCTGTTCGAGGTCTTAGAGAGTCTGTGGTGGAACATTATGCCCAGGAACACCTCTGTCAAGCCTATCCCACACATGCTCGATGGGATTAAGGTCGGGACTCACTGATGGCCATTCCATCTCTTGAATGTCCAGTTCTCTCAAGACAGCTCTGGTGATGCGAGCTACACGAGCCCTGGCATTGTCGTGCATGAGTACCAATTCAGGACCAACACCGTATGCAGCAACCAACACATGCTGTAAGCATTGAATAACTGACGGAGAGATATTGAGATCCACAGCAACACGACGAAGAGTCCATCCTTCTTGTATAAAAGTGACGGTCCTTGTGACTTGAACTTGAACCGTAAGATGTCTCATGGGATGTGCTGGTTTACGTATAACGTGCTCAAATGACCGCTAGTATGTGTACCTTACAACGACACACGGACGCACCGCTATTCACTTTGTTTTGAGGGGTCACCTGACAGTTTAATGCATAGCTACGCCTACAGATAGAGTATAACTTCGATCTGATATACCCCGTTTGGTTAAGGTCTAAAGGTATGCTTCACGACCATTGGACCACATCCACCAAATTAACGTTCACATACCAGACGTTACAAAACATGCTCCCCTAATAGTTTTGAACTGTATATTTGTAGGTTCTCAGATTGTAGTGAACTAGAAGTGGATTCAACTGATAATGATGAAGGCTACAACATGAAAGACATGATACTAGAAAGTAATGTGGATTATGAGTAACATGTTTAAAACGATAAAAGTCAGAAAGTAGTTAAATGAACAAAGATAAAATATCAAACTGGAGAATGTTTGCTCAATTACCTGTGGTGAATGTCTGGGGAATATGAATTGAAGTTCTATCATTGGTCGAAATGTAGCTCTAATGGTACGCCGTATCTGCTGATGAAATCATTCACGAGGGTTTCGACCACCGCAGTAGCCTCCGTGTTCAGGAGCACAATCGTCTTCGACCATCTCATGAAGAAGTCAGTATTTAGTGATTTCCAGAGTCACTGGTAGGTGAAGGTCCGACCACATCAACTACAACTCTCTAGCTGCACGTCTAAGTTTTACGTCTTCATTCCACTTTTACGTCTTCGACTTTGTCCCTAGCTGGATGCACACTCCTTGCATTTCGTGATGAAGTCTTCCACATCCCCTCGGCATCCCGACCAATAGAAAGTCTGTTCACCTTTCTCCACGTTTATCTTGATCTCGAGGTACCGCCGAAGCTTCTCCATGAAATTCCTTCATGATTTCCGCCATCATACTACGTAGAACAACCACCTACTCCCAGAACCTGCTTTCCCAGACGCGCTTCAGCAATCCCTCCCTGATCAAAAGCGAATCTCGTTGTGAGTAGAAGTGACTCCCTCCCGGCCTCTTCCACTCGGCCAACAGTCTGAAATCCTCATCATCCCTCTGCGCTTCCAACCAGGCGTCACAATTCCAGTTTACTTCGAACTGAATGGTGGTCCTTCGTCGGGGAACTTTGTGCTCGCCATCCCTGTCCACAACTGCGTCTACCTCGGTCCTAGGTGGGATGGCCAAGTCGTCTCTCAGACTCACCTGGCATAAAGGAATGTCTTTCCGCGACGGTCGCATGGCAATTTATTCATCCCCATACAGAAGCAATTCGGAGTTCATTTCCAGGATGATTTTATGCTCCTTCAAGAAGTGGATTTATCTCTCCCACGTTCTCTTCTACAAGAACCTGGTGCTTCATTGTCCTCTTCCTTTGGAGAATTCAGTGATCACCTTTCTGTAGACAGGTGTCGTCTCTCCAGTGACAGTCACCTGGATAGGGTTCAACCGTAGGACCCGATTCCCGAACGCCTCCGCAACCTTTCCTCGTTGCCCCGGTGTCGATTAACTAGCCCCTACGACTCCGTCTACCATAAGGATGCTATCATTGGTACACAGTCTCGTTGAGGAAGGTTGCCTAGTCGTACTTCCTCTTAAAACAATAATCACCATCCCCACAATCACAGTCTCGTTAGGCGGACCTGGACTGCTTGAGCTTGACGACTACAAAGGTATGCTGAGTCAACATTCGCCCTATAAGGCTGACTAATTGTTGTTTCTCTGTTATCCGACCGGTATATTTCTCGGCGTCCTGACATTAGCTGGTGGCTTTCGTCTTCGACAGTCTTCCTAGTTCCGGCTTGTATGGGGCCCCTGTTACCACAATGCTAGCAGGTAAGCATATCACAGGGGCATCCACTAGCTCAAGAGTCGTTCCGTTGTCTCATTCTCTAGATTCCGGTTGGCTTTCTAGAGCCTCGAGACGGCTTCAAAGAAGCTGATCAGGGACTTACCTTCCTGTGGCCGTGGAATTTTGTCCGCATCCAAATGACGGACCCTAGTCTGTACTTACGATACCGGCTTCGTAGCCTCAAACTCCAGGACGTATCCGAAAGCGTCTGCGATGGTCTTAGGCTGGACGAAGCGAAGGGCCTAGTGGGTATCTGGGTCATGTAGTCAATCAATGAAACTCTGTCTACCCTGCTGTTCGGGGAGGACTAGACCAGACAAAGGCCAGTCTTGGAAGGTCTGGAAATGCTACCACAATCCTTTGCGGTGACGGCCATATTGAGTCTTAAGCATCGTTATGATGTGGGAGAGCCCGATATGATTATGTGAAATAAGGTATATTTATATTTTTAAGGAAAATGGGATACCTGGGATACTACGCTACACCAGAGTGTCAGAATAAGTCAACTGGCGGGATTAGTGTTTTGCTTTCCAGTGATAAGCAATGGTGAGCTCAGTGGTTACGGTACAAAATTACAAGCATGATAAATGGCAACCCACATACAATTCGGTCTTGTTTGAGGTCTAGTAAGTTATTCCTGAAGAATAATATGTTTATATGATCGATATTTGTATTGATGAGTTCCATTAAGTATTTTTTCTAATATCATTTTGATGAATCGCAGTTTCCACAGAAGAAGGTGGATGGACGATAACGCTCAAGAAGAATTCCATCCCAAAAATATTCCTAATAAACCCTACTTCTTAAAACGTTCTAGGAATGCTCCCAAACAATTTCTTTGCAAAGTAGGGATCCCCATAGTAGAAAAAACGTAAAATTAAGCAAAGTCCTCAACTGTGCGGAAAGATGAAGGGCTAAAGGCCCGGCGGAAAGGTTTAAAATTGTTAGTCTTGGATAGCTCTATCAAGCTCTAAAACGAAATTGAAAATCACTTCCGTTCTAAATGCAGTTCCGAAAAACAGCCTAAAATAGCTTATTTCCTTACCCGTTATATTTTTTATTAAAATCCTAGCCAAATTATTTACATAATTCATTCTGCAATATGTTCCTTGGTTCAGTATCCCCAGGCTCTTTTTAATTTTTGAAAAATATATGCACGTAATATAGTTATAAGGCCTTATGTCAAACTCTGCATTGCCTCACATTAGCTCGTGTACTGTTGCGTAACTGAAACAATGCATTGACTCACATTAGCACTCGTAGTGGTAGAAAAAAGGGAAACTACTAATTAAATCGACCGGATATGGTTGAGTTTCCAGTAACCAATCATCAGTTTACCGCGTGTCATCGTCATCCCTAGGATGTTTTTAACATTGAGTTGCTTGCCAAAAGGGCTAGAAAAGTGAATTGTTAAAGAAGCAAAAAGAGGTAACAGGAACTGTACAATAATATTATTCTCTCCTTTTTCGAGTTAACTGTGTAAGTATGTTTTCTGGGGAAAAAATAAAATAAGGAGCCTGGCACAAGTAAGTGAAAAAATACCAGGACTCAGCTAAGGGCCCCACAGTCATCAACCCGCGCTCCCATGTTAAGAGTCCCTGGGGCCCCTTTTAGTCACCTCTTACAACAGGCAGTTGATGACGTGTGTGTTATTCTACCAGCCCAATCCACAGGGCCTAAAGATTATGAAATTCTATACAAATCGATTCGCAGTTATCTACCCCAAGTGTTATACCACTCCTATAAAAGTGGGACATGTGATTCGAATGTTAAGTGTAGCCCAATATTCACTTTTGCGTAAATATTTGTTTATTTCTATTTATTTATTTTTTATTTTTTTATTTTTTTTACAATTTGCTTTACGTCGCACCGACAAAGATAAGACATATGGCAACAATGGAATAGGAAACGGCTAGGAGTGGGAAGAAAGTGGCAATGGCGTAATTAAGGAACAACCGCAGCATTTACCTGATGTGAAAATGGGAAACCACGGAAAACCATATTCAGGGCTGCAGACAGTGGAGTTCGAATCCATCTCCCGAATGCATGTTGATAGTTACATGACCTAAACCGCACAGCCACTTGCTTGGTCTTCTTCTTCTGATGATGATGACTGTTTTGTTGGTGATGATGAGTAATACCTTGATTTTTTCTTGACAAAAGCCAACTGAAACTGTAGCCCTACAAATTATGATAACCAGTTTTCAAATGATGTTGACACAAACATAATACTGATATCAACTTGATACCATTTTGTAGGGGTGGTAGAATACATCCACGGTATCCCCTGCCTATCGTAAGAGGCGAAAAAAGGAGCAGCAGGGACTGTTTAACTTGGGAGCGTGGGTTGGCAACCACGGGACCCTTAACTGAGTCTGGGAATTGCTTCAAATTACTTGTGCCAGACTCCTCACTTTTTTCTATGCTATCCGACCTCAGCTGGTCAGCTCTTGTTTTTTTCTGACCCGGAATATATTGGGGGATTCAAGGCCTAAGGAGATTTTCATTTTCACGAACTTCGTTGCCTATGTCTTTCTTTGATTGATACCTTATTTTTCGAAGTGTCGAATGCCTTCTTTTTTTCTCGGATCAGTAGATGGTTGCTCAGTTGTACTTCCTGTTAAAACACACACCATCATTTTCTACTATTTAGCTGCATGCGTTAAACATAACGTAGTTAGAGTAGCTAAGAACATCACTCTTGTTGTATATCTATGTGAATATTTTTGCCTCAGAACCCAAAGAATTTACCACCGGACGAGTTTGCCGTGCGGTTAGATGCGCACAGCTTTGAGCTTGCATTCGGGAGGTATTGTTTGTGCCCCATTTGTGGCAGCCCTGAAGATGGTATTCCATGGGTTTCCATTTTCACATCAAGCAAATTCTGGTATGCTGGGGCTGTACCTTAATTAAGGCCACGGCCGCTTCCTTCCCACTCATAGCCCTTACTTATCCTATAGTCGCCATAAGACATATTTGTGTCTGTGCGACATAAAAAAATATAAAGGAAAGAAAGAAGAAAAGAAAGAGAATTTTCTACATGATTTGATAACAAGAGTTAGCGAACATAATTTAATGCACTCAAGAGGCATTCAGTGTTTGTCAACGTGCTGAAGTAACCTTTCCTTCTCAAATAGCTGTGAAAGTATTCATGTCATTTACGAGTTATACATGAACAATAGATTCCCATTAAATTCTAGATGAAAAATAGTTGTAAGTTTTTATTCCAATGTTTGGTACCTAAATCCTCTAGAATACTCTGCCTTTGGTTACGCTCACATAAAGACTCAACATGGCGGTTCCATACGTAACATTCGTGTCTTGACCTCCCTTGACTGACCTTGGGCTAGGAGTACGGGTAGGGCGACATCTGCCTGGAATTCTTGGAGCTGCTCCGTACTCCTCTGAGTACTGATCAGAAATTGTATGGTAAGCCTGTTTTAGGTGGCGATCTCCGTAACAAGCATCCATTGAACAAGTAGTACAGTGCAGTTCCTTCGAGCATCCTCTGGTATCGCCTGCGGGGCACTAACGGCATTCCCTCTCAGAGCTGCGATGAGGGTTATGGCTTTGCCTTTTCGCAGTAGCTGTTAGCAGAACAGGCACGAACTCTGCATTACATTCCCGCCGAACCTCGCTGGCTTTACCTTAGTGAAGTCGATCTTGGTAGTGCAGACGAAGGCGCCTCCTCATTGGTCCTGTCTCGCGCACTTTCACGTAGCTGGGTAACATTTCTCCATAGGTAATGGCAAACAGCGTGAACAGTTTGGTTAATGGAGTCTATTTTCTCGTCAACTTTGCCCATTTTTCCTTCCATTTCACTTTAACTATTTCTCCTTGCTGAATAATATGCTTTATCTTGTGGGGACCATACTCGATCTTTCTCTGTCCGTCCCCCACCTTTTACTGTCCTTCTTGCATCTCCTTGCACCTTCTTCATTATTTCTACGAGCATGTGTATCCATTTTCGTGTGGCTTCTTGTCTCAATTAGCATGCAGTAAATTACCGCAAGAGGCAATCTAAAGAACTGTACTTGTGTGGACTCATTATACACATATGTTCTGCAATGCTTCCGACTTTACTATCCGGTCCGCTGATTCACGTTGATTACGATGTTTACGAATAAAACACTGTTTTCATTAACTAATTTAATCAACAATGATCCGATTAACACACACACACACACACACACACACAATTCCACTCGACAACAAATGACAACGCTCCACTGAAAAATGAAATGGCGTATGGCTTTTAGTGCCGGTAGTGTCCTAGGACAAGTTCGGCTCGCCAGATGCAGGTCTTTTGATTTGACACCCGTAGGTGACCTGTACGTCTTGATGAGGATGAAATGATGAAAACAACACATACACCCAGCTCCCGTGCCAGCGAAATTAACCAATTAAGGTTAAAATTCCCAACCCTGCCGGGAATCGAACCCGGGACCCCTGCGACCAAAGGCGAGCACGCTAACCATTTAGCCATGGAGCCTGACAACGCTCCACTAGTTATTGGCTATTAACAAAAGTCAATTGTCCTCACAGCGGATCATAGGATGGCAGTATTTACCTGGAATTGAAATCCTCCGTAATCTTGATTGACATTTTTCAACGATCCTTTTCACTACGCTTCGCACGCTCCCCAGTTACTCTATACAGCAGTTCCATGTTATCATGTTCGATCACACGCACATTTGCTATCACAACGCACGACTGCTGTACACTTCGTTCGACTCCAGACAAGCCCGATAACTCGCGCAATAAACTCACGTGACCGATTCACAGTTTCAGCTCACGACTCGTAAACGACAACACAACACAACACAACACAACACAACACAACACAACACAACACAACACAAAGCAATACAACATAACAGAATACAACATAACGCAAGACAATACAACACGAAAACTTCATCGAGGCGAGCCTGCTTTTAAATACCTGATTGTGGACTTCTAGTACTAGTACTGTATATTGGAGATACGGGAATACGAGTGTACTATTTTCATCTTCCAGAACCAGAGATTGTTATGTACACATTAGTCTTCCGGTAGCTCCCCAGTCTCACTAACTCATGCCTGTCTTCCAGGAACTAATGAAGAGTGCTTCGAGAAAGGTAAGAGCCGCATTACAATGTAAGAGTATTGTTCCATAAAAGGGTATGGGTACTGGGACCGATATTTTATAAAGACAGGGAGTAAAGTATGGGATACTGTAAAGTTCAATGACAAATAACGAAAATGTAACTTTCTTCCAAGATTATTGATTTATCTTAGAAGTTTAAACAGTAACCAATATATAGATATTTAATGGCATATGGCCTCCGGAGAGGCCTGGTGCGGGTCTTTTTCTCGTAGACGGCCTATTAGGTGGCCTGCATGTCTGTGAAGATGAGGGCCCTAGCTAGGTTAATTTCTAATGCTGAATACGCCACACACACCCATCCCCCCCAGCCTTAGGAATTAACCAATTAAGGTTAAAATCACCGACCCGGCCGGGAATCGAACCCGGGACCCTCTGAACCGAAGGCCAGTACGCCGACCATTCAGCCAACGAGTCGGACAAAGTAACCAATAAAAGTCCGTTAAATTAGAATTAGACAACTAGAAACATCATAAAACGACATGATAAGTAAATCGAAGATTGTCCCCGTCAGTGGTAGTTATCCAATGCTCCTGCAGCCTTATAGAGGGTTCAGAACTGTAGTTCATTAAGATAGTTGTCTGACGAATGAACAAATAATGGTGAATGAGTTGGCTGAACGATACCGTTCGCTTAGTTACTTGCACTTGGGAGATGCAGGATGTAACCTCATCGACGGACACCTTGAAGATGATTCTTCCTGGTTTTTCCTTTTTATACCAAACAAATGGCACGAATATAATTTAAGTATGGCCATGTCTGCTACCTTCTGGCGATGGACGCGATTGTTGTTTTAAGAGGATGTGAAACTCCTAACCATCCTCCGTCAATATTCTTATTCTTATTCTTATTCTTTACTTCTTCCTTCGCCGCTTTTCCCTCACTCTAGTAGGATCGCGAACTGTCACATAATTGGACTTGGTTCATTTTTCTGTAGATTGCCCTACCTGGCACTCATTCTATATGGAGAGGTGTCTGTTTATGTAGAGGTTGTTAGTGTGTTGTATGCATATGAAGAGTAGTGTGTTGCGACAATCACAAATATACAGTCCGTGAGTCAAAATAATTAACACTGAACAAGGGGTCGCATGGCTTGAGTCACGTAGCTATCAGCTTGCATTCGGGAGATAGTGGATTCAAACCCCACTGTCGGCAGCACTGAAAATGGTTTTCCATGGTTTCCCATTTCCACAACGGGCAAATGATAGGGCTGTACCTGAATTAATGCCACGGTCGATTCCTTCCCAGTCCAAGGCATTTCCTATCCCATCGTCGCCATAAGACCTATTTGTGTCGGTGTGACGTACAGCAAACTCAAAAGAAATAATTAATTGGTTGTGGTCAAAATCCCCGACCGGGCCAGGAATCAAATCCGGGACCCTCGGAACTAAAGTATTGTTGCTAACTATTCACCCAATGAGCCAATATCACACGTCTGCGATTCCCGGCCGATTCTGTGATTCTAGTTGATTCCTCTGGCTTACGTGTTTGCGTTAGTCTCAATATATACCTCTTCTTATACATTGTACACAACACACTACATAACCAAACATCAGAGGAACTCGCAAAAATTCACCGCATGCGGTTTGACACCAGGAAGGCCATCCAGCTGGGAAACAGGGTCAAGTCCAATTGTGGGACGCAGTTCACACCACCCGAACCGACCTAGGAGTAGGAAAGATAATGGAAAAACTCTCTGAAGAGTAGGGACATTTAAAGTGCTGCTCTAGTCTGAAATTGAAGCGTGCTTCTGAACAATGGGACAAGCGCCAACTTGAACAAAGTAGGAATTTTTAGTGGAACATCGAGATTGTGGCCTCGTCTATCGTGATTCCTAGTCTTTCTGGTTGCGTAAAGCAGAATGGAATAGCGCGCCAGGTGCACAGTCCGGATGCAGCATGAGCTGAAGTGTTTTCAGAGTTTTACTACTTCCTCTCCTTCAAATTTACTCAATGGCGCTTTTTCCGTTGTATGGCCGCATGCTTCAATTATTGAGAGGTACGTTAATATTTCATGATCAAAAATGGACTGCTTACTGCAGGTCAGTTATATTCAACACTAAGTGCTCGATGATACTTTAGAAAAAAATAATTCAAAATAAAGTGAAGAGTTCTTAAGAGGATTCACTTTAAAATAATTAAAGTTTGAGTAGATTCTCATGCCCGGGAACAGATGGTTATCAGAATGGAACAATGTCAGGTACGTTATTGTTTCTAAGTCATGTCGGACAAAGTTGTTATGAGTGATTCTAGCGACAGTTACTTCTGTGATTCTCATCTTCTTGTTTGGCACTTCCCACTATTTTTTCTGGTCACATTCCATATGCAGCAAGTACACAATAGCATTGTATGTATCTCCAAATAGTAGAATTTTTTAGTGCATAATACACAAAGTCCACTGTCGCTTAATGCAGTGGTAGTTTTAGTTATATTCCCACCTGTTCCAATAGCGCTAACTAATTGTGAATCTGCCGCAGAGTATATCATCGGAGGTCAATGGTCTGTCCAGAAAGAGAGTCTTCCCCACATGAGAAAGCTTTTCATTATCTAGCATTTGCTGATGTCTATAAGTAGGAATATTAAACAATCGTTTCATATGTTTTACCGCAAAACGTCGAGTGTGAGGAATGGGCATCTTTTGACATCGTGACAATCCGACAAATCTTTACTAGTTATCTCCATAACATTACTCCTTTGGATTCCTGTAATGTAAGACTGACAAGAGGGGTGGTAACTGGTTACAAATGTATATACGGTTCACCTCCGTTAATTAGTTACACTACAAGGAGGACACGTGTTTGTGTTATAGCATCAAAATCGAAAAATGAACGTTGGTTGGCTGACATCCTATATGGCACCACTTCAGGAGGTCAGCGCGTAGATAGCTGACTCTATAAAACCGAAAACCAAACCCCATGGCACTACAGCCCTTGAAGGGCTTTGGTCTACCAAGCGACCGCTGCACAGTCCGAAGGCCTGCAGATTACGAGGTGTCGTGTGGTCAGAACGACGAATCCTCTCGGCCGTTATTCTTGGCTTTCGAGACCGGAGCCGCTATCTCACCGTCAGATAGCTCCTCAATTCTAATCACGTAGGCTAAGTGAACCTTGAAACAGCCCTCAGGTCCAGGTAAAAATCCCTGACCTGGCCGGGAATCGAACCCGGGTCCTCCGGGTAAGAGGCAGACATGCTACCCCTACACCACGGGGCCATGTTGAATACACCGATACTCGTCCGATCACCACAGTCAAGCAGATGAGTCTATACGATTATTATTATTATTATTATTATTATTATTATTATTATTATTATTATTATTATTATTATTATTATTATTCCGTTTCATCCTCTTTGGGGTAGGTTGAATCAATCATTCCCCTGTGCTTTGTTCTTTCCTTAGTGCCCAGTATTTCGTCATTATTTCTGGTCCTTGTTTCCTCTCGTTTTCCGAGATAATTGGTTTGGCTTTTAAGGTAGATTTTTCTTGGAACCTTATGTTTACGTATGTTATTATTATTATTATTATTATTATTATTATTATTATTATTATTATTATTATTATTATTATTATTATTATTATTATTATTATTATTTCTTCGTTCTGTTCATTCAAAGAGCGCCTTATAACTTATTCGTTGGCCCGTTAGTTTTCGCCTTCGTATCCTCCCAAAATCTCCGGGTTGCATCTTGCGTTTTGCGGATCATTTCCTACCGGTTTACTTTTTTGGGTTACTCGACGAATTTGTAAGGCTCCACGGTTTTCTATAATAATGTCCGTGATATTCATTTCTTGGAGATCTGCCTTAGTTTCTTCTAGTCAGTTTATTTTGATCTTCTTTGAGTTGATTACTTTTAAACAAATCTTTTTTTTTTTTTTTTTTTTTTTTGGTGAGTCTCTCACTGTCCATTCTACAGAAGTGGCCATAGAATTTCAGGCGTTTCTTGCGAACAGCATCAGTTAACCTGTCGGTTAATGAGTAGAGGTCCGTTCTTCCCTTGTTCCCCTTCTACTTATTATTATTATTATTATTATTATTATTATTATTATTATTATTATTATTATTATTATTATTATCACGTCTTAAAAATACGAAAATAAATCACCTGGTGTTCACAATTCATGGTCATGGATGTCATCGTCCATGTGTTACTTAGTCCTACAATCAATAATGCTTCAGTTCCGGCTTGTATACTTGTGTCAAGAGAAAGATTATGAATTTGTTTCTCAGACACAAATGCGTACGTTGGGAAGCAGAAAGCAGTGAACCATCCTTGTTGCGGTAAACGACAAGAAGAATACTATAAAGGAGATGGATAGAATAGAATAGAAGTGAAGAGGGGAGATTTGTTGAAGGCAAAGGAAGGTTGCTAGATGGAAGAAGAAGAATAAAACGGTTGACCAAGTAACCAAACGGGGTTGGAACAGCCAGCCCCATTCCCTCCTCCCTGCCACCCCCAGTGCAACAAAAGCAAGCCCCTTATAGCTAGCACTCCGAGTCCGTTGTCCCTTTTTCTACGATCATTAATCACATGTTCATCCCCCTGGCGGCTCGCTCGCTTAGATAGACAACAGGAAACGGGCCAGGCTTTTCTTTTATTTACCGCGGGCTCCGACCATTCCTTACTGCTGCCGAGAGATGAGATCTGATTAGTACTGCTTTTCGTTTCATATTTAGAGACTCCAGTCCACTCAGCTCGAAATAGAGAGAGGATACTCGATAAAAAAAAAACCAGCATTTGACGCTGGCACAGTAGTATATCCAAGATAACAATATTCTGAATCGAGGACATTAATAGAGCGTTCAGCTGATTGATTGATTGATTGATTGATTGATTGATTGATTGATTGTGGTAATGTACAATAGATGGGTTCGATGTTGCTCTCCATATCACCCTACATAACTATTGTACGGGATCGTACTTGTGCTCCTATCTGTTCGTGATGTTTCATCTTTGGTTTATCCCTACCGTTCTTATCCCACACACTTCTGTCAAGTCCTTGCTATCTCAAAATGTGCCAAGTCAGTCCATCCCTTCCTCTGGTCAAATTTCAGCAGATCGTTTCCCACTCATCCTCTCGATTCATTACTTCTTCATATTGTATGTTACCTACCCATTTCATTTTCTATAACATTTCAGATCTTCTCTTCTATTTCATGCTAAGTTTGTCAATGTCCGTTCTTCACTTCCAGACAATGACAGGCTCAACAAAAAAAATCTTCAGAAACATCATAATAATGTATACTGGACATATTTAATGTAACTAAATTTATTTTCTTAAGATAGTCCTCCATTACTCTCTGAGGTATTGTTCAATGCCACTCAACACGAATTTAGAAATACAGTAGTTTTCTTTTCTCATATGCAGCATATCTATGTTCAAGGTAAATAATATGTTTTTAAGGAAAAGTTTTTTTTATATAATTTTCTTCGCGTTGCATCGACACACTCACTATCTGCTGAATGCAAGCTCACAGTTGCGCGCTCCTAACCGCACGGTAAACTCACTCGGTTAAAGAAAAGGCATCATTACATGTGCTAGTCTCCCTTTTACGTCCTACATACTACTATTCTACCACTCAAGTAATAATATTCTTCTACATTCCTCAAGTCATTTTCTAGTCTAATGTTTCTTATATTACCTCAACTTATTCGATTGAATTCCAACACCTTTGCTTTGGATTTCTTTATTTTCATCTTGTATGCATTTTCGAAATTTGTATCAAGTAATTCAGTAGCTTCTCTGCATCTCCTACAGGCAGATAAGGTAACATCATCGATCAACCTCACAGTTTTGATTTTCCCTCCTTGAATCTGATTTCTTTTGTTTTCTAATTATTTTTAATTCCCTTTATCACCTGTTGTGCACATCTAGAGGAAGTAAATAATAATGTCAGAAGACCTTCAATTTGGGGCCAAGAAGAGAGAACCACGGGAACTTAGCTGAGTCTGATATAACATCGACTTGCTAAGTACTTAAAATAAGTTCATGCCTTAATCTTCAGATGGTGCAGCTCTTTTCAGACGCATCCCCATGGAGGTGAGCTATGCGTATCTCTTTAATCACATACCAGCCCTACTGCCAATCTTAAATTTCTGGCAGTATTGTGTATCGAACCCCGGTCCTCGAGAACGACAGCTGATAGTGCTATCCATAAATCTACGGAGGAGGACATCAACTTACTTTTACGAGGCCTTTTTTCACCTCTTCTATCCAGCCTTCCTTGGTTAATTCTCTTCTGACCCAGGCTGCATTATATTAGTCACGCATGGCTAATCTTATCTTCCCCCTTCTTTCCCAATTTATGGAAAATTGGTTGTCTTGATCATTTTCACGTTACATTTCCCCATGAATTAGTAATCACCACCACCATCAAACTCCTACAGTATGTGAGGATCTTAGTTATTGAATGGATAAATAATGCTTGTTGATACACACTGAGTGACCAACAGTCACCAGAAGGTGTGTTCCATTAGACAATGTGCCGTGTATGATCCCTGAGCGTTGGGGCTAGCTGTTGCGTAGCAGAGCAGTCGTGAAGATGGCAACTCGTAGCCAGTTAACCTACTTTGAACGTGGAATGATCGTCGGCGCATGGCGCATTGAGGAAATTACACGCTAATTCGGGTTTCCGAGGTCAACAGTGTCGAGGGTGGATCTTCAATACAGCAGAGAGAATGTTAACACCCGCGTGGCACAGGAAGACCACAGGTGTTTAACGAACGGACATCACGTCACCTCCGCAGAACCGTACTAGGCGCTCTATGGCCTGTTATGAGTCAGATCAACGACTAGTTGAATGTCGGGAGTCAGGAGCCTTTTTCTACAGGACTGTAAGGAGGCAACTGCGCCGCATATGCTTCATCAGTCTACGACCAACCCGTGTCCCTTTGCTGACACCTCGACACAGAACTCAACGACGTGTATGGACCCGCGAACATCTGCAATGGACCATGGAACTGTGACGGAGTGTGGTATGGTCCGGTGAATCCCGGTTCTGGTTGTATCGAGCTGATGAGCGCGTGAGAGAGTAGCGTATCCCCCATGAAGCTATGGATCCTGAGTGTCAACAAGGTTGTGTCCAGGCAGGAAGTGGCTCAGTTCTGGTCTGGGCGGTGTTCTCATGTTCGCAATTAGGCCCCATTGTCCGGCTGCAGGCAGCGCTGACAGGTGCACGTTATGTGGACGTATTTTCAGATCATCAGCATCCCTCCCTGGCCCTAAAGTACCCTGATGGAGATGTTATGTTTCAACAGCACAATGCGCCATGTCACCGCTGTGTGATGGCACGCAGGTGGTTGGAAGAGCACTCCAGTGAAGTTATGACCATGGATCGGCCCCGATCTTAGTCTAATTCAGCACATATGGGATGCTGTCGATGCTAGTGTACGCTTCATGAACCCCGTACAGTGCGAGATGCCTGGGACCAGATCCCTCCAGGACGATCCCAACACCTTGTAGATTCGATGCCTCGCCGTATGCTGCCGTTCTGAGGGCTCGCGGAGGAGCAACTCGTTATTAGCATCACATTCAGTGTCTTACCACTCAGTGTATTTCTCCTTTGCCGCAAAGTATGAAAATAAATACACTGACATACTTCATCGTTGTGGAAATAATCATCCCTAGCACAACCGTTGACTGTTCTTAATAAGGCCATTTCAGTAGCTGTTATCGAGCTAAAATCTCTGTTTCTGAAAAATCAATATTTACTTCTGGAATTTAAAAAATGAAAATCAATTTATAAAACTCAATTTTATTTTTCTTCCTAGTTTTATTTTTCAACTCTTTATAGCAGGGCCTCTCAAACGCCCGAAATCTCACGCGTGCAGAGCGAGGCGCAAGAGCTCCGTACACTGTGCATCGATGCCGCTCGGTGCCGCTCGGTATGGCTCGGATCAACGCTTCGTCTCTGGGCTACTCGGCTAAGGTCGGCTCTACTCGGCTATACTCGGCTCAACTCAGCCCGGATTTGGAGCGCTACGGCGCAAGTGGGGCAGAGGGAGACAGGCGGAGCGACCGAGAGAGGCGTGAGGAAAGAGAGAGTAAGCGCTATTGCTCCAAATCGAGGAGTGGGGGGTCTGCACTCTGGTCAACCAAGCCAAGTCGTCTTTTGCACCGTGCACAGTGCATGCACCCTGAGAGGCCCGGCTTTATAGTGTTGTATACTTGCGTGAATCTATTCCTCTTGTTTGTTAAATCGAAATCTATGTCATATATGACAATCCAACAAAGTAAGCTGAAAGGAGGAACCTGCTCAATCGTTATGGAGTATTGCTGGGATGAAATTAATAGGGGAAATTGCAGATACTAGAGCAATTCTGGCCCACTTCTAATTTGTACATACTTTTTAATGCACATGCACACACCGATATTGTCTGCCTGTTGATTCGAAATTCGTTGGCCCTATCTCGACCGATATAGTACTGAAGAGCGTATGGAAGTGTGGTACTCCATGGTTTAATAGATGGGATCTTAAAGACCTCTGGTGACGCAGTCTACGATTACTCGACAGAATAATCAGCGTGAGAACCATCCAGTAGTGTTCGAGTTCACAGCTAGATTGCACCTCAAACGAATCGTTGAAATTGAAAATCCAATTGTCTAAATGGCACACCATATCAGTCGCATTCAGCTCGGTAACATAAACTACATCCTCATCGTCGTCCTTTTCTTGCCAGTAGTCATTAACTTCGCCCTAATTCAGAGCTTCGGTGACAATGGGATTGAATAGGGCAAGGAGTGGGGGTGTTGATTGTTGTTTTAAGAATAAGTAGGCCTGAAACTACCCCCATCCCCTCTTAATACTAATCAGATTTTTAAAAATTGGTCAAGGGTGGACTCTTCGAGGATTGAGGCATATTGGCAAAAGAAACGGAACCGAGCGAGTTGGCCGTGCGGTTAGAGGCGCGTTCGGGAGATGGTGTGTTCGAACCCAACTGTAGGCAGCCCTGAAGATTGTTTTCCATAGTTTCCCATACTCACACCAAGTAAATGCTAGATTTGAACCTTAATTAAGGCCATGACCGCTTCCTACCCAGTCCTTGCCCTTCGCTATCCCAACCTCGCCATAAGATCTATTTGTGTCGATGCGACGTAAAACCAATTGTAATAAAAGAAAAACGGAAGGGTTACGAAAGGCGAGAAAATTGAAAACAAAAAAACTAGGCTTGGCGAATCTAATACCGTCCTCACCTGAAGGGAGCAGGAGTTGGCCTACAGAGGTTGAATGATAAAGATGAACATGAGGCAAGTTGCTTTACGTCGCACCGACACAGATATATTTTATGGCGACAATGGGACAGGAAAGGGCTAAAAGTGGCAAGGAAGTGGCCGTGGCCTTGTGTAAGGTACAGCCCCAGCATTTGCCTGGTGTGAAAATGGTAAACCACGGAAAACCATCTTCAGGGCTGCCAAAGGTGGGGCTCGAACCCACTATCTCCCGAATACTGGATACTTGCCGCACTTAAGCGACTGCAGCTATCGAGGTCGGTATGATCATGAGGAATCTTATACAACTAAGCAGAGACAATATCAGACTCAGTTCTGCACCCAGTCATCTCCAAGCTGAGAGCGCCTGGGGGTGACCCGTTTTAGTCGCTTCTTACGACAGACAGGGGAAACGGTGACGTACTCAGAGACGGGCGTTCTGCGTACCCAATCATTTCTGCGATATTTTTATTCTTATTATTCTGTTGGTGTTAGGTAAGAATCTGTCAGTCATTTATTTCAGCGAGAGACTGAGAGAAATTGTGTTTAAGATTGTCGACTCGCAATATCAGATTTTCTTGAGGATAACTCCTTCCAGTTTCGTGTTTCTCTGCAGGTTGTCGAGGGTAGCGTGATTAATGCTGCCTCACGGCTTTGCATATTCAACAGTCAGTCCATTCGGTCCCAATTGAGGGGCTACACGGAAGTTGCTCAGCAGGGAGTGAAATTTTAATCCTTTCCGCTGTGGTGCAGTATATTGCTCCCAATTTTTCTTCCCTCTTGGTCTGCGAAGTGCCAGAAACACTAATAAAAGGGAATCGGCTTGATTTTACAGGATTGTGTGTTATATACCTTGCGCTATTCTTGAAGAGCGTGAAATCCGAGTGACATAAACACTAGATTCTCACTATTGTGTCCTAGTTTGAGTACCGGTGATTGAAGGTGATATTTTCTAAATAAAAATACACTTCTCTGTGGTTTGGATACCAAATAAAATCTTAGGCACGTGGCTATCATCACAATAACAGCTGTCACATAAATAATGATTTCTACTTAGCTTCGCATTTTCTGGAATACTTAATCGAAAGATGTTCTGAAATTTCAGAGGATATGGCTATATTGCTCTAACCTGCCACTCAAGTCCGTACTGACAATATTTACAATGTTTTTTCTATTAAATTTAATTTGGAGTTTCGTAAAATTACGTTCAGGACTTTTCACGCAATTTAACGAATTGGGAGGGAGAAGTGCGAGAGAACGCATTTTTAACTTGCGTATGTCTAAGACAAAAGAGCAAAATTCGGGATAAAAATTCAAAGAGAAAATTTTCTTATCTTAATGCATATTTTGTCTAACCGTGATTTCTAATTTCAAACCCGTTGTCATGTCGTGAAGTGTTATATGTAACTTACTATCTTAAATCGATTTAAAATTATTTACGGTGTAGAGCGCTGGACACTAACGGCTTCGTCAGTGAACTAACTTCGGGCTCTTGATATTTGGATCTAGGCCTATTGCAGAATGATTACGTTTCCTTGGATAGACCATGTCACCGAAGAGGACTGTGAAATCACGTGAAGATCTAAGCATCGCCACATGGTGGAAAGTAGTCTATATCGGTCAAGTCTATTGAAATGACAAACACAGCCTGAGAAGTTCAACTAAATCATAGAAGGCATGATTGACGTTAGTAGATGGCTTTCTTTTAAAAGCGTAATCTCAGTCCGTGGTTGAAAAACCACGATATAACCCAGATACGAGAAGCTGAAATCGGGGATAATTACAATATGATAATCGCAACTTTCGATAAGGAGAAAACACCAAATGATGAAGATGATGATGATGATGACGACGATTATAATTTTTTATTGCTACTTGTTTTACGTCGCACCGACACAGATAGGTCTTACGACGACGATGGGACAGGAAAGGGCGAGGAGTGGCCGTGGCCTTAATTAAGGTACAGCCCCAGCATTTGTCTGGTGTGAAAGTGGGAAACCACGGAAAACCATTTTCAGGACTGCCGACAGTGGGGTTCGAACCTACTATCTCCCGATTACTGGATACTGGCCGCACTTAAGCGACTGCAGCTATCGAGCTCGGTCCGATTATTATTATTATTATTATTATTATTATTATTATTATTATTATTATTATTATTATTATTATTATTATTATTATTATTATTATTATTATTATGAAGGAGAAGATACTTAAAGCGATAACAGATAAGCAGTGGATGGTTGCAGTATATCAATGGCTTTTATTTAATAGCTCGTATGTCCCAGTCATCTTCCTACCCATTAGAGCCTATATTCTTTAAGACTGGTCACACCTCCGAGCGAAATATTTGTATACAGCCCATCAGAATAATTTCCGTTCTGTTCATTTTTTTATGCTGGTGTGTATAGGAAAATGACCTTAAATACCTAATACTGTAGAAGCCCATATATTCGCCATGCAAACAACATCCCTACCTTACGGTGTGGAAAAGTCCATTTTCCATTGGCAATTCCTTGCTTACTTTTCTCCACCTCCCGTATAACTTATTCATATCTACTTATAACATAATTTACTTTTTCAGATCTATAATCACCATAATAAATTGTTTTATGTTTTCTCTCTTCATTCTCATAAGTTAATGCGCACGCCAAGGTTTGATGAAATTCAGAAAGCTTCCCATGTGACAGTATTCTATTAATATACAGGCGAACACACATTTTCGATATAACTCAATTTTCTTTTGTGAGAGAAAAGAACAGCCGGTTTTGATGAAAACTTCACCCCTCTTTGCTCTTCTTCCTCCCTTCCATATCATGATTATGCCTCAATCCTCCCTTCCCTCTGGTTTGTCTTCTTGCATTGACTCGGAAACCATCAATCTTGGGTGACGTCATGGCCGTGTCGATACGTAGCACACTTAACACCCGCCAGTGCAGTGAAGTAATTGAACAACCACGTGGATAGGTCTGTGGAGTTCCTCAGGACTCAGAATAAAATTTACAGCACTGGACAAATCACTCAAAATGCATTCAAATTACGAGAGACGTTGGGATAATTTAGTATATGGACACACTAGATTCAGTTTTACAACTATATAACAACTATATAAACCATTAAGACTTGAATACTGTTAACAAATTAGTGGAGTAATAGGCTATGTGTTATTTCTTTTTCTTTGTCTTTTATAATAATAATATTATTTTCTTTACGTCACGCGGTTTTCGGTGACGTCGGGGTGTCGGAATTCAGTCCAGCAGGACTTCTTTTACGTGCCAGTAAATCTACCAACACGAGGCTGGCGTATTTGAGCACCTTCAAATATCACCGGACTGATCAAAACTGCCAAATTGGTCTCGGAAGGCAGCGCCTCAACCGTCTGAAATACTCAGCTCGGTATTTCTTTTTTCTTACAGAGGGGGGAGGGGAGTAGAGCATACTCAGTTCACCTACAAAGACGTAGGTTCAATTTCCTATCATCAAGTCGATAAATTTAGAAAAGAGGCTCGTATTTCTGGAGAGTTTCAATCAGCCCAGATTATAAATTAGTACTAGGTCAATTCCTGCAGGCGAAGGCGACCGAACGAATATACAAAGGTAATGATAATAGAAACCTTTGCTTCCTCCTTACGTAAATGTCTTCTGGAAATCGTTTAACTACTTTACATGCACATTTGAAGCTATTTTACGTTCGATATCATCTTCTCTATACTATATAAAAAAATAAAAAAAAGACCTCTCTCCATGCTTCTGAACTGAAGGTCTTCTGAAACTTAGATGTCACCTCATCCCACACTCCATCATGCCTAACGTCTGGACCAAATGAACAAAGTTTTTTTTTCTTTTTTTAAGGATGAATATAACTCAGATTAGTTTAAATACAGGTCTATTATAACTTTTCAATATTTAACCTTTACTGTCCGACTCGGTGGCTGAATGGTCAGCGTGCTGGCCTTCGGTTCAGAGGGTTGCGGGTTCGATTCCCGACCGGGTTTGGGATTTTAACCTTCATTGGTTACTTCCAATGGCTCGGGGGCTGGGTGTTTGTGCTGTCCCCAACACCCCTGCAACTCACACACCACACATAACACTATCCTCCACCACAGTTACCTACACATGGCAGATGCCGCCCACCCTCATCGGAGGGTCTGCCTTACAAGGGCTGCACTCGGCTAGAAATAGCCACAAGAAATTATTATTACCTTTACTAACTGCTACTACTGCTACTAAATGTTTCCATACCTCTCCTGAATCGGAGAAGGAGATGTGCGGTGAAGGTGGGAGGTTTGGCAGCCGTGGCCTATACAGAAGGTCGTTCGGGATCTCTGGTGACGTCGCTATACTCTAGACGTCTATTCAGTTTATGGTTGATAGTCACTTCAGCTCCAAGGTATTTTCCACACAACGGGGACGGCGTACCAGCATCCTTAAGGTCAAATATACAGCAATAATTGAAATCTGTGGATGACATCATTCGATCGTCCATTGAGTGCCGACACACACACAATCAACATTCGTCAATAATGATAACAAGTGGGTAGAGTTTCGTGACATTAGCTGCAACGATGCCGAAACAGAATGACTCTTACTGGGAGGGCTACATAACAGCCCATCCGCAATCCAAGGAATGTGCACGAAGCGTGATTTCTTGATATCAAAGAACGGGATCAGTGCTGTAGTGAATAAAAAACACCAAAGGCCGACTGAGCTTAATTCCAGAGGGGATAAAACAGGCGAATCCTCGACCAGCCACCAGCCACCAGCCGAACACCAGAAGCGGTGAGGAAAATGAAGGCCCTTGTATCAGGTGGTAACCCTGTCCCCCAAAGGACTATCGGAAATATGTTGGGGATGTCTGCTTCAACAGTTAACACCATAATCAACAACAACCTGCAATTAGAAAAGCGGCAAACGCAAGCTGTTGCCTCGTCATATTTTGGAATATCGCACTAACGCAAGAAAGCTGTAAGAGGGCTATCTGGCCATGGACAGATGGAAAAATGTGGTGACATTAGACTAAGTATATGTGTAACTTTGTAATTATAACAAACCCCGCTCAATTTACTGCCGCCTTAGAGACAAAAGAATTATCAAACATTGTATAAAGAATGCCAGGAAAGTTTTCCCAGGGGTATCATGAACATCACTGGATACTGGTACAATGGCAAGTTAACCATTCGCCGTATCGCTAATAATGTGAAGGTGAACTCTACATACTATCAGCAAGACGTTTTAACACCCATTTGCAACACAGATATCCCAGCACTGTATGGGGTGGTGAAAAATCAGGTATGGGTATATCAACATAAAGCATCCAGCTACACCTCTCGTTCGACCCGCCTGTTCTTAAAGAGAAAATGGATATTGAAACTGGAATCCGCGCAATTCATTTTACCGACATTCCGGTAAAGGCACCCGATGGGTCTAAAGATGGCCTTATGATATAGAAGTCTACCCACTATCAATGGCCTCTAGAAGGCCTGTCGCCGGGCTGAGTGGCTCAGACGGTTGAGGCGCTGGCCTTCTGACCCCTACTTGGCAGGTTCGATCCTGACTCAGTCCGGTGGTATTTGAAGGTAAAATGAAATGGTGTATGGCTTTTAGTGCCGGGAGTGTCCGAAGACATGTTCGGCTTGCCAGATGCAGGTCTTTCGCGTTGACTCCCGTAGGCGACCTGCGCGTCGTGATGAGGATGAAATGATGATGTAGACAACACATACACCCAGCCCCCGTGCCATTGGAATTAACCAATTAAGGTTAAAATCCCCGACGCGGCCGGGAATCGAACCCGGGACCCTCTGAACCAAAGGCCAGTACGCTGACCGTTCAGCCAACGAGTCGGACTATTTGAAGGTGCTCAAATAGTACAGCCTCGTGTCGGTGGATTCACTGGCACGTAAAAGAACTCCTGTGGGACAAAATTCCAGCACCTCGGCGTCTCCGAAAACCGAAATAGAAGTTAGTGGGACGTAAAGCCAATAACATTATTATTATTATTATTATTATTATTATTATTATTATTATTATTATTATTATTATTATTATTATTATTATTATTAGAAAGCCTGTCAGGAGGAGTGGTAGAAGATAGACATCCTAGTTCTGCAAAAAAGTCAGCTGCAATGGTAATTACATTGTCGGACTATAGCTAGAAATGCTGGCTTTCCAATTGAGCTTGGTCTTTTGTGGAGACATGGCTTTTCATAAGCTAATTACCTTCGAACGTCTTCCCCAGAGATCCCGAACGACCTTCTGTACTAGGAACTGGCTCGGCATTCGCCTTAGTGCATGAGAATGGAAAATCACGGGAAACGATTCTCAGGACAGCCGATTATGGGGACCAGCACCTCTCTTATCTCCCGAATGGCAAGGGCAGTGGCACGGTAGAGCCGTGGTCAGCCCTCCTCTGGTCGGTTGGCCGGTCGGAGTGCAGAGCTGTCGGACATCAGACCAGTCGTGGTCACTTGCGGACCAAGACCCGCTATGTATCCGCCGACGCCTTTAGTAAATGGCACCCATTGATATAGAGGTATGCGTATGTTGTATCATCTAAAAACTGAAATAATGGGCAAATGGTTAGCCCTATCACCAAATAAAGCCCTCCACGTGTACCTAAAATTCAGTTTTCAACGAAAGGGTCATACACATTTTCTTTGTAAGTTCAATGGTTCTCCAGGAAATTAGGCTTTTATGTGTTGACGCAGACGTCCCAATGCTGCCGCCGGCTAAGCGCTGTTCGTTTGGATATTAGACCGGCTCTTGATAGGTTGTGCTAATTCAGATTGGGCACAACTGAGTGAGTTGAACATTCTTTTTGGGCCGCATAGCAGTGAGATTGCATTCGGGAGATCATGGGATCGAATCCCACCATCGGCAGCCCTGAAGATGTTTTTCCGTGGTTCCCACTTTCACACCAGGCAAATGGTGGGGGCTGTACTTTAATTAACCATGACCGATACCTTCCCAATCCTATCTCTTTCCCATCCTTGCGTCGCCGAAAACATGGAAAGACTTCGAGCGAGGTGAAGTGACTGGGCGACAGTAGAAATTGATGGTGGTGTTTCACGGATGCTCTCTGCTTGAGGAGGTTTAAAAGAAAATAATGCTGGTAAGTAAAACATTCCCAAAACTCATCCTTGTAACCACACTGACTTTCAAAAGTCTCTTTTGTGGACTTTAATAGAGCAATGGCAATGTCCTGCAAATGGAAAAAGCGAAAGCAAGCAAGGATATAAATATATATTACGTGACAGTTGAGTTTGTAATCATTGATATGGGACCTTCAACTTAACGCAGAATCCGAATCACAGGGATGTGACATTTCATTTCAAAAATACCACACGGGTTGTCCGAAATCTTAACCGTGACCACCACGCTAAAAATTCAATGGCTATGTCTTCTGGCTATCACACCGCAACGCAATTCCTGACAGACGCCGCATTCTATAAGTAAAGAACGGTGGTTCTATGTAATAGAAAGATTAGTAATAATGTAACACACCGAGCAAGTTGGCCGTGTTGTTAGGGACGCGCACCTGTGAGCTTGCATCCGGGAGACAGTGGGTTCGAAACCCACTGTTGGATGCCCTGAATATGGTTTTCCGTGGTTTCCCATTTTCACGCCACGCAAATGCTGGGGCTGTACATTAATTAAGGCCAAAGTCTCTTCCTTCCCACTCCTAGCACATTCCCATGCCATCATCGCCAGAAGACCTATTCGTTTCGGTACGACGTAAATCAACTTATAATAATCTCACACAAGCCTTTCTAGGACTTTCTTGGTCCTACACGTAAAAAGATTATATATTCGTTGTTCGAGAAGAAAAATCTCTGAATAACTCATGTGAGGGTCTCTTCTTCCTATTTGCACAGCGTTGAATACCGATTATGTTGATGAGAAAGATAACTAATATATTTTCAACTAACTTCGAACATAATTTTGAATAACATTGTCCATATAAGTGGACGTTAGGTCACTAATAATAATAATAATAATAATAATAATAATAATAA
This sequence comes from Anabrus simplex, assembly GCF_040414725.1. Classification (NCBI taxonomy): domain Eukaryota; kingdom Metazoa; phylum Arthropoda; class Insecta; order Orthoptera; family Tettigoniidae; genus Anabrus; species Anabrus simplex. The sequence continues at coordinate 197,248,204 of NC_090265.1, forward strand.
TAATAATAATAATAATAATAAAAGGGACACGGTTTCTGTTTTGCCTAATAAATACCATAAAAGACCTATAACATGACCTATGAATCCTCAAAGAATTACTTAAAATGAGCGAGAAAACACCCAAAAATTTGAAGGATGGCTGAATGGTCAGCGTTGAGGTATTCGGTTCAGAGGGTCCAGGATTCAAGTCATTTTAATCGCGTCTGATTTTTTTCTTCTGCCTCAGGGTCTGGATTTTGTGTTTGTCATAACATTCTCCTCTTCATATTCTGACAACACACCACACTACCAAGCACCAGAGAAACGTGCCAAAGTGAAAACGTCCCTTCACATAGGGTTAGCGTCAGGTAGGGCATCTGGCCGTAAAACAAGGGCCAAATCCTCAGTTTGCACCCACGACCTCACAGGTGTGGGAAAAGTGGTAGAAGAAGAAAATATGTGTACTGTTCACATTACCTTTTGCTCCTAATCGAGTGAATACAATGATTAAGTATCATAAAATAATAATAATAATAATAATAATAATAATAATAATAATTATAATAATAATAATATGTACAGAAACACCCGAGAAAATAACATTTCTGCCATTATTTAAAATGTAGTTCTAACATGCATAACGACTAAAAGTCTTCTTCTTCTTATTTTTCTTTTTCTTCTTCTCTTCTTCTTCTTGTCATTTGGGCCTACTGAGGACCACGGGGCTCGTTTTGACTCCTTGTATGTATTTTCTTCGCCCAGAAAGCTTTCATCTTCTGGCTGTGTGCTTGTTTCCTTTCCTTGGTCTATTTCGGTCGGGTTGTGCCTGTACTCTGTCTGCTGGTGAGAGACTCTGGAAAGACACCTTGGAAGGTCAACTGTCGGAATAAACACGATCCTGTATGGTTTGTTCTGAAATCCCCAGCTGTTCTAAGTCGGACTTCACTGGGGTGATCCATTTATTTTTGGACGGTTTCCCTCTGCCTATAGTGGTAAAGATCTTGTTGGTAAGTCTGTAAGTACTCATACGAATCAAATTTTCATAGAACGTCAATCGTCTCTTCCTGATGGATGTAACTATGTCTTCTTGACGGTCATAGATCTCATGGTTGTGCCTTATCCTGTTACTATCCCCTTCTCTTATTGGTCCTAAAATCCTCCTTAGTATTTTTCGATCCTTGAGCTCTAGCTTCCTCAGTGGACCTTTTCTGCTCATCAGAAGACACTCAGATGCGTTCAGTACGGACGGTATTACTAGTGAATTGTAATAATAGAGTTTAAGATTCCTAGGAGGCATTTGGATGTATAGATGCTCTTACAGGTGTGGTAGATCCTTTCCAACTTGGTGCATCTGGTGTCTATTGCTAATGTCTTATTCTCGGTTGCTGAAATCCACTCCCCTAGGTACTTCACTGCAGGAACCTTACGAATGGTGGTGTTTTCCAATGCCATAGTAGGTGAGACCCCCTTTTAGTCATGAACTCAGTTTTTTTATATTGACCCTCAAGCCGGTTTTAGCTGCTATGGTATAGAGGCTCTGTAACTGGTGAGTACCTTCGTCTATGTTGTTGGCTAATAAGGTAAGGTCGTCGGCAAAGGCCAGGGAAGGTACACTGAGATTATGTTTCTTGTAGCCAATTTTCATTCCACTTCCTGGAGGTAATGTGGCAGTCCATTCCCTGCTAATCTTCTCTAGAACGCAATTGAAGAGAATGCAAGAAATTCCATCACCTTTTCCAACTCCCGTTTGGATAGAGAAACTCTCTGAGAGCTCACCTCTGAACTTTAATTTGGAGGTGCTGTTCCTCAGCGTAGCCTGGATTAGTCTGGTGGTCTTCTTATCCAGGCCTAGTTTCTATAAGGTGGAGAAGAGGGTCTGCCTTTGAATCATATGCCTTCTGGAAGTCCACTAGTATGACTACCCATTGGTGTCCGCCACGATTCTTGTACCTCAGTATTGCCTTGAGGTTCTGTATCTGCTCTGTGCAAGATCTATTTGCGCTAAAACCGGCCTGATATTAACTTAATTAGGAATCCAGTTGATTGACCACTCTGGTTTGCAGGGCTTTAGAAAAGATCTTGTACGTAACCAATATTAGAGAGATGCCTCTGTAGTTGTCGAGGTCTATCTTACTACCTTTCTTGTGTAGAGGATGGATCACCGCTGAGGTCCATTCATCAGGTAAGGTCTCCTTTGCGCAAATATCCTCTATGATCTGATGGATGCTTTGTATGGATTGTTCGTCAGCATGTTTCCACATCTCCGCTACTATACCGTCTTCACCTGACAGAAAGTCTTCATTATAAGTTATGTCATTATTAGGAAATTGTCCGGCTCCATGGCTAAATGGTTAGTGTGCTGGCCTTTGGTCACAGGGATCCCGGGTTTCATTCCCGGCAGGATCGGGAATTTTAACCATAATTGGTTCATTTCGCTGACACGGGGGCTGGATGTATGTGTCGTCTTCATCATCATTTCATCCTCATCATGATCGCCTACGGCGTCAAATAAAAAAGGGACCTGCATCTGGCGAGCCGAACTTGTCCTCTGACACTCCTGACACTAAAAGCCATACGTCATTTCATTTCATTTCATTAGGAAATTAATCTATTCTGCATTTCACAGATGTTCTGAATAGCACGTGTTTATCACGACCCACATGTTGTTGTTGAATCGTAAATATTTTGTCTACTGCCCCTGTCACTTCGCATAATTCTTAGAAAGGTAGACTGTCTTGTCATTTGCAGAAACAAATATCCTCGCCAAACTGTGAAAAAATTTCCTTCGAAGTTTTAGATGGCTGTATCACTGTAACACTGAAATGTGTCGTATACATAAGCACCTCACCGTCTAAAATGGAACTAAAAAAACAAAGTATCATATATATTTTGCACTCGTTCCCTAAGTCATCCAGATTAGAAGCAATGTCTGGTCGCCCACTAGGGATTTGTTTTCCAAAGAGTACGCATAAGGGTTGCTGAGGTTATCTTTATTTCACAGTTTTCGAACCGAATACTGAACCTTTTGATGTTTGAATATTCTCGTTTATTGAAAGCTCCAAAGATTTTCAGATATGTTGATTACCTAACGTAAATGAATAAAAATAACTAAATAATAACGCAGAACAAAGAAATATGACTTTAAAATTTAGAAAATAATGAAACGAATTGTTGAAAATGACAAAATCGTCTTCTTCTACTGCTTTTCCCAAAACTGTGGGGTCGCGGGTGCAACTGTGTTACATAAGTGGATCTGGCCCTGTTTAACGGCCGGATGCCCTTCCTGTCGTCAACCCTATGTGGAAAGATGTAATCACTATTGCATGTTCCTCTGGTGGTTGGTAGCGTGGTGTGATGTGAGAATATGAAAAGGAGAGTGTTGGAACAAACACAACTACACAGTCCCCGAGCGAGAATAATTAATCAAACGCGATTAAAATCCTCAACCTGGCCGGAAATTGAACCCGGGAACCACTGAACCGAAGGCCTCAATGCTGATCATGCAAATGCTGATTTTTTTTTCGCTAGTAGCTTTAGCCTACGTCGCACCAACACAGATAGATCTTATGGCGACGATGGGATAGGAAAGGCCTAGGAGTTCGAAGGAAGCGGCCTTAATTTAAAATGGGAAACCACGGGAAACCGTAATAACTTTATTATAGACTGTTATGCCTATCAGCGTACAGTCTGCAAGCATTAATATGTGAATGTAGGGTAGCATCTTTCTTCGCAAAATTTACCGAGAGCAGAATATTTTAAATAATAATAATAATAATAATAATAATAATAATAGTCTAATTATTATTATTATTATTATTATTATTATTTTACGTCCCATTAACTACTTTCATGATTTTCACAGAGCCTGGGTGTCGGAATAATAACTCACAGGATTTCATATTTACGTGCTGGTAAATCTACAACCAAGAGGCTGATGTACTTGAGCACCTTCAAATACCACAGGACTGGGCGGGGTACGAATCCACCAATTTGAGCTCAGAAGACCAATGGAATAAGACACTTTTATCCTAGGCCCTACTATTTATCAAAATGTGGCACGAGAATCGCTGAACAGAGGCGAGGTTACTCTTGAAAATTATCTGTGAAATAATGTTATAGAACGTAGCGGGTGCATCATCTTCTCCTGCTTCCGTTTGAACATCGTAATTCGCTCTACAGCGCTCTATCTAGCAGTCCGCAACTCAATTAGTATGTTACAAATCTGTCCGCTAGAGCCCGCTAGCATGCAGACACTCTCCGGACCACAGCATCTGGTTGCTCATCCATCTTAAATACAGGATACTGATGGCGAGCTCTTACCGCAGTGCTAACGTGCGGGTGACGAGATTCATTACTCTGCTACCGTTCCTCCACACCACAATCTGCAAACAAGGCACAAATTGAGTAGCTTCGCCCTAACGGATAGAGATAAATAAATGTAATTTTCTGAAATCCATTATACTGAACTAGAGTCACAGTGCCTCTGTAACCAGTTAGAATGAAAACAATCCTACGCAAGACTAAGGTATGAAAAGCGATTATTAACAAAAATATAACTTCATTATTAAAATGAATGTTGCACCAAGCGGAGTAGCGACACGTGTTACCGTCCTACGTTATGAAGCTAAGACCTGCATTCGGAGAACGAATGGGTTCGAACCCCATTTTCTGCTGTGGTTTCCCGTTTTTACTTCCGAGAAAATGCCGATAAACTTGCTTATTCACAGTCCTTAGCCGATTCTCTCCACCTCCTTATGAAATGTTTCACTATCATTAATTTCACCTTCATTAGCTTCTCAATTAAGGTTGTCGTCTTGAAAGGCATCCGGCCGTAAAGCACGTCTTATAATTTCGACGCACCTCATCCCCGAACGCGTGTCAAGAAACAGTACCAAGGAATAATATTAATAATAATAATAATAGACTAATAATAATAATAATAATAATAATAATAATAATAATAATAATAATAATAATAATAATAAGGCCAATACAAAATTTAATGTGACTTTTACTATCATATTAAAGCCATTTTATGATACACGTCGTTGGGTGGCGTGCGCCTCGTGAAAGAAACTGCGTGCTGGAGTGGTCGAGGATGGCGTTATATAGGCCCTATGGTGTGTGAGTAGCAGCAATGTTTGGGACAGCACAATTAACCTCTCACCACGCAAAGGTAATTAACCATTCAGGATTACAATCCCACGATTCACTCGGAAATCGAATCCGCAATCCCGAGGAACGAAGACCAAGACGCTAACCAATCAACCACTGAGTCAGAAATAATAATAATAATAATAATAATAATAATAATAATAATAATAATAATAATAATAATAATAATAATAATGTAGCCCTGCACTTAAATATACAGTATACCTGCATACTTCATACGTCTGCATTATAAACTACAGTTGCTCTGTGACCTCGTCGATTTCAATACCTCTTGTCATTCAATCATTAAAATCTAAGATTAAGAATGGCCGTCTCGGTCTCCCTTTATTTCTCTTACCCTAAATGTCCGAGTCCATTATACTCTTAGGTAACCTATTCTCCTCCATTCTCACCCCATGATTCCTCTACCGAAGCTGATCCATGGTCTCCATTCCTAGCTTAAGCTTTATCCCACCAGTATCTACCTGCATTCGTTCTCGCTACTTACGCATCTATTACTTCCAACTTATAAGATATCCGGAGTCCGTCCAGCTTTCATTCATCTAAAGCAAGGTCGTTCTGTAAACAGGCCGATGTAAAGATAGTTTCGTCCTAAAATTCACTCCTGTTTTCACTTAATATCTTTGATCCCAACTGCCAGCTCACTGCATTTGCTTTGTTACATCTTGATTCACTTTCACCTAATAGGTACATTGCCATCCTGGGAGAATAAGCATCCTTAATGTTTTAAATGATACACCTGTTAAAGTTTCGTATTCCCGATGAGAGAGTCAATTCTCTTAGGTTTCTTGCCTAATGACAACTTTTTAGCCTTGAAACTTTTCGTTTTGTACTCAGTGCCTCTCTTGCCATGCTCCAAGATATTTTATTCTAGGTTTTCAGTACAGTGTGTCATTACGACTAAGTCGTCGGCATAAGCCTAACTACCTTCTACTGTACATTTCCATCCAACTGAATACCAACCTGATTTTTATAAATTTCAGTAGGTGATTCATGTATAGAGTGAATAATAAATGTGAAAGATTACAGCATTGTCTTCCCCAATAATTACTTAGAGCCAAGAACTCAATCTACCATGATTTTCTGTAAAAACTTACCCATATTCCCATAATCCCTCACAACGTTTAATATCTTTTGCGGGCGGGGCTGAGTAGCTTGGACGGTAGAGTGCTGGACTTCTGAGCCTAACCTGGCACGTTCGACCCTGGCTCAGTGCGGTAGTTTTTGAAGCTGCTCAAATAGATTAGCCTAGTGTCAGAATATTTACTGGCACGTGAAAGAACTCCCACGGGACAGCATTCCGGCACCTCGTTGTCTCCGAAAACCAAACTTTCTGGAGCGCCAGATTGCTGGAATTTCGTCCTGGAGGAATTATTTTACGTGCCGGTAAATCTACCTACATGAAACTGTAGTAGGCCTATATGAGCCGTAATCGAACGCACTAACTAGGGCTCATAATGTCACTGTCGGAATTTTCTCCCACAGAAGTTCTCTAACGTGTCGAAAGATGATGACACGGATTTGCCTCATTTAATCACCCGTAAAACATTCAGTCCATTAAGAACTTCAAACTACTGCCCACTCAGATGACTTGCAGTTACTAAAGTGCCCCGTGATCAGCGTTACGGTATCATCTGCTGTACCGTCTGACATTTGTGGCTGGTTCCTCTGCATCCCAGTTGGTCTCACGACACTGAGTGAACCCCTTTCTACCCCTCAGTCCTGAATGATAATCGCTGAACCGGCCAGGAATCGAACTAATCCTACGGTTAAGATGCAACCATACTATCCGTACACGAGGGGAACACGAAAAAACTGAAGTGAAAATACAATAACACCACTATTACAGCCCCTAAGCATCTGAATGAAAGAAGGTATTTTGCTCACTGATATCTAAAGTTAAACTTAGCAAGGATTATGCATTCATATAAGACAATCATCTTCAGGACGAAGGATATTATATTAGTTTAACTATGCTGTAAAATAAATTGTCCAATTACTATTACTTATCCCCCGGAAGGACGTGGGTTCGAATCCCCGTCAGAAAGTCGTAAAATTTAAGAAACGAGATTTCCACTTCCGGAGGTGCATATGGCCCTGAGGTTCACTCAGCCTACACCAAAAATGAGTACCAGGTTAATTCCTGGGGGCAAAAGCGGCAGGCCGTAAAGCTAAAAACTCTACCCCATTACGTGCCGAGGTTAACAATGATGGAAGCCTTTACCTTCCACTCCTCCAAAGGCCTCCATGGCCTGTACGGAGGTGACTTTGCTCTTACTAATATCAGAATGAGTATAACTTCTATGTGTCTGAGGCATAGAAACATGACTCGCAAGCCTATAACCTTTAATACACTAAGTGCCTTCCTGCAAATTATTGAGTGTTTGTTTAAATTATTTCTCACCTCTTTTACATTTATCAATTTCCTCTCATTAGTTACATATCGTTGGCTTTCTTTTAAAACCTCGTATGTCTCAATGCTCGTCCTGCCCATTATCTTCCTTAAGGCTGGTCACGCCTCTCAGCCACATACTGATATGCTGTCCATAAGAATAATTTTCGTTGTGTTCATTTTCCTATGCTGGTCTGTGGAGGAAAATGAACCTTATCATACCGTATTGTAGGGATAGTGTTTGCATGGCGAATTTATGCAGTCCTACAGTATAATGTATTTAAGGTTCGTTTTCCTTTACAAAATAGCAGAAGGAAATGAACATAATGAAATTATTCTGATGGGCTGAATATAAATACGTGCCTGGCAAGCGTGACCAGTCTTAAGGAATATAATGGGCAGGAAGAGCATTGGGACATACGAGGTTTGAAAAGAAAACAGTCGTTATGCAACTCACTCTTTTTGTTATTATGTCTTTTTCTGTAATGTCTGTCTAATAAATAAATTTATAACAGCATAATTTTTCTCGCCTCGTCAGTAGTAGTTCAGGTAGCTATGTTTCAGCAGATCGACATTTTGAATGGTCCACTCCCTCTAAAGGTCAGTAGCCGGAGAATCATCTTCAATCATCGAGGTGCTAGTCTTCAAAGCCTAAGTTGTAAAGTTAATAGACGAGTATGTTGTTTAATTTGAACTTCCAAAAATAGTTTCGAAATGTAACACATATTGACCGCTTACAATCTCAAGTTACTATTTAACACTTGCTGAACAACACTGACATATTACTTTTAAACAATCCTCATATTCTCGACCTAATATGAAGAAAGTTTATTTTGAATTGGGCTACAAAGCGGTCGTAAAAATAAAAATGCACTAAATTGGTCCTTAATCGAGTGGAGTGCTAACGAGATACTGCTATAGAATAAACCTCTGTATTCGGGAGATGAGTGGGTTCGAACAGCACCAGCGGCTATGGTTTCCCATTTTAACTTCCAGGCAAATGCCGGGCAAGTTAATATTCCCAGGATACAGCTGATTCCTTCCACCCCTGTGCCCAATTTCATTCAATATCATTCATTTCATCTTCATTACCTCCTCAACTAAGGTTTGCGTCGGGAAGGGCACTATAAGGGCCTTATAATTTCATATCCCCTCATCCCTAACGCCGTGTCAAGAAACGGGGCTAAAGCGTAGACATGCATAAAAAATACATACTCTAAATTGGTACACAACGGGCGACTTGCACGCTCCCTGCTGTTCTGATGGCAGCCGTTTTAGACCTGTAGTTTAGATCCGCTCAGTTGGATAGAGCGTCCGATGTGAGGTCAGATGTTTGAAGGTTTGAATTGCACCGGTGTCTGGGTGGCCATTTTTGTTCTGCACATGACATCTCTCCGATATGTTCTTTATCGTCACAGCTTTGCCAAAACCACGAATGTGACAATGCTCTTCTCATCCATTATTTCCCCTAAGACTGGTCACGCCTCCCAGCCACATATTCGTATGCAGTACTTCAGAGCAATTTTCGTTGTGTTCGTTTACCTATGTGGGTTAGTAAGGAAATATAAGCTTTAAATACATCATAAATACTGTACGGGTTGGTAAATATGCCATGTAAACATACATTCCTACAGTACGGTACGGTAAGGTTCATTTTCCTTTAAGGTGCACATAGGAAAACGAACTCAACGAAAATTGTTCTAATGGACTGCACATCAATATGTGGCTAGGAAAATAATGGATAGGAAGAGCATTGTCACATTCGCGGTTTTTGGCACAGCAGCGATAAAATATAGCCTAGGTAATGAACACGACCTAATACGTTGAATATTTATTTCGAGTGCAGGGTGGCCGTAGAAATTAAATATTCATTGAATCCTCATATACCTTCTCCTAAATATTTTCTAAACCTCCGTCAACGTAGTACATAACAAAAAATTACTAATATTTGTTTAGAAGCCATAATTTTCTCCTTTGGCTAATTAAAATAATGACGAAGGTTTCCATTCAAGCCAGCACGTGACGCAGTTCCAAGATCCACAGTAAATCATGAGCACAAATGAAGAACATCTATTAGTGTAGTATTCCTTAACTCACCATAAAATATCCAAGACTCAGCTCCTCGCGCCAAAATGTTAATTCCTTCGAAACATATCGTCGCTCGACCGGTAAAAGGTTGTATCCCACAATACTCTTTCTATCCAATTTTCTCCTTAAGACTGGTCACGCCTCCCAGCCACATATGGATACGCAGTCCATCAGAACAATGTCCGTTGTGTTCGTTTTCCTATGTCGATGATTAAACGAAAATGAACCTTACATGCATTGTACACTAGGAGTGCGTAAATACACTATGCAAACGTACATTCCTACAGTACGGTACTGTAAGGTTCATTTTCCTTTACACACAGCCATAGGAAAATGAACACCACGAAATTTGTTCTGATGGACTGCAAATCCATACGTGGCTGGGAGGCGTGACCAGTCTTAAGGAGAATAATTGATAGGAAGAGCTTTGTGGAATACAACCTTTTATCGGCGAAGCGACGATATGATATTACAGGATAAAATCAGTATCTAATGTAATCTACCCATTATTATTATTATTATTATTATTATTATTATTATTATTATTATTATTATTATTATTATTATTATTATTATTATTGCGGCCACGCGGTCTAGGGAACCTTACCTGCCTCTTACCCGGGTTCGCTTTCCGGCCAGGTCAGGCATTTTTACACGGATGTGGAAGATAGTTCGAGGTCCACTCGGCCTGCATGATGACACTTGATGAGCTATCTGACGGTGAGGTTGTGTCTCCAGTCTAGAAAGCCAAGAATAACAGTTGAGAGGATTTTCTGCCCTGACCACGCTGCACCTTGTAATCTGCAGGCCTTCGTGCTGAGCTGCGGTCGCTTGGTAGGCTAAGGCCCATTAGGGCTGTCGAGCCCTAGTGTTCGCTGGTTGATTATTATTATTATTATTATTATTATTATTATTATTATTATTATTATTATTATTATTATTATTATTATTAAACAGAAATCGAGTCCATTTTTAACTATTTATCAACTTCAATATAGGTAAAACAAGAAAATACACTTTGTTAATAATGAGTTGATAACTCGATTTCCACCTTTAATATCAAACTTATACGGCTCCTGGCCTGAATGGTAGGCGGGGAGTTTCAGTGGGTCTCGGGTTCAATTCCCGGCAGGAGCGGAAAATTAAACCACTACAGAAGGACCTGATAGCAAATACCGGTATGTCACTCCACATAGGGTTGACGACAAGGGGGGGGGGGGGAATCCGACCGTAAAACACGGCCAATTTCACATGCGCGACCAGTCCGTGCCCCACCAAGTTGTGGGAAAAGCAGTCAAAGGAGAAGGAGAATATACTTACGCCTGGTTAGCTCTTCACTGTTGACTGATCTATGGCAGAATTGTTGACATTGCGAGTTACTTCACCGACGGGTAGAAGTCCATCCGTCTTTGAAATTTGAATTTCAGTCAACATCAAACCAAACCAAACCCCATGGCACTACATCCCTTGAAGGGTCTTGGCCTACCAAGCGACCGCTGCTCAGCCCGAAGGCCTGCAGATTACGAGGTGTCGTGTGGTCAGCACGACGAATCCTCTCGGCCGTTATTCTTGGTTTCCGAGAAGGGTCAGTCAACATCGAGAAGCCCATTTAACACAAATGGGCAGTAGAAAAATTTCATAACATATCAACTATCTCGGAGATAGCCGGGTATACACTCCTTATTTTGAGCCAAAATATGGCCAAAGGCACTTCTAGAGGTTTAATTTCAATGTTCTCTCTGTCTTTTAATCTTTGATTTCTCGCAGTATATTAATCGGAAGAGATTTCGATCCGCAACGAATGAATTACGAACCCAGCCAAAAAATTGAACACTTTCTCCAAAGTACTTCTTGAACTTCCACTGCGAGACATAACTGTCTTTAAGTCCATCATCGCTCTACGCCTTCAGCATAGGGCCGTTCAGTCAGGAACATTTTAAACGGTCCAATTTCATTGTCTACAAATTCATCTTATTCACAAATCATTGATTCTTAGTCTTATTAGTCAGAATTGTTTCGTTCCTATCTTGATCTATCTTGAGATTTTCTCTTCAGACAACTTATATACCCATGCGTTATCTCCAAATAAATCCTAGAACTCATGCTCTTCAGCATCCAAATGCACTTGTCTTTTCTAATTACACTTATCCTATGATCACCGTACAACTGCAAGTAGCAGGACTGTAGTGTGTTCTGATTCCATTTCTTACAAAACTTGAGAAGAAAGGCGCGTTTTTAGGACTTTCACGCCATTTACTATTCGTACTCCGTACAGCTTAATTTTCAGAGGAAATGGCAAAGACCAGTAAAAACAACTTCATGTTAAATAAGGCAATAATGTTGCTTCAGCAACACTTTCCCTCAAATTATCATAGAGGTGGCCTCGTCTGTAGGAAAACTAACACAATCCCTCCATTTAAGTAACCTACTTCATTGAGTGTGTATGCATTTGTCACACGAAATATATTCTTCAGTGGTGGCTTGCTCGGGGCCGTAATAACACTCCATAAATGTACAGAGTGCAGTCAGAAAGTTGTGAATGACCACTAATATCGATGGACTCGTCAGTCTGAAGTACTAGCTGTTGATTTTCTCTTTCATAATGGATTCAATTTCACTAACTAGGAGACAGACTGGGTCGACATGAAGAGGTTATATTTTTTTTAAATTTCTCTACCAGCCTCTGAACATTGGGCTAATTTCACCGTATCTTTAAAAGCAGACATTAACAATATTTCAGCTATTGTGTGTAAGGTTTTTCGTTTCTGCTACTATTGCAACCTTCCTATATTTTCTAAACCATATACCACGCAGACATGAACGTTGAATGTTTATCTTTTTTTTTTTTTTGTCAAAAATTGAAGAAAGTAATTGACATCAACATACCTTCACTGAGAAGAATGTTCAGTACTTAATTCTTTTCCTATTCTGCAGACATCGAGCGAACTCAGAACCTCCATTTACCCATTCTTCGTTGCTTGGTACCTTGCAATTTTTGCTGGCCGTTCGTTGATGGATATTTCCACCTTTCATTTCAGTGTATTGCTGATTTCCTATCGAACTGACCTGTTTTCATCTTTCTTTTTATGGTTGTGGATCTTCTTCTACAATAGTCCTGGCCACCAACTTTTCAAATGCTTTACAACTTCGTCTGATGCACTTGCACCTGGTCAATCAATTTGCAAGTGGAATCTGAATTAAATGGATCACCAAATGTTCCTAATTTCATTTTCCGTACATAAACTCCACAATAGAAGGCGGAAGGAGAATGAAAACACACAAGTGGAAGACAGGTTCACCTGGAACGAGCAGAAGACGTCACCTAAATATCGAATCATTTAGAAACAGTTCAGGGAGCCAATGCAACCGTTCAGGTAAGAATACTTTTGACATGCGGGAGCCAATGCGGCCATGAAGGGTAGCTATGGGAGCCGATACGACAACTCGGTTAGCTTCATATTAAGGATGCAGTGTTAGATAATTTTGTGGAAAAATATACCAGACTGGAAAGAATTAATTGTTGTACATTTGATATAAAAATCGTGTCTAACTACCGTGATGACAATGATGACATAAAGGGCAAATGTTTTAACGCCAACAGATAGGTACCTTGACGCCTACTAATACTGATACATCATCATTTTCACCGCAATGTGATGGTAACAGTATGCAATAAATTCACGTTGATATGAACTTGCTAATATGACAAGCTATGATACACTTTACAGGTAATGGACATAAATTACGCGATTTTTAAATCGACCTCGAATGAATGACAGTAAATTTTATGTTTAAACTACGTACTCTTAGGAAATAATCCCCAGTCAAATTTCATAAATAACCACTAATCAAAGTAGAATTTCACACTTCAGAATGTGATATTTTCATTACAAATATTGAATAATAATGTTAATGGCTTTACAACGCACATACTACTTTTACGGTTTTCTGAGACTCCGAGGTGCCGAAATTTAGTCCCGTAATGTTTATTTTACGTTCCAGTAAATCTAGCGACACGAGACTGACGTATTTCCGCACTTTCAGACTGAGCCATTATCGAACCTGCCAAGTTGGGGTCAGAAGGGCAGCGCCACAACCGTATGAACCACTCAGCCCGGCTTTTCAAACGTTACTGAAGTCAAAGTACTGGGAGAGGAAGGACGCCTATTGTTGCTATTAATACTTTCACGGACTGCACTTATAGACATGGTATTGAATAGGCCCTCAGAAGAATTCTCGACTGTCCACTCGTGTCCACGCAGAGCACAGTTTCCTGCGAAACGTTAAGAATTTCATCCTATTTTCTTGACACGGCACAAGCCCAAAAGCCTATACAATATCGTCGCTTCACCGGTAAAACGTTGTATCCCACAATACTCTTCCTATCCATTATTCTCCTTAAGACTGGTCACGCCTCCCAGCCACATATGGATACGCAGTCCATCAGAACAATGTCCGTTGTGTTCGTTTTCCTATGTCGACTAAACGAAAATGAACCTTACATGCATTGGACACTAGGAGTGCGTAAATACGTAATGCAAACGTACATTCCTACAGTACTGTAACGTTCCCGTCTAAAATACAGTCTTCCGGCGCCAATCGGAGAGCTGCGTGTTCGGTTCGTAAAAATACGATCGGGGCGAAAATAAATTAAAAGTCTCAGGATGATTTTTTTTTTTGCTAGGGGCTTTACGTCGCACCGACACAGATAGGTCTTATGGCGACGATGGGATAGGAAAGGCCTAGGAGTTGGAAGGAAGCGGCCGTGGCCTTAATTAAGGTACAGCCCCAGCATTTGCCTGGTGTGAAAATGGGAAACAACGTAAAACCATTTTCAGGGCTGCCGATAGTGGGATTCGAACCTACTATCTCCCGGATGCAAGCTCACAGCCGCGTGTCAGGATGAAAATTATACCATGGGTATGTGAACGGGAAACAGTAACATAGTTCCGAAATGAAAATCAAATTAAGGGGTAAGATGGATTTATTATCAAAGAAAAACATTATTAAAAATCGAAAATAAACAAATTAATATAAAAACCAAAATAATAGGGCTCAAATAAATGCCAGAAAAACAATATGTGCCGTGCACATAATTAACGCAAATATTACTACAAAAAGACGGGCGATGTCCCTTTTTTTAAATAAAATATTTACAAAATAAAAACAACGACCTGGGGAAGAAATACACACTTCGCCTCGATTCAACGCAGTTAAATTCATCTTATCGTATCTTGATGGATATCGTTCCATTTACGGTTTTAGGACATGCCGCGACAGAATAAAATTATGCTAAATCCGATCCATAATTAAAAATAAAAATAATTAAAAATTATATATACAACACTAATCAACAAATCAATGTTTCAGGGTAGAAACTTATTGCTACACAGAATCTAATAACAGACCGCTCTGTTACAAATTGGATGGCATGAAAGCCTACTTCCCAGTAAAATGAGCTCCGAACTCGTATTTTTTTTTAAAAACAAGTCTTTATCAACGATGACAATGACATGATCAGAAATAAACATATATCATAATTCAATAAAAACAAAACACTTCAAATAAACCTGTAAAATTCATGCAAACAAAATAAACAAGAACAATCTGTGTATCCGTTATCTGAAATACGAGCAATAATATGCTAAACTCCTTCATATTAAAAGAACACGGAACTCCTGGCTCAGCTGTCCATATGTTGGTCTTCACTTGACACGCCGAATTATAACTCGCGTAACACTTCTAATGAGCCAGCTATGAAGTATTTTGCCTCGCAAGAACATAAACTAACTAATTGGATTGGTAATTCCTGCCTGAGAGATTTTAATATATCTGGGGATATAAATTAATGCTGCCACTCACTTCTCTGTTTATAAAACTAATACAAGGCCTCGAACTCAACTTAAGGCTTCAATACACATTCATTTGGCCGTAAATACACATTCCAATTTAGCACGGCTATGATACGACATACGGCACATCTGGCCTAACACTTCGGAGACCATGGGTTCGACTCTTATATTATCACTGAACATTCAAGGCAAATCAAGCCTCTTCCGCTTATCCTGCAGCTTACACCATTATATTTCCCCTCTTTTATATACCAGGCACCCACGTCCTGTATAAACACACATTGTAATCTCAGTATCCGGCTAATCTTGCCTTTTTCTCGTACATTTATAACACAATACCAATTAGCTAGTCTTCTTTGCCGATCTAAAAGATACTAGTTCAACGATGCACGTACACGCTGGTTCCACTCCTGTAAACATGCTACATGCCTTTAAATAAAATGTTCCCTACTGAAATTTATCCCAAAACACGCTTTAGGCTGTGCAGCCTTTTTAATAAAAGAGTCTAGATCTTGTTACAATAAAAATGGAATACACAGTTACCTCTTGACAAATATATCCTCATCTACACCTAACATTTCCCTCTTTCCCATCTAATAAAAAGGAAATAAAATAATATATAAAAATCAGGGTTCAAACCTGCATCTTCCCTGAAACATGACATTAAGCTATAAAAAGGAAACATAGCTCAGCCGCACAAGGACTGGCATTTATAGCTAAATTACTATAGGATCGTATTAGCCTAATTTCTTCTATCTAAGCATGCCTAGAAGGTTTTTAAGATGAACTTATCTGTTTGTCTCAGCTTCTTCATGAATCCAGGCCGCCGTGTCAGGAAAATTACGCCATATTTGCAGCAAACTGCATGGCGCTATAAAATGCACTGCAGGTCGTTTCTTCCTCCATCATCCTTGAAATGTGGTGTCCCGCACACACCATTAGATTGTACCGGAACGATAACGACGATTCGCACACGTTTTTCGCGATTACCGGATGCGTATCGATCACGGTATTTGCATAATCCAAATGCAAATTAAAAATACGGGTTCGGAAATATCGACATTAACTATTGTCTTAGTTATTCACTTGTATATAGGTATTATATTCTCAAAGCAATAACGTTTCAGATTTCACAAACTATATATATACTCGTTTGATAAAAAATTGTCACTGTAAAAGTTCCTTTCATACAACGCTGGCTGAATATAAGGAACACCGACCCGCACAGTTATCAGCTTCAAGATAGAGTGAGCTTTCCATCTCCAGAAATTGCTATATACACCAAACTTCCGGTATTAGTCATATCTTAGGGGATTCCACTGATGCGATGACGCTATTGCTCACCCACTACTCTGCAAAAGCGCTGATTCAATAGAAACATGTTAATTACTTTATTAATTCAAATTAAGTATTTCAACTGTCTATAGGTAGTTCTTTTAATGTTTAACTGGCATCTATTTCATATTAAAAACGTGGAGTATGGCTTTATAACAGATTGCCTAATAAAATAAAGAGTAGTGCAGCACTGTAAATCTCAAAGTTGGTAAGACTTGACTTCATTTGTTTTGTAAATCCCTTCATTCTGCTATATGGCTTCCAGGGCTGTGATTGGTCCTTTTTATAATCGGCCGCTCTCAAACACTCTCGTAAATACCCGATTGAGTCATACGGAATACCCGAGATATACGCTGTTGCTATGAAAGATAAGGAATTACTGAAGCCACGCGCTGCCGGGATACTGCATTACGCAACTTCTATATTACAGCATATTATATAATTACTATTTGGGGCATATATGATATTACTGAAGCCACGCGCTGCCGGGATACTGCATTACGCAACTTCTATATTACACCATATTATATAATTACTATTTGGGGCATATATGATATGGCACAGTACGGTACTGTAAGGTTCATTTTCCTTTACACATGCGCATAGGAAAATGAGCACAACAAAATTTGTTCTGATGGACTGCATATCCATACGTGGCTGGGAGGCGTGACCAGTCTTAAGGAGAATAATTGATAGGAAGAGCTTTGTGGAATACACCTTTTACCGGTCGAGCGACGATATCATGTCTATAAGGACGCCTATTATTTCTGAAAAGGCTGCAACGTTACAGATTTGGACAATTAACGTACTGAAAACTGAAGAGCAGAGTAGAAAACATGATTATATCGGTAAGGCACGGTAATAATAATAATAATAATAATAATAATAATAATAATAATAATAATAATAATAATAATAAGAATAATAATAATGAATTTGCTACATTTAATCGGTTAATCTCCTTTTAAACCAGCACCGAAAGTTATTAACCAACATAATAATCACCAGGATGAATATGAAAGGTGAATAGCTTATAAACAGATAGTTTGTAGATAGTTATATCTTTCAGTGTCCTGTCTAGCTAGACAAATGTCTCAATAAACATTACAACAATTCTTTTTTATTACGAATCAAACTGGAAAAAATTTCAGTGCAACTCCTCTTTTACTTTCATTTTACATTTGGCGTTTTAGTGAGAATCTTTAAGCTATAACTTGCTGACACGTTGTCATGATTGTCTTGTAATAAGAAAAAAAGAAAGAATACCTATTATTTCAGAAGAGGCTGTGATTGTAAACTTACTAAAGGCTGAAGGATACATGAGGAAGAAGTCAAACATGGTTGTACCGGCATGCCTCTGTAATAATCATAATAAGTAAAAGAAGAAGATATGTTTGTTCATTTTAAACGGTTAATTTCTTTTTATACAAGCAGTGTAAGTGATTAACTTTATTATAATTATCACGAAGGACAAGTAAGATGGATAGCTAATAAAATCCCTCCGTTTGTAGGCAGTTATATTTGTCAGTGTCCAATCTAGAGACCTTCACGAATTCCAGGTTCTAATTCAGTTTTAACATTTTAACTTCGATTAAATACTACAAAAGATTCCAGGGTCTTGTACAACCACAAGAGCGAATAGATCAGTAACATGCGTCTGACGATCCATTCCAGATAGCTATATTGTTCAGAAATTATCTGACGTCTGTCCGGAAACGTGGTCGTTTCTTCAGCTACCATTTATTGCTGTTGGATACTGCTAATGAAAAATATACATACATACATACATACATACATACATTATCATTATAGACTGTTATGCCTTAGCGTTCAGTCTGCAAGCCTCTGAGAATTTACTAAACGTCGCCACAATCCTCGATTTGCAACTAGTGTTGTGGCCTCATTTAGTTCTATACCTCTTATCCTTAAATCGTTAGAAACAGAGTCTAACCATCGTCGTCTTGGTCTCCCTCTACTTCTCTTACCCTCCATAACAGAGTCCATTATTCTCCTAGGTAACCTATCCTCCTCCATTCGCCTCACATGACCCCACCACCGAAGCCGGTTTATGCGTACAGCTTCATCCATCGAGTTCATTCCTAAATTAGCCTTTATCTCCTCATTCCGAGTTCCCTCCTGCCATTGTTCCCACCTGTTTGTACCAGCAATCATTCTTGCTACTTTCATGTCTGTTACTTCTAACTTATGAATAAGATATCCTGAGTCCACCCAGCTTTCGCTCCCATAAAGCAAAGTGTCTGAAAACAGACCGATGTAACAATATAATTTCGAGGTATTTCCCGATACAGTACTTCTCTACCATGAATGTTCCCTCAAAGAGACCTACCTTTTAGCTCACCAAATTCCTACGATTACAGTGATCGTCAGCACATCTCGCTCTTGTTCCGATATTTAAATTTCAACACGGGTGAAAAAATTTTAGTAGAGATTTGTGTCGTTCTTATATATTTAGGGTTGAAAAATGCCATTTATATGAAAATACGGGAAAAGTAATAATAATAATAATAATAATAATAATAATAATAATAATAATAATAATCGTATGGCCTCAGCTACCGTGTGCAGACATTTCAATTTGACGCCATCTGGCTGTCTGCTCGTCAATTTCGACGTTCCGTTTTACTCTAGGCCCACTAGATGGTAGACGTAGTAAACCGAAACTCTCTTGGGCGTCTATGGCTGAGATTTAAGTAATTTTGTCGGGTAAACACCAAATGTGTCACCAGATATCTTTTATATGCCGACATCGTACGATATGGAGTGTCGAATGGACTTTTTTCTACCCTTCAAAAATCCGACTACCTCTGCCGGGTTTGAACCCGCTATCTTGGGATCCGGAGGTCGACACTCTACCACTGATCCACAGAGGTAGCTACAGGAAAAGTACTATAATTGCAGGGGATCTTAATCTACCGTCAGTAAACTGGGCTGGGTCAACTACGGGGGAGCCTATCGCAGGAAGTAAGTTAGTTAACTTGCCGGGCTGAGTGGCTCAGACGGTTGAGGCGCTGGCCTTCTGACCCCAACTTGGCAGGTTCGATCCTGGCTCAGTCCGGTGATATTTGAAGGTGCTCAAATATGTCAGCCTCGTGTCGGTAGATTTACTGGCACGTAAAAGAACTCCTGCGGGACAAAATTCCGGCACCTCGGCGTCTCCGAAAACCGTAAAAGTAGTTAGTGGGACGTTAAGCAAGTAGCATTATTATTATTAGTTAGTTAACTTATTAGCGTTTCCCATGTCGTTACAAAGTACACGCGTAAACGAGCACTTTTAGATGTTTCCTAGTCGGACCGGACAACATAGTGACGTAATTCAGAGGATTAGTGACCACAGTGCAGTGGAAATTTCTAAGACTATTTAGTGCTACGCGAGGGGAGACTCCGTAGGTTTTCAAAACTATTTGAGGTTGTGCTATACTAATTGGTTAAAAGAGAGCAAGGGGATGGACGACTGAATAAATTCATTCCCAAGAAGAAAATTCGGGAAAATTCAGATCCAACATACTTCACGGAAGCGTAAACGTAAGACTAGGAGAGCGTTCAACAAAAGATACAATAATGATGCGTGTAAAGCAGAATATAGACGTTTGGTAAAGCATTTGCAAGCATAAAAGAAAGTGTCTGAAAATATCCTAAATGAAAAACGAAATTTCTGGAACTCATATTTTAAAAATATATACGAAGACTGAAGGGAGAGAACAAGTCAATTCCTTCTCTTTGAATAGGAGGGGATTTACTGGCGAGAGTCCGACTCGTTGGCTGAATGGTCAGCGTACTGGCCATGGGTTCACAGGGTCCCAGGTTCAATTCCAGGCCAGGTCGGGGATTTTAACCTTCATTGGTTAATTCCAATGACCCGGGGGCTGGGGGTTTGTGCTATCCCCAACATACCTGCAACTCACACACCACACATAACACTATGCTCCACCACAATAACACGCAGTTACCTACACATGGCAGATGCCGCCCACCCTCATCGAAGGGTCTGCCTTACAAGGGCTGCACTCGGCTAGAAATATCCACACGAAATTATTATTACTGGTGACGACAGATTTAGATAAATCGGAAGCAATAGAGAACCACTAAGGAAAGGTTTTTAATCCGGCAGCACAGTTATTCAGGGACAATTTTTCGAAAACGAATATAGATTTAAACTAAAGCTTCATTATTGCGCGGAGCGATTAGCTCAGTGGCTTAGCTTCTGTATTCGCATATAGATGACTGAGGTTCGAATATCCGTTGATTTTTACCTCAAAATACACTTGGTGACAGGAATGGCATCCAGCCTTCGAACTCCTTACCAAAACCCAAATGAGCCCGGACGACTCCAGCGATCCCAGAAATGACTGGAATAAGCTGTTTTACTACATGTTTATCGCCAAAATACCATTTATTTATAAAACCAAACCCCATGGTGTAACAGCCCCGAAGCGCCATGGCATACCAAGTGATCGCTGCTCAGCCCGAAAGCCTGCGGATTACGGGGTGTCGTTTGGTCAGCACGACGAATCCTCTCGGTCGTTATTCTTGGTTTTCAAGACCGTATTTGCTTAATTGTATTACGTAACAACCTCTTTGAACTTTAAAAAAATACGCTACTTTACTTACATAAATGTATGCCGGCAAAACCACAAAAGAAACTGAATTCGCTGATTTGTTTTGCAAGAAATCGGTAACGTTGACTGCCGCTCTGTACGTGGTGACGGATCAAATGTTATTGAATTACCAGCAAGAATTTTAGCACATCATGATATCATTAATTGAAATTTATAGCAAAACGTTCACTTCTGCGAAATATAGACCCTATCATTTTCTAGAAAGTTGTCATTCTTAATTAATTAAATAAATAATTTGAAAGACATTTTGCTTATACCCGGTAATTCAAAATTATACACTAAAGTCAGCAAATTAATACTGAAGACGAAAGCTAGCTACTTCAATTTCGTACATAATTCTTGAATTCCTTGGAATTAATGGTTTGCCTTCACATATTTTTATTCTAAATATTGGAGCCACACTTATGCTCCTTAAAAATCGGAACGTTTTCCAATGGTTTCTAAACGGGACCAGATTAGGGCCTAATTCTAAGAAATGTGTGCGAAATTATATAGATTTGGAAAAAATACGTGAATACATAGCTGGACAGAGAGCTCTGATCCCTTGAATTGACTTAACAATATCCGATAAAACACTTCCATTTTCTTTCAAGAGGCATCAATTTCCAATTCGCTTGGCAGTTTGTATCACGATCAATAAACCTCAAGGGACCTCATGGCCAGCTAAATGTTGCAATGTCAAGAGAGCGATAATTTAAAGTTGCAATGGTGCTGAAAGGTACAAGTTCTGAGGTTCAAGGAATGCACCGAGCAACGGGCTGCGTAGTTTGGGTAAGGTAGCTATCAGCTTGGATTCTGGGGAGAGTAGGTTTGAAACCCACTGTCGGCAGACCGGAAGATGGTTTTCCGTCGTTTCCCCGTTTTCACACCAGGTAAATGTAAATACTGATATTAACATGTATACGAAAAACCTTAAAACTTGAGTTACACGAGTATCAAGGATAAAAATGTTTTCCAGTCTTTGACCGGGTCAGGGATGTAATGAATGAAGCATATATAGGCTCTTATTACGATGGGGTCGCCACTCCCAAAGTGAGTTATATTAATGAGCGATAGATGCTATGAAATGAGAATGGAGAGTGTTGCTGGAATGAAAGATGACAGGGAAAACCGGAGTACCCGGAGAAAAACCTGTCCCGCGTCCGCTTTGTCCAGCACAAATCTCAGATGGAGTGACCGGGATTTGAACCACGGTATCCAGCGGTCAGAGGCCGACGCGCTGCCGTCTGAGCCACGGAGGCTCCCAGTATCAAGGATAATCGCAGTGTAATTTGTTGGAATTATATCCAAGTCAATGACATGTCATAATGTGTAGCTGTCTTCGCTGAAATTAAAAACATTGCAGCAAATTTCCATTAATGAACTGTGAAGTCTATCAAATACAATGCACTACATACTCTAGAATCAGAATCGCGGGATTGTATTCAAGACTCAATGAGATACAAGTCTAAACATGTATTCAAGAAGAAGGTGGATATTTTGAACACTGATTGAAGGAATGTGTGTCATAATTGCAACATGATACCCTGTTGGGAAACACTAGCGAAAAAACCATCCCACTTCGAGGTCATGAAAGCACAGTGTTGCTAATATCGTTGTATTCACCGCACGACGTGGGTGTACAGGTTTAATGAAAAATGAAAACCTACAACCTGTTTTCCAGTCAGTGACCGGGTCAGGGATCAAATGAATGAAGCCCCCACCTTGCGGGGAGGATAGAAATTGTGCCGGTTGCCGAGGCCTGTCGCGCTCTTCTGGGGCAGTGATTAATGATTGACGGATGAAATGAAGTGATAGTGGAAAGTGTTGCTGGAATGAAAGATGACAGGGAAAACCGGAGTGCCCGGAGAAAAATTACAGGTTTAATATTGGGTCCACAAAAGAATGATGAAGAGTTTCCGAATCGAAAAATGCTTTTAGCTAGTTTTCAGCGTTGCAAGTACTTGAGAGGCCTAGGATTGGGAAGGAAGTGCACCTGGCCTTAATTAAGTATACTCTGAACTTGCCTGGTCTGAAAAAGGGAACCACGGAAGAACACATTTAGGCTTGCCTATGAAGGGGTTTGAACCGTCACTCCCGAAAGTAAGCTCACAGTTAAGCATCTCGACGAATCGTAGAGTTGATCTATTTGATATAGCACTTACATATCGTCGCTGGAACGGTAAAAGGTTGTATTCCACAAAGCTCTTCCTATCAATTATTCTCCTTAAGACTGGCCACGCCTCCCAGCCACGTATGGATATGCAGTCCATCAGAACAAATTATGTTGTGTTCATTTTCCTATGCCCATGTGTAAAGGAAAATGAACCTTACAGTACCGTGCTGTAGGAATGCACGTTTGCATTACGTATTTACGCACTCCTAGTGTACAATGCATGTAAGGTTCATTTTCGTTTAATCGTCGACATAGGAAAACGAACACAACGGACATTGTTCTGATGGACTGCGTATCCATATGTGGCTGGGAGGCGTGGCCAGTCTTAAGGAGAATAATGGATTGGAAGAGTATTGTGGGATACAACCTTTTACCGTTCCAGCGACGATATCATAAAGTGGTATAAGGCAGAATTCACAAAATTATCAATTGAGACTTTTAAATTGAGCATTAGCAGTAAATGTTTTTCGAGTCACAAATCAGATCACGAAATTTCACTCCATCTAAATCAAAAACGAACTTCTTTGGTGAGGCAAACCATTTAGGATGATCACATGTGTAACCACTGTTGAAGATTGTTTACAGGCAGACTATACAAATATCAATATTATGCTTTCCTGACGTCAAAATGGAATGCGTTCTTGAAAAGATCGGATAACCCAGAAACCAAACACTTTAGCGCTTTTTCTAAAATTTTGTGCTTTTCTATGAAGTCAACTCTATTTTGCAAGATCCCGTTATTTATTACAACAGTAGGCTGTGAGTGGAAAATCTCCACCACATTTGATGGGCTGCTGAGTCAGATACGGTCAAACTTTTGTCGGAGGTACGAGTGTGAAAAATCCCTTGGCAGATACAACGGACATCAACATTCACATACATTTCATGCCGCATTCAATCGTGGATATTAAGAGAGTTTTCAAAAAACTGATAAATAAAATGGAAATGCAGAAATTGATTACGTTTTGAATACGCGATTTTGGCTGAAAAATAAAAACAAGTGAAACGCTCGGTGCAAAAAGGGCTTCAGTCACGATGCTACCAAAATATGGATTAGTGTGAAATACTGTACACTGTACTAGAAAATGTACCCGTGTTTGCTACGGTATTATACCTTCTATACGCAATTCTACGAAAGTTACTGTACACGCAGTGAGTAACATTATATTAAATTGCATGTCTCTTAGCGCTATCAGAGAAAAAAAACAGGAATGATCCCATACGTTGTTTGCTATGTAAGGTGCACGTTGGGGAATTTTTTATGACAATAGCAAGCCACATTTTCTGCTGCCATTTAAATCGAGGTCGGGATTTTCTGCTATAACGGCAGGCGCACTTGCTAACTGCCATTCACAATAGAGATGCATAGTTTTCACTGTAAGTTAATGAGATGATCCTTTTCCTAATGCCAGTCATAATCGAGTTGGAAGGATTTGATTGTTATGATCGAGAAATGCAGTGCTATCTAAATTATAAAGAATCGAGATACGACAGTAAGGCATAGTACCAAATTTGAAGATCTCTCCAAATTGGGCAGCGGTTGTGTAAGTTAATCTGCATTGTGATACGACTTACCGTTTAGAAAGCAATTACAGCGAAACGAAGTTCTGCACCGTCATTGAAATTGCCTCCATATTTCAAGGGCCTAAAAGTTACATATCGATGGCCTAGAATGAAAACCTCGTATCTCACAAAGTTCTTCCTATTCATTATTTCCCTGAAGACTGGTTACGCCTCCCAGCCACACATGGATATGCAGTCCATCAGAACAATGTTCGTTGTGTTCTTTATTCCTATGCCGACGTGTGAAGTAAAATGAACCTTACCGTACCGTACTATAGGAAAGTATGTCTGCGTGACGTATTTACTAACGCCTAGAGTATAACTTTTATAAGGTTCATTTTCCTTCACGCGTTAGCATAGGAAAATAAGCCCAACGAACATTGTTCTGATGGACTGCATATTCATGTGTGGCTGGGAGGCGTGACCAGTCTTAAGGGAAATAATGGATAGGAAGAACTTTTTGAGATACGAGGTATTCAATCTAGGCCATCAATATTAGAATGGCCTGGAATTTTCCCTCAAAGGAAACAGTGTCCAGTGACCAAATAACAAAAGTTGTCTAATGTAAAGTGACGTTTCACATATAGACCAGGGATTAAACATAAAAACAATAGTATAGGAGTAAATGAAAGAAAACTGTTGTGGTTTCCATATAAACCCCCAGTATTTTAGTTATTTTAAATTATATGCATATCGACGGTTTTCTTTTAAAACCTCGTATGTCCCAATGCTCTTCCTACCCATTATATTCCTTAAGACTGGTCACGCCTGCCAGGCACATATTTATATGCAGTCCATCAGAATAATTTCACTATGTTCATTTTCCTCTGCTGTGATGTAAAGGAAAACGAACCTTAAATACATTATACTGTAGGAGTGCATAAATTCGCCATGCAAACACCATCCCTACAATACGGTATGATAAGGTTCATTTTCCTTCACAGACCAGCATAGGAAAATGAACACAACGAAAATTATTCTTATGGACAGCATATCAGTATGTGGCTGAGAGGCGTGACCAGTCTTAAAGGAATATAATGGGCAGGACGAGCATTGAGACATACGAGGTTTTTAAAGAAAGCCAGCGATATGAAGTTTGTTTGAGATCTATCCAGCCGTTTCGCAATGATGGTGGAACAGACAGACAGACAGACAGGCGGACAAAAAGACAAGAAAGCTAAAACTTACTGATAAAGTCTTGAATTGACATAAATCGGATAAACATCTGGAAAATTGGCAAAACAAGTGAAATTACAGACAGCGAACCCATACAAATTTATTTATATACATACTATTATTGTTAAGAGAATAAATATGTGAGTTCGTTTTACATGAAGGGTCATCTTTAAACCACTCAATAGATTTCAGTAATTATTTTACCATTAGAATGATTATTTCTTCCGTATTAGTACAGGTTGTACATAATTATGCTAGTTGACCTGGGGTAATGCAATTACAATTAAAATTTACAGGCAAAGACCGGGACAGCATACGTTAACCGTCAATAGTTCTCAGTACGAATGATCACCAAATCAACTGTCACAGAGAACTACAAGCCTACTTAAAAATGTTCTTTTACCATGTCCTTATCAGATTACCTTGAGCTGGAGTTTTGAAGCGAAATGAGAATACGAAAAACGATGTTCTACTGTATAGCAAATTCTATCGTGTTGTTGAATGGGATGCACGTTTTATCTGCCGCGACTGTCCACACTGTGATCCCACCTGTCTCACGCTGATCTCCTGATGACGCACGGACAATTGAAAGCCTGTCAGCGCACGAGGCCCTGTGAATACACTGGGATATGTTTTTTCCTATTTTTTATTTCCACTAGCACGACCAACATTGAGCACCGGCCTGGTGTGAGGTTTGGGTTTAGTACAGACACCTCGTTGTGCCAAACAAAGGCTCATCGGCAGGTGCTTTTGTCATCCACCGCAAAGAATTAACAAACATAAAACAGTACAAAAGCCTTTAGATATATTATATCCCTATTTTAATTTTTTGTGCAAAAAATATGTTTCAAAATAAAGTTTTTTTCTAACACGAGTATTATGTTGTAATGTTGTGTCATTGTTACTTGGCGAAGTATTGTGACTCAGGAGTTTTGTATAGCACTATATTCTCCCTTGGAGGCAGACCATGACTGGCTGGAAAGATCAAGTTAATATTGAAATGTATACCAGCGTTATTAAATTATTGCCAGCCATTCTTTATATTTAAGGTCACTGATAATTTAATTCTATGTTGTATAGATGTACGAGGGTAGTTTAGAAATGAATGAGACTTTAAAATTCCGAGTGCATTAAAACATACACAAAACTTCTCTTGTATAATATGTCTCTAGTTTCGGAATTGCACTTTGGCCAGTAACAAATACATGAAGGTTTTTGAATCCAAATAATGTTTAGGCAACATTTGCGACGACAATGTTCAGTGTCTTATTTCAAAGAAGAGGGACCATTGTCTTTGGCAACTATACTGCTAATAATAAGAGTTGGCGTTTGACATTTCTTAGAGGGAGGTCCGTTTACTGCCTGCCGAGGCGGGATAAAGGGAGTGGCTGTGTGGTTGCCATGGAAACGAGGGTGGGGCGACTGCGGTTACCATGGAGATAAAACTTCAAGGCAGCTCGTCTTGCTGGGAGTTGCCAAACCTGTCACTATCACTGATAAGAACCTGATTATTTGTATAAGAGTGATCGCAAATAGGACGACACCACCTGGCCAGGTAGTCTACAACAGATCACAGCGGTCAGAATGAAGGAGGGAACAAGTGAGCCGGAAGCGAGGGGTAAGAGCATGTAGAAAGGAATGCTGGAATGTTGCAACATCGTGAAATGGCACGTGCAGTGCTCCTCCCTCCAACCTTACCTGTCGGACGCCAACTTTAGTTAAGTCTAGTATAGAGCCTGACCTCGGTAGGACGTCATCGGGTGACGTAATAGTGCTGCCATCTTATTATACTAAAATCGTCATGTCGCACGGCTAACAATTAGTGTAGCTCTGCTCTCCGGAATGGTATAAGAGGTGATCACAAAGTTTCCGTTCGATAGCCGTACAGTCCTGAATCCGGATGATAATCAGGCAAAATCGCAGTGATCATTGAGGCAGTCATCCCACCGATGTACCAGGTTGAAAAATACCCGTGTGGTAAAACAGCGTGTCTTGTTGCGTGAAGAAGTCCGTTACTGCCTGATGCACATCCTCGCCCGACGGGAAGCGTCGACCCTTCAACGCATTTTTGAGGGGACCGAATTCGTGATAATCGTACGAGGAGAGATCAGGACTATACAACTTGTGCTCGAGTGTCTCCCACTTGAGTTGCTGTTGTTGTCCGTAATGGATGAGACTGGCCTCACACATCGACCGGCGTCCTGGGTCGAAACGCGACCCGCACGGTACTTGGTGCACCATTCCGTAACGGTGGTTTTCGACAGACATGCTTCCCCATACAAAGCCTTCAATTTCCGAAGCCCCATCTAGTTGTGAGAATAGGAACCGTGCTGGCTGCCGAAGCCTGTCACACTCTTCTGGGACAATGATTAATGAATGGCAGATGGAATGAAATGGTATTATAGATTGTTGCTGGAATGAAAGGTGACAGGGAAAACCGGAGTACCCGGAGAAAATCCTGTCCCGCCTCGGCTTTGTCCAGCACAAATTTCGCATGGAGTGACCGGGATTTGAAACACGGATCCCAGCGGTGAGAGGCCAGCGTGCTGCCGCCTGAGCCACGCAGGCTTAGCAACTAAGAAATATAATGTTAGCAATAGCATTTCAAACACATATTCAGTAATGTGACCACACGCATTCAGCCACGATCACGTGATATCGAACATTGATAATAATTCACGTATAGACAAAATACATTCGAAGTAGGCTGAGGAAATAATAGTGTCCCCAGAGTATTTCTTAACGGAGACTGGGATATGCTCACAGATACCCCATTGTGTTCAGAAGTTGGGAATTTCTAGGACCCAGATAGGTAGTCGCATTAGGACTGGAGACAAAGTCGAGAGACGCAAAAGTCTGTGTTAAAATAAACTGCTGGGTGAAAGAGACGGAATTAGCCGTGGAGAAGTATGTGTGAAGGAACCCAATACTGAGAAACTGTCCTGAACAATGAACCGGAAATTTGAGAAACACTCTGGGTGAGGCTGGAAGGACGCGTGAAGTTGATTGCCCAGTCATTATAAAAATTATTTTTGGAATATCGTCGTTGCCGGGACAAAACCTCCTATGTGATAATATTTCTGGATATATACTGATCCGCAGCACATACATTATGACGAGCGAGAATGCCTTGACAGCATTCACACAATATTGCACCTTAGATGATGGAACCTTACCGGCCAAAGTTCCAAGCTAAAATATTTCACATAGGAGGTTTTGTCCCGGCAGCGACGATATATTTTATTAACATAGACGCTAGTTTCACATCATTCAATAGGAAAAGGTGTCACCAGTATGTTTCAAACCGATTGGTTATGAAGTGATGATAGGAATTGAACCAGGATAAACTTGTTTAAAATTTGTGAATGGATAAAACGGGAAGACAGACATTACTTTGTATTCAGAGTCCGTAATAAATCAGTGCAGTTTTATGTCAGATTTTGCGTGGATATTTTAACTCAGATTTGTTCTGAACATCAGAGTACCGAGTGAGTTGGCCGTGCGTTTAGGGGCGCGCAGATATGAGCTTGCATCCGAGAGATAGTGGGTTCGAACCCCACGGTCGGTAGCCCTGAAGGTGGTATTTCGTGGTTTCCCAGGATAATGTTGGGGCTGTTCCTTAATTAAGGCCACGGTCACTTCCTTACTTCCCACTCCTAGCCCTTTGCTATCCCATCGTAAGACCTATCTGTGTCGGTGCGACGTAAAGCAAATTTGTATAAAATAAGAACATCAGAGTTGCCTTTGCAGTCATTACTCTACTTGGTGTTTAAAGCAGTGCTAATTCAAAATTTTCGTAGACTTTTAACTCGATGAATGCACTTCAAGTGTTAATAAACGAACTATAACTGTAAACATTCAAAGATGTTCACTATTGCACCCACCGTGTCAGTACATGCTTCAGGTTGATGCTCATACGTGGAAAATACCGAAATTATATTACAGACGGTTTCATCAGAGGAGGGCTGGTATAGCAAAGAAATATTATAGCACTAGATATCCATAACGTAGTGGGACTGAGAGAGAGAGAGAGACTATATGCTGAAGTAATAGTAGAACCAGCATGAAATGAAATCACATACGTTGTGCCAATTAATCGTTGAGGAGGTTCATTCAATAAGAACGAAGATTGGAGTATTACGGCCTGAATGAATTGACAAGCAGTAGCTGTAACTAGTAAACCAAGGATGACAAACCAAGGACTACTCATGACTGTTTCCCAGTATATCGACGCTGTGGAAGAGTAACTTGACCGTCCTGTTCTCAAGTCCATTTCCAGATGCACTAGGAGGAGTACACTTCATGTTTTAAAAATTAAGACATATTCAGCCACCTAGGGGAATAATAATAATAATAATAATAATAATAATAATAATAATAATAATAATAATAATAATAATAATAATAATAATTGTAATAACTGTACCGGGAGGTACACCTCTACGCCGCACATTTAAATCTTGCGCCTAAAAGAACTCCTCTTCTGGAGAAATCTTGAACTGGAAACTTCACCTACTTAAACCGTTACTCAGAAGATGTCACTACAGAAATCTAATGAAATTTTATTGTTTTGAAGTTTCATGTACTGTATGAAATTCTACGTGTTTTGTTTATCATTTATCAAGAAGTTGGGACTTTCTTCAACAGAGGTCACTGCTAAAAAACTATGAACATACACCCTGGTGCGAAGTGGAAGAACTTTGATTTGAAGAAGTTTTGAATTCCTAAGTTCTTTTTTTACTAAATTATGTTCATTTATTTTTGGGTTGGCAATATTGATCTTTACTTTCCGCCTGTTTTGAATTTAGCCTATCATGAATTTCTGTAATTAATTTTCCGCCTATCACAGGCTTCTTCCTCGATTCTGAGTGTCACTTTTGATGTTAACCAATAAAGTGAGAGGGTGTGGCTGGTTTATTCATGAAAGGTCACGAACTTTCCCCGAGAGTTTATAAACTGCGGATTTTCACGTCTCTTGGCCATTTTGATCGTCATCTAACTTAGTGTGTGTGACAAGCGGGAGGCGGGAGGCGCTTCTTTCATCAGGCAGTAGTTCTTCAGCAAGGTAATGACTAATTAACATCTTTATTTCTTGCTAGCTCTGCAGTTTAACCCGAGGGAGAGGTCCGAAACCTTAACTATGTAACCTACTTTTCTGTAAATGTAACTTCTGCCGGCTTTTTCAAAAACTTCATAAAACTTTAACTGTAAATCGGGGATAGAGAGTGATGTACCCTCTCGAGCTCCCTTTCATATTGGTTTGAGGTGACTACGTTTTGCAACTGCTTTTCTTCCTTTCCGTAATGTCTTAAATTTTCTTTCGTATACGAGTCACATCCATAGTATGGGAATAGCCCCTGTTTCATCGGCCTAGTGCCCCTTAAGTTTTTAGAATGCATATTTAGGAGTGCAAGAGCACACCTCCATTCAATTTGTGTTTCGGGCCATTTACTTAACCTGTTCTTTTCCGCTACCGCCCAATAG
Organism: Anabrus simplex; assembly: GCF_040414725.1. Classification (NCBI taxonomy): domain Eukaryota; kingdom Metazoa; phylum Arthropoda; class Insecta; order Orthoptera; family Tettigoniidae; genus Anabrus; species Anabrus simplex. The sequence continues at coordinate 197,280,040 of NC_090265.1, forward strand.
GTTGGGTACTAGACACCCCTGTTTCAAATTTGTAAGTTGTGCCTTGATGGCAAGTGATTGTAATTTTCTGATATCGCCTTGAATAGGCTTGGAAAACGGAGAGCACGTTCGCTCTTTTTCAAGTGTTGTAAAGTGCCTCTAGGAGGCTTGCCATTGTAAATTATGAAGCCAGTGCTCCATTGTATTAGGGGATTTCTGCCCTTGTAAAATTGTGCTCGTTGGTAAATTTTAGCCGAGTGTTCAAGAATTGTGAAGCGAGGGGCTGGAAGCCCTTTTTACTAAACAGTCACTAAATTTTGGATTTTCTTGCTTTGTCTAAACTTTGTCATGATAGCTGATATGTCATTGTTATCTCACTAAGTGAGAATTTGTTAACTTGTTTCCTTTTAAAAATATAACCTCCCACTTCATTTTAATTTCTTTCTTGACGTAGTAGTTAGACCCATTCACCCCTGGCAACTTCTTTCACTTCTGCTGGTCCACGGGTAGCCCCGTAATAATAATAATAATAATAATAATAATAATAATAATAATAATAATAATAATAATAATAATAATAATAATAATAATAACAATGTATTATTACCAAGGAGGATGTAGTGCATTACCAGTATACGATCTATAATCAAAACTCCTATGAGGTATAGACCGCATTAATCATAATAAACCATTTTACATTTTATTTACAGTAAAAATTTAATAAGACCGAATATAGAACGAGGGGCTACAATTTCTTCCTTGAGATATAAAGATGCAAACTGTCCAGAGGAGAAAATAAAAAACTTAATTTAAATTTATTTTGTCAGGTAAACACGAAATGGTTCAATGGAGAACATTGTCATGCCGACATCTTGCGACATGAAGCTCCGAATTCACTTTCTTCCTCCCACCACTACTCGATTCGAAACCGTGATGATGGAACTGGGAATCGACTCTTTGCCACTGATCCACAGAGGTATCTAGTCCAATAGAGACAGAACTGGGTTATACGACGGGCGATCCAGAGATGTCCAGTGCATTTCTTCAAATTTTGTTTCCCTATCAACAGTAGTGTGGGACAAGACGTTGCGAGTGGGAATTTTGAGTCTTTCGGAAATTATACATCTTGCTCTGCTAAATTTCTCTAACACTTATTCATAGCTATATCGCCGTAAAATGATCTTGAATTCTGAAAATGTTCTGGGGTGTATTGCTGGTTCTTGGACGACTTAAGAGAGTCAGGTTAGAAGTTTCTACCCGACCTTCACGGAAGGAATTTTGGTACTCGCAGTCCAAATTTCAGGTCTCATAGCTTATTAGTATCGTACTTAGCACGCAAACTACGCCATATTTTCATTTGTTTAATATCTTCATGGGCTGAAAATATAATATTAATTGCACACTTCACAAAAGACGCACTAGTATTACTCATCGTGAAAACATCGGCAGAGTTCAGTGGTGGTGACAGTATTATGAGTATTTTATGAAGCTCGTTACTAACCACAATTTGATAGGAGGTATTAAAACTGCTAATATTTTTCCTCATGTACATTTTGTTCATTCGCCTTGTGTAATTCGTATTTTCACTAACTAAATGCCCCTTCCCTGAAAAGGAAGATGCGTTATATTAATTTATGAATCACAACAAAGAGGCAAAAAACAACCTTACTTTTCTTAATTAGATTATAAAGAACACTTATGTCACATTTCAGCCGTCTAACTTTGGTGAAATGTGAGATTTAGTGATACAGTGTTCTAGGAAATTACCGCAGCTCTAACCGTTTATCACAAAATGTCGGATTGAAACATCTTTACTTTCCCTAATCAGATTGTACGGAAATTCTGTTCCAAAATTTCAGCTCTGTATTTCTGTGGGATGTGTGAGAATAAATGATATCGTAATTACGGCAATTAGCACATTTTAATCACAAAATATTGAAATGAAACGTACTCACTTCTCCTAACTACCTTATGAAAAACGTCTGTGAAAAATTTCAGCTGTCTAGTTACGTAATGAGAATGTGAGATACTTATTGTAGAAATGACGCATGGCTTTTAGTGCCGGGAGTGTCCGAGGACATGTTGGGTTCGCCAGGTGCAGGTCTTTTGATTTGACCCCCGTAGGCGACCTGCACGTCGTGATGAGGATGAAATGATGATGAAGACGATACATACACCCAGCCCCGGTGCCAGCGAAATTAACCAATTGTTGTGTTTGGAACATCACAGAATTTACTAAATTATTGATATGTGTAATTAATTGAAAGGATGTATATATTTAATCACTGGTAGGTCATTTTAAAATTATGATTTATGTATATATAGGGTTTTAATCATCCATTTCACATCATCATTTCATTTTGTATCGCGGCTATAACGTATTCTGAACGAACGACTTATTGAGTAAAGTATTTCAACATCATTCGTATTAATAGCTTGCAGTAAATTTTCCCACAGCCGAAGTCAGGTGACCGGAGTCAGCAGGCTAATTTCAGCCCATTACTAGGAAATGTACGTCATCAAGCTTACGAGAGACCTTACACTCTCCACACTCTAAGGAGACAGTTAAAGCCTTGTTGACGCCTACTTTTCGAAGTTCGCTACCTGACGCTTTGTTTCCGCGGGAAAGTTGAACCTATGTGAATGGATGTAATGAAGCAACAGGTTGGATTCACAGCAATACCTAAGAGAAGGGATAGTACCTGAGATCATACTGGACCATGTGATATGGTTGATGGAGGGAGACTTTGGAACCTATATACATCGACGACAGGTACTTGGAAGGACACTCTTACTTACAACTACTTACAAGGACGATTCTAATCTCTCATCGGAGGAGGGCTGTACATGTTGACATCGGAGAAGGTCTTAACTTAGTTCACTTTGCATCTGAGTAGTGTACCACTCAAAATTTACTCTCATTGAGACCTGTTATCTCAATGACGACAGTTAAAGTCAACGGGAGACCGGTTTTGACTGGTATAGGGCAGGGGAGATTTTGTTGTGAACTTAGTTACGCTACTGTTCCGTAATACGGAAGAATACAAGTGTATTCCCTCCATGAACGTAACCCATGGTGGGTTTGCTATTAAAATTAGGACTCATTACGACTTTATGTAAGGAGTACAGTAGGAAGTGTTAAAGGCAGGAAAGTCGTAGTAAAGCTAGTGTAATATGCACAAAGCAGAAGTAGGACTGGAATCCACAAGAAGAAATGACGCCGTCTGTAAGGGAGATCAATCAAACATCAGCTGCTACATAGATTGCATCCAGATAACAGAGTCCACAAATGGCGAGCTAATGGCTTAAGTTACTGCAAGTCTTCGCGTAACAGTTCATTTTCTTAGAGTTTAATTCATTCAATTTTTCTTTCGCTTCCGTAAGTTCAGATTTCGTTAATACGCCGTTACGTCACGTTTTTCATCCTGATAAATAGCTGTTTTAATTTGTATTTTCTGAAATTATTATTAATGATCCTTAACTTCCAAGTTAGTGTACTTAATGTTTAGTGTTCCATCACCCCACCGCTGGGAGTTTTTAGAGTATCATTACGTGGTATTATTATCATTATTATCAACTATCGTTTTCAAGCCATAAGCTTAAAGGCTGGCGCCCATGGTATATTGCTTATGGAAAAACAATGAGATATTATTTATTTATATTGAAATTAAGGGGACCCGCCTCGTCACAAATTTGTCACACATCTGTGGGTAAGAGTGGGTACGTCACACAATGGTGGTTAAAATTCCCGACCCTGAGGGGAATAGAACCTGGGACTCCTGTGGCCAAAGGCCAGAATGCTAACTATTTAGGCATGGAAGTTAATTATTGTAATTAGAGGAGTTACCCTATTTCACCCCATTAATCATAAAATATTGGAATCTAATATCTTCACTTACCTTAAACAGCGTATGTGAAGCATTTGTGCGAAATTTCAGTCCTCTACGCTTGTGGGAAGTTAGTGATTTAGTGATAGAATACAGTGTTCGGGACAGTTACCCAAATTTTCCAATAAAACATATTTATTATCCTTAACTAGCTTATAAGAAACAATTGTGCCAAATTGCAGCTGTCTACCTTCGTATAAAGTGACTAATTTAACGATATAGTGTTTAGTGTAGTTACCCAAAATTCACCCCCACACCCAACCTCAAAAGATCGGATAAAACTACTTTACTTTCCCTAATTAGCTAAGAGGGAACACGTTTACTTAATTATACCGGTCAGCGTTGTGGTAAGCGTGTGATATATCGATTTTATGTTTACGGTAGTTACCCCAATTTGAGCCCCTCGCAATGAAACATTAATTGGCTTATAAGAAAAACACACTTCAATCAATCAATCAATCAATCAATCAATCAATGAACACTGATCTACATTTAGGCCAGTGTCCAGGTGGCAGATTTCCTATCTGTTGCATTCTTACTTTTTTAAATCATTGCAAAGGATTTGGACATTTATTGAATATTTCCCTTGGTACATTATTCCAATCCCTAACTCCCCTACCTATAAACGAATATTTCCCCCAATTTATTTTCTTAAATTCCAACAATATCTTTCCTACTTTCAAAAACACCACTCAAATTTATTTGTCTACTAATGTCATTTCTCCGCTGACAGCAAGGTACTTACCACTTAGTCGAGCAGCTCGTCTCTTTTCTCCCAGGTCTTCCCAGTCCAGCGAAATTTTCGTAACGCTACTCTTTTGTCGAAAATCACTCACAACAAATCGATCCGCTTTTCTTAGGATTTTCCCAGTCCTCGAATCAAGTAATCGTGGTGAGGGTCCCATAAACTGGAAACATACTCTAATTGGGTTCTTACAAGAAACTCATGCCCTATCCTTTACATCCTTACTACAACCCTTAAATACCCTCATAATCATGTACAGGGATCTGTATCCTTTATTTACAATCCCATTTCTGTGATTATACCAATGAAGTTCTTTCCTTATATTAACACTTACGTACTTACAGTGTTCTCCAGAAGGAAAATTTTCCCCATCAACCCAGTAATTAAAATTGAGCGGACTTTTATTGTTAGTGAAACTGACAACCTGACTTTTAACCCCGTTTATCGTCATACCATTGCCTGCTGTTCATTTCATAACATTGTGGAGGCATTCTTGCAGTTGCTCACAATCTTGTACCTTATTTATTACTCTGCAAAAAATAATATCATCCGTAAAAAGCCTTATCTCTGATTCATCTTCTTTAGTCATATCATTTATATATCATAAAACATAAAGGTCCAATAATATTGCCTTGAGGAGCTCACCTCTTAATGATTATAGGATCAGATAAAGCTTCACCTACTCTAGTTTTCTGAATTAAGTTCTTTAGAAATATAATTACCCATTGAAACACTCTTTTGTCTAGTCCAATAGCCCTCATTTTTCCACTAGTCCCCCTTGGTCTACCCTGTAAATGCCTTAGATAGGTCAATCGTGATAAAGTCCATTTAACCTCCTAATCCAAGATATCTGCTATATCCTGCTGGAATCGTACAAGTTGAGCTTCGGTGGAGTAACCTTTCCTAAACCTGAACTGCTTTGTATAGAACCAGTTATTAATTTCACAAACGTGTCTAATATAATAAGAAAGAATGCTTTCCCAAAGCTTAAATGCAACGCATGTCAAACTTACTGGTCTGTGATTTTCAGCTTTATGTCTATCGGCCTTTCCTTTATTCACAGTGGCTAGTATAGCAATTCACCATTCATTTGGTATACTTCCTTCATGCAAACGATAGTCAAGTAAGTACTTCAAATATGGTAATGTATCCCAACCCATTGTGTTTAGCATATCCCCAGAAATCTTATGAATTCCAGCTGCTTTTCTAGTTTTCAGCGTTTGTATCTTATTGTAAATATCATTGTTATTGTTACCGTGCTTGTGTGGATCACAGGGGTGAAAGAAGGTGCGGGCAAGAATGGGTCAATAAAAGACAATCAGAAGATTAATTTAAAACGTTAAAATTAGAGCTGTATTTCCTTCCCTGCTACCTTTTAGTTTATTAACAAATTTTAAATTTTACACTTTGTTAAGAAAATAACAATTCAGGCACAGAACTAGCTCGTTAGCTTAGGTACGTAGGTGGTAGGAAAAGTTCTCGAAATGTACTAGAATTAAGTATCTTACCTCGGTGGAACTGCTTTTATTTTTCAACATAGTCTTCCTGTAGACTAATGCATTTGGTCCAGCGATGTTCCAATGCCTTGATCCCATCTCAAAAATGAGATTCCTCCAGGCCTGCAAAATATTTCTCCAATTCGGCTGTCAGTTCTTCCCTTGTAGAAAATCTCCATCCACCGAGGAAAATTTTCAGCTTGGGGAATAGATGAAAGTCTGATGATGCCAAATCAGGTGAATAATGTGGATGTGGCAACAATTCGTACCCCAGTTCATGAAGTTTTGCCATGGCAATAACACTTGTGTGGGGCGGAGCGTTGTCCTGATGAAAGATGACCTTTTTCCTTGCCAAACTAGGCTTTGTTTCGCGTATCTTTTCCTGTAGTTGGTCTAGGAGGTTTGCATAGTATTGCCCCGTAATTGTTTGGCCAGTAGGAAGATTTTCTATCAGCAGAATGCCTTTTGCATCCCAGAATACTGAGGCCATGACATTTCCGGCCGAACGCACTGCCTTTACTTCCTTTCGTGGTGATGAATCAGCATGTTTCCACTGCTTTGACTGTTGTTTTGTCTCTGGGGTATAGTAGTGGACCCCAGTTTCATCTGTAGTCACAAAGCGGCGCAAGAAATGTTGTTGGTTGCACTGAAAACGGGCCAGACTTTGTTGGGTCATTTCCAATCTGGTGCGTTTGTTGTCCATCTTGCGGATAATTTTTTCATACCCAATTCTTCGCTTAAAATATAATATAGCCGTTCAGAAAACATCCCTACAGCTTCAGCAATCTCCCGCACTATCAGTCGACGATCCTCTATGAACATTTTATGCACTTTTGCGATAAATTCTGGGGTCGTAACACTTTTTGGCCGTACACTACGCGGATCATCCTGCAAGCTCTCCCGACCAAATTTAAACTCGCTGGTCCACTTGGCAACACGTCGCTTCACCGGTAAAACGTTGTATCCCACAATACTCTTCCTATCCATTATTCTCCCAGCCACATATGGATACGCAGTCCATCAGAACAATGTCCGTTGTGTTCATTTTCCTATGTCGACGATTAAACGAAAATGAACCTTACATGCATTGTACACTAGGAGTGCGTAAATACGTAATGCAAACTTACATTCCTACAGTACTGTACTGTAAAGTTCATTTTTCTTTACACCTGGGCATAGGAAAATGAACACAACAAAATTTGTTCTGATGGACTGCATATCCATACGTGGCTGGGAGGCGTGACCAGTCTTAAGGAGAATAATTGATAGGAAGAGCTTTGTGGAATACAACTTTTTACCGGTCGAGCGACGAACAGTTGAAAATGAAGGAGCAGAGTCCCGCAGTGTGTTCTGAAACTCGGCATGAATTTCCTTTGCTTTCATACCTTTCTTTACGAAGTATTTAATCACTGCTCGAATCTCAGTTTTTCCATTGTTACAAATCACTACGCGGAAACAACAACAAAGAGTCGTCACTACCACACTCCTGCAGCTAGAGCACTGACGCGCCACGTGTTCACTCACAAAGGATGTGTGATTATTGCGCGGGAACCTCGTTGCTCTAGCACTGACATCTAGCAGTGATTCCAAGAACTTTTCAAGCTGTCCTCGTATAATGTTGGAAAAATAAGAATAATCTACAAATTGCCAATTAACAATCTGAGCTTAAAGCTCCCAATTTACAAATTTCACTTGAGGACTACTGCCCCTTCAATCAATAATCATGGAGACTGAACTCCCAGTTACTTTTACTCCATCAGAAAGAGCATCTTTGCTCTATAACACTTACACTTAGGAACCTATTTCCAGAAATGTCCAGGCATATCAAAGGCACAACCTACATTTTATAATTCAAACAGTATTCATTGTCTTAGATGCTCATAAAAGGAATGAAAAAAGTTTAACAGGGGTATCGAGTACCCATCGTACCAGGCCCCTGTTAAAAACAACAGGTTACAGTTACTGGACCAAAAATCAAAATGGTGAGGAGGCGGAAACTTATGTTCCTTGAAAATTGAAATGAAAAGCTTAAAACCCTATTTGGGCTTATGGCCCGAGGTTACAGAGGCTAAGCCTATACTACTGAGGTGACTAGATGGAGAAAATATTTAAATCACAAGGATTACACACAGAAAACGGTTACAAAATCATAGTCACCTCAAAATCAAGTTGATAGGGAGCACGAGAGTGTAGCTCTCTCTATTCCCTGATTTCGGTTAAGTTCCTTCGGCTTGTTTGAAATTTACATTAGAATATTTGAATTTACATTTTAGAAAATTATACATTGTTAACGTTTGAAAGCCTTCCCCTCGAGCTAGCTTTCAAAGACTATCACTTAGTTAAGCCAGAACTGCCATCACCTTGAGCTGATGGACTTTTCGACGATTGACGAGGCCCGCCGCCTCCTTTACAAGCACACACTCTGTAGACTGAAACGATCAATAAGACAACTGTTCGGAAAATGTGCCAGTTTTTATACCAGAGGAGAAAGTTCCAGAAAACTCTGGGCTAAGGCCCGACACACCTCCATTTTCATTGGGCAATTAAATAAATACCCGACACCTGTGTTTGGATGAAATATAAACTTCTTGTATTAATTGTTGCAAGTTTTAGATTTTAGATGGCATTATCCAAAGCACTTCATTTAAATGAACGGGGCGGGTGTACCTTCCGGTACAGTTACCATAGGTAAATTTCAATATTTCGTTAATATTAGTCACCTCCTCTATTTGGACATTATCTTTCTAAACAACAATCTTTACTGCTGACATGTACCATTTAGTGACATTGCGCATTAGGTAGTTAGCCAAATTTCACCCCAGTTATCAAAAAACTTCGGAATAAATTATATTGGCTTTCCTTAATTAGCTTATAAGAAACACTAGAGGCCGGCCTATCTTCATGGGAAACTGATGTAGAGTTTAGGGTAGTTACCACCAATTCACCCCTCTCTAGTACAAAACACTGCAATAAAATATCAATTAGTTTATACGAAATAGCCTTTTTTTCCAAATTTCAGCCTTCCAAATTTGTGATATTGTGTTTAGGGTAGTTACGCCAATTTTAACCCTTTTATCACTAACAACGGAATAAAACAGCTTTTATTTTCTTAACTAGCTTATAAGGAACACCTGTACCAAATTATATATCTCTATTTTGTGTGAAATGTGGGGTTTAGTGATATTGTGCTTAGGGTTGTTACCTCGATTTTACACTCTTATCATAAAATATCAGGATAAAAATTATTTGCTTTCCCTAAATACCCTTCAAGTAACACTTGTGCCAAATTTTAGCCATCTAGCCTCGTGGGGTAATGTGAGAATTAGTGATGAGTGAGGGAGTGAATGAGTGCGTTGGTGTGTGATTGGTTAAGGGCTATCGCTTTTACATTATAGATATTTTTAATTTCATTGCTGTACGGTACTACCATAAGTAAACATTGCCACCAGGATATTTTACAATTGTAATATATTTATTACTAATAATAATAATAATAATAATAATAATAATAATAATAATAATAATAATAATAATAATAATAATAATATAGTACAGAAACACGAGAACTCGAAATCCGGAAAGCATATGGGAAAATCGCGAACATCTACAGCAAAATATGCATGAGTATTACCGCAAAAATTCGACATTACACGACGGTCATCAAACCTGAAACACTCTATGCCAGTGAGACCTTCAACCTCAATTATAAAGGTCATCTCGAAGATATCAAGAAAGCTGAAAGGAAAATCATCCGAAAAATCCTTGGACCAAAACTTACAGATGAAGGATATCGTCTAAAATCGGACAATATTACAGAAAATTTCAATCATTGAAACAGATTTCCGTAAACGACGATTGAAATGTTATGGACACATTATGAGGCTCGATGACAACCGAATAACAAAGAAAATGTTAATGTACTCACAAACACCAAAGACGACTACGGTTTGGATCAAACAAGTCCAAAATGGTCGCAATAACGCCAACATCACACCTACGGATATCGAAGACCGCAAAACTTTCAAATGTAAGATCTACACTTGGGAAGCTGCTTCAGAAGATAAGCCCAGCAGATCTATGAAAAAATGGACTGACGAACGTCGAGCTAAAAATAGCGACATGATGAAAAATCCTGGAAGAACAAGAAAAACAACAACAACAAATGATAATTTGCTCTATGTGATCCTTTATGGGTCGAAACAAACTATATACATAAATTAATAATAATAATAATCATAATAATAATAATAATAATAATAATAATATCAATAATGCTAGAAAAAATGGCACGGAGTTCTCGCATGTGTATAGCCTACACCTCAACCGAGAGTAAGCCCAGTATTTTGGTAACAGAAGGGCAAAAATTAACCGACCGAGGTCGATGATCCCTTGCTTTCCTCCGTTTTTTTAAATATCAGGAATGATAGTAGCCGAAGAAGGTGGATACCCATGAAAATGCTTCCAGTTTTAGGTAGGCCACCAGCATTTTTAGAACTATGTAGGCCTATTACATATACAGTACATAAGACTGGCTGCCTGAGTGTCTGAGTGTCAGTGACGGGTTATTGAACAACTCGCAAACAGTAGAATAGGCAGGAGTACGAATTATAAATCACCCGCGTAGACCCTGATCAATAAGGGAGGATGACTGCGCGATTTTGCAACTTATAAAAGTAATCACTAAAGTAACCGTACCCATCACTAGTTAACTCGTTACCAAGACACATGAGTAATATTTACCAATCACATTCATGATGACGGACTTAGCAACAGGAATCTGCAGTAACGCCAGTACCGTATTAGCCCGTACGGTAAAAGAATGGAAACTACATTTTATACCAGTTTTATTGCGTACACTTCTTGGAGACAAATAACATTTCTGGAGATATACGGAAGTTTTTGTTACCTTCTATTGAATCGGATTTAGTCTTGACCACTTATATGTGACATTCGGTTAAGTTAAAACGCGTATATCTGCGTTATTATTCCTCGTAACGTAAAAGAGTACGACAAATAGAAGTTCAGAAATTACATTTTACAGAATATTCATTGTGTACAGTTTTCCAATATAGCTAATCTGCCTGTTATGTCATCAGCCCAGAGGCTGTTTGGATCCTCAAATAGGACCACCAAAGGTTATGCGGTTATAAGGAAACCTCAAAAACCAATGGCAGCACCAAAATGAGGCGTACTAGGCAAGACGAGGAGTGAGGTAGTTTGCCATTGCTTCCCTCACTGGGTCAGAAAGTGCTATTGCAGCACGACTGATCCTATGAGCAACACCTTTCATAACACTCAGATGCACTAGTCGTGCTCTGAATGTCATTACTCAGCGCCACCCATACCCCATATAGTTAATATTAACCAAGAAATTTGGCACTTCCTGTTTTCGCCATAATGATACTGCTATTCCACTGCATTCTAAAGGTGCACAGGTTTTTGAAAAACTGATATTAAATACCGAGTTTAAGGAAATAATGTTTAGACGTTTCCCCATGATGTCTTAACAAAAAAATAAACAAACGAAGAAAAAACAAAGAACAAAATGAACAAAAATATTATTTCAATAAACCACTCATTTGCTTACGAATATGAATTTATTCGCAACTAGCAAATGTACCTGTGCTTCGCTACGGTATTCTACATTGTATACGGATATCGACGTAAATACTGTGCGTGCAGCAAATGAGATTGTTTTAAAATTGCATGTCTCTTAGCCTTATCCGAGAAATAGCATGGGGAGGTCCACATACGTTGTTTCCAATGTAAAGTGAGGGTTGCGGAGTTGTGATGATAACGCCAGGCTCACTCGCCTACTGCCATTCACAATCGAGTTGGCAAGTTTACATTATAATTGCAGGCCCCAATGCCTACTGCGCGGTCACAATCGATTTGGGGAGTTTTAGTTACAATGGCAGACCCATTTCCTACTTTCAGACAGGTTACAGTTGAGGAGTTCTTATTATAATAGCAGGCAACTTCCCTACCACCAGTCAAAATTGAGTTGTGCAGTTATCATTATAATGACAGTCCCTTTTTACTGCTGCTAGCCAGCTTACTGCCAGTCACACAGAATTAGTGAGTTTCCATGAAAATATCAGGCCGCTATGCCTAATGCTAGCCAAATTTTAGATTGGAACATTTGTTTATAATGGCGGGCACCCTGGCCTAGAGCCAAACACAATAGAGTAGGGGACTTTCGAACAAAGCTGCATGATCCCTTGCCTTCTGCAAGACAAATCGAAAAGTGAATTATTCATTAAAATGGTAGGCCCTCCTTACTAATGCCAGTTACACAGGAGTTGGAGAAGGACCCCATTCCTACTGCCAGCAGTCAAAGTCGGTGTAGGGAGTACTGATTACAATAGCGGACACATCCTTTCTCGTTCGCTACAAATCGACATCAATGAATATATACAGATTGACATACGAAAGTATATGAATGTTTACAATATTGCAGACCTTCATTTACAGATTAACTGCTGCTAAACGGTACGTCATATCGACAAAGGATTGTACCGTAAGGCGCAGTATTTAGCGATCTAAATGACTGGTCCTATGATATTTTCTCGCATCTAATCTATTCATGGGTCAGATTGAATCAGAAACGTTGAATAGGTTGAAATTTGTGTAAGAATATCTTACATTGCGTGACTTTTCGGATAATTATGTGACATAGCATTTGGCTCACATATGGGTACTGGGTGGGCCAATGTTCGTGTAGAGTTTGATCATACTATCTTTCCTGTAAGTGATTGAAATGATGCACATGAGAAGAAAAGGTTTAGAAATTAATTTCCATTAAGGCAGGTAGATTTCCATTAAGTTTGGTTGTGTGTATTTTAAGGGAGTGCAAAATCACTGTTTCGGTTTCGTATAAACCCCCAATTAGTTCAGGGATTTAGAAACAATATTTGTCCTAAAACCTCCCCAAAGGATAGGTGGATTCTAAATATGAAGTTTGGTGGAAATATATCCAGTAGTTTTCAAGTTAGAGAAAGACAAACAGACCAAACAAACAAACAAAGAAACAAACAAACAAACTAACTAACTGACACCAAGGAAACCTACCCTTGGACAGATGGATGCTATATAAAAAATTTGGTTCAAATATCTTGTTAGCTTTCAAGTTTGTAAGAAGTACGCTTTACACGCACCCGCTCTTGCGTTAAGTCCGCTGGGATTTGTACCGAAAAACGGTCCGTTAATGATATCTCCCTTACTAAATCCTGTTATCGAAATGATGCACATGAGAAAAAAAGGTTTAGCAATTAATTTTCATTAAGGCAGGTTGATTTCCATTAAGTTCGGTTGTGTATACTTTGAGGGAGTGCAAAATCACGGTTTCGGTTTCGTAAAAATCCCCACTCAGTTCAGGGATTTAGAAACGATATTTGCGCTAAAACCTACCCAAGGAGAGGTGGATTCTAAATATGAAGTTTGGTGGAAATATATATTTAGTAGTTTTCAAGTTATAGAAGGACAGACAAACAGACAAACAGACAAAGAGACTAACAGACAAACAAACAGACAAACAGACACCAAAGCTAAAAATGATGTAGATGGTCATTATTACACCTGAAACGGATAACTGTACGGAAATTTCGCCAAAAAAATCAATGTACAGACACACAGTCGTTACAATTTTATTTTTTGCGCTAAAACCTACCCAAGGACAGGTGGATTCTAAATATGAAGTTTGGTGGAAATATATCCAGTAGTTTTCAAGTTATAGAAGAACAGACAAACAGACAAACAGACAAAAAACAGACAGACACCGAAGCTAAAATGATGCAGATGGTCATTATTACACCTGAAACGGATAACTATACGGAAATTTCGCCAAAATAATCAATGTACAGACACACGGTCGTTACGATTTTATTTATATAGCTGACGGATAAGCATGAGCACGTTGAAAAGTGCAGACTTCCACTTCGAGATTCATATCTCCTAAACGGTTTATGATATTAAGAAACGGTTTGCGTGCGCCATCAGACGCCTCATTTATCGCTCTACATATTTGTTTCTAAACCATTTCCTCGTATATCCCATATTAAGGGGGTAAACTGAGTTCAAATTTTGAATAGGGTGAAATTTGGGTGCATTTTTAACATTTTACATTATATTTTGCCTACTTATGTATAAGCTAGAATCATGAAATTTGGTACACATATGTCCCATAATCGTGCCAATGTGCGCACCCAACGTGATGATCCTATCATTGTTATAAGTGTGTCAAACAATAAAATATACTTGTAAAAATCACCAAATTTACGAACAATCCAGAAATACGGCCGAATTTAACGTATAAGGGAGAGAGATACGACAACATGTCACAGGACCAAAGTTGTAGATCACTCCGAAATGAAGCGACATTGTGCCATCCGTTTTGTGATACGACTTACCGTTTAGCCAAAAAATAGCTCAAAAGGAATGTCTGCACAGTCATTAAAATTGCCTCCATATTTCGATATCTTTGGGGGTAAAAAGTGAAAAATTTGAACATCTTGGAATTTTCCCATCGGTTAGGGACCAAAAGCTATAATTTAACCAAATTTCATTTGTCTACCTCGTCTCGCAGGTTGTGCCGCCATCTTGATTTGGGGGGATGGGGGATAAAAATGAGGAAATTCCCGACAATTTTTAAGCCCACGAAACCTATAGGTTATCGTTTTGGATATACTATACGACTGTGTTCTTATACTGAGCCCAAAATTTGAGCCCCCCCAGCGTGCCCCTTTCAGGGAATTTTGAGAATTTCCGATTTTTCTAGGGATCCTGGGGTCATCAGTTTCCCTCGTACCAAGTTTCAAATTTCTGAGATTTCTGGAAGTGCCTCATTAATTCACGTCTTTTTTCATTTTTAAATATTTATATATACATCGCTCCAGCCCGACTTGCTTTTATATATATAGATGACGGATAAGCATGAGCACGTTGAAAAGTGCAGACTTCCACTTCGAGATTCATATCTCCTAAACGGTTTATGATATTAAGAAACGGTTTGCGCCATCAGACGCCTCATTTATCGCTCTACATGTTTGTTTCTAAACCATTTCCTCGTATCTCCCATATTAAGGGGGTAAATTGAGTTCAAATTTTGAATAAGGTGAAATTTGGGTGCATTTTTAACATTTTACATTACATTTTGCCTACTTATGTATAAGCTAGAATCATGAAATTTGGTACACATATGTCCCTTAATCGTGCCAATGTGCGCACACAACGCGATGATCCTATCATTCTTATAAGTGTGTCAAACAATAAAATATACTTGTAAAAATCACCAAATTTACGAACAATCCAGAAATACGGCCAAATTTAACGTATAAGGGAGAGAGATACGACAAAATGTCACAGGACCAAAATTGTAGATCACTCCGAATTGAAGCGACATTGTGCCATCCGTTTTGTGATACGACTTACCATTTAGCCAAAAAATAGCTCAAAAGGAATGTCTGCACAGTCATTAAAATTGCCTCCATATTTCGATATCCTTGTGGGTAAAACGTGAAAAATTTGAACATCTTGGAATTTTCCCGTCGGTTAGGGTTCAAAAGCTATAATTTCACCAAATTTCAATTGTCTACCTCGTCTCGAAGGTTGTGCCGCCATCTTGATATGGGGGGATGGGGGATAAAAATGAGGAAATTCCCGACAATTTTTAAGCCCACGAAACCTATAGGTTATCGTTTTGGATATACTATACGACTGTGTTCCTATACTGAGCCCAAAATTTGAGCCCCCCCAGCGTGCCCCCTTCAGGGAATTTTGAGAATTTCCGATTTTTCTAGGGATCCTGGGGTCATCAGTTTCCCTCGTACCAAGTTTCAAATTTCTGAGATTTCTGGAAGTGCCTCATTAATTCACGTCTTTTTTCATTTTTAAATATTTATATATACATCGCTCCAGCCCGACTTGCTTTTATATATATAGATTTATATATAGATCGCTCCAGCCCGACTTGCTTTTATATATATAGATGACGGATAAGCATGAGCACGTTGAAAAGTGCAGACTTCCACTTCGAGATTCATATCTCCTAAACGGTTTATGATATTAAGAAACGGTTTGCGCCATCAGACGCCTCATTTATCGCTCTACATGTTTGTTTCTAAACCATTTCCTAGTATCTCCCAAATTAAGGGGATAAATTGAGTTCAAATTTTGAATAGGATGAAATTTGGGTGCATTTTTAACATTTTACATTACATTTTGCCTACTTATGTATAAGCTAGAATCATGAAATTTGGTAGACATATGTCCCTTAATCGTGCCAATGTGCGCACACAACGTGATGATCCTATCATTCTTATAAGTGTGTCAAACAATAAAATATACTTGTAAAAATCACCAAATTTACGAACAATCCAGAAATACGGCCAAATTTAACGTATAAGGGAGAGAGATACGACAAAATGTCACAGGACCAAAGTTGTAGATCACTCCGAATTGAAGGGACATTGTGCCATCCGTTTTGTGATACGACTTACCGTTTAGCCAAATAATAGCTCAAAAGGAATGTCTGCACAGTCATTAAAATTGCCCCCATATTTCGATATCCTTGGGGGTAAAAAGTGAAAAATTTGAACATCTTGGAATTTTCCCGTCGGTTAGGGTTCAAAAGCTATAATTTCACCAAATTTCAATTGTCTACCTAGTCTTGCAGGTTGTGCCTCCATCTTGATTTGGGGGGATGGGGGATAAAAATGAGGAAATTCCCGACAATTTTTAAGCCCACGAAACCTATAGGTTATCGTTTTGGATATACTATACGACTGTGTTCTTATACTGAGCCCAAAATTTGAGCCCCCCCAGCGTGCCCCCTTCAGGGAATTTTGAGAATTTCCGATTTTTCTAGGGATCCTGGGGTCATCAGTTTCCCTCGTACCAAGTTTCAAATTTCTGAGATTTCTGGAAGTGCCTCATTAATTCACGTCTTTTTTCATTTTTAAATATTTATATATACATCGCTCCAGCCCGACTTGCTTTTATATATATAGATATTTGATGCTGAGGGCGTTGCATACATATTACCCAGTAGATGACTCTATAAATGTGTTTCCGCAGGGCTCTACTTTTCCAATTTAAAAGAAAGCAGTTCTGGCTGTGTCTTGCTCTCTAATTGACCAGTAGCAGAGCACAGGCCAGAGTTTTGATAAAATAGGTGTTTGGTCATACAGATGTGGTTTTATATTACGCATGATATTCGGTAAAGTTTAAACTGCGAGCGATGAGAAAATAAAAGTTACAACTACACCACAAAAAGTTGAGTTTCCTGAGACTCAAGGGTATTTAACCAAAACATTTCGATAGCTTTCTTTTAAAACCTCGTATGTTCCGATGCTCTTCCTATCCATTATAATCCTTAAGACTGCTCACGCCTCCCAGCTACATATCGATGGCTTTCTTTAAAAACCTCGTAAGTCCGAATACTCTTCCTATCCATTATATTCCTTAAGACTGGTCACGCCTCCCAGTCTCATATTTATAGGCAGTCCAAAAGAACAATTTTCGTTATGGTCATTTTCCTCTGCCAAAATGTAAAGGAAAGTGAACCTTAAATACATTATACTGTAGGAGTGTGTAAATTTGCCATGCAATCAACATCCCTACAATACGGTACGGTAAGGTCCATTTTCCTTTAGACATTAGCAAAGGAAAATGAACACAGCGAAAATTATTCTGATGGACTGCATACAAATATATGACCGGGAGGCGTGACCAGTCTTAAGGTATATAATGGGTAGGAAGAACATTTGGACACACGAGGTTGTAAAAGAAAGCCATCGATATGTATACGCAGTCCATAAGAACAATTTTCGTTGTGTTCATTTTCGTATGGAAATATGTAAAGAAAAACGGACCTCACTATGCCTTATTTTAGGGATGTTGTTTTCATGGCGAATTTACGCACTCCTACACTATATTGTATTTAAGTTTCATTTTGCTTTACACATTAGCATAGGAAAATGAACTCAACAAAAATTGTTCTCGTGGACTGCATATAAATATGTGGCTGGGAGGCGTGACCAGTCTAAAAGAATATAATGGGTAGTAAGAGCACAGGGACATAAGAGCTTTTAAAAGAAAGCCAACGATTTGCAATGAAATATTAAAAGATATCAATTAATAGAACTGTCAATTGCAATAGTTTATAAGTAAACGCTGCCTTTGATATTCATCTTTATTTTGTTTAAAAGATCTTGCTCAATACATTCCAAAAACAGCTTTTTCTCTGGAAAATCCACCGGGAAAGTGAAAACAATCACTACCTTCTTAAATCTCAAGGACAAAGAGTTGAGTCCTACTTTACGATTCCGACGCAGAAAACTAGAGACTTTTTGTGCCAAAACGAAAATTGCGAAAATCATATCTGATTTCAAGAAATCTACCAAAGGAGCTCGTTGGTTGTCAGTTGGTAGCAGAATCGAGTGTCACGTACACTACATATTTGAAACGACCAATCGCGAGATTGCTACTTAATCTGAGATATTGGGAGCATTATTCGATCATATAATCTGAGCTGTACTTGGAATAACGTGTTCTAGTTTAAAGAACTACAAACCATTCAGGCACCAAACAATCCATAAATTACCTTAAAATAGTTGGGGAGGGGGAAGAAAATTATCGAAAGCGTATCCACACCTCTTTCCTTATTAGGAAAACCTGCAACCATCGCCCATTTTCAGTTTTTATTAGGGAAATTGACGAAAATATTTTTCCTAGAGTCTGTTGTATTTTTCTCTCCAACTGGCTTGATTGCTTGTATATTATATAATCACAGCGAAAGAGTGTAAAGGAAAATCATTACCTCACTGAATTAAGTTCTCTCTATTACTTTTCACACATTTCCTTTGTCATCAGTTTCTTTTTTAGTCTTTATTCGCAGCTATCGCTTTGACAAGCTACTAGTAAACGACCTACCAGAAAAGCTTTAAATAAAGATGCTATCCGTAAATTACTGAGCTCATCCTATGACAATTCTTGTTCCGTTCCTGTTAAATTTTTGATTGATCAAGCGATATTCTTGGACTTTATCCTTCCCAACTTAACTCTTTCATTCTAGGAGAATATAACGTTACGTCTTCTTTAACAGAAGGCTACTGACCTAGATGTTGAGTGTCTTAAGCTCAGTCATTAATCTATCATCAACAATAGCGACGTTCAAATGCAGCGTGGTAGACAAGGTGCTCTGCGCTTGTTGAAACTAAAAGGGACGTAATTCATTGAACAACGAGGAACCTAACACCTTGGCAGTCCTTTATGTTTCTACGAAGCAAAAATCTTGGGCTCCGCTGAAACTTGTCCACGATTAATATCTGTCATGGTATCTTGGCCTCGCCAGCCATCTGTGCGCCCCCTTCCTATAATACTGAATAGAGGTGCAGTTTAAGACGTGCTGTTTGCCTGTTTAGTGTCGTGCTCCTTTTGGACGGCTGCAACAACACTCAACGTCTGTCCGTGTGTGGGCTCTTCGCCTCTATTCGTCATTCACCCACCTTAGATTGATGAGGGATCGCACTTCTTTGCGCCCAGCCTTCAAATTGCAACTCACCAGGTAACGTGTCCTGGCGAAGAATCAAAGAGAAGGGGTACTGTTTTAATGAAGTTTATTATGCATTGCTAGAAGAGTTCGCTCAAAATATAATCGTAGGCTATTTAAAGAATAATCAGGATTTATGTGTTTAAGTCCGGCTCCTTGGATGAATGGTTAGGGTTAAGGCCTATACTTCAGGGGAGATCAGGGTTCGATTCCTGGAGAGAAAGAGGATTTTAATTCGTTAATACCTCTGACTCGTTTGTGTTGGCTACGATACACTATTCCTCATATGAATGCACCACGCTACCAACCACTAGAGAAACACGCAACAGTGAGAATCTCCTACCACACATGACTAGGGAAAAGAAGGCCATCCGACCGTAAAACTGATCCAGAAGTGTGACTCAGTTCGCACCTGAGACCCCAACTCTCCCACAACCTATCCACCTACAGTGTAGGGTAAATGAGGTGAAAGAAGAAAAAGAAGACAATTTATATGTTTTAATAGGCTAAACTACACGGGCTAGGGTATCCAAAAGTGAATAAAGAAGAAATAATCCCGGTTTATTGGCCGCGGTCCTGTTAGGTTGCGGGTTTGCAGCGTTCCAACGGACACTTGCCGGGATTTTCAAGTACCCACTCTCCTCGGAGGTCAGTCCTTCATACTGCTACGAAGCAAAATTTTCGGGCTCTAATGAAACTACAAACCGTCTGAGAGAATGTTTCCTTGAAAATGCCAGGTGGAATTTCATTGAAATGCCGGGAGCTAGGAATCCAAATGGATCATGGCCCGGAAAATGTCCTCGATGTTCATCGAGACGCCGGCCATGAAAACCTTAGCAGCTATCCTATATCAAAATGTATGAACTATTGATAAATAATTTTAATTTAACATTCATTTACGGCAAAAATACAGTGTAGAGAACAATTGACCGAGGATCACACTAAAATAGACTTGATATTTTCTATGTTAGAGAGGTGATCATCATCATTCACATTTAGCTGATTGAAACGGTAGTAACATCTGTCAAGTAAACAGATATTTTGTGGAATTAATCGGAACTAATTTTGTAAAGAGCGCTGCCGTATTATGACTGAATTTGCTTAAGTTAAAGGGCGAATTTTTTTATTAGGATAATGTATAAAAGCTTTACGACCCAATACGGTAAAGAGTGCTGTAGATGGCATAAGACTTAACTGTCGTATGTTCACTTACGATTGTTTATGGCTAGTTCCTTCTTGCACATACGATAGTATCACATGGTTTATTGTAATTCTTGCGAAAAATACACGTATAATAGTGTACCCAGAAGAAGGCACGAACCAAAATAAGTCACATAAGATCAAAACCTCAGGATAGTAGTTTTTGTACATACGAAAGTTTTTCAGAATTATTCTGTAAGTACTGTGAAGTAATCGTGAATACCTCTGTTACTATTATTCGAAAGATGAAAGTTCTACAAACATAAAAGGTCGGACATTATATTTAATACAAATTTTAAATTGAACAGTTTTTCGGTACACATAATATTAACGGAGGTAATCGACATGTCCTGTTTTTCTCGCTTTAACATTGCTACGCCACTGTATACTAATCAAATTAAATATAGCCTAATGTATACTCCTGTACGTAAATTCCGAGTTGCAATAAATTATATCAAGCCATTTCCCGTTTATGTTCACACAAACAACCAGCCAGACAGACACTCAGACAAAAATTGATCTGAACCAGTTTTTAATTTCTGTGTGGCCAATCCGAGATAAATACGAAGTTTCAGGCCAAAATTTAAAGGTCACACACAACATTATACCATTATTTATGTAGATGTCCATGTGTACTGGCTGTCTTCCTTCATACTGTCTTTTGCAAATCATTTCAGAGCTTTCGCTCTCTTGACTAAACCTTCAGTTTAAGGAAATGACTCTGATTTCAGTTTACTTATTCTATTGGTTCAGTATACCTCAAATTCGTACCACCAGGTTCATCAAATTAAGTTCACTACCACGGTAAAATATTAGATGGAATTAGTTAAAGAAGGTACCAATAACAACTGATATAAATTCTTTCTACACATAGATGAGGACGTTTTGGGTATCGAATCCGTTCGCAAATAGTCAAACAACGGCGAACCCACATGTAATCATCCACTGCTAGTCATGTTTGTGCTGCGAAATAAGAAAGTCTTTAAACACAACAATTTGTCAGCGTTTGGGAGAAACCTCGAGGACTATCGCAATGTTCAGAACTTGGAGACATTATGATGAAATGAAGAAAGGTTAGAGTGGTATCAGCGTCTTCAAGGCCAAAAATATATCGCAAATAACGAGCGCTCTTATCGACCTATGCATGCACGTAGAATGAAATCATTAATCGTTTTCCTCAGTGTTATTGGACTGAATTTTCTTCAAACCTTTGAGAACATCGCGAACACTACAGAAAGTTCACTCTACGAATCAGAGATAGAGTATCCGCCTCCAGATCTCAAGATTTCAAACCCGACAGTGAAACCTGGAATTTTGAAGGGCGAAAATAATCTGATACTCCATGTAACATGCTGAAGGCATGTAAAACATATCTTGTGGCATGTTTGCAGTTTACCCGGAAACTAATTAAAACTGAAGTCATGAATCACCCAGGAGACTTCTAGTTTACTCTGCCATCTGGTATAGTAAAACGGAACTTCAAAATTGACGCGCATGTAGCTTAGATGGTGCCAAATTAAAATGCTTCCACGTAGTATCTGAGACCATATGATTAGAATTATTCTAATCATCTGTATCACTACGTGGGCATCGCTGCCTACCTTCCTGCGCATTTGACTAAGAGTCTTACATGCATTGCGCGTAAACTACACGCACCATCCTCACCTAACCTCTGAACAAAGAAGAACGTATCCTGATATATGACAATTTAATCGAGAAAACCAATACCGATCAATGACTTTGATAGAAAGATGATGGAACATGGCGCTACATTGATACTTACTCGAACGGTGTTTATTTCATATTGGGACTCACCATCTTCACCGCCATCGAAGATACTCCACCAGGGTTGCAGTAAAGGGATAATCAACCTGGAGTAGTTTTCTTTTATAGTTTTCGTCATTTGTGGGCGACTGTCCGTCATGACAACCTTGTATAGGAGTAGACAATAGTTAACGTGTTCATGATAATATCCGAGCGCATTGGTCCGTACTAGTTGCAGATCTTTTCCCCAAACATGGAATTTCTTCAACATCTCACCAATTCACCCGATCTAGCTCCCTGGGATTTTTACCTGTTTCGAAGAGTGAAATAAACATCTGAAGGGTAAAAGCAATATATCAGGAGGAATTACGGAGAGTTGCAAACGATGGCTTTCTGCATTTTTAAATTAGTCATGTTAAACCTTTGAACAGTGCGACCGTTTCTGTGGTATGGGCATAGAATGCATGAATCGAACTTTACACCAAAGTAGTTCAGACTTAACATTCGACCTTAAGTTTAACTTTGAGAGTTCTGTCATTTGTTGATCACGTGCTTGAATTTTACTCTCCAATAAATTTTATTTCGAAAAGGTGTTTTTCCTTCTTTTAGCTAAGCTTGGTCTGAAATCTCTCACCATTTATGTTTGAAAAATACGATCAGCATTGGTTTTGTTCTCCTTATTTCTACTTCCGTCCAATAATACTTCGTCTGAACAGAACTGAGATGTCTGTCTTCTGTTCACCTGCACTTTTGTCACTTTATTGTCGATTGACCGTCTTTCTGTTTGCTGACCTGTTTCTTTGTTTCTTTGTTTCTTTGTCGGTTTGTTTGTCTGTTCGATCTGTCAATGGCATCATCTAGTCGGGGAAGGAGTATTGGCATGAAATAGACGGCAAATATGTTGACAAATTTAGGCCTCGAGGATGAGATTAATCGTATGAATAAGAATACGGTGCTTGGAATTTTTCCAGGGAACCCCACTGTCGTCAGCACTGAATATGGTTTTCCGTGGTTTCCCATTTTCACACCAGGAAAATGCTAGGGTTGTACCTTAATTAAGGCCAGGGCAAATTGCTTCCCAAACCTATCCCTTTTCTATACCATTATGGAGGTAAGACGTAAAGCCAATTGTAAAATATCGTCGCTCGACCGGTAAAAGGTTGTAATCCACAAAGCTCTTCCTATCAATTATTCTCCTTAAGACTGGTCACGCCTCCCAGCCACATATGGATATGCAGTCCATCAGAACAAATTTTGTTGTGTTCATTTTCCTATGCCCATGTGTAAAGGAAAATGAACCTTACAGTACCGTACTGTACGAATGTACGTTTGCATTACGTATTTACGCGCTCCTAGTGTACAATGCATGTGAGGTTCATTTTCGTTTAAGCGTCGACATAGGAAAACGAACACAACGGGCATTGTTCTGATGGACTGCGTATCCATATGTGGCTGGGAGGCGTGACCAGTCTTAAGGAGAATAATCGATAGGAAGAGTATTGTGGGATACAACGTTATACCGGTGAAGCGACGATATTGTATTCCTTATAAGTTTAAGCAAAATATATAGTACACAAACAGCAGGCTGGTGGACACCTGAGCACTGTCCCTTGAGACTGGATAACTCATAGGAATGAAAACATTGAAAAACGAACTCCACAGGAAGATTCAGAATGTTGTTTTCCTAACCGGGTTTTTGGAAAAATGACACAATCTTAGCAATGGCTACTTATTGTTTGTCGTCATCGGCAAGAAGAAATATCCTAATTCATACAGTCATTATTCTGACATAAAATTCGCTTCCCAGTGCTACCATAAGGTTCTAAGCCGCAAAAAAAAAAAAACCGACGGATATTGTTTATATTCCGGTTTTTAATGTCTGTTTCGGCGAGATATGGTCTTATATTGTCCGGCTCCATGGCTAAATGGTTCGCGTGCTGGTCTTTGGTCACAGGGGTCCCGAGTTCTATTCCTCAATCAATCAATCAATCAATCAATCAATCAATCAATCAATCAATCAATCAATCAATCAATCAATCAATCAATCAATCAATCAATCAATCAATCAATACTGATCTGCATTTAGGGCAGCCGCCCAGGTGGCAGATTCCCTATCTGTTACTTTCCTAGCCTTTTCCTGGCAGGGTCGAGAATTTTAACCGTAATTGGTTAATTCCGCCGACACGGGGGCTGGGTGTATGTGTCGTCTTCATCATCATTTCATCTTCATCACGACGCGTAGGTCGCCTAGGGCGTCAAATAAAAAGACCTGCATCTGGCGAGCCGAACTTGTCCTCGGACACTCCCGGCACTAAAAGCCATACGCCATTTCACTTCATTTCATTTTGGTCTTATATTAACGCATTAACACATTTCAAGTTTTAGAATGAATTTAGAAAGTTTGTTCCCTTCTGAGTAAATATGACTTCTGTTCAGTGACGACATCCTTGGCGTTCTTGTGAGCCACCTCCAAGCACTGTCACTCTCCAAATAGAACGGTATGCTGTTTCTTAGACTATTAATTATACGATTCTTAACATGCGGAGACAACGTCATTCACTCGTCTCTTGACACAAATGTACACAAACAGCAGGCTGGCGGACACCTGAGCACTGTCCCTTGAGACTGGAGAACTCATGGGAATGAAAACTTTGAAAAACGTACTCCACATGAAGTTTCAGAATGTTGTTTTCCTAGCCAGGTTTTTGCATACAGATATCTAATTATGATCCCCCTTTGGATGCAAGCGTTGGTTATATCCTTTACTTGACACAAAAATTATCTTGGAACAGCGAGTTGATGACCATGGAGTCATAGCTGGACCTCGAATTACTTCCACTTAATGCCAGGCTCCATCTTTCCCACCTGACATTCTTTGATCAGTTCTTCTTTACTCCCGTTTCGCTTAGGTTTGCGAAGCCCAGGCAGTCATTTATTTCACGGGCATTCCCTTTATTTTTAGGATGAGTTAATTGAGAGTGTCTGTTCAAAAGCTCAAGAAACGTAAAATAAGAGGCACGTGGAACGGTCGGATTGTAACAAATTTAAAGGAATTAAATCTCCCTCCTTTGGATTAGCCAACGGCCGTAGCTGTGTTGAAACACCGGCTCCCGTGAGATATCCGAAGTTGAACAACATTGGGCGTGGTCGAGAAGTGGATGGGTTGCCACGCGCTGTTGGAGGGAATTGAGGAGCGGAAAGTAACTAGCTACCCTACCGTACGTAAACTCCGGCTCAGGTACACCTCTGCGGAGGTTCGGACCTGCTTTTGGGCAGAACACACCCTTACGAAATACTGATTTACTTTTTGGAAGTAGAAATAGCACCTTATAAACAGACACTCCTCAATTATTCCTCTGATCAGCAGCAGGAGGGGGGGGGGGGCACCCCGTTAAAGGGAAAACAATGAGATAATCTGGTTTCTTAGAATTAATCTTAGGAAGAAGAGGACCAGGTCCGATGTATCAACGTACAGAGTGAAGCAATCATCAAATGAAAGGGGTGAGCCAGCGAAAATGTGCATATAAATTACTTCTTTTAATTCGCAAATAAAATGCTGTCGGAAATAATCCGGTGTTGATGGCCGAAGAAGACCGGGTAGGAAATATGAAGCCTGTTGTAATTAAATAATAAAAATAAGAATAATAATGAGAATAAGGAGCAAATACCATGGCGCCAGATCAATGATGGGCTTTAGCTTAGCATGCGACACTGCGCAGCCCAAGGTCTGCAGATTACTTACTAATACGTGATCAGCGCGACAAATCCTCTCGGCTGGTATTCTTGGCTTTCTAGATCAGAATCTCTACCTTAACACTAGGTAGCTCCTAAATAAGGCTGAATGGACCTCGAATCAGCTTTCGGATGCAGGTAAATATCCTTGATATGGCCGGAAATAGAACACAGGACCTCCGTGTGAGAGGCAGGCAGGCTGTCTCTAGAATAATGTAACAATATAATAGAATAGTATTAATTACAATTAAGATTATGATTACAATTACGACGATTAACAAATGTTGCTGTTACGTTTATGAACACTGCAGGAATATTTTCCAAATATACTTATGGAACCTTTTATTTACAGTTACGACACTTTCTTATATTTTAAGGGAAGGTTTAGCAGAATTCGGGAAAAATGCAAACACTGACGATAATTCCCTGCTGAATGCCATACGAAACAACGAATTGTATCCAGTGTGGGCTTCTCAAAATCGAGTGATATTGCTGCGCGGTACGAATCATGTAGTGATTTGTATCTGAGTCATGACCGGTTCGATCACTAACGTCGGCAGCCTCGGATATTATTTTACAAGTTTTTTCAATTTTATCACCAGACAAGTGCTTGGACTACTACCGCCAGGATGCTACACCGGAATTTTGTCCCGCAGGAGCTCTTTATGAGTCAATCTACCGGCCCAAGTTTAGTGTATTTGACCTTCCTCAAGTATTACCGCACTGAGCATTTCGGCAAGTTGTAAAAAATACGGGCTTTAAAGGTCCAAAAAGCAGATAGGCTACGTTAGGCATTCAACCACACTAGAGCAACACATCAGTTAGAAAACGTGTTCAGATTCACAGTGTTGCAAAGTTGTCATCTCTGTAACTCAGAAACCAAATAATATTCGACATTTGCACTTAAATTTTAGATGTAGAATGCGGTGATAGTGTGGTTGTGAATTTATATTCATTCTGTATATTATTTTATACCAAAAAATGCAACAATATATCAGAAATACACAGTTAATTTGTTGCGATTGTATATTGGCTGTGCTCTTATAACAAGGTTGTACTGCTCCATCATTTAATTTCACAGTTCAGTGCATTTGTAGTCAATGTAAGGGACTGGAGACAGTGCTAAGCATCTCAAGAGCAGACACTTCTTGCAGAGAATTGCAGAGAGAGAGGAAAAAAAAGCTTTAAAATTCTCTATTTCTGTTCTTCGTCTTCGTTTTGGGTGCTTGTCTGTCATGTATGACGTCTGTTCTCAAGGGAAGATGATGTGGATAGGGCGGAAGATATTGCGTTTTCTGGAGCCGAGGGCGTACAATCCTGTATGGAACTCAGCCAGTAGATGCTTCGGATTAGAAGCTGTAGTGTGGTGTAGAGAGATGGGTTGGGGAGGGGGAGGGAAAGACGTCGGGCGTCGTCACACAGTCTTCTTCTCCCCCGTCCCCTGTCACCCGCATCACTCGGGCAGCGCTTGTCAACCCACGCTCTTCCTGCGGCACACGGAGATTGGTTGTATCTATAGCCCAACCGAAACAGCAAGCGTCCCTAGGCAAATATCCACAACATTTCTTCCTCTAGACCTAGTAAAAATGCAAAAAATTAGTAACTGTTCTACATAAACATGATCCGGAAGCTAGCACAGCTGCTTTCCACCTAATTAGTCCGCAATCAGTTAATAGCACTTCCAGGAAATGAACAGGAGAGCTTTCTCCTGTTGAAAGTTCGGATTAAATTGAAAGTATTACAGTGAACTCTCTGTGTATTCAAATGATCACGTGTGTAATATTACGTATCGGAATTGATTGGAACACAAGTTTCCTGGCGTCAAATATTACAGAAAATACATATTGGTAACGGTGGTGTTTATTGTTTTAAGGAGAAGTACGGTTGAAGACAAAGGCAATATTTCGATTTTTTTCTGCATGGTGCAAATATGACTCTCGTAGGCATGACCTACTCATGTGGGATTTTTCTTTAGAAAGCTAAGGCCTCGCCCCTACACATGAACTGCAGAATTGAAAATGGGATTGCCGAACTATTGTTTATGTTTTCCACGCATGTATACATCATAGCAGCGAATGAATGGAAACATATTAGAAAAAAATGCCAAGTTTCTATGTCTGTTTCCATCTAGATGGAATATTGTACAAAACGTATCGATGGCTTTCTTTAAAAACCTCGTAAATCCGAATACTCTTCCTATCCATTATATTCCTTAAGACTGGTCACGCCTCCCGGTCTCATATTTATATGCAGTCCAAAAGAATAATTTTCGTTATGGTCATTTTCCTCTGCCAATTTGTAAAGGAAAATGAATCTTAAATACATTATACTGTAGGAGTGTGTAAATTTGCCATGTAATCAACATCCCTGCAATACGGGGCGGTAAGGTCTATTTTCCTTTAGACATAAGCAAAGGAAAATGAACACAGCGAAAATTATTCTGATGGACTGCATACAAATATATGACCAGGAGGCGTAACCAGTCTTAAGGGATATAATGGGTAGGAAGAACATTTGGACATACGAGGTTTTAAAAGAAAGCCATCGATATGTTATGTTCATAAACAATAGAAACCTGAGCGTGTATGTTTGTTTACCTACAGTAGTTGAAGGTAGTCCGGTTCCATGGCTAAATGGTTAGCGTGCTGGCCTTTGGTCACAGGGGTCCCGGGTTCGATTCCCGGCATTAACCATAATTGGTTAATTTCGCTGGCACGGGGACTGGGTGTATGTGTCGTCTTCATCATCATTATTTTCATCCTCCGTAGCGTAACGGTTAGTGTTATTAGCTGGCATCCTCGGGGGCCTGGGTTCGATTCCCGGTACTGCCAGGAATTTAAGAATGGCAGGAGGGCTGGTATGTGGTTGAAATGGTACATGCAGCTCACCTCCATTGGGGGGTGTGCCTGTAACGAGCTGCAGCACCTCGGGATGAGGACACGAGTTTGCATTTGCAACCTCATCATGACTCGCAGGTCGCCTATGGGAGTCATATCAAAAACCTGTATCTGGCGAGCCGAACGTGTCCTCGGACACTCCCAGCACTAAAAGCCATACGCCATTTCATTTCATTTATTTGAGTTGAAGGCTAAAGGCACGTTAGATGCACCTTTGCCGTTCTCTAGTGTTTTGAAGTCCACGGAGAACATCAAGAATTGCTAAGATGCATTCTATTTTATCGATAACATTTTAGTCTCGCAGCGACTGCTTCAGGGTGTGCAACGTTAGTATGGCTCCAAGAATGGAGTTATCTACAGAAAATGGTGTTGCAATGGTAGCATTCAAAGAAACAGCTTTATGAATTCTTCTAACTGCGGAACTATAATGATGTTACAAAGTCTCATGGATGATGGAGAACGGCAAATGGATCGTTTTGAGATAAGGAACCATATTCCGTAAACGATCGAATCAAAGGTGACAGCCCCACGTCCTTGGCTTCCGGTATGTTAAAGAACTAGTTCGGGACGATATTCCGACACCCCGGGTGCTGTTAAGAACGGGCGGACGTTAAACAACTTAGAATATTAATAACGTTTGACTCGAACGATTCCGGACTACGGTTCCTTATCTCAAATTGGTCCATTTTCTGCTCTCCATCATCTCTGAAAGTTAGTAAGATCACCACCGACACACCATATATAGGTGGGGTACACTCTTTATCGCCAGGAGAAACAGACAGCAATAAGAACTTGACTAAGGCCAGGACAGCGGTACAAAATAACTAAAAGTGAGAATAAATACATCAGAATTACTAGTAAGAGAAATATGTCCATACCTGCGCCAGAAAATAAGCGCAGAATCAGTAGAAATGAACAAGAAGAACATATCTGTTGCAACAATAATAGCGAGACTGTCTGAAGCTGGAATGGAAGGACGTGAGGCAGCAAGGAAACACTTTCTGAAGCCGATAAAAGAAAGAAACTCGAACTGGCTAGGGAAACAGTAATTGCACTTCTCAAGATTGGAAGAAAATCCTATTCACAGAAAAATTCGAAGTCGTTGATACTATAAGGAGGATATTTCGTCACTGTTCGGGTAAAAGGTTACATCTCCCAATACTCTTCACATACATTATTTTCCTTAAGACTGGTCACGCCTCCCAGCGATATATAGATATTTAGTCCCTCAGAACAATATTCGTTGTGTTTATTTTCCTTCGCTTACGTATAAAGGAAAATGAACCTCAGCGTACCGCACGCTAGGAATGTATGTTTGCTCGACTTATTTACGACCCCTACTGTGTAATATACTTAAGGTTCAGTTTCTTTTACGAGTAAGCATACGAAAATGAACACAACGAACATTTTTCTGATGGACTGCATATCCATATGTGGCTGGGAGGAGTGAAAAGGAAAATAATGGATAGGAAGAGTATTGTGAGATATAACCTTTTGATCAAACACCGACGATTTTTTTACCGACGTGAAGGAGAAAGAGTGGCCCTGTAGTGCATTTCATCTACAGTTAAATATGGTGGGGGTTCTGTAATGTTTCGGGGATGCTTTGCAGGAGGTAGAGTTGGAGCCATTGCGAAAATAGAAGAACGTATGGACCAGAAGTCATACCACCATATCGATGGCCTGACAATGGTCCTCCTTTCCACTATTTTCTTTAAGACAGTCACGTCTCCCAGCCACATATGAATATGCAATCCATCAAAATACTTTTGGTTGTGTTCATTTTGGTATGCTTGTGTATAAAGGAAAATGAATCTTAAATGCGTTATATTGTAGGAGTGCGTACATTCGTCATGAAAACATGCAATCCTAAATAATATAAGAAAGTGTGATACGTTTACAGTTCATACATTTTGTGATGTTATCTGTAAGTAATCTAATATTTCGTTGCGAGTGATACCATCATTTTTGAGTTATGAGCAACTTCTTTTACCGTCTCCTAGCGCACATAGTACTGGCAAAGTCTTTGGCAGGAACCTATCGATCGCATTCACGATCTACAATGACTTTCTTTAGATCACGAAGTGAGAATCGGCACGTTCCGAAGTCATATAAAATTTTGGATTTGCGTGTATTAGTTATTGACGGCAAAGTTGGTATTACGGTTTTCTTTGGCGATGTCCAATTAAATTAATTCATTGCATTTGAATTTCGTATGATCATACAGGAAAGAAATTATCCTACTTAATAAAGGTTTTAAATTCTAATCTCCCTCTGTGTTTGATTAAGTGTAATCGTTTTGTATAAATATTACCATCATTTATCATAATCAGCCACAGTCAAATGGAAATGGCATTAAGGAATAAATTAGACGTCTATTTCTCTCTCTTCGATGAACGTATATAGGCCTACTGTTACTTGAACACCCGATACGCCTTGAGTATGTGAATCTCATACGGGTTCAATATATAGGCTATGAATTATTGCTACGTTAAACATACAAAGTTGTGTAATGACCATTATATTGTCACTGAGTTCGCATGAATACGAGGGATTTTATAACCCCGATTAATGAATGTTGAATATTTTAAAGGAATTGTCAGGTCCCTGAAGTTCAATTTTCACATAAAACTGGATACCAACCTTAACACTTTGTTTCCTTTTAAGAACAGCAAGCACAACATTCACAAGATTTATTCGTTCCCACATTACAGTAATATTTTGAGAGAACATAATTCGTTTATCGTTAGTCCGTGCACCAACACGATAATCACAGCAGACAAGGAGGTCAGGTGAAATTGCCAAAATTTTGTCGCAAAGACATTATACTTCCGAAATGTGGTATTACACTCACACTATAACAACATGAGTTCCATGGTGACCTTAATTTTTCGTTGGATGAAGTTCATGAGGAACTGAAACAGGTCGCAATGAGCTTCAGGCAATCAAGTTGGTAAAGAAATGGATTAAAGTCTAAATATCGGCTATCCTAAAGTGGTTTTCAATTGTTTTCCACCGAAACCTGACATAAATACACCAAGAACAGTTCTCTCTCACTCTTTCCCCGTGATAGTAACACTAGTACGGGCAACAATAACACAAGTTGTTGGGCAGACTGGACACAAATAAGTTCATCATGCTGCTAACAACGATATTTAAAGTCCGTTACAACACAATGTGGAATAGTGAACAACTGGGAGACTGATTACCTCGGACCGAGTAGAGGTATTTCAGTCGCCTTGGCAAAGAATACTGTAATGTATTCGGAACATTGGCAAACTGTACGGAATGTACAAAAAAAAACGGTAGAACGAAATAATTCTACACACCATGGATGCTTCATTTCTGAGTAGCTCAGACAATAGAACACTGAGCTTCTGACTCCAGCTTGGCAGGATCCACCTTTCAATACTCCGTGGTAAAAAGTAGTTACAACCTGTTTATTGGGACCGGTTTCAACACATTTCAAGTGTCATCATCAGCCAATTAGCGAAGATCTTAAAACAACTAATATATTGAACACAGGCAAAATATTAACATTGTATCATATTGTAGCAATTCAGTTAATGTTCAAAACACAATAATCACAGACTTCATTCACGTCACCTTTTACTCTTCGGCCAGAGAAACAAATGCCTACAAGACCTGCCTAGCAAGGACTTTACATAAGTGCATACTTGATCTGCTTATGAACTTCAAATATATTTGTTTTCGGCGCAAGATAGTGATGTTCTGTTTACTCTCTTGACTGTGATTATTGTGTTTTGAACATTAACTGAATTGCTACAATATGATACAATGTTAATATTTTGCCTGTGTTCAATATATTAGTTGTTTTAAGATCTTCGCTAATTGGCTGATGATGACACTTGAAATGTGTTGAAACCGGTCCCAATTCCAGCTTGGCAGGTTGGACCCTGGCTCAGTCAGGTGGCATTTGAAGGCATTTGAAGATACGCCAGCCTCGTATCACTAGTTTTACCAGCACTTAAAAGAACTTCTGCAGGAAAATCATTCCGACACCTCGGCGTTTCCTTAAACCGTAAAGGTGGTTAGTGAGCCGTAAACCCAATAACATTACAAGTATAGCAGTGGCACTAAAACAGCTGACTTAAAGAGCTAAAGAATCTCTATGCATTCTTCTTCGCAAAGTGAATGACTCTCTGCAGAGTAGGAGTTCGGCGCAACATTATTAGTTATCACAAGCTTGTCACAGCCATTGCTAGGGCAAAAGTCCATGTTCGCAATGACACACAGAGAACATAGTTTGGTATCGGCTCCATTCTCGAGGAAACGGGGTAAGGACGACTACGATAGTGTAGCCATATCTTCAGATGAACGTCTGTGACTGTTTCCAGCATATCGTCGCTGCCGGGACAAAACCTCCTATGTGAAATATTTCAGCTTAGAACTTTGGCCGGTAAGGTTCTGTTATCTAAGGTGGAATATTGTGTACGTATTGCCAAGGCATTCTCGCTCTTCATAATGAATGTGCTACGGGTCAGTATAAATCCAAAAATATTATCACATAGGAGGTTTTGTCCCGGCAACGACGATACCTTGTGTTGTATGTCCGGCGCTCCCTTCTCGCTCCGCCAGCCAGCTACACGCGCGCCAGGTGTCATTCTTCTAGCCTCGACGCGCAGCCCTCAGTGCGCGTGCCTGGACCGTCGTGTGTGTACTATAAAGAGGAACTCCCAGCCTGTCCAGATGCCCACTTGCCCCGGTGTCCAGCTCCAGAATACACCCTACGTCGAGCACGGAGGCTACTCCTCTTGAAAATGTGCTTCGGCCAGGTGGACTGAATTTCTGGCAGTACGAGGTCTCACCTCTGGTCACCGCTCCTCTTGCCTATTCCACTGCCCATATCCAGTCATACTATTACATACCGTTATATTTCCCTAATTAATGCAAGCTCCCTTGGTTTCGCTAAGTAAGAATTCTTCCAACATTGAACTTGCTTTTATGAACTCAGCAAGGAAGGACTTTCCAAAACATTTATGTCAGTACTTCTGATAGTTTTCGACTATCGACTTTTCATATCACAAGGACTATCTTTTCGAGATAGTAGTGGATGTAAATACTGCAAACTTGTATATAGTGTACAAAAGATAGACTCTTTCTCAAGATTCCTAATTCATTTTGCTTCAAGTTAAATTTCAGTTTTATTTGTGTAAATAGTGTATTTTGCATTTGAAGCGAATAAAGAAGTTGTGTTTTGTAAATCTCAACCTTGGTTACAACACCTTGCAACCTTAAAGTTGAAGGTCATCGACCACGAGGCTACAATGACAGGACATCATCAATGATGGTATGAAAATCTGCGGCATACATTTGACTGACACCCAGACAGAGTGAAGTGGCATGCAAAGATCCAAAGGGAGGACCCTGCACCGAACGGGACAACGCTAGGGAGAATGATGAAGATAATGATGATAGTGATAACTCCAGGAAAGTGGAATATGACAGTGGGAAAAGATGAAGATACAACAGAAATTATGAAGGCAACTGAACCTTCGAAATTACCGTAGACATACAGCTAGACTTCAAGGTTGAGAGCATGATAGCTGAATGATATCTCCCTGGCTTATCCTTATCACCAAGACCATGCTTGTTAGAGCCCCGATCAATGCATGTGTTGATTTTTACAATAAAAAGTCGTTTCCCTGTGGTCTGGACTCCACGTAAAATTGTGAGTGTCGTGGCTGCGATGACGATATCAATAAAAAATACAGTAATGGCGTATCGCCCCCAGAGAGGCCTAGTGAAGATTCTTCGAGTTGATTACCTGTGCATATGTGAGGATAGATCTCTGCCTAGGATGAAATCTTATGTAATCTAATGCTAAAGACGACACAGATACCTAGCCTCCGAATCAGATAAATTAACAATGATTAAAATCCCCGTGTTGGCTGGAAACTGAGCGCGGAACACGCTAGACATGATACCATGCTGACCAGTTAGCTACGGATCCGTGCCGAAAAAACACAAACTTGCTTTCTTGCTTGAACGAAGAACAGATGTCGAAAGACTGGTAAAAGGGAAGCATAATTAGAAAGGTACATTATAATTACAGAAATAAAGAAAAATAGCATCCCATTTTATCTAAATAAAGGAAAAAGTGCACAGAAGAGTAAGAGAAAAGGTGAATGTGCTGTTTTAAGAAAATTATTTTGATTCCGAAGTCAAAAACCAACAGAGGGGTGTATTTCTACTGTGAGACAAATTAATTTCTGTAAAAAAGATTCCTAATTATTTGGACTGATCCATTAATTTCTATAACCGCTGAATCTGTGCATCAAGCCCCATGGTGTAGGCGTAGCGTGCCTGACCCTTACCCGGAGACCCCGAGTTCGATTCCCGACCAGATTAGGCACTTTTACCTGAATCTCAAGGCTGGATCGAGGTCCACTCAGCCTACGTGATTACAATTGAGGAGCTGTCTGACGATGAGATAGAGGCTCCGGTATAGAAAGCCAGCAATAACGGCCGAGTCGTGCCGATCACATGACACCTCGTAATCTGCAGACCATCGGGCTAAGCAGTGGCCGCTTGGTAGGCCATGGCCCTTTGGGGCTGTTGCACCATCTGGTTTGGTTTGGCTAAGTCTGTATAAAAGCATTTGTAAACGGTTCCAAGAATTCGATAACACATTTTGGAATTGATCCCTTAATCCTTACAAGAATCCCTACAAGTTTAATATTAGAATACCTGAAAGTGTCTCTAAAATAGTATTTTTTCCATCCCATGACTTCCAAGCTAAGACAACCTGGAGTGAACTTGAACTTTAAGGGTCACGCTCACTCCCAGCCCAAGTTTCGCCTGTCGCTCAACACGAATCACGCCAGTTAACAGCGACCTCTGAAGAAAACCAACGATTCAACTTATCGCGGTACTTGTACGGTAATTCTGTTCCTTGTGTTTTGCTTTCACATCCGTCTTCTGTCCTTCAACATGGCTACTTCCAGGGGTATGAAACCTCAAAACGGAAAATGCTTCATAGAATTTTGATTCTGAGCGAGTTGGCCGTGCAGTATGCGCCTCGTAGCTGGAAGCTTTCACTCGAACCACTCGAGATAATCTACAGTGGTTTACCATTTTCACACGAGGAAAATGACCTTAAACAATTACTACCACAGCCGTTATCTTCTCATTCCTAGCCCTGTCCTTTACCGTCGTTGTCGGAAAGCTACCTGAGTTAGTTAAACCAATAGCCTTAAAGAACGGGAATGATGGTGAGAGTGACTTTTATGAAAGTACAGGGACCCTAGTGAAAAATTGGACAAAGTGAAAATAAATGCAAAAATTAATTACATAATGAAATTAGAGACATGTAAAACTTTCAACTAACTTATCAGTAGTTAATAACCACTCTTCTGAACTTCATTTATGTATTAGTAAATCTGGAAAGGAGTAATGAGTTTCAGGCACCTCTTCCTTAGAAACGTCGCCCTACAGCTACCTAACGCGAAACTCCAATTCAGGCTCGTTCTTTAGTTTCAACTTCATTATTACTGTAGCTTTCTATCTTGGATAATTGCAGTTTTATAATTTCGGCGTGGACGTCACTACCAACTCGAAGAATGTGGCTCATTTCTCCGCATGGACCTAAAAATATTGCCTATTGTGGATGCAAGGAGATTGCTAGCTCTCTACCAATCTTTGGGCAGAAAAGAAAATATATTCGGAAAAAGAATCCAGCACATTTGCTTTTCTGTCCAAGCATATATCTACTAGCATGTATCTACTGTATTTAACTTTGATTCATTTCAGTGCCTTACGTGTAAATTCCTTCAACGAACTAAGTACTGAACTCAATAAAAATGTATTCATTGAACATGCAGAAAACAGGTTCTTTCCTAAAAGGAAAGAAATTCTCGGAACATCTCAATGGATGATATTCCATGTTATATGAGATTAGTTTTGGTAATTTCCCTTCATATCATAAGTTACACTACGTGATTAGAAACTCAACATTCTGAATACGGAAACTACCATAGACTGCAGAAAAAACGCTGATGGAGTAAACGGATGAAAAAGAGCATCCGAAAAACTGATCTTCTAAGGTTCACGAAATCCTCACATCTTAATCAATTAAACTCTTCAATTGCAAATGATTTGGTCTTGCTATCAATATTGTCGGTATTCTACAGTTAACATTTATTGATGAATATATGGGAATAACTTATAATCGACAGAAATAGTAGCCTGCATGTGCAGGTTAGTACCAAGAAACATCCCAATTTGTACATTTGCATTCTGTAATGTGATGTGTATTTTATATATACTGCTATTTAACTGATTTGTTTAATTTTAAACATTCGACGTACTTCTGATGGAATGAAAAAATCATAAAATTCGTCACGACTAAATCTTTCCTAAATTTCTGGCTGAGTCACACTTGTAGTTTTATACGGGGTGTAGGAGCAGTTTCAGCCAGTAACCACTGGATCGGGGACCAGAGGATCAGGGAAATAAAATGAGGATAGAAATCAACCTTCGTACTCTCAATTTGCATCCATACTCAACTGGGAGAAAGTAAGATAATATAGTTTTCAAACATAATTTACTAATTTTGCTTCAACCGAGCTCGATAGCTGCAGTCGCTTAATTGCGGCCAGTATCCAGTATTCGGGAGATAGTAGGTTCGAACCCCACTGTCGGCAGCCCTGAAAATGGTTTTCCGTGGTTTCCCATTTTCACACCAGGCAAATGCTGGGGCTGTACCTTGATTAAGGCCACGGCCGCTTCCTTCCCACTCCTAGCCCTTTCCTGTCCCATCGTCGCCGTAAGACCTATCTGTGTCGGTGCGACGTAAAACAACTAGCAAAAAAAAATAATAATAATTTTGCTTCGTCTCAGATACAGTCTTTCACTTTTGAACGGCAGCCTGAATGATGTAATATAGCATGCGACATCTTATTTTTGGTAGAACATGACGTTTCGTAACCAGTAGAGGCCGGGAAAGTGGGTTTCACAACATAGCCTAATAGTGATTTAACCTTAACTGGTATACCTGAGTCTCACGGACCCCAGGTACTTTTATTTTTTTCTGTGCCAGAATGTGTGTGGTAGCACTGTGCTGCATCTTCCCATCGTCTCCTAGCTCTTCGTTCTCTTTTTGCCTGCGACTCGATTGCGTGTGCATCTGTATTAGTTTTTCTTCTATAATGATAGTTGTGTCCTGAGGACCCACGTATACCTTTAGTGATTTTTCTTTTTCTTCTTTCTTACTAGTTGCTTTACGCCGCACCGACACAGATCGGTCTTATGGCGACGATGGGATTGGAAATGCCTACGAGTGGGAAGGAAGAGGGCATGTCCTTAATTAAGGTAAAGTCCTAGCATTTTCTTGTTGTGAAAATGGAAAATCATGGAAAACTATCTTCAGGGCTACCGAGAGTAGCACTCGAACCCATTTTATCCCGGATACAAGCTTACAGTTGTGCGCCCCTAACAGCACGGCCAACTCGCCCTGTTTTCTTTAACGCCGCTTTAATTACTTTCGATTCTTTTTTCAAGAAAAATGAATGAGGAAGGCATTATAGACGCTCTATATTAATCAATGTTCGGTAAAGAAAATACACTCCAATCTCTCGTAAGAAATGTTTGCAGAAATGTTTGTACTGAATTATAACTACATTTGATTTATATATTTGGAGAACTGTTTTGCGTTTACATTAACATTTTCAATTGTGTTTCTAATGTATCTATAAATATTATTTATTATATCGATTGCTTACTTCTAAAACCTCGTATCTCCCAATGCTCTTCCTATCCATTGTTTCCCTTAAGACTGGTCACGCCTCCCAGCCACATCCGGATATGCAGTCCAACAAAACAATTTTCGTTGGGTTCATTTTCCTGTGCTAATGTGTAAAGGAAAATGAGCCCTAAACGTATTATACTGTACGAGTCCGTAAATTCGCCAGACATACATCATCCCTACAATACGGTATGGTAAGGTCCATTTTCTTTTACAGGGTGGCAGAGGAAAATGAATTCATCGAAAATTATTCTCATAGACTGCAAATAAATATGTGGCTGGGAGGCGTGACCAGTCTTAAGGAAAATAAGGTAATTTAATAGCATTGGGACAAACGAGGTTTTAGAAGTAAGGCATCGATATGTAACTTACTTTCACATTTAGCGCTTTTCGTTTCTTACTACATTTCATATAAATTCAGTAGAAGATATAAAGAAGTAATGAATACAGATTATGGAAAATAATAATAAACCATTTTTAAATGTTTAATGTTTAAATATCACCCAGTGGTTTTACTTTGTACTAAACAACATAAAAAGCCAATTAGGTCCGGTGGAGACGCGTGTACATTTTGTGTTACATATTTTAGGTGCACAAGTTAGGAATTAAATCATCGTGGGGACTTCTTTTCTGACATTTGGGTTATAGACAATGTCGGAAACGTCATTATGTTACTTGTCCCATTCAAATCTGGATAACTGCTAGTTGGAGGGTTGATTCTGTCCTCATCTCAATTACCGTGGTGTTCGTTATCACGGCCTGTTATAATTGGATGGTATTTTTCCTATGCAGTGTACCAGAATACTAACGAAGAGGTGGGTAAATCAGATCCAAAACAGACACTGAATCGAGTTATTGAATGTCTACATCAGAAGAAGGGATCCCTAGACAAGGCACTGTCATTTAAATTGGAGCAAGTACGGTATAGGAAGGAAGATGTGGAGAAACTGAAGTATGGGCATGTCCATGCAGCTTCATAAAATATATTTTGGAATATTTACGTAGACATTACATTTTTCCTTGGAATTGCTTTTTGTACTCGTGTTGTTGTAGTTGCTGGGTAGTTATGTTTTTAACTTTGCTTGCAGTTTTAAGATAGTAGTAAGTTCAACCTATAGTATTGTAAACCTTAGTGTTAAGTACTGGAAATAATTATGTGTGTATTTGTATTTAACAATAATAATAATAATAATAATAATGTTATTTGCTTTACGTCCCACTAACTACCCTTACCGTTTTCGGAGACGCCGAGGTGCCGGAATTTTGTCCCACAGGAGTTCTTTTACGTTCCAGTAAATCTACCGACACGAGGCTGGTGTATTTGAGCACCTTCAAATATCACCGGACTCAGCCAGGTTCGAACCTGCCAAGTTGGGGTCAGAAGGCCAGCGCTTCGACCGTCTGAGCCATTCAGCCGGGCATATTTGTATATAATGGTGCTAAATTTAGAAATTTAAACTAGTATTCTTGTAATACTTTCTTTCCTGGATTGCTAGTTGTACTCTCATTGTTGCTGTAGTGTAATTATGGTTTAACTTCACTTTATTATCACTTATAATGTTAAGCTAGTAGTAAGCTAAGCTTATAGTATTGTAAGCAGTAGTGGTAAGCACTGGAATTACTTTAGTCGTGTGTGAATTTTTATATGATGATGCTGGATTTAGAATGTTAAACTAGTAGTATTTCTTGTAATATTTTCTTTCCATGGAATTGCTTGTTGTACTCTTGTTGTTTATTTGTTTGTTTGTTTGTTTGTTTGTTTGTTTGTTTGTTTGTTTGTTTGTTTGTTTGTTTGTTTGTTTGTTTGTTTGTTTGTTTGTTTGTTGCTGTTGGGTAATTATGTTAACTTTACTTTATTATTACAATCCTGTAAGTGACCATGGTCACCGGGATATTTCCCACTTGCGATGTATTTGTTAATAATAATAATAATAATAATAATAATAATAATAATAATAATAATAATAACAATACATATACAATGCATGATGGCTTGGATAGTCAAAATACAAACTAGTCCACAGAAGAGTGACGCAGAGAAAGACCTATTGCGTCATCTTATATCACCAATACATCTAGACCAAGGTGACAGTCATACCTTGAGATTAAAATTGCCATCACTTAAGGGCATATATGGACAAGTGCGCGAGCAATACCTCGTATCCCACAATGTTCTTCCTATCCTTTATTCTGTAATAAGTTGATGACTACTGATAAATAAAATCATGAATAAAAATATATAAATAAAATTACTCAAAACTTAATAAAATTAATAAGCATAATTAACCGAAATGTCCGTAGTATGGGCGCCAGAGTTCACCAGAATGGATCCCTCGAATTTAGATAAGAGCATGATAGACTTTATATCCCAGGGCGTGTACATAATGCTGCGTACTGGTACATCTGCTGCAGGCCTTACCTAACCTCCTGAAAACGACTAATACGGTAGGAACTGCACCTAGGTTTATCAATAACACTGATTCTAAATTAGCTAACTATATTCTGAACAAATTCCGTGCATGAGCACCTCATCAACATACAACATTATACATATAATACACACATAAAATTGCTGGAAGACTCCATATTTACAACAACAACAACAACAATAATAATGAAACTCGTGGGAAAACGAAAGCGAGAACTAAGTTACCATTTGTAAATAGTCCGATGAACAATGTACATGTATGAAGATAAATACCCTTCACTGTCTCTATCAATTCGACTCACCGATTCTCATAATCGGCAGTTATCACTTCACACAGATACTGTACCTTGTACTACTGTGTTCACATATTTTAACACTTGTAAAGATATATACACACGTCTGTCGATCCTCAACATATAAATTTATGGAAAGTCTGAGATAGCTTTCACCAACATATAATGCTAGGCCGCCACAAGTGCTACAATACTTAAGGCGCAAGCACTCTCCACAATCAACCACTTTCCACAAACATAACACGACTACGCTCCACGAACGTTTGAAGTCCAGTCCATTGCAGCCATGTCAATCCAGTACCGTGTCTCAGCACCACTTCCTTCCCGTACAGTCCGTCAGTTGTAGTTGTAGTTATCTTCCTTCTCGTTCCTATACAA
Source organism: Anabrus simplex (assembly GCF_040414725.1). Taxonomy (NCBI): domain Eukaryota; kingdom Metazoa; phylum Arthropoda; class Insecta; order Orthoptera; family Tettigoniidae; genus Anabrus; species Anabrus simplex. Next base: position 197,322,154 of record NC_090265.1, read on the forward strand.
TCACCTTCACAATCACCCTTACAATGTTTCTCATACAATCTCCTATACAATCTCCTATACAATCATCAGGTTGCCGCCGTGTCATCAACCTTTATAGACATCAACATCCCCCTCCACTCAGATGATACGTCTGGATTGGTGCTTGCCAGCCAATCATGGGTGGTCCTCTTCTCAAGCCCAAGCCCTGAACTACTTCTTCCTCCCAAGACAATAACAAACTCTGGGGAGTTTTCATGAATCACCAAACTTTCCCTGGTACAACAACAAGCTCATCTCATCAGGCTGGGATATATACATGACAAATGGAATTTCCTGACACAAGTACATCACAACAGACACTGGGGTAGCCAGATGACTCATTCAAATTACCAGAGTTATTACAGCAATGTTTTCCCACTGGTGCAAAACAAATTACTCATACCTACATATGTGGATATCTTCCAGCTTACCAATATAAATGGCAAAATATACAAATGAAATACTAATAATAATAATAATAATAAATCGAATACTGACAATAATATCTCTAACTTCTACATATAATTCAGGGGTGTGATATATGTACTATCACATAACGCCCCCTTGGTGAATCGATGATATCATATATTATGATTCACCATAAAACAGAACTTCATACATAACCTTATAATGACATAACTGAACACATAATTTACAGTAATAATGATATATACATTGCGTCCACTGCATTGTATTCGCACACACGAAATACAATTTGTCCAAACAATAATAATAGTAATATGGCTATATACACACAACTCCGATTGTTTCATATACCATTGAACACAATCCCTTCTTGCTACTGTACACATAACTCATAATTGATAATATATACATCCAAGGTGCAGATCCTATCTCTTATATCTGCGAAGGCTATAGATATTAAATGTCCCAAGGACCTTATTTTCAGTGGTTAGGAGCCTATAAGCACACTTGCCTATTCTACTGTCCACAGTATACGGACCCTGATATAAATAAAAAAAACTATACATAAACTTAACATTGGCATCGATAAGCGAGGAATGCGTACCGTAATAAAACTAACTACTTCTAGAATACACTATCTCACACACAAAGATTCATCCCATCCAGTCACACAAGAATCATACAAACTTTCATTCGGAACATTCATAACAAAGAAATCCCTCTTTCTGAAGTGCGCGGGAATCTCACTACGTTTACTCTTCCACAAACTCATAATTAATGCAAGCAAACAGATCACATACTTTTTCACACATTCCACATCGCTATCATTCAACACGTCATTCAAATCTTTCACACATCTCTCAGAATTAAATAAAACATTACACACACGCTTGAATAGACTTTCTTTCATCTCACGCACACTTCCATTCTCACACACGCTCACTCTATCACAGAAATTCTTACCATAATACACTTTGAAATTGCTGTCATTACTACTTAATGACCCAACAATTAATCCATCTTCACCACCTTCAATATCAGCTCCTACTTGCACCACTTTCATGCCAACAACACTGCTACTTTCGACTCTCTTATCAGAAGTTTCATTAATCTCAAAGTCACCATTTTCACACATAATGGTCCTAACTTTACTCTCCTCACGTACACTTAAATCAACAAAGACATCCTCATGATGTATACTCTGTGAACACACTTCACTCACAAAACAACCTTCATCAACTTCACAAAAAACTTCACTTTCAATTTCAGAAACTTCCACAAGATTATCGATCGCAACACCGCTATTACCATCACCACTAGCACACAGTAAGACATCCGACACATCCTTCTTACTTTCATCACGCCCCCTATTCTCAAAATCTCCCTGAACACAAAACATATGGTCATACAATAATTCCTCTATCACGTCTACCTCGTAACTTACCTGTTTCATCGCGTGAATAGGAATTTCGGTATCGGACTGCCTATCTGACCCAACTAAGAAGTCCGATTCCGGTTTAAATTACTTGACGTGGACTGTTCACTATTATCATGTCTCTGCACTTGATCTGGAGGTCTTTGATCCGTACGCCCCCTACTTTCTGATTCCCCTTGATTAGGTCTTCTGCCATAATATTCCTGGTGATTAACTCCCTGATTAGAGTGTCTGTTTCCCCTTCCGGAATTACCACCCTGATTCCCTTGCCTAGAATGACTGAAATTCTGATTATTCCTATCTCCCGCTACCTGATTACCTTGTCTCCCATTATCCCCGTAATTTCTACCTTCACTTTGCCTAGTCCTCCCCTGCCCTTCTAAAGCATCAAACCTCTCTAACAGCTGCTCTAATTCCTTAATCGTAACAATATTCTGCATACATGCAGCTAATCCGACCTTCTCAGGAAAATGCCTCAACATCTGGCGGACTGTATCTCTCTCCGATGCTAGACCTTCAATATTCTGGCTGATCAGAACATGCGCTAAGAAATATTCCGTCATAGACACACCTTCCTGAGGCCTATATTTGCCAAATAGCACGCGATCTCTTTCCCTTCCCTGAATAGCTTCACTCCAAAATTTAGAACTAAATTTCTCCCTAAATTCCTCCAAACTCGAAATACCCTGTCTGTAAACTTGAAACCAGGATCTCGCTTCTCCAACAAATGCAACATCCAACAGCTCATCAACCATACTCCAATCAATCAAACCATCGTCAAGATTCTTGGAAAACCGTTTCTCCACTGTTTTCAAGAATTCCATCGGATTAAACTGCCGACCATTAAACTTGGGCAATTCAGAGTCCCTCGTACAAGATACGTACCTATTACATATGCTGCTACCTAATTGGATTTGACTGATCTCCTGCCTTAATTTCACATGACATGATTTAATTCCTTCTTCCACTACCATTCTGGCATTTCCTTCTACTGACTTGAGGTCATCTTTTACCGACTTAAGGTCTTTCTCCAATTTCTCATTCTTCTCATCTATTCGCTTCACTAAAACATTCTGACTGGTTTTCATTCTGTCTATTTCTTCGACTTTATCTTCCACTATTTTTATTCTTTTATCACATTCCTTGCTGTTTTCAACAAATTCTTTCCTAACTACATTAAATCGGCATTCAATTTTCTCAGTCAATTCCAAGCGTTGAGCTTCTACCTTATTGTTGACTTCCTGAATTTCCCTGCTTTGATGGTCAAACTTCTGGTTTAATTTGTCTATCCTACCATTCACAGCAATACTTAAACTATCAATTTTACTAGACAATTCAACACTAGCTAAATTTAACTCTGCACTCTGCTTCTCAATCTTACTGGACAGCTCCGTACTAACTGAATTTAATTCACTATTAATACTGTATATTTCATTGCTTAAAAAACTCAATTCACTCTTCAACTCTTTACTCTGACCATCAATCTTACTGGACAATTCAACACTCACTGAATTTAACTCTTTACTCTGACCATCAATCTTACTGGACAATTCAACACTCACTGAATTTAACTCCTTACTTTGACTATCAATCTTACTGGACAATTCAACACTCACTGAATTTAACTCCTTACTTTGACTATCAATCTTACTGGACAATTCAACACTCTGATTATCGATTTTACTGTTAATCGAATTCAATTCACTCTTCAACTCTTTACTCTGACTATCAAGTAGCGATTTAAGCATACTGAGCATTGAAGCCTCCCCCTGATTCCCTACATTCTGAGTTTGAGACGGGGTACTAGATTCCTCACATATCGTTGCCGATTGATCTTTCCTACTATCAGCCATTTCGCTACTCTCACTTAAATTAGATAAACTCAATGTGGTGGAATTCTTTTGACTTCTCCTATCCTGATTCATGGTATCAACAACTTTAACAACCTCTCTACTTCTCAATTTTATAATACTAGACTCGCTACAACATTTCTTCATACTCCAAAATACACATGAAACATATAAAACACTTCACTGACATAGTTTGTAGAATTCCATCCACACCTGACAAGTGCACCTACGCTTATCAGCCTAACAGATGTACCAATCATTCAGCCACACGTTGGGAAGCCAATTGTAATAAGTTGATGACTACTGATAAATAAAATCATGAATAAAAATATATAAATAAAATTACTCAAAACTTAATAAAATTAATAAGCATAATTAACCGAAATGTCCGTAGTATGGGCGCCAGAGTTCACCAGAATGGATCCCTCGAATTTAGATAAGAGCATGATAGACTTTATATCCCAGGGCGTGTACATAATGCTGCGTACTGGTACATCTGCTGCAGGCCTTACCTAACCTCCTGAAAACGACTAATACGGTAGGAACTGCACCTAGGTTTATCAATAACACTGATTCTAAATTAGCTAACTATATTCTGAACAAATTCCGTGCATGAGCACCTCATCAACATACAACATTATACATATAATACACACATAAAATTAATGGAAGACTCCATATTTACAACAACAACAACAACAATAATAATGAAACTCGTGGGAAAACGAAAGCGAGAACTAAGTTACCATTTGTAAATAGTCCGATGAACAATGTACATGTATGAAGATAAATACCCTTCACTGTCTCTATCAATTCGACTCACCGATTCTCATAATCGGCAGTTATCACTTCACACAGATACTGTACCTTGTACTACTGTGTTCACATATTTTAACACTTGTAAAGATATATACACACGTCTGTCGATCCTCAACATATAAATTTATGGAAAGTCTGAGATAGCTTTCACCAACATATAATGCTAGGCCGCCACAAGTGCTACAATACTTAAGGCGCAAGCACTCTCCACAATCAACCACTTTCCACAAACATAACACGACTACGCTCCACGAACGTTTGAAGTCCAGTCCATTGCAGCCATGTCAATCCAGTACCGTGTCTCAGCACCACTTCCTTCCCGTACAGTCCGTCAGTTGTAGTTGTAGTTATCTTCCTTCTCGTTCCTATACAATCACCTTCACAATCACCCTTACAATGTTTCTCATACAATCTCCTATACAATCTCCTATACAATCATCAGGTTGCCGCCGTGTCATCAACCTTTATAGACATCAACATCCCCCTCCACTCAGATGATACGTCTGGATTGGTGCTTGCCAGCCAATCATGGGTGGTCCTCTTCTCAAGCCCAAGCCCTGAACTACTTCTTCCTCCCAAGACAATAACAAACTCTGGGGAGTTTTCATGAATCACCAAACTTTCCCTGGTACAACAACAAGCTCATCTCATCAGGCTGGGATATATACATGACAAATGGAATTTCCTGACACAAGTACATCACAACAGACACTGGGGTAGCCAGATGACTCATTCAAATTACCAGAGTTATTACAGCAATGTTTTCCCACTGGTGCAAAACAAATTACTCATACCTACATATGTGGATATCTTCCAGCTTACCAATATAAATGGCAAAATATACAAATGAAATACTAATAATAATAATAATAATAAATCGAATACTGACAATAATATCTCTAACTTCTACATATAATTCAGGGGTGTGATATATGTACTATCACAATTCTCATTAAGACTGCTCACGCTTCCCAGCCACACATGGATATGCAGTCTATCAGAAATGTTCTTTGCGTTCATTATCGTATGCAGAGCCGTGAAGGAAAATGGAACTTACTGTACCGTACTGTAGGAATGTATATTTTTGTTAAGTATTTGCGCACTCCTACAGTAAAGTGCATTTAATATTTTCCCTTACACAATCGCACAGGAAACTGAACACAACGAACGTTGTTCGGATAAATCGCATATCCATGTGTGGCTGGGAGGCGTGATCAATCTTAAGGTGGATAATAGATAGGAAGGGTATTGTGGGATACGAGGTTTTGCTCGCGGACCGTTGATATAGTGAATATATGGCTCATGCAAGGAAGTATCCCCTGGAGGAGTGGACAATCATGTCTTTCATTACTACTGGGCGAGTTGGCCGTGCGCGTAGAGGCGCGCGGCTGTGAGCTTGCATCCGGGAGATAGTAGGTTCGAATCCCACTATCGGCAGCCCTGAAAATGGTTTTCCGTGGTTCCCATTTTCACACCAGGCAAATGCTGGGGCTGTACCTTAATTAAGGCCACGGCCGCTTCCTTCCAACTCCTAAGCCTTCCTATCCCATCGTCGCCATAAGACCTATCTGTGTCGGTGCGACGTAAAGCCCCTAGCCAAAAAAAATTACTCGTAATCTGGGCATGATGTAGCCTAAGGTAGACTACAGTAACACATGTATTGCATTTTATTAAGTCATATGAAACTGTCAACGATTCTTTATTAATAATAATAATACTGTAACTTAGAAGTAACAGACATGAAAATAGCGAGAATGATCGCTGGTACAAAGAGCTGGGAACAGTGGCAGGAGGGTACTCGGAATGAGAAGTTAAAGACTGAGTTGGGAACGAAATCGATGGATAAAGCTGGAAGCATAAACCGGCTTCGGTGATGGAGTCAAGTGAGGAGAATGGAGGAGGATAGTTTACCCAGAAGAAAAATGGATTCTGTTATGGAGGGAAAGAGGAGTAGAGGGAGACCATGACGACGATAGTTAGGCTCGGTTTCTAACGATTTGAAGATTAGAGGTATAGAACTAAACAAGGTCACAGAAATAGTTACAAACTGAGGATTGTCGCGATTAGTTCATTGGCAGAGGCTTGCAGACTGAATGCTGAAAAGCATAACAGTCTATAATGAAGGTGGATGTATGTAATAATAATAATAATAATAATAATAATAATAATAATAATAATAATAATAATAATAATAATAATAATAATGTAATTTGATTTGTATTTCATCAATTTCTACAGATATATCGAGACCCCGCGGTGTCAGAATTTTGACCCACCAGAGTATTTTAACTTGCTACATTTAAATATCTACATTGCTACCAACCTCAGTCAGCATCGATTCCACTACCTTGAGAACAGAAGGAGTGTAACTAACCGCCTGCGCCTCTGAGGATAGCAGGTAAAACAATTGCTAGTGGTTTAACGTCCTACAAACTCAAGCAAAGTTTCTGTTGACTATAATATAGGAAAGGCCTAGTTCTGGGGAAGAAGCGACTGCGGTATTAATTAAGGTACAGTACATTTACCTCCTGTGAAAATGATAAACAAAAAACACCAACTTCAGTGCTGCCAACAGTGGGGTTCGAACACGTTACCTTCCGATTTTAAGTCAACAGCTACACGGTCCTAACTAAGCAGCCAACTCACTAGGTAGGGTAAAATAAATACCTATTTAATGTTGTTCCATATTTAATAATTCAGAATCACAATCTCCATTAGTTAGTTATGATTTTCAACTTTCATTGGATGAACCACAGGTAGTCAGATAACGTATAATAATATATATATTTTTATCACCTGGGTAATTCAAAGTCTGTTCATTATTGCCACAGTTCATTACAATATGCAGGAAACGTTTTACCAGTTACATCATAAGAATGTACTGTTTTAAGAGGTATTCTTTTTTTTGTCTGTTATTCAAGCAATCATTCCTCACCTTATGAGGAACTGGCGGCGCCCCGACTAGTAGCGTCGTTCTGTAGCGTCCTGGCGCGCTGTGTTGCTGGCGAGTGATTGATTGTGTGCTCCCCGTCAGCCTGCCGCCCCCTGGCACAGCGTGGCGGTGTGATTATTGAGTCGGCCTTCTACTCGGCGGCCAGAGTTCTGTTCCTGGCAGTTCTTCCCGCAACAAGAACATAAAGCTGCACTTCGACTTCCATCACTTAACTTGAAGACGAATCATAATGCAATCTCTGCCAAACAGAGAAAAGTGCTCGCAGTTTCATGCCTTCGATTTCAACCTGAACCCTCCTTTCTTTTGATCTGTTCTTATTGAAGTTAACATTTTCCTGGAAAGCCTTGAAATTGCTACTGAGCCCTAAATTATACGTCTATTTTATTACTGAGGCTTAATTTATGTTAATTAACTGTGAATCCTGTCTCTTAGAACCATTTCAAGCTTTTCTTAGGCCTCTGGTTATGGTTGTCTAATATTTCTCACTAAATCTTGAAACTGATTCTATTCAGCTGGCCGTAGGAGTTTGCTCTTATTTTTGTTTTAGTCAGAGTATTTGTAAGCTTCCTCATCTTTTCTTGGCTTCTAAATGTATATTGTCCTTCAACTTGCTTAGAATTTAGGACTTTTTTCCTGTTTTGTGGGGGGGGGGGGGCGTGTTGGGGAAGGAAGCATTGGTGCGAACATTGGTATAGGACAGGGCTGGGAATGGGAAAATCTTCAGGGATGCCAACAGCAGGGTTCAGACTTGTTATCTTCCAAATGCAAGCTAACATACACACACCTCGAACCGCATACCCAACTAGTTCGGTGAACTTATGTTTTCCATTTCATTCAGTTTTCCAATTCTATGTTCAAAAGGCTGCTGCAAGGAAGCACGCAGGTTTAGTAACTGTGTTTGTATTTTATGGTTTTATTTTGCTGGCTTGCTGACCTAGAAATGGACTTTGTGTCACATAAGTTCCTGGTCAGTTGTAGCGTTCCATCCTTTTTCCTAATTCTCGTTTGGTTGGCTTCCATTTCCGTTCTGCTCAATTGGATTACTTCTCCGGGGAGTCCTACTTGAATTTCGTGACCTATTTTATGACCTATTTTATTTTGCCTTGATCTGTCTTCAGTTTTTGGTGCTACTTTGTTTTTCGTGATGAAATCAGTTTCCTCTAGCCATATCTGTAATCCAGCCTTCTCGGTTGTTTTCCTTGAGTAAGTTTACTTGCATTATGGCTGATTCTAGATCCTTAGCTAAACTGTCCTGGTCATCATCATAGACTGTCACTTATTCTTATTCTTATTCTTATTCTTATTCTTATTCTTATTCTTATTCTTATTCTTATTCTTATTCTTATTCTTATTCTTATTCTTATTCTTATTCTTATTCTTATTCTTATTCTTATTCTTATTCTTATCATTCCACTTTTCCCACAACCTGATGGATTCGCGTGGAGATTTCCTTTTATAAGTCACGACCGGCCCCTCTCACATTCACCGAACCTCAAATCACCGCTACGCATCTCCTGGCCGGAGGGTGGGCGTCACAATCTAAGAGTTCCCACCAGGGTACGGAATGAAAACATTTTACTAGTAGTAGTTACTATAGTACCATTATCTCCATTTCTCGTAATTATTGTAGCTTCATCACCTCCATTTTACGCAGTTCTATATATTAATGCATACTTCCGCACTATCACTTCCAGTCAAACACTAGGTCACAAGAAGACTGGGTAGACAAATGTGAATAGTTCCACTCAAATTCCTACTCCGAAGAAGGATTTACTGACTTTTATTCCATAGTAAAGAAGTTTTTGAATGGCACTCAACAGCTTAGCCAGAATCAATTTTACTTATCTTACGGATGTAGAATAAGACTTGAGTCCTTTGTTGTTCATCAACTGATTCAAAAACACTCGGAGAAAAGATAACCGTTGCAATTGGCGTTTTTTGATGAGAAGGCATTCGATTGCATCCCACATCAACTAATCCGATGTACTTTGTGTGATCATAGAGTGCAGAGGAGGTCGTCAATTGGGTTCAAATACTCTAGCTAAACATCAGCAGTCGAGAGAAGAGTATGTATGTATGTTCAGTCCGTCAGCGATGCCGCTGGTGGGATCCTCAACAGCTCTGCCATCAGCTGCCATAGATTGCCTAGGCATCACTAAAGAGGCGTACTAGGGAAATGAGGAGTGAGGTAGTTTCCCGTTGCTTTCCTCACCGAGCCAGAGTTGCTATTACATATCAGTCTGCCAAGCCCACTGAAATGCATACACCAACCGACCCCATGAGCAACATTTTCACACCATTCGTAGCAGGGACTGGCTGCATAAGGATTGGCATTACTAGCATCGCTCATACCTCAGTCACTTTCAAATTGTCAAAGCCAAGGATAAGAGTGAGAGAGATCAATGAAAGGAACAAAATTGCTCTAGCCTATACCAGAAGACATAGCGCACTGTAAACACTAGGTTCTACCAGCAAAGACATCGAGAGAAGAGTATGGCTGGCGTATTAGACAACTTCCCTATTAAGGTTGGTCTTCACCAAGGCTTCACATTGTCACCATTACTTTTAATATCGTCGCTTCGTCGGTAAAACGTTGTATCCCATAATACTCTTACTATCCATTATTCTCATTAAGACTGGTCACGCCTCCCAGCCACATATAGATACGCAGTCCATCAGAACAATGTCCGTTGTGTTCGTTTTCCTATGTCGACGATTAAACGAAAATGAACCTTACATGCATTGTACACTAGGAGTGCGTAAATACGTAATGCAAACGTACATTCCTACAGTACGGTACTGTAAGGTTCATTTTCCTTTAGACATGGGCATAGGAAAATGAACACAACAAAATTTGTTCTGATGGACTGCATATCCATACGTGGCTGGGAGGCGTGACCAGTCTTAAGGAGAATAATTGATAGGAAGAGCTTTGTGGATTACAACCTTTTACCGGTCGGGCGACGATATGTATACGCTAATCTGAGTTCTACAGCACAAAGATCCTTGGAACTTGCTTTATGCTGATGACCTTATGATTTACACCACCACCACGGATGATCTACAGCATCGAGTCAAAGCTTGAGAATTTATTGTATGTATATTCTGTCTGAAGCAGAGTTACATAAATAAATATGAAGATATACAAAAATGTCTATATTAAAGACGAAAAAATTAACAATAAACTGTGCATCAAAGGTTCATATTGTGCTGCACAGAAATTAGCAACGTCGAGTGCGTACCTTGCAGCCTCAAGCAACTCTTTCTCAGTACATGTGCAAGAACAAAGACGGCATTCTGGCTGGTGGGCCTTAGCCCGCACTTCACAACAGCCTTACAAAAAAAATACACCAAATATCCCCACTCGTGCAGATAGGTCTTGTACCTATAAACACCCGACTGCAGCCTATTTAGAGATCCCCAAGTCGTCCACTACTTCATATGTCCAGCTGGTAATTGTTCACGAGGTGTTTTCAATTCTCGTAGATGCTCAACTCTAGCTAGCCGCAAATGATTCTTATTTGGTGTTCTGTTCCTTCAAGTTTCTGGGTGGTCTTCAAGAAACTTTTGCATTAATATAACCGTGATGGTAGTGGTTGGAGTCTATACAGGGGATGAGCTTGGGTTTTTAATGATGTGGTCTTCTTTCAGCCTGGTACCTTACGTTGGATACCAGGAGGTGCAATGCCAGCAAGTTAGTACAATCAGCTTGGAATGATGCATTTAGCATTCTTGGTCTACGACTTCACACCATGAAGACAGAGTACTTGATAACATGCCAAAGTGACTACCGAAGACCGAGTTTTGACATAAATATTTCTTCGAGCTGAGGGTTATCCGGAAATATGTGTAACGTAATAGCGTCATGTGACAAAATGTGTGCCGCAATGTTACCTAGCAACAGTACCTTGAGAGCTGCAGAGGCCATGGATATGTATGTCGTGGCCATCCTTCAATACTTCACAGCACAGCATGCCTAGTTGCTAGGTATTATCGTGACACATATTTTGTTGAAATATTTATGATAATTCGATTTTTCAAAACGGAAATTTCTTATATAATTTTTTTCAGATATTTGGGGTCTCGACTGCATGGCGAGACTGATGTCAGTGAGGAAAAGTAAGCGAGAGTGAATGCTAGATGACAGCACTAGAGGAAAGTCATTGGTGTACTCTGAGACAGTGGAGGTTCAAATACACCTAAAATAGCGAATGTACCGCTCAGTAGTTCGTACAGTAGTCTCCAAGAAAATGGGTGTATACATTTATTTGTGAATTTCTGTTTGGCATTTACTTTTATGTTACTGCTGCGAGAGGAATGGACAGTTATATTTTTTTGTTTCGGAGAACTAGAGAAACCGTATGGCAGAGTAACGATGGATAAAATGTTAGCCATTCTCAGGGATTATGGATAGGTTACTACAGGCATTTGTGCTGACAATTTGGCCGTAGTGAGAATTGATGGTAGAATGAGTTTTTCAATTATTGAGGTTGTGTGTTCTTCAAGGATGGTAGCATAGTTAGTGAGATTGAATCAAGCTGCAGTAAAGCTAATGCAGTGAGCTCGCAGCTGCGATCATCAGATTTTCTAAGAAGATAGTTAGCTCTCGGACGAAACTATCTTTACATAAGTCTGTTTTCAGACCAACTTTGCTTTAAGGGAGTGAAAGCTCGGTGGACTCAGAATATCTTGTTCATAACAAACATGAAAGTAGCAAGAATGATTGCTGGTACAAACACGCGGGAACAATGGCAAGAGGGTACACGGAATGAGAAGATAAAGGCTAAGTTGGGAATGGAATCGATGGATGAAGCTGTACGCATAAACTGGCTTCCGTGGTGGGCTCATGTGAGGCGAATGGATGAGGATAGTTTACCTAAGAGGATAATGGATTCTGTTATCGAGGGTAAAAGGAAGTAGATGGAGACCAAGACGACGATGGTCAGTTTCTAATGATTTAAAGATACGAGGTAAACTGTAGAACTAAACGAAGTGACAGAACTTATAAATAATATAATAATAATAATAATAATAATAATAATAATAATAATAATAATAATAATAATGAAAATAATAATTTCGTGTGGCTATTTCTAGCCGAGTACAGCCCTTGTAAGGCAGACCCTCCGATGAGGGTGGGTGGCATCTGCCATGTGTAGCTAACTGCGTGTTATTGTGGTGGAGGATAGTGTTATGTGTGGTGTGTGAGTTGCAGGGATGTTGAGGACATCACAAAGACCCAGCCCCTGGCCCATTGGAATTAACCAATTAAGGTTAAAATCCCGACCCGGCAGGGAATCGAATCTGGGACCCTCTGAACCGAAGGCCAGTACGCTGACCATTCAGCCAACGAGTCACACACAGAACTAATTATAAATACAGGATTTTTGTGGAGTTTAGTAAATTCGCAGAGGCTTGCAGATTGAACGCTGAAAGGCATGACAGTCTATATTGAAGATATGTGTGTGTTTGTGGTTCTCCTTTGTAAGAATAACTACAGAAATTAGACAAGGTTCACCTTCATTGTTCATAATTTGCATACATCATTTACTGAAAGGTACGAAATGGCAGTGAGGAGTTCATTTAGGTGGAAATGTAGTAAGAAGTGTCCGGATCCATGGCTGAATGGTTAGCGTGCTGGCCTTTGGTCACAGGTGTCCCGGGTTCAATTCGCGGCAGGGTCGGCAATTTTAACCAACATTGGTTAATTGCGCTGGCACAGGGACTGGGTGTATGCGTCGTCTTCATCATCATTTCATCCTCATCACGACGCGGAGGTCGCCTACGGGAGTCAAATTAAAAGACCTGTATCTGGCGAACCGAACCTGTCCTCGGACACTCTCGGCACTAAAAGCCATACGCCATTTCGTAGTAAGTAATTTGGCCTATTCCGACGACTTGATCTTAGAGGTAGATTGTGCTGAAAGCCAATGTTATAATATCTTGAAACTTTAAAACGATCTGCAATGAGTACGATATGAAAAGGTGCATTTCGAACACTAATGTTGGTTAAAATTGCCATTTGACCAGTTTGGTGGAACACTAAGGTGATGTCAACAGGGAAGAAACTTAAGAGGACTAAATATCAGATCCGGATTACAAAAATGAAACAGGTAGATCACTTCGACTATTTAGTGTGTGTGTGTTACAGGATGGTAGTGTAGTAAGCGAAAGTGACTCAAGATGCAGCAAAGGTAATGAAGTGAACTCGCAGTTGTGATTAAAGGTATTCTGTAAGTAAGAACTTACCTCCGGGCTAAAAGCATCCTTACATTGGTCTGTCTTCAGAGCAACTTTGCTGTACGGGAATGATAGCTGGGTTTACTCTGGATATATACATGAAGGTTGCAATAATAATTGCTGGTACAAACATGTAGGAACAATGACAGGAGGATAATTGGAATGAGGAGATAGATGCTGTTAGGAATGAACTCAATACACGAAGCTGTACTTATAAACCGACTTCGTCCATGTTTCGCTTCCACACAATGCAACGCCCCAGACGAAAGTCTTCGAAAACGTCTTTCAAACACCCATATCAAAAAACGAAGTGAGCAAATTTATTTTTCTTAAGAAAGTCCTCCCTTTCCTGTGCTAGTATGTGTTGTATGTCCTCCTTATACTGCCACCATTACTTACTCTACTACCCAAGTAGCAATATTCATCTACTTCCTTTCTGATCTCATTTTCTAACCTAATATTTCCTGCATCACCTGACCTTGTTCGACTGCACTCCATTACTTTTGTTTTGGAATTATTTGTTTGCAACCTTAATTCCGCGAAGACTGTGTCCAAGCAATTCAGCATTTGCTGAAAATCTTCTGCACACTCAGATAAAATAACAATATCAACGAGAAATCTCAGAGGTGTGTTTTCCTTTCCTTGTATTGTGATTCCTTTTCCAAATTCCTCTTTGATGTTCTTTACCACCCGTTCTCTATAAACGTTGGAAAGGAGAGGAGACACACTGCAGCCTTGCCTCACTCTTTTCTGGACTGCTGCTTCGATTAATATGACAGCAGAGTGATTTTCTCGGTATTTGATCCTGATCGCCTACAGAATCTCAAATAGATTGGTTCAATCTTCGTGATTCGATCTACCCAACTCCCATACAGAATTATTCTGTAACACCAACTTTCAGCAGCTTCTACTGTACCCTCTTTCTTTCTGCGCTAGTATCCGAGTGATATTTTCAATGGTTTCTCAACAAGTTGGCCATGAGGCTTTGTAGTTTTTTATTAGTCATACGATAATAATAATTGTTACTGTATTATGACTGTGGTTTAACGTCACACTACCACAGAATTAAGAGACTCCAGGCTGTAAGTTTTTTTCCCCCTTTTCAGAAGTCCTTTAACCTGCCGTAAGTCAATGGCATGCAGTTGTCTGACCAAGCTCGATAGCTGCAGTCGCTTGAGTGCATAGTGTGTTTGAATCCCACTGCCGGCAGCCCTGAAGATGGTTTTCGGTGGTTTCCCATTTTTACACCAGACCACGGCCGCTTCCTTCCCACTCCTAGCACTTTCCTGTCCCATCGTCACCATAAGACCTATCTGTGTCGGTGCGACGTAAAGCAACTTGCAAAAAAAGAAAGGGGTTGCCTGAATTAATCACCCTAAAGGCCTCCAACCTCAACCAGGATCGAACGTGCTACCTTGAGAACATAAAGACTAATCAACTACTGCATTAAGGTCGACTCGTTGATCTATCTCTAGGAATGGTTATCCTTCTGGAATGTATTGATCAGGAACTCGAGTTCACAGTGATCTCACATTCATTTGACTGTACAACCCAATTAGACTTACATCGAAAGGACGGCTCTCAGCTCCTTAAGATTTACTTATCCAGTTCTAATTCATTTCGTTCGTCACGAGAAAAAAACTTTCCTCTTCAATGGTGACGTTCATCGCGTAGTAATAATAATGATATCACTGGGACCTACCTGCAAGAGGAGGAGGTGGTGTGTTCGGATCCCCGTATATTTTAGTATTGTCTACTCTGAAAGCAATTGCGAAAATGAATTATATGTTTGGTCACCTACTGCGTCTGTCAAGACGGTTCATGAACTTGCTGGAGGGAAAAAGTGGAAGGAATTAATGCTGGAGGGAAACCAAGACAGGAATAATGGACGAGATCAAGGCAGGAAGAGAATACAGCAAAGGTAAGAGACTAGCCCCAGAAAGAAGGAGTCTGCTAGCCCACCAACCTCTGGGTTGAGGAGAAAAGAAGAAAAGAAGATTGTGAGTTAAGGCCGATTCCGTTGTGGAGAGATAGCGTGTGTATCTTTTACCCATAGGCCCCAGGATTGATTCCCGGCCAATCCAAGGATTTTAATTCTGGACTGAGGGATGGAATAGTCTTTACTCAGCCTGGTGACACTCATTGAAGAAATGTTGATTTGAGAGGCAGTGATCAGCGTCACGAAAGCCAAAGGAATGTTGTCAAGCTCCTTTAATCGATTCTTCCTTAACTTGATCTAGTTCATTTTCTTCAAATTCCTTTATTCTCTTCTCATTGCTGTATTCTCTTTTGTACATAATGTAATATTCATTTATTATTTATTTTTTACTGTTGACCGAATTACTTATGTGTTATATCTGTATTTATCTTACTGTGCCTAGATTTAAGTTCTTCTCTTCGTTTTACGTTCATTCTTCAATTTTCCTCGTTGTTTTTTTGCCTTTATATTTTGTTCTTAATTGTTGTGTCTCTACAGTTATTTTGTTAGTTTTTAACTTTTTCTTCTATTTTTATCATTAAATGTTATTTCCTCATTGTTCTTCCACTTATTTTTTTAATGTTTGCCTTGTGCTACTCCACTGTAAATATATATTTCCTTCGCGGAACTCTGTAATTCGGCTTCTCGCTGTTTCGGTTTCCCAAATAAATAAATAAATAAATAAATAAATAAATAAATAAATAAATAAATAAATAAATAAATAAATAAATAAATAAATAAATAAATAAATTTAATTACGTGACATTCCAGCATCTGTAGACCATCTAGATGGGCAGCAGTCGTCTTGACAACCAAGGTATTTAATAGGCTTTCGCGGCACGGTTCAGCTTTACTTCGAATTAATGAATAACTTCAGCTTTTCTTTCAGTCAAGATGTGATCTCTTCTACCACTTCTCGGTAGGCCTACTTAAAATTTTGTGTAAAGTAAGAGCTGACGATGCAGACTTCCAATTCTGGAGAATTCAGATGAAATGGTTGGTGTTCATTTTTAAAAATCTTTAAAAGTACATATTGGGCAGCAGCAAAATGTGAACTTCATCACATCTATTATTTAGTAGTTATTGACGTTGCAAGAAAGTGTGGTTTTACATGTGAGTTAAGATGGAATTACATCGAGTACGTGAAATACGTTCGCCCGTGAATATAAATTATTACTTTTCATACGACGTTGAATGTTATATATGAACACTTTATGCTCAGTTCAGGGCCTTCCATTCAACAGTATGGCCATTTCGGGGCTCACAGTCGGTGTCATACCTATGAAAGAATAGTCTACATATCATTCAAGGATCAATCGACAAAATATGACTCGTTCACATGACGCTATGTAGCCAGACATTTGATAAGTATCTATGTAAGTGTTTTACACGCATTAAAAAGGACTCTTGTGGTATGTTCTTTATGTTAGTACAAGTCGAGTGCTGTAGGTAACCACAGTATCGTAAAGTTCCACTTTCCAAAGTATTTTGAAGAATGCAAACATACGAATTTGACAGAGTAAGCCCTATAAACTAAAATATTGTTATGAAAACGGATTTACCTTTCCTAGCGATACCTATCGTTTACAGTGCACTATGTCTTCTGACATAGGCAAGAACTATTTTATTCCTTTCATTGATCTCTCTCACTCTTAACCTTGGCTTTGACAATTTGAAAGTAACTGAAGTATGAGCGATGCTAGAAATGCCATTCCTTATGCAGCCAGTCCGCTATGAATGGTGTGAAATTGTCGCTCGTAGAGTCGGTTGATGCATGCATTTTAGGGAGCTTGGCAGACTGATATGTAACAGCAACTTCTGGTTCAGTGAGGGGAGCAATGGAAGGCTACCTCACTCCTCATTTCGCTATTACGCCTCTTCAGTGATGCTTAGGCCATCTATGACAGCTAATGGCAGAGCTGTTGAGGATCCAAACAGTCTTCGGGCTGATGACAGAACATAACACACATACATGAAAATGAAATGAAAGGACACAAACGTACGTGAGAGATTAAACAACGTTTAACATGACATTGCAGTGTAAATCAACTAATATATTTTTTATTTCTCTTCTAAGTAGGCCTACTTATAATTTTGTGTTAAGTAAGAAATTACGAACTACACTGCCAGTCCTGTAGAAGCATACATACCAAGTTAAATCCTGTGAACATGGGTGGACAGGCATAAGGCTAACCTTTATATCTCATTTTGTAACTAAATTACGGACAGTCGAATCCTTGACTTTCCATATCTTTACCTTTGATTAGTTAAGGGAAACATTCAGTTTTTAGCAACTTTATCCCGTTTGGCTCAAGGAGCACGAAATAAACCACAGATATGTGATTATTACGAGATAACAATTGCTTAAGACGTACGTGTGACATCGTGTCTGAATAATACGGAAGCATATCAAATTGTACCGTCCATCTGTTCTCTGAAATGATAAATTGTTGAGAAACTCTGGAATGAAAGACGCCACTGATCTGTTGGCTTTAAGCTTTGTGCAAGCACAAGGAGTCTTGATGGCCATTGAACATCTCCCTCCAGTGAGATGGTGGCCTATTTACTATGACCCAGTTCTTATTGTCTGCTCGCTTTTGCAAAGTGTCTGTAAGTAAGACATATTTATGGCGGGTCTAATGAACGTGGTTTTGCAAAGTACAAAGCACTTTCTGTCCGTAGCCGGTAATGCCCCTTGTAAAAGTGCATAGCCGTCTCCCAAGCGAGAGGTCTCATAAAAACGTCCCAGTTGTGATGGCCGTGAAAGGGTTCGCAAGGTGGACAGATATAAACGACCCCTTTGAAACACGTGAGAAGTTTTAAAAGTGACTCTTGAAGCATATGGAGCAGAAACTCAACAAGAAGAGATTTCTCAAATAGGTCAAGATATCGTCAGTCTAGAGAAGCTCTTGATTTTCAAGCATCTGTTGTCCTCCAGCATATCTGGAAGAAAGGCACAGACCAGTTCAATGAACTAACTGCAGATTACGAACTGACAAATCGATGTGACTGGTGTCCTAACAAAATAATGTCACAGGCTTCTAGAATGAGACTTATAATAAAGATCTTTATAGTTTCCAGTTATTTATATAACACAGTTCTGTCACCTAAGAAAGAAAACCTTGCTTAATTTACGTGTAATTTGTCATTGACAATACGTTAGATGGACTCGGTGGAAACCACATTATTTCAATAAATACACTGTAAACATTGAAGTTCTGTGCTCCTAAGTAATTTTCTCCATTTTATTATTCGTAAAGGCATTGAAATGGGGAGATTTCCAAGTGGCAATGACTACCATCATTATTATAGCTACGAAGTTAAGTGTATATACATTGCATAAGTACAAAAAAAGTATAATAGACAATCATATGAAATCTACGTGTTAGAAAAATTTCCCATTAGAGCCTATGCCCGGCAGTAAGACAGATAGTGGAGAACCACCAGACCAGTGTGGGAACACACTCATCCCTGTTGTTGTCACGCTTATCAGACAGTTCCTCAGTTGATCTCACGAGGGTAAGCGAACCTCGCTCCAGCCGTATGTCAGAAACAAAATTCCCTGCACTGGCCGGGAAGCGAGCCCTGGTGGAAAGTCAGTTACACCGGGCTCCGATTAATGTGATAATCTTACAACTACGATCTTCAACATTTTCTTCTTCCTGGCTTTTTTACAATTTATTGGGGTCGGCAATTGACGTTGATTTAGCCCAGGTTTGCGGCCGGATGCCTTTCCTTTCGTCAACCCTGTGTAGCTGGATGTATTCTATATTGTGTGTTTCTGTGATGGTTAGTAGTGTGGTGTGTTGTATGTTGATGCATGATGTTAAGGCAAACAAAACCATCCAGTCTCCAAACCAGAGGAATTAACAATGTGCAGTAAAAATCCTCGGCTAGCCTGGAAATCGAACCCATGTTCCCCTGAACCGAAGATTAGTACTCTGACCATTATATTCACATCATTATTAAGAAATATACATAAAATTATCGGGATATTGTAATCTCTTCTTGTAGCATTCTTTCTCCTTTTCCTATCCCTTCTTCACACACCTGTGGGGTCGCGGGTGCGAACTGTGTTGCACATGTGGATTTGGCCCTGTGTTACGGCCGGATGCCCTTCCTGACGCCAACCCTATATGGAGGGATGTAATCACTATTGCGTGTTTCTGTATGGTTGGTAGTGGGGTATGTTGTCTGAATACGATGAGGAGAGTGTTGATACGGACACATACACTCAGTCCCCGAGCCAGAAGAATTAATCAGAAGTGATTAATATCCCCGACCCGGCCGGGAATCGAATCCGGGACCCTCTGAATCGAAGGCCGGTACGCTGACCATTCAACCAACGAGTTGGACAATCTCTTCTTGTAACATCTAATATATATATAGGCCTATATATAGTATATATTACTAGATTAACATTATTGAATATTTAAAACACCACTGATAGAAATTTACACAAACATATTAGGATGTTGGAGCACATTCTTCATATATACCAATTTTGGGAAAATATTGTAAGACTGCTGCAGGTAACATATTCCAATTATCAATTCCCCTGTTTACAAGTGAATAGTTACCATAGTTTGTTTTCTACGGTGTGTGTGCATTTCGGTTAGCTTCGCAGACTGATATGTAAGAGCACTTTCTGGTTCAGTGAGGAAGGTAACGAAAATCTACCTTACTCCTTATTTCTAAGTTAATTTCTTCAGTGACACCTAGGATACTTATGATACCGGTACCTGGTGACGAAGCTGATGGGTATCCAACTAATCTTCGGGCTGAAGACTTAACGCACACGCAAAATGCTTTCCCCGTCAACGATGGATGCAAAGGCTTGTTAATAAATAAACAAATAGAAAATAATTACATTTTCAACTGATAAAAAGAAACAATAATGTTACCTTAGCTCAGTCGCCAGAACTTAGGTTGTGATATCTGAAAGTTATGAGTTTGAGGCCAACCTCTGTCTGGTGGTCATTATTTCTCTGTACTTTACAAACCATTGGCATGTAATATATGTACTCGACACGGCCTAACATTATTATACAATATTCCTTCAGGTTGCACAAGGACAAAAAGTACCTGAACAACAATAATAGATACAGACAGATACATGGGATAATATGAAGTTAAGAGTAGAAAAAAGAATGAGGTACGTCAAACATTTATCTGAGGTGCAACCGTGTCTTCTAATTTGAAACTCGTTGGCGTGTCATGAAGTATTATGTGTTATCGGTGCTGCTTCATGGCTTCGAGGGATGAACACTAAAGATTCCGACAATGAACCGACAGCAGGCCTCTGAAATGTGAATACATGGCGGATTGTTGAAGATCTAATTAAAGAATGGTGTCACCAACGAAAACGTTCTCTGTTATGCCGGTAAATCATGTGTTTAAACCCTCGTAAAACGCCGTAAAGCAGCCTATTTCGATTACAACTTCCCATAAAAAAAATAACCCCTAACACAACTGATCACCAAAGGCAAGATGAAAGGAAAAAATTATTTTGGCAGAAAGGTTTATGCCGGGTGCGGGATCTCCAACCGACTTTCGGCATCAACGATACTGCGACCCTGCAATATAGAGGTAACTACTGTACTCCATGATGCTTATTATTATTATTATTATTATTATTATTATTATTATTATTATTATTATTATTATTAATTTTTCTTCAACTTATCTCAGATAATTGTGAAGTAACTAAAGTGGTTCATTTTGGTTTTGGCTAGGTATTCATGAACTTATCTGTTGTTATGGAACCATCGCAAATTCCTTAAAAATCACGTTATACACTTAAATGATAGACTTATCATTATCATTTCATATAATTTTATATCTAGAACATTTACGCCTGAGATGTGTTATTTTTAAGGGATGCGAATTTCTTTTTATGTTTTTGAATCAGTGACACTGTTGAAGGAAATCACAAAACATACCTGAACATTTTGTTCTGTCATTCGTGTTCTCGTATCGCTTACCAGTAGACTGAATTGTACTTACTGAAATATATTTTAGCATCTAAATTTTTTATAGGAACTCTAATATATTAGGCAGATGCTTGGGAAAACCTCGGGTATTTGAGCTTAATAGCCAACAGTATTTTCAGGTATTCCAAGTGGGACACAAAACCGTTCAGAACAAGAATTAAAAAACACAAATAAACTTATATTTTTAAAAAATCGTTAGCTTCACATCTGTGTCGTACATTGGTATAAATTTCACCTTTTGAGTCAATTTCGCATTTTATCCCCTTATTGAAACGCATCAAAAATGAGTTTATATGCCTTGAAAAATGAAAATAAGGAAGCATTTTCCGTAATACCGCTATTGCGAGAAATCATGACCTCTAGGTATTGTGCATTCATCCCCATGTTGACGCACTCAAGGTGCCGTAGATCACAAATCATTTTTGTATTGATATCTCATTTATTTGTTCATAACTGCTTTAACCTAGTAATCTGTAAATTTGCATTATTCTGGATCCTGGTGATCACCTGAAATTTCACACAGTTGAATTAAAAACTGTAAAAATGTATTTTGGATTAGTTTTACGTACCAGAGACATTTTGTTATGGCCTCAAGCTTTTATCTAGGGAAGCAGGCAGAAGTAGGATCCACTTATTTTGCAATTAATTAACGTTTTATAGGGCCTATAGATAATGTCCCATTTCGATATATTAAATGCATTTCTTTGTAGAATTATGCCGGAAGTAAATTTTTTGCAACTCAGTATAAAATTGGACTTCAAAAGAATCTCTAGTAATATGAATATCAGCATTACGTTATATTTGGATAGGTTGTAGTGACGTACATATCGGGTTCAAAATAACACACATAGTATTTTTCCCTTTGCTGTCAAAAGTGGTGTACAAAGTGAACTTGCTCCCCAAGTCTCGTCATACCCCCGACCTTGTTTGTGTCCCTCGCTTACATTGTGTTCTCTCTCTTTCGTCTCACCGAACTCTTTTTCCGTCCTCCCTTGACGGTCGACGGTACGTGCTGTGATTAATGAATTTGTTTCTAACTGTAGAATCCTCCCTGGGTCCTTAGGACCTAGTATTGTGGAGAAACAGATTATTAGCCCCTGCAGACCTAAAGCTCTGCACTTCTTAAGTAAGCGACAGCTACAGGAAGGTCTTCAAGCGTTGTTACTACAGTCACTGCTCAAACTTCAACATTTCCTGCAACAAGGAGATTCGTGGAATAATAATTCTTGGTGACATCTGCCATTCTAGGATTAAATGGACTTTAATATAGTGAAAGGAGATGCCTAACCGAGGTGAGAAATGCGTGCTTAGCTTAATCGAAATGACGTGGGTTTGATTACGCAGTCGAAAAGAATTAGAAAGGAGGTTTTCATTTCTGAAGATATACACGACCCTTAAGTTCACTCAGTCCGCACGAAAAATTAGTTTCAGGGTAATTCCTGTAGGTAACGGTGGCCGGGCATACATATAACCACCCTGTCTCACTTAGTGCCGAGGTAAGGGATAATGGAAGCCTTTACCTTCTGCTCCTCTAAGGAGTGTTTGGCCCATGACCTGTACGAAGATGAGTTCACTTATTTTCATAAAGCAACACGAGAAATGGAAACAGTCAAACGTTGTAACTGCAGTCCTAACAAAATCTCCAAAATTTTTCGCATAACTTCCAAACAGGTTAATGGAATAATTATCATGAATTCTGATTAATTATTCCACTTACGAAATAACTGGACACGATACACATGGAAGAATGTTAGACTCAATAATCAGAAGATTTCTGTTATCTTCGCGATATTTCTACGGAAAAGCACCTTTGGATGGCTTTCTTTTAAAACCTCGTATGTCCCCATTGCTTTTATTCCCCGTTATATTCCTTAAGACTCGTCGCGCCTCCCAGCCATATATTTATATGCAGTCCGTCAGAATCATTTACGTTGTGTTAATTTTCCTATGTTAACATAGGAATATAGACCTTACCATACCATATTGTAGGGATGTTGTTTGCATGGCGAATTTACGCACTCCTACAGTATATTATATTTAAAGTTCATTTTTCTTTACACATTGGCATAGGAAAATGTACACTATGAAAATTGTTGTGATGGACTGTATGTCTATGTGTGGCTGGCGTGACCAGTCTTAAGAGCAATAATGGATAGGAACAGCATTTTAGAACCAGGCCGTCGATATATATTTCACAATTTTAATATTTTAGCACGTTATCTTCGGAACAGAGTTATAGGAATAAGAGAAAAGGGAGAAGCTCATGCACGTTGTATTTATTGATTCTTATAGAAAATAATAGCGGTTATCGTGTATTTTCTTTTTGCTATTTGCTTTACGTCGCACCGACACAGATAGTTCGTATGGCGACGATGGGATAGGGAAGGCCTAGAGTTGGAAGGAAGCGGCCGTGGCCTTCATTAAGGTACAGCCCCAGCATTTGTCTGGTGTAAAAATGGCAAGCCACGGAAAACCACCTTCAGGGCTGCCGACAATGGGGTTCGAACCCAATAACATCCGCATTCAAGCTCACAACCGCGTGCCTCTAACCGCACGGCCAACTCGCCCGGTATCGTGTAATTTAGCGGCTGGTGAGAAGCAACGCATAGCGGCAGAAAAATGTTGCTTGCCTGTTATCGCTACGTTTGTCAATAGCCATCGATATTTATAATTTTTATAAGTTTACGAATGTGTGGTTAGAAAAAGCACGTAGCAGTGCTAATGAAAATATCTGTAGGAAGGGAACAGATTAAAATTAGAAGTTGCACCTTTAGGGTTAAAGTTAGTTAGATGTGCCTGAATGAATACCATGATGATCCTTAAGTTTCAATAGTGACAATTTTCTGGGTCCTCTGAATATGCGATTTGATATTCATGTAAGTTTACCTGTGTTTAGTCCGACTCGTTGGCTGAATGGTCAGCGTACTAGCCTTTGATGCAGAGGGTCCCGAGTTCGATTCCCGGCCGGGTCGGGGATTTTAACCTCCATTGGTTAATTCCAATGGCCCGGGGGCTGGGTGTTTGTGCTGTCCCCAACATCCCTGCAACTCACACACCACACATAACACTATCCTCCACCACAATAACACGCAGTTACTTATAAATAGCAAATGCCGCCCGCCCCCATCGGAGAGTCTGCCTCACAAGGGCTACACTCGGCTAGAAATAGCCACACGAAATGATTATTATACCTGTATTTAGCGGAACCGGTCTAACGCGGAATCGGAAGGACATTTCACTACTATAACGGAAAAATATGTAAACGTCCTTCCTAACCGTTTTCAGTACATGTGTACTCCGAATGGATCTAAGATGGTTGAGACAACATTCGGCCAGTAAATGTCTGTCTATATGCTCGGTGCTGTAATTTGAATCGCAGAAGCAGTGAAATGAGTATCGCCAAATACCGTTTGTTAACGCTTTCACGAAGCCAAATTTGTCTCACACACGGACAAAGGAACCATGATAACGAAAATATTGATGGATTACAATAAACTATCCAACAGTGCTATTATGGTTATGTCAGTGCAGAATATTACGTGGCCATTGATCTAGAAGTTGAGACAGAGGCGGCGTTAGAAAACAACAATTAGTTCGTCACCCGTCACCTCCAAGTTAAGAAAACAGAAATTGATGGCGATGATGACGAGAACGAAGACGGTAAAGAAGATGGCTCATGTAACATGAAATCCTACCGACATGCCCTATCAGCCGTAACAAATTTCCAGTTTTCTGCGCTTGCGAAAATTGACGCAAAATTGTTCAACGTTATTTTCCATGCCCATTTTTTAATTGAGAACATTGCTATCAGGGGTAATTGTACAATTATGGATTTCTGGTGGAGGTAAACAGAAGTACTGTGCAGTATTACTATTAGTGTTATTTCTATAAAACATTCCAATGTGTGATTAGTGTCATTGTTGTGTCTACTACCTTCCATAATCATATAAATCTACTGCAGGATTATCTAACGGAGGTAAGTTCTTATAGTTTTTATGTTATTTTCTAACCACATTCATGAAACGGAATCCTGCATACAGCGGAAGAAATTCCGTTCCCTTGAGTTTCCGCTGAGGACTAATTTTACTGTACTTATGGCTCCTTTTTTGTGAAGTTTGCGGATTTAGGATATTTAAAAAAAATCAGTGTTTGAGTTTCAATAATACATACATTTATTTCACGCTGATAGGTACTGGCTTTTAAATAGTGTATCGTCGCTGGAAAGGTAAAAGGTTGTATTCCACAAAGCTCTTCCTATCAATTATTCTCCTTAAGACTGGTCACGCCTCCCAGCCACATATGGATACGCAGTCCATCAGAACAATGTCCGTTGTGTGCGTTTTCCTATGTCGACGATTAAACGAAAATGAACCTTACATGCATTGTACACTAGGAGTGCGTAAATACGTAATGCAAACGTACATTCCTACAGTACGGTACTGTAAGGTTCATTTTCCTTTACACATGGGCATAGGAAAATGAACACAACAAAATTTGTTCTGATGGACTGCATATCCATACGTGGCTTGGAGGCGTGACCAGTCTTAAGGAGAATAATTGATAGGAAGAGCTTTGTGGAATACAACCTTTTACCTTTCCAGCGACGATATGATAAACAATGTTTTGTGAAAGACAGTAAGATTTTTCCTCAAAACATTTACATGGTCTGTTTGTTGAATCCTCAAATAGCACCAGAAGAGGTTATAGGGTTTTAGGGAAACTAGCGCTATGAGTAACACCATTTATAAGACTCATACGCATTAGTCGTGCTACTCATACCTCAGCAGCTTGTTACAGCTGTGGAAAGCTACTGTTTGTTCACGCCTGTACCAAGAGACAGATGCAAAAATACTGCATCTATGAAGATGTGCCTACAGCTATCACCTAGGTGACAGCTCTAAATGCAAATCAATGGTGATTGATTGATTGATTGATTGATTGATTGATTGATTGATTGATTGATTGATTGATTGATTGATTGATTGATTGATTGATTGATTGATTGATTGATTGATTGATTGATTGATTGATTGATTGATTGATTGATTGATTTAATAACGTTACTGTTTTTACATCCTGCTAACTACTCTTTGTCGGTTCTTTTACCGGCACGAGGCTGACGTATTTGAGCACCTTAAAATACCACCGGACTGAGCCAGGATCGAACCTGCAAAGCTGGGTTGAGAAGGCCAGCACCTCAACCGTCTGACCCACTCAGCCCAGGTAGATAGATGCAATGTTTGCTGATCAGGCGTATTTCTATTACAGTAGCAGGGACTTCTGTGTAGTGAATGCTAGTGCATATAGGGGGCCGTCATTGCTGAGTTGTGACTAGCTGCTTACCAAAGCAGTCGCAGTTCGAATAGCAAGCAATGCACGTGGGTTATTGAAATGAAAAGTAAGATTCCATTTAAAGATGGGTCATATCGCGGCAATGATCACAACATTGACTGTCCATTCACGTAATATTGCAATCTTGCTTACTTTTGTAGCTGTATGAGTGTGAAATGAAATGAAATGAAATGAAATGTCGTATGGTTATTAGTGCCGGGATATCCCAGGACGAGTTTGACTCGCCAGGTGCAGGTCTTTCTATTCGACACCCGTAGGTGACCTGCGCGTCGTGATGACGATGAAATGATAATGAAGACAACACATACCCCCAGCCCCCGTGCCATTGGAATTAACCAGTTAAGGTTAAAATCCCAGATCCGATCGGGAATCGATCTCGGGACCCTCTGAACCGAAGGCCAGTACGCTGACCGTTCAGCCAACGAGTCGGACAGGTGTGAAATAATAACTCTGGTGATATTTGAAAATATTCAAATAAACAGAGGTTCTAACGTTATTGGAACCTTATTTGGCAACACTGCAAGAAATCATTAATTCCACTGTTGCAAGGACGTGCAAGCTCCAGTGCACTGTTCCAGCTGATCAGTCTTCCCAGTGGAAATCAGCAGGGCGAATGAGATCTATCCGCTTCAATTTCCTGCATATTACTGGCTGGAGGGATGTGTACGTAGTCGGGGAAGGTGTGGGTGGTGGATGAGTATTAAACATGAATAATGTAGGAGAGAACCCTTGCAGAGGGGGAAGAAGCCAAGGTTGAAATGAGGCCGACGGTTTGAGACACGGTGAAAAATGGAATCTTGGACCCTTGGACAGAAGTTATTAAGAAAATACATTCTTTCAGAACACAGAATAACAAGCAGCTTATGGGTGGGGAGGGATAAGACACCTCTTGGAATTTGTGATCCTGTTTAACAGTATCGACCCTCTGTATAAACCGTACGCGAACGATTCTCTTCCTCGGTAAAGTTCCGCTACAAGATGAATAATGGTATTATGGGATAGTGTTAATCCGTCTGCTGAATGAATTTAGTGTTCAGCTTCCACTAAATTTACACTTATTTGTTATTTATTTTACCTGCATATCCAATCATTCCGAATGAAAAATATATTATTATTATTATTATTATTAATATTATTATTATTATTATTATTAATATTATTATTACTACTACTACTATTATTATTATTATCGCATTATTTTCTTCTTCTTGCGTTCCGGATTTCTAAGGACCACGTTACAATTTCAATTGTTCCTCCTAAGTTGTTCTTTCCTTTTCTTCCAGTATTCCTTCATGGTTTCACTGTGTTTCTTTTTCCTGCCTTCAGTCCACTTTGTGCCTGTCTTCTTTTCCTTCCTCCCTTGGAATCCATCCATTTGTAAGACTTTCTTCCTAAAAATCTTTCTTTCCAATAATTCTTCTTCTCGTATGTTGTTCCTTTCCAGGTCTTTCTTCACTTCTTGAATCCAGGTGGTAGTTGATTTCTTTTCCCAAAGGTACTTGAA
The DNA here is from genome assembly GCF_040414725.1 of Anabrus simplex. Lineage (NCBI taxonomy): Eukaryota > Metazoa > Arthropoda > Insecta > Orthoptera > Tettigoniidae > Anabrus > Anabrus simplex. Next base: position 197,350,722 of record NC_090265.1, read on the forward strand.
GATTCGTTTAGTTAGTCTATTGTCATCCATTCTGTAAATGTGTCCAAGAAATAGCAATCTCCTTTTTCTTATTGTTTCTGATATGTTTTCTACGTTCTGGTAAATTTCATTGTTACTTCTTAATTTTCAAAACTCTGAATTCTTAGAGGACCTAATATTTTCCTTATAATTCTTCTTTCCAATATTTCTAATTTATCAAGCTTGTAGTTCAGTGCTAGACATTCGCTGGCATAAAGGCATTCTGGTTTCACTACTGTGTTGTAGTGCTTTATTTTAAGTTTTCTTGATAAGCACTTTTTGTTGTAAGTATTCTTAGTTATACCGTACGCTCTTTCCATCTTTTGTATCCTCTCCTCTATAGCAGATTTTTCTAAACCATTTTCTTGAATTGTCTCACCCAAATATTTGAATTTCATTACCTTTTCTATTTGACCAATATCCGTTGCTAAAAACTTTGGGGCACTTATCATATTATCGCATTTATTTATTTATTTATTTATTTATTTATTTATTTATTTATTTATTTATTTATTTATTTATTTACGTCGATAGAGTCAACTTTAGGCAACGAACACACCAACTACATTAATTTTTCTTTGTTTTTCTTTGTATTCATGTTTGAATTATCTTGTTCACTCTCAGCCTTCTTCTCTGTCGTTCTTCTGCCGAGATGTTCCTCAGTATGGCAGGTTTTTTCACACGAATACTCTTCAATTCTGAAACTTTCTTTCGAAAATCAAGTCTGCCATGTTTTTCTGTTGATTTTTTTAATGAACCACATTCACGTAGATCTTCGTGCACTTCTGTCGCCAGAGGGCATTGGTTGTCCCATTTTCCTGACGAATGAGCATTTTGATAACTAATCTACGAGTTTGTCCTCTTCAGATGTCCTATTATTTCTAATCGTGGAGGCCATCTTATCGATCCTGGCATATACTGTAATTCGTAGTCGAACTTCAGGTGGAAGGTAAATTTTCCTGACACTTTTCTGGGTCATAAGGTCTTCCTGAGGAAGATTTCTTTAACACCTAATCAACGTAATTGTCAAGTCTGTATGGCCTGACACCGTGGTTAGCCGGTTCGAGTCCCATTAGTGGAAAAGATACACGATCAGAATTTTGGCCTGCAAGGTAGGGGATTAGTGATATCAATTTATTATCACTACATTGCGTGACAAAAATCTGAGTTCATTTCCAAACTTCCCGCAGTATTCATATGGAGTGAGGGCACTTGATGTTTGTGGTGATTCGTCCGTCTGATACGAACTCTAAAGCCTTGGTCAGATCCCTTGGTGTTGTTTAAGAGGAGTAGGCTATGTGCCGACACCGGGTTTCTTCCTACCTCATTGTCATAAATCCACATCAAGAGACGCAGATCCCCCATGGGCGTCACATAGAAAGACCTCTACCAGGCGGGCCGATCATGCCTTCGGACACTCCTCGCACTAAAAGCCATATGATAAATAAATTAAATAATAGATAATTAAATAATTAAATAGGCATACAGTATGTATAATAATAATAATAATAATAATAATAATAATAATAATAATAATAATAATAATAATAATAATAATAATAATAATAATAATTGTTACAGGGATTTATCGTGGAACGCTGCGGTAAGGAAGTGCGTACGGTGAATGGCTGGACAGGAGATCGCTTAGAGTAAAAATTTGCTTTAACAAAATTTGAAATTTTTCTTCTTTCGTCTCTTAACATCCAGATCGCGTAATTTAATGGTTTAACAAAGAGCTGTTGAAAAATTACTTGAGGGTATCCACATTTAACAACGAGCTCGTCAGCTCCAATAATGCATTGGACTTATGAGTCCTTAATCTGGTACAAGGTTAACTGCGAGTAACTCCCATTCGTTAAGTTACATATTAAAGAGCATAATTGCTCCGAACAGGTACACATTTTAGGGTCTGTGTTCCAAATACATAGAAGCCTCTATAAAGAGAAGTGTCACTTGTTGCATTCTCAAATACACTAGTACACAATTAGGTGACCCCACTTAATCTTGTTTATACACAGGTTGCCCCATGATGGGCTTAACAATTAAAAAAATTTAACAACCAGGTTAAATAGTGTTCCCCAAGGGAACCTAAACGTAGACACGGTTACCCGCGAAACCATAAGCAATATACAGAGGCATATTGCCCATCCTACGTAGCCTTCAGGAGGACAAGGAGAAAAAATTAATATACGGTACAGCAAAAGCAGGCCATTAACAAAAAGAAAGGAGGCGAAGGATCAGCACTCTTTAAAAGAACATTCGGGAATAACAAGAAGTGGGCTTAATGCTCAATGGTACAGAGACTAATTACATGCTAAAAAGGGTAACTAAAGGGGAACGTTTAAAGTCCGAGACAAATTTCCAAAATTAAAAGGTTGAAAAATTTTAGTCACCCAGCTCAAAAGTAGAAGAGGAGAGTTCCGAATGTCACCACTCGTGCTACTTTACATTAAATATTATTGCAGTAGGAATTATAAATTGAGTCCGAAGACTGCGCAAAATGTTCTACATTTCAGCTAAAAATGAAAAGATTACATATATTTTAATGAAAACGGCTGAAATCTTCGCCTTAAAACAAACGCCGGCACAATCACGTATTTAGGTAAATTCTGCCGTTACCTGTCACCGCTAGATCTTCTTCAAGCCGGCCACACTCTTCCTCCTGTCGCCTACCCCCTCTAACTTCCGTCAAGTCGCACTTTCAATCACCGGAGCAAATCGGACTAGACGGTCCTAAAGCACTCTCGTTAAATAGCACAGCAGGGAAATGTTCTAGACTATATTAGAATCCAAAGCGCTAATAAGCTTAATTTCCATACACTCCCCGGGTACTGATTCGTTAGAGAACTGAGTTACAGGCATGTGATACGCAGATTACATTAGAGGAGGCACCAGGTGAAGTATTGACAACTTCGGTGCCAAAATATAAATATCACTAGAAAGGTTTACCAACCAGAGCAAATTAAATTTCTCTGGCGGTTTACTGGGACTTAGCCCATCAGAGATCGCTAGAAAATAGACGCTAGTGCCATCCAAGCATCTGAGAAGATAATTTTAGAAAGTCTTAAAAATGTTCTGTAGAGAAGGCGCACAGTTTAAATAGCCGAGGTAGGTGTGCCCCTGGAATAATAATAATAAGTGATGATTTTTCGTCCCATATTAATAGACACAGATTCTTTTTTGCCTTGTCAAAAAAGGCTGTAGGAATTCTTAAAGTTTCGTGGAGATTGCCTCCGGTTCTTCAGAAGAGACATAGGTCCACCCGGGGCAAAAACACTAAAGTTTGTCATGTCTATTATTATTATTATTAGTATTAGTATTAGTATTAGTATTAGTATTAGTATTAGTATTAGTATTAGTAGTATTAGTATTAGTATTAGTATTAGTATTAGTATTAGTATTAGTATTAGTATTAGTATTAGTATTAGTATTAGTATTATCCTTATCATTATTATTCGCTCATTCTTTAATTAATCACCAATGCCAACCATGAATCACGTTCGTACACAATACATGTCCTTCTATCCCTCAGAGTTATGCCTTTTTCTTCGCACTTCCGACAAAATTCATTCTTTCAGGCTTCAGCTCTCATTTCTTGCTCTTCCATCAAGATGTTTCGTGACTCGACAAGTTATTTTTCCGACGCACTCTTAATTCCCGCACTAACATTCCTACAGATTGGTCTTTATTGTGACTCTCCCTCTTCGACGCCCAATTCTTCTAAGTCTTTGTGTACCTTCCTTAGCCATTTTCTATTTTTCTTGCAGATTCAGTATCCTGTGGTCCAGCCCTTTGAAGTATGTACAGAGTGGCACTCTTCGTTTCTTCATACTTATATCAATTATTGTTACATTATCTAATTTTTCTTAGTGCTCCTCATTTGGTCCCAGGCAGAATGTGAGTAACTCTTTTGGTGACTTCTCTGTATCCGACTTTTTTGAGGAATATTCTTTCATGCGTGAGCGGATCCTTTACCTGGTGCGGTTGCCGTTTATCTTAAGGCAAGGGTTCGATTCCAGGATCGTCCAAAGATTTTAATCCTGAAGGTGAGGACTGGATCTAGGTCATTTAGCCTCGTGAAATAAACTGAAGAGCTGTTGATATGGAAGATGTGTGTTCAATCTCCCTTCAGATTATATCGTCGATATCTTAGTGGCAGTCAATTACCGTACGGGGGTTCGGGAGCATTCAGATTCTTAATTAGTATCTCAAAAATGCCAATATGCCATTTATGCGTTAATAACTTCAGGGAATATGAGCTAATGGTTTTCTTTAACCGAGGCTGTCAAGAACAAGTCATTACGACATATCTAATATGTCCTTCTTTGTTTATATACCCTAACAAAAATCGAAAGGAAATCAATCATACCGGGTACCGGAAGCCAAGTAATATTACTGGAGCACTATCTGTAACCTTCAAGTAGAGGATGGAGAGGATATGTACTTGAAGGTTAAAAAGTTCTGTGAATTGAGAAAGAAAATATCCAAGTCAATCGCCATACTAGCCTTCTTGAAGAGATGCCGTGACAGTGACATCATACCTTCATGGATCAAGATAAAACATCATCTGCAAACTACTGGAGCCAAGAAGATTCTGGCGGAAGCCAGCAGACGTTTGCTGCGAAATCAAATTCAACAAACTAGAAGGGATTTGGATAAGTACAATAGAATTACACTCAGTCTCTTCATGGAGATTAGCATTAACTTGCGTACTGAACATTGGACCTTGGTGGACAGGATAACATATGAGCAGGCCGAACGTGCAAAAGAGTATAGTAGAGCACAACAAGAAAATAAATTTCAGAAAATGTTCCAACGCAAACCACCGGAATTAGATTATAACGAGGTCATAGTAAATATGTCTGATAAAGTACTAAACCAAAACTCAATATCAGTGTTAAAGAAAGGTTTTAACTTCGCTGTGGCAGCGAGAAGAATCCCAGTAGAGAAGATTGTCTGTGGGGTAGAGTGTGCCATCAGAGATTTACCTTTAAACAAGGTGGAAAAAATCCCTCAAGATGTATCTTACGTGCTGAGAAAAGCGAAGCCATCACACCAAAACCTGACCAAAGGTGAACTTAAAGTGATAATAAATTTTGCTAAGACGGTAGTATAATTGTAATTCCGGCTGACAAGGGTAATGTTTCAGTCATCATGAATACAGCTGATTACGAAACAAAAAAGGAACAACCTACTAGAAGAAGAAACGTATAAGAAAGTAAGAAATTCCACTAAGAAAATTAATACACAAGTCACCCGACTAGTGAAGTGCTCAACACTTCCGGAACACTTGCAGAAGACCTTACTAAATTCAGACCCGGTACCTCCAGTCATTTATGGTTTCCCAAAACTACACAAGAATGACGTGCCACTAAGACCAATCGTGAGTGTCATTGGTTCTGCGACCCATAAGTTAGCCCGCTATATTTCATCACTGTTACAGCCAGAAACAGGGAAGACAGAACATTACATTAAAGATTCGAAACACTTCTTACAGAAGTTACGTGAGCTACGAGTGGACGAAGGTGACATCCTGGTAAGATTTGATGTTACCTCACTTTTTACTAATATACCAGTAGAAGAAACGCTAGCTTACATCAGACAATACCTGCCTGAGGACTTGACAAATCTGGCAGCAGTTTGTTTAAAATCTACTTACTTCTACTACAAAGGGGATTATTACGAACAGACAGAAGGAGCAGCAATGGGTTCACCTCTGTCTCTAGTGGCTGCTAATATTTTTATAGAACACTTTGAGTCTGCTGCATTAACTACAGCGCCATTGAAACCTAAGTGCTTCTATCGTTACGTGGATGACACATTTTCGGTCTGGCCACATGGAAGGGAAACATTAAATGAATTTTTGGAACACCAAAATTCCTTTAGCAGTAAGATCAAATTCACGATGGAAGTAGAAAATGAAGGTAAATTACCTTTTCTTGATGTGCTAGTGTACAAGAAGATTGATGGTACATTAGGCCATGCAATGTAAAAGAAACCTACACATTCTGGAAGATACCTTCATAAGTCCTCACATCACCACCCGTGCCTAAAAGCAGCTCTCTTTCGAACGTTATTTACTGCAGTGAATAACGTTACAGACGCTGATAACCGCTCAAGTGCATCAAGAGAACTGACAACATCCATGAAGAAAAACGGCTGTACGTCAGGAGACATAGCACTAGCTGTGAAGATCAAGGAACCTAACAGGGACAGTACCAACCAGGACTACAGTAAAAAGAAGAAAGTATTCCTTAATTACGTAGCAGGTATAACTGACAGAATAGGGCGCATTCTTTGGAAGCACAAAATAATTCCAGTTTTCACCACACACGGAAGATCAAATCCCTGTTTCGACCATTCAAAGAAAAACCACATCTTGAAACACGAGGCGTGTATGAAGTTCCATGTGGTTGTGGTTGCTCCTATATTGGCATGACGAAAAGGCTTGTCAGTACTAGGGTGAAGGAACACATTAGGTCGGTAAAGAATGTCGCTCCTTCATCCTCCACGGAGAATGCCATAAGCCAGCCTGCCATAGCAGAATATTTCTACAGTACAGACCACGAAATCCTCTTTGACCAGGCGAAGGTCATCGCACCTGTAAAAGACTTCTATGCTCGACTGGTAAGAGAAGGCTGCGCCCAAATAACATCAACAGGGAAGACAGCTTCAAGTTATCAAATACATGGAGACCTGTCCTGCAGAAATACATGCATAACACCACCATGGAACAGCGGGACGCACTCACGAAACCATCGACAGAGGGCAGTGAATTACAGCACGAAGATCCTTGAGACCTATTAGTGGGGTAGGCCGTGGATAGTACGGCCATGACTTCCACGTTTCTTGAATTTCTTTGCTCACTGTCGGAAGCAGAATTTAACTTGCCCTGATGAAGGCAATGCAATTTGGCTGAAAGCTCGGCTTCATTAAATAAACATAGTGGCTTAATCCAGTAATGTGTTGAAATGTTCAACTAGCGAGTTATGCTCAGAATTATTGAAAATTTAACATTTCCTTCCCTCATTCCAGGGCATTGAAAAAAAATATTTTCTGTAATTCATATTCGGTAGACGAAGGAGAGAAATTGCCTCTCTATAGTCACAAAACTATCAATTATTTTGCAATATAATTTTCTGGATATGAGTTGTAATTCTTTCTATAAATGCATTCTGGTAATGACATGGATTAGAGAAGTATAAGATTCATTATAAGAGAACTGCAGCCTAGCATCCTTTCGATAATCACCTGTACCATGTCCTATTTTTGAATTTTTTAGTAGAAATTACGTTAGATCCTTATTTTAAATGTCCTGAGTTGTTCTAGTTCTCTACCTTGTAATGGCCCAGGTTTCTGATTTTTTCGTATGGTAAACGTACGATATGTATAATGTGCTCTGTCTCCCTTTAAGAGTTTCTATGTCACAAAGTAAATTTAGGAATGGGTTAAATGTCAAGATTTTATTAGCAGGAATGTCACATTCATCTCGTCTGCTACTCGGTTCTCTGATATTAATGTAAGCAAAGGTACGCAGTAATTACAGTAAACGCTGCCTTTCTATTTGCCAAGATACGGCTATTGTTATAAGATTTCTGCTAAGCTAACTTGAGGCTATGTTTTCACTCCAGAACATGTAAATAGAGGTCCGTATTTGAAATCATTTCCTTGTTTTACATCCTGCCTCCAAGCCCTGTACAGGAAAGCACAGCTCTACCTCATGCTGAGAAAATGGAAATTAGCAGATATAAATAACAATAAGCCATTTGATGAGAAATGAGCTACACCATACAACAGGAATGGCAGTGGAAAAGGGAAAGTGTTTGATAGATGGCTACATTTTAACCTGAAACAACCTTACTGGATATTAGCATAATGAAAAATGAAATGGCGTATGGCTTTTAGTGCCGGGAGTGTCCGAGGACATGTTCGGCTCGCCAGGTGCAGGTCTTTCGATTTGACGCCCGTAGGCAACCTGCGCGTCGTAATGAGGATTAAATGATGATGAAGACTACACATACACCCAGCCCCTGTGCCAGCGAAATTAACCAATGATGGTTAAAATTCCCGACACTGCCGGGAATCGAACCCGGGACCCCTGTGACCAAAGGCCAGCACGCTAACCATTTAGCCACGGAGCCGGACATTAGCATAATGTTTAGAGGTGTTAGTAGTGGTGAATGTTTTATAAGAGGATAAGTAACGGGATAATTGTCACATTTTATCAATAATTACAAAAGAAGAATAGATTCAACACTTAAGAGAATAAAAGTATAAACGAAATAAAGGCAAGATTCTCAAAGGCATGATAATGGAAGGCACCTTTGACTTCATAATATGAAGGCAAGGAGCCTGGCTCAAGTAACAAGGCCAAATCCCAGGAACCCGCAGTCGCCACTTCTCGCTTCCGAAGTTCATAAACCCTGTGATGGGTTATCCCTTTTAGTTGCGGCTTATGTCAGGTAGGGGATATCATGAATATCTTCCATCATCCATACACAAGTATGAATATCATGTTTACGGAAAGAGTCGTTTCCAATAAGAAAAACTGCTACATTAAACTCAAGTTTATTTTTGATGTCACTTTCTGTTTAGTGCAAAGATATTTAGACATTTCGATCAGCAGCTCCATTTAACTTACTTAATATGTGCTATATGTGTGTGTTATGTGTACTGTATATGCACTCGTAATTAACTAGTGTCAGACACTGGTCAATTTAGGAACTTTCCAACTATTCTCTCTGATTTGAAATGGTGAACCTCTATGATTACTAGAAGATGGATTTTAGCACATCTGTTTCCCCAGTTGTGTTACCTACGACTGAATGTATCCCATTCAAATCCCTCAATTATACAACTTAAACCTTCAGCAGTTGGAAGTTAAGGTACGTAGTTTACTTTTGCTACACTGTTTCCTTTTTTTTAAATTCTACATTTGGCTGTACGTCGCACCGACACAGATACGTCTTACGGCGACGACGGGATAGGAAAGGCCTCGGAATGGGAAGGAAACATATGTGGCCTTAATTAAGGTACAGCCCCCAGCATTTACGTGGTGTGAAAATGGGAAACTATGGAAACCCATCTTCAGGGCTGCCGACAGTGGGTCTCTAACCCACTATCTCCAGGATGCAAGCCCACACCTGCCTTCCACTAATCGCACGGCCAACTCGCCTGATACAACACTGCTTCTCTGGCCACGCTTTCCCGTGTTATACATCATATCTACACTATTAATTATGAGATGACGCCTATCTGTCTGGTTTCTTGTTTGTGTGTTTGTTTGTTCTCGATAAGCTCGAAAACTACTGCAACTACTAAGCTGAAATTTGGCAAGGACATAGCTCCCGATCCCGAGTTATCCAAGGGATACTTTTGATTTTTATATATTTCACAATTTGGAACTAGTGATGCATAACCCAAAATTGGACAATCTTTGCCCTATGTCGACACAAATAACGGCTAGGCCTAAATGGTCAGTGCTATGGAAAAATGAAGTGACCGCATGGCCTTGAAATTACCTTCAAGAAAAGTAATGTGCATTTTCTTCGTAACTCAAATGGTTTGGCTTCACTAATGAATATGCTACTTAATTCGCGAGTTAGTAATGAACCCGCGAGGCCATGTCTGTCATCATTCGTGTAAATTCGTTGTTCGGGTCAGCTGAAGAATGAGCGTGCCATTCGGAGGAAAGCGTTTGGAGGCCACAGTTGCATTGGTAAGACTGCTGTGGCAGAAAACACCTTAGTTAGGGCCCCATCCTTACAGACACGCAAGTAGTCTATAGGCCGTCTATTCGAAAATGACCTGCACGGGCTTCTACTGTGGCATTACGTTATAATAATAATAATAATAATTATTATTATTATTATTATTTTTATTATTGCCGGCCCCGCTATGTAGGAGTAGCGCGCTTGCTTCTTACCTGGAGGCCCCGGCTTCGATTACCGATCAGGTCACGGATTTTATTCCCTGTTTCAATCATTTTAATATAGTGTAGAATTAATATTTCTTAATCTTAATCTGTTTATTGGCTTTTCCCTCGGACTTAGCGAGGGATCCCACCTCTACCGCCTCAAGGGCAATGTCCTGGAGCTTCAGACATTGGATCGGGGGATACAACTGGGGAGTTCGATCAGTACCTCGCCCAGGCGGCCTCACCTGCTATACTGAACAGGGGCCTTGGTGGGGGATGGGAAGATTGGAAGGGATTGACAAGGAAGAGGGAAGGAAGCGGCCGTGGCCTTAAGTTAGGTACCATCCCGGCATTTGCCTGGAGGAGAAGTGGGAAACCACGGAAAACCACTTCCAGAATGGCTGAGGTGGGAATCGAACCCACTTCTACTCAGTTGACCTCCCAAGGCTGAGTGGACCCCGTTCCAGCCCTCGTACCAGTTTTCAAATTTCGTGGCAGAGCCGGGAATCGAACCCGGGCTTCCGGGGGTGGCAGCTAATCACACTAACCACTACACCACAGAGGCGGACAGAATTAATATTTAATAGATTTATATTTCACATTTCATTATTTTTCGTCATCGTCTTCACCGTGTGCTACTCCATGACTAAATTGTTATCAAGCTTGCCTTTGGTCCAAGGGATCCCGGGTTCGATTCTCGGTCGGGCCGGCCATTTTAACCTTAACTGGTTGATTCGTCTGGCTCGGAGGCTGGGTATTTGTGATATCCTCAGCATTAGAAATCATCTTCTTTTTTTTTACAATTTGTTTACGATGCACCAACACAGATAGGTCTTACGGCGACGATGGGGTAGGAAAGGACTAGAGTAGAAAGGGAGTGGCCGTGGCCTTAATTAAAGTATAGCACCGGCATTTGCTTGGTGTGAAAATGGGAAACACCGGAAACCATCTTCTGGGATGCCGCCAGGTTGTTCGAACACACGGCAGAAAACACCCTAGTTAGGGCCCCATCCTTACAGACACGTAAGTAGTCTATAGGCCGTCTATTCGAAAATGACCTGCACGGGCTTCTTCGGTGGCATTACGTTATAATAATAATAATAATATTTTTTAAAATTATTGCCGGCCCCGCTTTGTAGGAGTAGCGTGCTTGCTTCTTACCTGGAGGCCCCGGCTTCGATTACCGGCCAGGTCACGGATTTTTCCTGGATCTGAGGGCAGGTTCGAGGTCTACTCAGCCTACGTGAATACAATTGAGGAGCTATCTGACAATGCGATGGCGTCCCTGGTCTAGGAAGCCAGAAACAACGGCCTAGAGTATTCGCCGTGCTGACCACATAACACCTCATAATCTGCAGGCCTTCGGGCTGAGCAGCAGTCCCTTGGTAGGCCATGGCCTTTGGGGGCTGTTGCGCCACGTGGTTTGGTTATTAATATTATTATTATTATTATTATTATTATTATTATTATTATTATTATTATTATTATTATTATTATTATTATTATTATTATTATTATTAGATTCTGTGTTTCTACATTTTTAATAATGTTCGGTTTTCATATTTAGTAAGTACAGATTTCACATTTCATTTTGTGTAGTCTTCGACTACCTGTCTTTTTAACATTATTTAGGTGTGGTATTCTTTTTTAGTACGTGTAGGTGTCAAATTTAATTTTGCGCAGTCTAGGAATTCATACCTCTTGTTCAGGAACTTTTATTATAGTATTTTTTACAGTATTATGTTTTTTAATAGTCAAATCTTTTCTAATATTGCATTGTGAGACGTAGTGTAAGGACAATGGGCCCCAATGAGAAGGTCGTAAATATTGTCTACCAGAACTTATTGTAAGACACACACATATTTGCGGCCAACTTAATTTAACCGCTCTAATACTTGTCCATTTATCCGTACGAAATAAGAAACCAAGGATAAAAGATAACAACCGTTCCCTGAGAGAGCCACTACCTCGTCAATAAATACACATCCCACATGCATATTTAAAGACACACCAAAGAAAATTTACACAACCCTTTTGGGACATCAATCATATAGATTTCTTCGCTTTCAGCCAACAGAATAAAGGAAATAACAGAGTTACCAACTGTTTGATCTCAAGAACGCAGTCTGCCTGCCACATTACAGAGAAAGGCACGACGAAAAATATGAAAGACACCAAGCAGCATAAAGTCAACTTACTATAGCAATGTTTCTAAGTTGTATAAAGTGAATTATCACTGCAGCCCGCAACTAATCCTTCGCATATATTGTCCCCAGTTTTTATCAATTCAGAGGTTTCTTTTTTCAAAAAGGTTTATTAGATATCACGTATGACCTACGTCGTGCCTCTGTCACATTTCTATTATGGTTGCTGAGGTATCACGATGAGTGAGTGAATGGTATTTCGTAGTTATATTTTCTTCTTATGCTTGTCTAGCACAGAGGTCTGCAAAATTTGTATGCCGAGCCCCCTTATGATACATAACATTTCTCGCAACATCTCTGTCCTTCCTTCCTTCATTCCTTCCTTCCTTCCTTCACACTACATGCACTTTGCACTGTAAAACGGAATCTTCTGCTTAGGTCTGTCTACCTAATAATAATAATAATAATAATAATAATAATAATAATAATAATAATAATAATAATAATAATAATAATAATAATAATACAGAACTTCAGCGGCTCATGCGGCTGCGCACAGGTCTTTCACCGCTAGGTTCCGTGGTTCAAATCATGGTCATACCATGTTAGCTTCGTGCTGTACGAAGCGAAGTTAAAAGAGATTTCTCTCCTGGTACTCCGTTTCCACTGTCATTTTTCATTCCAGCAACACTTTCCAATATCACATCATCCGTCAGTCATCAATATTTGCCCCAGAGGAGTGCGACAGACTTCGGCAGCCGGCACAATTCTATCCTTACCACTAGATATATATATATTTTTTTGCTAGTTGCTTTACGTCGCACCGACACAGACAGGTCTTATGGCGACAATGGGACAGGAAAGGGCTAGGAGTGGGAAGGAAGCGGCCGTGGCCTTAATTAGGGTACAGCCCCAGCATTTGCCTGGTGTGAAAATTGGAAACCACTGAAAACCATTTTCAGGGCTACTGATAGTGTGGTTCGAACTTACCATCTCCCGAATACTGGATACTGGCCGCACTTAAGTGACTGCAGCTATCGAGCTCGGTTTACCACTAGATAGATGCTTCATTCAATTTATTCCAGACCTGGTCGAATGACTGGAAACAGGCAGTGGATTTTCATTTTCATAAGAAGAAGTAGAAGAATAAGAATAAGAAGAAGAAGGAGGAGGGGGAGAAGAAGAAGAAGAAGAAGAAGAAACTGGAATATTCTGTAGTAGCAGTGGGAGAGGAAGAGGAACAGGAGTGTGAGAAGGAGCATAATTAAAATACCAGTAAACTGCGAAACACTCTTCAAAATGCGCCCCCTCCCTCCTGACGAAATTCTGCTTACGCTTCTGATGCGAACATCTGCAAACAATTGGCAATACAAATTTAAATAGAACATTGCTGAAAACGCAATCTCTTCTCCATGCGAACGTATCTTGATTCTGTTCTTTTTACTCTTCAGGTGATACAAACGGTGGACTGATTGAAGTTATTCTCTTCCTTTCATCGTGGCGTAGTCTTCAAGCTGAGTCATGATACACCTGCCATGTGCAATGCCCGCTGCTCTCTGGTATCGTACCTAAGCCTGCAAAGGGCGGACAGCTGATAAGACTGAGGTAAAAATAGTTCATGGCACATCCATCATACAGTACAGTAAGTGTGGCCGGTTGTCGGGTTCGTGTCGGCGTGCAAGCAGCCGCATACTATCTCCTGGAAAGATCTTGGGTTCGTGCCCAGGTCATTGGCCGCATTACTTAGAACTCACGAGAGATATCATATTAGTCTGAAAACGTCACAGTAAGTGAAAACTAATCAAAACACATTATTTGAGTGAGAGTTTTTAACTGAAACACGCTTGAAGCTACTTTGCTTTTCAGTTATTGTATGTAGGCCTACTAAATTTTGCAAATAAGCAAGCTATTAAGTCTGTAGTTTTTCGTGACTCTTGATATAGTAATCATAACCTCGGGAGCTACTGTTTAACGTAGAATCCAAACCGCAGGGGTGTGCATTTTCAAAACTCCCACATGCATTAGACGGGATCCAACAGCGGCTGTCTTTTTTGAAAAGCCAGTCATAATGCCAACTCAGCTAAACTAGCGGCGATGAAGGGGAGCGAGGGGGGGGGGGGCAGTTGCCCCCCACCCCACTTTGTGGAGAAAACATTAAATTTTAATTCCAATTTAGCCGGCTGAAGCTAGGAATTAAAAAAAACAATTTGTGGAAGCCCTATTGTCTTATCAGCTGATTCTTTCCTTTCGTTTTATGTAATTATTAACAACATTATTAGCGGAAATACGGTCCGACTCGTTGGCTGAATGGTCAGCGTACTGGCCTTCGGTTCACAGGGTCCCGGGTACGATTCCCGGCCGGGTCGGGGATTTTAATCGCTTCTGATTAATTCTTCTGGCTCGGGGACTGGGTGTATATGTCCGTCTCAACACTCTCCTCATCATATTCAGACAACATACTACACTACCAACCACCACAGAAATACGCAATAGTGCTTACATCCCTCCATGGAGGGTTGGCGTCAGGAAGGGCATCCGGCCGTAAAACAGGGCCAAATCCACATGTGCTACGCAGTTCGCACCCGCGACCCCACAGGTGTGGGAAAAGCGGCAGGAAAAGAAGAATAATAATTAGCGGAAATACGCAGAAAATGTCGTTCGTTGCGGTTAACCCATTTGTATAGCTCCGCAGCAAGTAGTCTGCTATTTGCTTTACGTCGCACCGACACAGATAGGTCTTATGGTGAACAGCAAGTAGTGGAGACTTCGCAAATGCTGTGAGAAAGGGTAGCAGGGGTATATTTTTTGCTAAGGTTGTCGACACTGTGGTGTGATTCAACCGCTTGCCGGGCGCGTTCGTCAGTCTGGCAGTCCCTTTTAGTGCCTGCCAGTTTCTTAGTGTGTAGTCAAATACTGATTCTTAATTGTGTAGTAACGCCGTACTTCTGTTTAATTGTAGTAGATGTGTAGTATGTGTATTTGGTGATGAAACTTTTATTGTATAGTATTGAATCGAAATTTTAAAAAAATATTGCCGCACTTAAGTTGGTAAACTGTCAGCCTTTACCTCTCACTCGAAATTCCCTCAAAGAGCATTAAAAATTTACCATTGTGTGTGTTTTTTTTCGGTTTGTATGTGTATAACATTACCTCTAACCCGGTTATATTTTGTTATCTGTACATGTTTTATGCCCCCCAAACTTCTAATTTCCAATCGCTGCTACTGCAGCTACCTGCACCCTGTGCCTCATTTTGGCGATCTAATCCAGACTCAGGCATTTGCTGCAGGCATGTTGTGGTTCGTGGGCAATCTCTAATGACTAAATCGACGCAGGAAGATTGGACCAGGTTATTATTATTTTCTTAAAAATCTACAGTTTAGACCAAACGACATGACCAGTTTGGACGAACCGTATCACATCTGGCAGCATACGATTAGTCAATGACATGTAGCTATAATAATAAAAATAAGAATACTCAAGAGGTTATAAGAGAATTTAACTTGAACACTTATGTCGCTTTTGTCGACTATGAAAAGGCTTTTGATAGGGTAGATAGAGAACAGTTATGGAATATAATGGTAAAAAATGGATACCCTAAACATCTTATTCAAGTTATCCAAAGTCTGTACAAAAGGACGAGAATTGTGTTAGATTTAGGATACAAACTAACGGAAGAAATATTAATTAATCAAGGTGTACGTCAGGGATGCAGCCTCTCTCCAACACTATTCACTATATATATAGATGAAGTAATCAGAAATTGGAAACGAATTGTGCACTCTGCAATAAAATTGAACACAAACACATATATAAATACAATGCTCTTTGCAGATGATCAATTTATCGTACAGGATGATGAAGATAAACTCCAGAAATCAATACATCAGTTAAAACACCTTTTGTAAAAGTTATAATCTTCGGCTATCCGGAACAAAAACCAAAGTTATGGCATGGCAAGGGAAATATCCTATCAGAGCGAAGATAGTAATCGACAATCAACCAGTAGAACAAGTCACAAATTTTAAGTACCTTGGTTGTAAAATATCTTTTAATGATGATGACGAGGTGAAGAAGCTTCATCGATTTCAATATATGTGTGGGACAATTCGCTGAACACTGAAAGGAAAAGTAAGAATAGATACTCAACTTAAATTCTATAAGACTATGGCTGTACCAACTTTGCTATATGGAAGTGAGACATGGGTAGATAAAATAAGCTATAGGAATAAAATACAATCATCTGAAACGAGATTTCTAAGATCAGTGAAAGGATACTCCCTAAATGATAAAATACGAAATGAAGAGAGAAGACAAAAATTAAATATATTCTCAATGAATGAAAGAATATTTCAAAACAGGATAAATTGGAAAAAACACGTTCTGAGGATGGATAACGACAGAATCCCAAAACTTGCCCTGGAATACCATCCTACAGGAAGAAGAGATACTGGTCGTCCTATGAAGAGATGGAATGAAATCTGAGGTCGGAACAGGCTATTAGCCTAATCCATGAAGAGGAAGTAAGTAAGTAAGGTTATAAGCAACTGTTGACAGTCATTTGCGTGAATATCATAGTGGATATAAGAAGGGTAGATCTTGCTCAGAATAGATGTTCAACCTGAAGTCCATAATCCGTCACTGATTAATGAACTCCGCAGACATAGAAGTGACATTTATAGATTTAAAGAAAAAGGTTTTGTTCCTGTTGATAGAGAATCTACAGATATAATAATCCGAAAATTCGTAGTTAAAACCGAATCGGCAAACCTAATCTGTGTAATCCTCACAGGCACCATATCAAATGAAAAATGTATGGGTGAAATACCTAAACCATTCGGAATATATACAAGTGTAGGCCTAAGGCAAGGTGATGTTTTATCGCCACTCCTATTCAACTGCGTCCTGAAGAAACTAGTAAGGATGTAGAATGAAAAACTGAAAGAATATAAGCTATCACCAATGAACACTCGGAAGAAAGAGCGCCATTTGCAGGTGATTTCGCCATACTTTCAGAAAACTTGACAAATGCAGTAATACAAGTCAATCTCTTGGAAGAAATAGCCAACAGAATAGGCTTAAGGATTTCCGTAGAAAAAATAAACAACTTTATGACAAATGTAAAAATTGCTCCAGAATTTCTAATATCAGAAAATGGTCGAATAAAGAGTATAAAGGAATTCATACATTTGAGAGAAACAATTCAAAAAATTGGTCTGGAAAAATCCGCTGTAGAAGAAAGAATACACAAGACGAAAAAAAAACTACGATATTACTAAGAATATCTACAACAACAAAAAGTGTTGATCAAAAAACCTCAAACTACAATACTATAACACAGTTATCAAACCGAAATGCCTATACGCGAGTAAATGTCCAGTTTCCAATGAATTACAAGTTGAATAAATCAAAAGTACTGGAAAGAAGAATTATACGGAAAATACTCGGTCCTCTAAGAATGATAGAACTCTGGAAATCAAGTAGTAATGATAAAATACATCGGAACATAGAAAACATAAGAGTAACAATGCGAAAGTAGCGATTGATATATTTTGGACATTTATACAGAATGGATGACAACAGGTTAACCAAACAGATCTTCAAACATCTTTGGAACAAGAAGTCAACAACAACCTGGATTCATAAATCCAAGAAAGATTTGGAATGAAGTAATACTAGAGAAGGAGAGGCAAGAGATTTTTGGAAAGAAAATTTAAAAAATGGAAGGATTCCTTGGTCGGAAGGGTTGGGGGAGGGCGGGGAAGAATACGGGCTCAAACTGGCCCGCGGGGAGGAGAATGAGAGGTAGTGAGCAGGTGAGAGAGTATTGGAGGATGAAGCATTGACATTGTCACGTGATCCCTCGAAGACGCTAACGTACATATAATAATAATAATAATAATAATAATAATAATAATAATAATAATAATAATAATAATAATAATCTCAGTTTGCAAAACTTTTCTGTTGCAAGATCGTAATTTTCAAATATTCGGTACATGTACGTATCCGCTTCTAATTTCTCGTGGCAGGAATGGCCTACTAAGTTGATATTCCTCAACTGCTGTACGTTCCAGTTAGCTCAAACGCAATGCCGTGGGTCTCCTTCAAAGGAATATCAGATTCTGAGATTGGTATGTGGCTAAAATTGTTTTATGGGCTGGCATTTAATAACTTATCAAGATCAGTTGAATTTGCTGAACTAATAGGCTATCATTCGCTACCACAACTGACACGACATTCCTATATTATGGTTCAAAAACGTATGTGGAAGATGGCAACATATTTTCCACCATATTTGTGGGCTGCTTAACCTTCCAATTAACCACGCACTTCGTTTTTCATAGTGTAGGTAGTTCAATTTAGAATTATCCATTTTATGGGAGTTTTTATTCACATGGCTTAGAATGTAGTGAAACAATGGAAAATTCACGATGAAATTCCGATGCATAAAAATTCATCAATTCCTACAAAGAAATTCACATTCGCAGTTTTGACACAGCAGCATCGATATGATGTATTGTAGCAAGTGGAAGTAATACTTATCGCGGAACAACATTACTATCACTTGCTAATAGTTTTCGGAGGGATATAAATATATTCCTTGAGTGTTTGGATGAATTAAATATATTTGGTAGGAAATCCTCTCACTTAGAATGCTGTGAAGATAGTATTTAGGGGGGGAGGGGCGGGGGTTAGGACTTGCGCTCAGGGGCGCGCGAGCTTGCATCCGAGAGATAGTGGATTCGAATCCTACTGTCGGCAGCCCTGAAGATGGTTTTCCGTGGTTTACCATTTACACACCAAGCAAATGCTGGGGCTGTACTTTAATTAAGGCTACGGCCGCTTCCTTCCAATTCCTAGGCCTTTCCTATCCCACAGTCGCCATAAGAACTATCTGTGTCGGTGATCGTATTTAATGCCCAATCTTGTATTCCGCTATACTTGAAATGACGATTCTTCTTCCACACAAGAGATATGAAGGAAAATTATATCTCTGGATGAAGGCCTGTCTGTGTTGGTGCGTCGTAAAGCCACTTGTAAAACAAAACAACAGAATGTCTTCACAGCCACCGGCTTCTGTACGAAGTGCTAGGTCTCTCATCTGAAATTTGTGAACGGTGTCCTCCATCCTACTTACCAGTCCGTATGTCAAAAAATTGTGCAGATGCTCGTCCTCCAAATGTGTGGATTGTAAATATCTATTTCTTATGTAGTTAACAGTTTTTATGCATGCCACTGTTCGTTGCACTAGGCCTCAAGCGTTAGCAGCGCGGCAACTCGTGCAGTGCTCACACTTCTTAACCTATACGTCGTCACTTATATCAACGGTATGCAGTTAGATTACAGGGTAATGCCGTATAATCCGGTGCTTACAAGTACTTTTAATACACATATCGAAATCCAGTATCGCAACTCATTTAAGTCTACAACATACATATTTGAAAATTCGCGAACAAATTAAGTGGCCAGGTGTGTTTTTCGGTTGACAATGAGGAAGATGACGCAACGCTTCATGAAAGTGATCGGTACATAAGCAGTTCCGAAGTAGTGTGATGAATCTTGGGGTTTTCTACTCATAAGAGACAACGAGCTGTTTTTCATCTCGTTCTCCACTCAGAAAATATTCCAGGGATGTATTTAAATCGAGTTACTTGGTTCATAGAGTCAATACCCACCTAAAATAATTTCTCTGAATGCAAACCCAATAGCTTTGCAAAGACTCCACTGTACCCTGAAGTTCCCTATTATTTTGCGATATGAGGCTCAAGAGAAAGAAGCACCGAAAGAATGCCGTAAAGAAAGATCATGTGTTTAGAAGGATATACACTATACACCCCAATAAGGTAGAATATTATCACCGAGCGAGTTGGTCATGCTATTAGTGGTGCGCAGATGTGAGCTTACATGCGCGAGATAGTGGGTTGGACTCCCCACTATCAGCAGCCCTGAAGATGGTTTTCCATGGTTTGCCATTTTCCCACCAGGTGAATGCGGGGACTGTACCGTAATTAAGGCAACGGCTGCTTCCCTCCCACTCCTAGCGCCTCCCTATACCATTGTTGTCATAAGGCCCATCTGTGTCGGTGCATCGTAAAGCCACTTGTAAAACAAAACAACAGAACAACCGGCTTCTACACGAAGTGCTAGGTCTCTCGTCTGAAATTTGTGAACAGTGTCGTCCAGCCTACTTACCAGTCCGTATGTCAACCGCGGTTGGGTTAGTGGAGGATAAAAATCATTGAGAAACTGTTTTAGAGGAACCTTCTCTTTGCAATTCCCCTCATAAGTTGCGAGAAATCTTTCTAGTGATGCTGGTGTTTTGTTTGCTTTCCTATCCCTTGAGTTTTCTGAAGAGAAGTATAAAAACAGTCTCGCTGAGGTCATCACATGGTAGACAGTCAGAGAGTTACAAAACACCGCACAGCGTTTGAGGGATGTCGACATAACAGATGCTTGTTTAAGATCGATGAGACGATACTAAACGCTGGGAGAGCAAGATTTTTTCTCAGTATATCCATCAAGGAGATTGGGGTAAAAGTGAATATTTACAGGAGACAAGATATGATATAAACTCTTTAGTACAAGTCGTGGCTAACGAAGGTTCCTTGACATAACAGCAGCTTTCAGCTGAGGAGGTCCTGAACAACACTGACACTGTTTCATGTCAAGTCTTTTTCTTAGGTGCTTTTGGTGGCACTGGAAAAACTTCTTTCAATAATCAAGGTACGGAGAAATGGTGGGACATCATTAGCTGTCGCTTCATCTAACATTGTTACAAGGTTTTTTAAGGGTGGTAAGATGTCTCAGGCTGCATTTAAGCAGCATATTACCTATTACACAAAAAACATATCTGTGCAAAATTTCAGAAAAAATAACATGGTTCGAGTACTTTGGGAGTGAAAAAATGTTATGAGAATGCTGTGGCATATATGAAAAGGTTTGAAACTTTAGGGAGACCGGGGAGGGGGGTGGCAGACAATGTAGAGGTTGGAGGTATCATTATGCTATTGACTCCATCACAGAGTCCAACACTGACAACACTGACTCCGAGCCCAGCAGCAACACTGACTGGCTGTCTGAGGCTAGCCTCCATTTTTATAGCTCGGATGATGTGAAGCAGAATATTCGTGATGTGACTAGAGGCGGAACGCTCTCCTTGTATCTCCCAGATACTCACAGTTAAAACAGCCGACAAGAACAATACACGGGAAGGACGTACCGGAAGGACTACTGCAGTGTTCGCTCGTAACAATACATTCCTATAGTACGGTACGTAAGGTTCATTTTCCTTTGCACATCGATTGAGGCACGCCAAAATATACGTTGTAAGTCATAATCTTGGGAGTTGACACGAACTTGTCTATACTCTTCTGAGATGCCAGCGGTCATGGTATAGGCATGCATTCTTAATCTGAGGACTATTGTGAAAAGATCATCTTGAAAGCGGGTTTCAACCATAAATGTATCATTCAGTGACATACCGATCTTGGTTTCGTCTGATGTATAGAATACTACCCTAGTTTTGTGGTTGTGCTGGCTTATTTAAATACTGCATAGTAAGGCAAATAGGAAGTGGACTCTATAGGAAGGTTACTTGAAGAGGTGTCATCTTGACCGATTGAAGGTACTATTTGCACGTGGCCTAAATCTTCATATTCCTTCATGAAGCAAGAGTAGTCTGCATGCAGATCAGTAGTGATTGATTGTGATTGTGATTGTGATTGTGATTGATGCACCTTAGGGTTCCGTATTAGTCATCGCTCAAGTTGTAAAAATTTACTTTCAACAGTCGTAGAATGATCTAGGTGTCTTAGTAGTTTTGGAACGAAGCGTCCAGTATTGTCATTAGTGGTGGTTTCGATAAAGTTTTCTTCGTAGAATTCTTCCTCCTTAGTTCTAGGATTGACTGCTACTTCTTGCTGTTACAAACACCTCTGTAGTTGTAAATCCACAAGAAGTTCGTTATCCAGGAATAATGCAGTGGACGTTCGGGGTTCAGGATGACCAGGGATACAACCAAACAAAACGTAACCCAAACTTTTTTGTTGTATAACTTGATAATTATTGCCCTTCCCGAATCGAGCAGTCGTTATGGTGTACGCGTCAGACTGTCAATATATAGATTTTATTGGGAAGGTGAAATTGTTAATTTGCCAACCAAGAGTTTTGCGGGCAGGCTCTAGTCAGGGATATCAATAACAGAACCAGGCATTTGTCCTGTGAGACTAGACAACATAAAAGATGTAATCCTACTGGAGCAGTTATTATCCCGTCAAGTTATGCTGAAATTCTCACATTTCGCTCCATTTCCCTTCACCATTCATGGTGTTTCTATCTACAACTCTTGCTTTGATGTTAATAATTCTACGAGATTTTATAAAATCTTTAATTTGTAGTGTTGTAAATTCCACTAATGTGCATGTCACTACCCTGGGATTTGAATTTCAGTCTCTGAGCTAATGTTTCCGTAATGTAGCTGACCTGAGACCCTTCATCGAGAAGTCCTCTGCACGGCAGTTCACGACTTCGAATGTTCCTCACTTTGACCACGCCGGTACCTAATAGCACTAGTGAAGTGTAACTTTACACTGCAATAGCGAAAGGTTTGGGAGACCGAAGTCTATATGATATTCTTGCGTGAGGTTGGTTCGCGGCCCTCACAGGATTCGCATTTTTGCTCGCTCTGCTCTGTATGCAGTAATGTGTAATGATGTTTCTGGCACATTCCGCGCCTCCCAGGATTCGAATAGTGGCGTGCATTATTCGAACTTGAGACGGTTAAGCAAGATGGAGCAACATGTGCCTTGCTCCATATGCAACCATTATCACGCATGAGGGGAGCGTGTAAACTAAAATGTCCGAGTTTCCTCCAATTCGTTCGTCTGGGTATGTAATCGAAGCAAAGTTTGCTGACTAACGAGGATGACCTTGATTGCTTTACTGACGTTGCAAGCAATGTGATTCATCCAGATAAGAGTAAGCCCTTGTTTACAAAGAGCAAAAGTTTGGAATTCGGAGGTATTGAGAAAAGCAATGGTTGCGTTAACCTTGAGTTTTGAGCTTAACTGTATATGTTATAATGACTTATTATTTTGCACAGTTTATATAAAATGTCTTTGGTATGGCTAGTAGCATTAGTAATGCGTATTTAGTTTCCGTATATAGAGCAATAAAGTACGCTAGCCAAGAGGAATACACGGGGCAGCACGTGAAATTCATGAACCATTTATGCGACAGGAGTGACATTTACTACGTTATTTCCAGTTTTCCTTCCATATGAGGCAGGCCCAACTCAGTGCAGAGTAGAAATAAAATCTATGAGTTAAACTATTGACAGTTTCATGGCCAGTCATGAGTCCACCATTGAGGGAAAAGAGTAATGTTTCGAGAAATAAGGTACGCGAGACAAACGTAGTAGAATACGGCTACACAAGGAAGGAGGGATGGGAGCACTTCTACATGTGACTGAGATAGCGCGTGAAGAAGCGGGTATGAAGGGGCAAAGTCGAACGATCCTAGCTCGCCTCACCTCTGTGAAGTAGCCTTCGGTAATGGCCATACTCGACAAAATATGAACCGAACATAGACCTTGTTTCTCATGACACTAGATTATAATACTTATTGACATAATGATCAGCCTGTAAAAGGTTGGTGCAAAGAGAATGCTTGACTACAAATAACCTGTCCTTAAAACTAGCATCTCGGAAATCACTGCACATGTAGAGGGGATGACATTATTACAATATATAAAGTAACTACTTTTATCAGTGGTAGTAATTCAGGAATTTGAGAGGCGAATGTTTTTATCATGGTTTGAACTTACGTTGTACCAGTAGTAGGGCTGTAAACAATGTAGCACCTTTTCCCTTTTGGAGAAAATGAATTAAATCCTTGAGAGGTGGAGAGGACTTGTCACTTAGTTTGAGTTCCGAAGATTTACGAGTAGTTGAACTTAATCTTTCATTAAGATTTGAGACATTATAACATCTCCCATGTGTGTTCCAATGTTGATTGCTTCTAAAGCGTCCATGTTATGTGACACCGTGTTAATGAGGTCTGATAGTTCACTTGAAGATTCCTTATTTATGGGCTTCAATCCTAACAGCTGATGAATGTGATTAATGGCAATTAACTTTTCGTTATCATACCTATCAAGGAGCAGATTCCGAGCAATATCACAATTCATTCTCGTGATACGGATATCTACAGTATGTCACTTTCCTATTCATACACAACACATTTCGTAATACAGTGGCTCAAAAAAGTATTGGTCTGTCGAGATATGCTACATATGAGGACGATGAATCTAAGGGAATGATAATAAAAATTGACATATACTAGAATCTCTGATTATTTATCATCTTGTGTAACATGTACGTTGTAAGATAAATATAATTCTTCCATGTCCGTATAACTAAAAAGCAATAACTTAAAAAGATCTTTTTCACTTGCTACCAGAAAAGTATTTGTCTGAATTAACATCACGCAATTTCTTGATCCTTATTGAACGTTTCAGTACTTGGTAGGTCCTCCTTTCCTCTTTATAATCTCAGCTAACTTATTTGGCACCGATCGAACCTAGGTTTCCGTAGTTTTCGTTGGTATGTTATTCCATTCGGTTAGTAAGGCTTCTTTCAGGTCAGCATTGTTGGATATTGCATGCTTTCTCAGGCTTTGCTTCAAATAGTGGGGTTGATGTCGGGAGATTGTGGTGGAGTTTCCATCCAACGCGGTGTATTATATAACAGACATAGCTTCGTTTTCAGGGCTGTGTGTTTCGGGTCGTTATCTTGCGTAAACGTATATTTTGCTGAGAGTCCCATCTTTTGTACACTTGATGGAAGATGTGTCTTGAGGATGTTAATGTATGCTTTGTGATCCATAGTCCCTTCAATGAAGGCAAATTCACCAACGATTCGCACTCATACAACCTCACACCAACAGGGAACCACCTCCTTGTTTTACAGTAGCTGTCAGGTTCTTCTCTTCAAGTTCAGAATTCGTCTTCCTCCACACAGTCACTAGTCTGTCTGACCTGAAGAGGGTAAATTTACTCTCATCAGTAAAAACGACTGTCTTCCAATCCTCATAGCTGTCATTTGTGTGCTCTTTAGCGTACGCAAGTCTCTCCTTTCTGTTAGCCTTACTGATGTACGGCTTTCTACGGGCTGTTCTGCCCGCATATCCTCTTTCGCGTAGCGCATTTCGGATGGTTTCAGATGACACTTGCATTCCTACATCTTGTGTCACTTAGCTGAGGATTTCGGGTGAGTTTACGCACAATTTGCCGTGTGTCTTGTACTGATAACTTTGAGGGACGACCAGCTCGTTGTCTATTTTCTATTGTCTTCGTTTGTACCTGTACACAATATTTTTAACAGTTGTAACAGGTCTTCCAATAATTTCACTTATGCCCTTGAAAGATTTACCTTCCTGAAATAGTCGCACTACAATCCTCCTTTCTTCCACGGTTGTTTCTTTCATTTTGCTTCCCATTGATGGCTGAATACGGGAACAGTGATGAATATTACCTTCCGACGTGTCAGCGCAGACACAATGAGCCAGATGCGGCAGACAGCACGATGTCACGATGATATTGTTTACTAGACCAATACTTGTTTGTTGTGTAACGACGCACGCCGTTGTATTACTGGACCGTTTGCAAACAGCGTGAATCTTCTTGGCTCTATATTCAACCTACTGATGTACTTGACTGTCTTACATATCTGCATATGTATAATTCCATTATATGCACCATTATTTGTACCTTACAGTTCCGTTCATACCACGGCTATGGGCAGACCAATACTTTTTTGAGCCACTGTAAAGAGTTTTATGTACCTGTATATTTATGGAAATTATTGATTTATAGTTGTGCGTCACGAATGTAATAACAAGACGTAAACGCTCAATGCACAATTTTTGTCAGTGCAAATAATTCGTGTTTACATAAATAAAAACTGCATACACTCCAAAATTTCATGTCACTTTGTTATTCATACACTAGTATAGATGGCGTCATCCGACGACATTGAACGGGGCATACGTACTCTAAGTAGGTGTTGTGTGGGGAGAGGTGTTGCTGGTTGTGTTCGTCTTAGACCTGTGACAGTGCTGGTAGATATGGGCAAGGGTAAAGAGCTTGGATATGAGTTGAAACAAACAATTGTCGATCTAGCACTTATAGGGTACACTATACGAAAAATAGGAGTAATGGTGAAGAAATGTCAGGCCACGGTTCAGTATCTCGTGAATAAGTTTAAATACGAATGGTCGGTGAAGAATGTGCCAAGAAAACCCAAACAAAAGAAACTAAGCCTACGAGCAGAAAGCGGGCTGAGTGGCTTAGATGGTTAAAGCGCTGGCCTTCTGACCCCAACTTGGGAGGTTCGATCCTGGCTCAGTCCGGTGGTATTTGAAGGTGCTCAAATACGTCAGCCTCGTGTCGGTAGATTTACTGGCACTTAAAAGAACTCATGCGGGACTAAATTCAGGCACCTCGGCGTCTCCGAAAACCGTAAAAGAGTAGTTAGTGGGACGTAAAACAAATAACATTATTGTTATTATTACGAGCAGAAAGACTTATTGTGAGGCATGTGAAATCCAACCCTCTCATAAGTACTCCAAAGCTGCGGGCAGTGCTGGAAGCTGCTAAGTGGAAGAAAATATGTAATCAGACTGTCCTGCGAGTCTTACATCGACACGGTTACCATGGCCGTGTACCAAGGAAGAGGCCCTATGTTAGTAAGAAGAACCATGCTGCAAGACTGCTCTTTGTGAAAGAACACGTAAACAAGGTGAAGAAGTTTTGGAACCATGTCATCTGGTTCGATGAAACTAAAATCGACCTGTTTGGTTCCGATGGTGCCTGTAGGGTGTGGGGAAAGACCAATACGGACAACGATGTGGCCAATACAATTCCCACAGTGAAACACGGACGTGGATCGGTTATGATGTGAAGATGTATGTCGGCACAAGGTGTAGAGAATATTCAATTTATTGAAGGCACGATGAACAAAGTAGTGTACAATAATATTTTGAAGAACAATGTTAAGCAAAATGCTGAAAAATTGGGGATGCTACCGACCTACATGTTTCAACAGGAAAAAGACCCAAAACATACCACTGCTCTGAACAAGGAGTGGTTACTTGGAACATTCCAAAACAATTAAAAACACTTCCCCATTCTGCTGACTTAAAACCTATTGAACATTTATGGGTGTTTTTGAACTCTAGGGTTCACAGTAGAAATGTTTCATCCGGAGATGAGTTAAAACGGGTGGTGACCCAAGAATGGTACAGTATCAGCCATGAAACGTATGCGAGACTAGTAAATTCCATGCAGCGTAGGTGTCAAGCTGTCATTAAAGCCAAGGGTTACTCCACAAAGTACTAGGACTGGTGCTGTGGTTCATTTCATTCATATGTTTACTTGAAGAACTGGCATCTGTATGAAAAACAATGTGACGTAGGAAAAGGTCATGTTTTGACATATTCTCAAGTATTTGTATTATATGTTGTTATAAATATTGTTTTTGTATGGTATTGTAAATAAATCTACCAGAAATAAATTTCGTAAAAGACAATTACTGTAACATTCATTTGAATATTCAAAATACACTGCTCTTTTCACAATATGAAACTGTATGAATAAGAAAATGACAAACTGTATATATATAAACGCAAGTCGGTCTGGAGCGATGTATATATAAATATTTAAAAATGAAAATAGACGAGAATAATGAGGCACTTCCAGAAATAACAGAAATTTGAAACTTGGTAAGGGTGAAGCTGATTACCCCAGGATACATAGAAAAATCGAAAATTCTCAAAATTCCCTGCAGGGCGCACGCTGGGGGCCTCAAATTTCGGGATCAGGATAAGAACGCAGTGCTGAATGAGGGAAACCTGTTGAATAACAACCAATATGGATTTCTCCCTGGGAAATCCTGTACTACACTTTTAACAACAGTAATTGATGAGTGGCAACATTCCCTGGACCAGTCTAATATATCCCAAGTGGATTGCGTAACTCTCGACTGGAGTAAGGCCTTTGATCAGGTACCTCATCAACGACTGTTGTTAAAACTTAACAAGTATGGCATTCAAGGCAAACTGCTGGCATGGTTTCGATCATTCCTCGTAGGTCGGACGCAGAGCGTTGTGTTCAGTGAGGCCAGGTCAGAACAAACCTTCGTCACCTCGGGCGTGATTCAAGGTAGTGTGATAGGACCGCTTCTGTACACGATATTTACTCTGGATCCGCCAGGTTGTGTATCGTCTTCTATTGCACAGTATGCTGATGACGCCATCATTTACAGAGCCATACGCAATGAGAACGACGTAAATAAGCTACAGTCAGATCTGGATAATGTGGCTCTGTGGTGCCAAATAAATAGAAAGACTATAAATGTACAGAAATGTAAATATATACGCTTAACGAGAGCAAAATCACAGTTACAACACCAAATTTCACTATGTGGTAAAAACTTGATGCCCTGCACCTCAGTAAAATTGCTTGGCATTCACATTTGCAGCAATTTAAAATGGAACAAGCATGTAGAGGAAATACGGTGCAAAGCATACAGAGTCCTGGGATTCATCCGCAAATCTCTACTGGGAGCCAGGAAGAAAGCAGTTCAGACAGTCTCTTTGTCATTAGTACGGCCAATACAGTTGTACGGGCTTCCTTTCTGGCACCCTACTACAGTGGAGAACATGACGAAACTAGAGAGAGTTCAACGCCGAGCAGAACGGCTAATTACTCAACACGTCATTTAAATACAGCCAGGTCACTGCCCTCCACAGCATCCCTCTGTAAACAAATATATATATTGCTTTCATGAGAAAATCCCTCGCAGGTAACATTCACATGAAACCTTTCAACCGCTTACAGTTGAACTATCGTTCCGCTCAAAGAGGCCGAGGTGTGTCTCTTTTCCCTCCATTTGCAAGAACAGTATCATATCAAAGTGGCTTCTTTAATCGTTCTGCTCGGCTGTGGAATGAACTCCCACCACTGATGAAAGAACTACCTCCAGAGAAAATTTGTAAAGAGGTAAAAAGGATGTATATATAATGAAACCTCCCGTACATAATATAATTTTTCTACTGTGTGAATTTTCAGTACGGGTGAGAGGACGGATGAAAGTTTAGGTGATCCCGGGTGAGTGAGACTGTACTGTATGTGGGTATGAGTGAGCCGGCCTAGCTAAAGTATATGTGGGGATCGAGAGAGAGAGAGAGAGAGAGAGAGAGAGAGAGAGAGAGAGAGAGAGTGCGTGAGTGTGAGTGTGTGTGTGTGTGTGTGTGTGGAATTACTTGAATGTTGACCATGTCTTGTGAGTATTATGTAAACATGCCTGTAAATACGGTAACTGTATATAAGCACACAATGTAGAATGTAATTGTATATTTGAATATTGTAATTTAAAGTGGTGATGGGGGCATTTTCGTGTATGTAGGGCTATGCTCTTTCTCCATTCACCATCCATAAATTGTACCTACAATTGGTGGAAAATAAATAATAATAATAATAATAATAATAATAATAATAATAATAATAATAATAATAATATAATTTATCCAAAGCGACAACCTATAGGTTTCGTGGACTTAAAAACATTTCAGGAATTTCCTAATTTTTATCCCCCGTCCCCAAATCAAGGTGGCGGCACAACCTGCCAGACGAGGTATAATATTGAAATTTGGCAAAATTATAACTTTTAGCCTCTAACCGACGGAAAAATCCCAAGATGTACACATTTTTCACTTTTTACCCCCAAAGATATCGAAATGTGGAGGCAATTTTAATGACTGTGCAGACATTATTTTTGAGATACTGGTTGGCTAAACGGTAAGTCGTATCACAAAACGGATGACACAATCTCAGTTCTATTTGGAGTGTCCTACAACTTTGGTCCTATGGCTTGTTGTCGTATCTCTCTCCCTTATACGTTACATTTGGCTGTATTTCTGGATTGTTTGTAAGTTTGGTGATTTTTACAAGTATATTTCATTGTTTGACACACTTATAGCAAAGACAGGATCACCAAGCTTGGTGCCCACATTGGCACGATCAAAGGCCATATGTGGACCAAGTTTCATGATCCTGGCTTATACATAAGAGTGCAAAAAGTAATGTAAAGTGTTAAAAATGTTCCCAAATTTCGCCCTATTCAAAGTCTCGAGCTCAATTTAACACAAAAATATGGGAGGTACGAGAAAATGTTTTGGGACAAAACATGTAGAAGGATAAAACGAGCGTCTAATAGCGCAAAGCGATTGTTAATATCATGTACTGTGTAAGAGTAGTGAATCTTGAAGTGGAGGTATGCACTTTAATACATTTAATGAAATCTCAATTACGGCGTGTAAAGTAATTTATTTAGAAATCCGTGTACGATGTAAAAAAACCGTATCGAAGCACGGGCACATTTGCTAGTTGGAAATAAAGCGTTCGGTTTCGTCCGGCAATGTTGATTTTAAATAATGGAATTTCTAAATGACGGATAACGAATCATTCTGATGAACCATAGAGTTCAACATATCACAAAATTCTGTCCAACGGTCATATTGACCCGGAAATGCTGGTAGTTTGACTGTTCGTAATATGTTACTGGAGGTACTCGAGCTTCAGTGCCGCTACGAATTGGCAGAAAGTGCCTTAATTGCTTGTTGCAATAGATTTGCTTCATATTCTTCGACTGTACTTTGCATGGTATCATTAGCAGAACAAAAGCTAGATTTAAATTCATCCCTTTCGGTGTCAAGTTTAGCGAGATCCGATTCAAGTAATTATAGGCTAGTTGATCGCGAATTTTATGAAATTTATCCCAGCCATCTTGTATTTTGGAAACATAATTTCAACTTAAAAAATATCTTGAAAACTGTCGTACCGCTCAATAAACTTCCACAAGCAGTTTACACTCGCCTTCAAGCTGTTTAAATCAGACTAAATGTCTTCCACTTTATGATATCTTTCCATCTTGCTTCGTCAATCATGGTGTTTCTATCTACAACTCTTGCTTTGATGTTAATAATGCCACGAGATATTATGAAATACTTAATTTGCTTAGAAGACAGTATAAATGGATAGGAATGGAGTAAAACGGTATTGAACAGACTATCCTACATTGTACCTAGCCCCAGTGTTGCAGTGGGCCAAGCTCGAACAGGCGTTGCTACAAGTACTGTATGTATGCTGGGTACATAGTATCAAGCATCACAGTTCAGATCACTTCACACACGTACAGTTTTCATGAAGTTTATCTGTAGAGACACAAACATAGTGTGAGAACTGCGTGTTTCACAATCCCGTAACGTAATACAGTGAAGTCTGTAACGTATCCAGAGAGCTACTTGAAATAATTTCGTACGATAGAACACACTCGATTTAAGTCCTTTCCTTGTAAAGCGATGCACTTCAAAAACCTCACGGTTCATTTCATGCGGCCCGGAGTGATCAGTGAATAAGCGGGGAGAAATGTTCGACTTACGGAGGACCAGTAATACTACAACGAGTTGCGGATAGGATTACATAACACATTAGGAAATAGTGATTGATATAAATGAAATGTGTTGAGTAAATATTACAGTATAAGCACTATATAAAGCATTCAAGGCAGGTAAGTTTCAATTGTACACAAGGCGTGCATAACGGTTTAAAATAGAACATGCCACGCGGGTAGACAGTGGTCCACAACAATGACAATTAGTGCGCTCTGGCACAGGAGAGAAATTTGAGTCGCTAACTCATCAATAACCCAACTTATGAAACCTAATCAATGAATGTGGGCAAATGTTGCTATCAACCAGCAAGTAGCCTACCAACTAGCCGCATTGAAAGTGACAACCCAGGCTATGAGTAGCCTAATGCTAACATGAGGAAGAATTTTGAGTTTTGCATTCCATATTTAGGTGAAAAGTGTATTCATCAAGAAAAGTGAACTGTGTGGTATCCTCTATGTCTAAGTGGAGGTAGCATGATGAAATATACTTAATGAGATCCAGCATATTACTGGATAAAATTATGATAGGCGTAATCAAGGACTCACTGAGCATCTTCCATCATCAGCAGTGTTACAACCTTCAACACTGAAGATGAATTATTACCTCTCAAACGTTATTTCAATACTTGCTATCTATATGGTCATTTAGTAACTGCACTGACGTCCCTACGAATTCATAAAAATCGCTATTCACATTGTGCGATATGAGGAGTTCCTTTGCAACATCATTGAAGGAAGAATTGCCCAGAAAAGGGAGACAACCCACAGTGTTTTACTTAAAGAATCTAATTCTGAGGATGAACTACAAGACATATGTTTACTTGAAAAGACTGGCTCAAGATAGACACCTATAGCTACAGTGACAATGCTTAATCTTTAGATTATGATGATTAGTCAAATAGTTCATTATTCAATAGTCATTTCCACGAAGTTGGGACTTCTTTCTCCGAAGCACTTCATAATAGAGTGCAATTGAATTAGCTAGACAAGGAGAGTATCATAAAATTACTAAGATTTCCGATTTGACGATGGAAATCACGAAAACCAATAGACAGGAATCTGAAACCCTAAAGCAGAACAGCCACAAGACTTTGGAGACATTTCAAGTTCTTATAGTTAATTCACCAAAATTGAAATAGTATATTATTATTGATTGTGATTGTAAAGATTGGCGTGTTGAAGTATAGGCATACTTTGTCATTGTCATGTGATCATTCCCAGAAAATGATCAAATTCGGGCAGGCACCAAGACGCCACTAGATGCATGAGGTAGTAGCAAGTCCAAATTCATCATGCAAGACTCCAATCCGTGTTGATTTCCTTCCCCTCTCACTTGAGATCCCCTTCTGAGATAGCAGACGCTTGACTTTCGAGAATTTCTCAAGCATATTTCTCGTCGTATTTCAATGAGCTGGTAGTGGGTGTAGACAAGATAAGACTATAGTTGGTAATTGGACTGTATGTTTACATGATGACTGGTGAATAATCAGCTGTTTCGTCGCCTTTCTGATGAGGTCCATTGTCTCCTGCGTGCTAGATGAAGGACTCATAAGTCATAGCTACTGTATCAGAACATCATTGATGTATAAAATAACTACTCCTCATACGCCTACATTGCCACAAACCTCTGCCGAAATACTAGTATTCAAGCACGAAATCTATTAATACCAGTATCATAAAAGCGAAAATGTGTTTGGATGGTTGTAGAACTTTGACTGAACGACTTGATGCGCCTGGATTAAATCTCATCCTCGGTGAAAGTATGATACAGAATAAAACATAAGGTACTTACCAACACGCTGTCTCTTCAGACAGAAAACGTGAAACAAATTAGCGAAACATATACTGTACGTCTGGGACCCTTGAAAGATAATACGGTGACAAACAGTTAACACTGTTTAAATATAATAATTAAAATAATAATAATAATAATAATAATAATAATAATGTTACGTCCGACTAACTACTTTCATGGATTTCAGAGACGTTGAAGCGCAGTAATTTAGTCCCGTAGGAGTTATTTTACTTGTCACTGAATCTACCGACACGGGGCTGACATATTTGACCACTTTCAATTACCACGGGACTGGGCCAGGATCGAACCTGCCAAGTTGGGGTCAGATGGCCAGCGCCTAAATCGTCTGAGCCACTCATCTCAGCCTTGTTAAAAGATAGAGCCTTCCAAACGTATTATGAATTCAATTTACGAGACAATAGCAAAGCACTTACTTCCTAACTCTAACAATTCTCCAGGAAAATATGATTTTGTGTGTTATGGCTCACGCTTTATCCAAATAAATCAAAATATTGTGCAAAGAATTAGTGTTGTCTGAAAAAGAGGATTACTAACTTACAGGATATAAAATTACATTTTCTGTAACATGTTCAAATGCATTTTCTTCGTAAATAAAATTGTTTTACAGAAAACTGAACTTATTATCATGTACAGCTTTGTTAACGAAGTAAGAAACAATATGTTTTATCATTTTAACGCTGAATACAGGTGTTCTATTACTAACAGTTCCTCAGGAATGAGGTTACCTGAAAAAGGGCAGAATCTTTTCATGTGACAACCGATCCGCATGTTCATTTTACCGTGTATCTTTACAGGGAAGATAATTTTGCGTCCGCCTCTGTGGTATAGTAGTTAGCGTGATTAGCTGCCACCTACGTAGGCCCGGATTCGATTCCCGGGTCTGCCGCGAAATTGTAAAAGTGGTACGAGGGTTGGAAGAGAGTCCACTCAGCCTCCGGAGGTCAACTGAGTAGAGGTTGGTTCGATTCCCACTTCAGTCATCCTCGAAGTGGTTTTCCGTGGTTTCCCACCTCTACTCCAGCCAAATGCCGGGATGGTACTGCACCCTGGTGGGGGTGTTAGCTGCGTGATACAATTGTAATTAATTATTGAGGAATACATATTTCATATTCATAAGAAAGAATGTCTTACAATATATTGTATGGTATTGTTAAACCTACCACAGACTGCTGTCTCCACTAGAGATTAGGAAATACAATGGCCAGCAGAATTAGTTTTCTCATAAATTGTGCCGAGTTGGAAAGAGAAAGGCAGGGTTATTTCCGAGTCAGTGGAAAGTTCCATAGCCGCGGGCGATGTGATAGCTTGAACAACGAAAGGACGGTCAGCAAAATTCCTGGAAATGACGTCAGAGGAACACCAGTGTATCAGCCGAGAGCTGGGCGCACAGTTGGTCCCTAAAGAAAACATATGAAAATACTCAGTCCCGCGTTTCTTGGACCAATGGTAAAATTCGCCGCGGAAAGGCAGTCATGCCAACTTCGTATTGTAAGAAGCACTATGAAAAGGATCTCCAAGGAAATGGGTCATAAATTCGAGGTAAGTTGATATTTAGAAGCCTAACCATATAATAAAAATTATTAAAAGTTATTAATTGAAGGAGATTGACTGGCGTAATTCTGAGAGTTCATGGACGCTATTCGATGATTGGCTGCAGGCAAGGAACGCTACGAACGGCGCGAATTTTCACACCCAGGATACGGGAGCTAAATTCACTATAATGTTAATTACCAGTGAACGAATTTAGTTGAGAATTGGCATAGAGGTTATAATAATATTATTATATCAGTGGATCCCAAGTTTAAGCCACTGGCAGGTCCGCAAATAGTCGTATGAGGATATTGGAACTGCTCACTCTAAGGTGACCTCTCGTGAACTCGGAGAAAGAGTGAGATGCAGTAAAATACATGGTCGTGGCGACGGAAGAGACTCACTCGTGAAGAAATGTTCGAGATGTTTCTACGCCAGTGTGAGTACTCACTCTTGAAATATTGGATGAGGTGTTATTATGTTACGTAGCACAGTGATCCAGTATGTGATTTAGTACGTGTTACAGACTTGAACTGTCTACTATCAGGAATTCGAACATTTACGGAACTCATTAAATCGAAACTCACGGGTAGGATTGAGAGATTCTATCTCGAGAATAGTATATGTTACTTGAGAACGGTCGCGGGTGTTCGACGTAATGTCACCAGTGAACAGTCGATTCTAACTGATACCTGGTCAGTCAAGCGAACGTGAGACGGGAGAAACGCGAACAGACACGGAAGTGCCGTGTCGGAATCTCGAGTGCGCGCCGGGCCGTTGAAGGTGATACCGATGTATCCCATGTTCCTTAGTGCCCGGGGAAGGAATAAAGAATGTATATCTACATTAAATGGGCTAGATAAGGAGCCAATAGTGTAAAATTTCTGTGTTAAATTTAGAGTGGAAAATATTCCAAGTGTAAAATATTAATTGTTTTTCAAAAATTTAAGAATGTGTAATATTGAAAAGTGTTAAGGAGTACCTATTCTAGCCGGCGTGAAAACCGGTAGGATGTAGTGCTAAATTGGACGGGGCCCATGCTCCTCGTCCGGTTGAGATGAGTACCTTAATAAAATAAATTTGAAGACTGCTAACGTTAACGGGAGAGGATCATATTCTTTCATAATGGTAAATTGACTGTTATATGAGGCGTTTCCAGGCTTGTTTAAGTTCAGAGATAGGTGGACAAAGGGACAAATTAATATGTACATAATTAGGTCAAGTACTCTTCATAATTTTGATAATTTAATAGAGTAGATTAGGGTTGATTTTGTTTGTTCAATTGCTTGAAGTGTTCGTGATTGTATAGGAGCACGTTTAACGTAAGGGTTAATATTTTATTTTAGAAGTGCTCAAATGTGTTTTCAGTTATCGGAAAATTTATACACTGACTGACAGAGCAAATGCAACACCAAGAAGGAGTGGTTCGAAAGGGATGAAAGTTGGGGAAAAAACAGAGACGGCACGGACGAATAATTGATGTTTATTTCAAACCGATATGGAGGTTACACAATGCGCACGGCATCGACTCAGTAGGATGTAGGACCACCGCGAGCGGCGATGCACGCAGAAACACGTCGAGGTACAGAGTCAATAAGAGTGCGGATGGTGTCCTGAGGGATGGTTCTCCATTCTCTGTCAACCATTTGCCACAGTTGGTCGTCCGTACGAGGCTGGGGCAGAGTTTGCAAACGGCGTCCAATGAGATCCCACACGTGTTCGATTGGTGAGAGATCCGGAGAGTACGCTGGCCACGGAAGCATCTGTACACCTCGTAGAGCCTGTTGAGAGATGCGAGCAGTGTGTGGGCGGGCATTATCCTGCTGAAACAGAGCATTGGGCAGCCCCTGAAGGTACGGGAGTGCCACCGGCCGCAGTACATGCTGCACGTAGCGGTGGGCATTTAACGTGCCTTGAATACGCACTAGAGGTGACGTGGAATCATACGCAATAGCGCCCCAAACCATGATGCCGCGTTGTCTAGCGGTAGGGCACTCCACAGTTACTGCCGGATTTGACCTTTCTCCACGCCGACGCCACACTCGTCTGCGGTGACTATCACTGACAGAACAGAAGCGTGACTCATCGGAGAACACGACGTTCCGCCATTCCCTCATCCAAGTCGCTCTAGCCCGGCACCATGCCAGGCGTGCACGTCTATGCTGTGGAGTCAATGGTAGTCTTCTGAGCGGACGCCGGGAGTGCAGGCCTCCTTCAACCAATCGACGGGAAATTGTTCTGGTCGATATTGGAACAGCCAGAGTGTCTTGTACATGCTGAAGAATGGCGGTTGACGTGGCGTGCGGGGCTGCCACCGCTTGGCGGCGGATGCGCCGATCCTCGCATGCTGACGTCACTCTGGCTGCGCCTGGACCCCTCGCACGTGCCACATGTCCCTGCGCCAACCATCTTCGCCACAGGCGCTGCACCGTGGACACATCCCTATGGGTATCGGCTGCGATTTGACGAAGCGACCAACCTGCCCTTCTCAGCCCGATCACCATACCCCTCGTAAAGTCGTCTGTCTGCTGGAAATGCCTCCGTTGACGGCGGCCTGGCATTCTTAGCTACACGTGTCCTGTGGCACACGACAACACGTTCTACAATGACTGTCGGCTGAGAAATCACGGTACGAAGTGGGCCATTCGCCAAAGCCGTGTCCCATTTATCGTTCGCTACGTGAGCAGCACAGCGGAGCATTTCACATCATGAGCATACCTCAGTGACGTCAGTCTACCCTGCAATTGGCATAAAGTTCTGACCACTCCTTCTTGGTGTTGCATTTGCTCTGTCAGTCAGTGTAGTTATTAAGGCATGCGGTTGCCAGTGAATTTAAATGTTGTGGGACGGAATGGAGTCCATTGGATTGTCTGTAAATATCAATGAATATTTGTGCCGCGAAGTTTCCCCAGTGGACAGAAATATAATAAACAGTAGAATTATCGGAGTGATAAATGAACATCGGTAATGTCTAAATGAGTGTATAATAATAATAATGCTGCGTGAAGAAGGTATGGGCCTAGTTTGATAGAATGATTGCAAGTTAAAGTAATTTAAATGTGGAGATAACATGTGGCGTGGAAGACATTAATTCGCGCAGTAAATTTGATTTTAACATTAATTGTTGATTTAAAGTTTTTGTACTCCATAATAATCATAAATATTTGTTTAGAAGCGATAGAGGCACTTGCATATGATGGTCATGCTATGTTGAAGGCCCACAGTGGTTTGAGCCCATTTTTAATGTTGGAATTCGTGCGGGGAAAAAATCCGGCATGAGATGAAATTGATTCGTACCGATATTGATGAAGAAATAGATGAATCCTGAGGCCTATGTCGATACAATATGCCGATTACGGTGTTATGAGTTGCAGAAGAGTACATGCACCGACGATTAATTAGTGAATTAAATGTTTTGAAGAGTTACATTGGAATAAATGGACTTCAAATGAAAAGGAGGGAATAATTTATCAATCGTAGGTACTGGATGTATTTGCCTAGCCGCCAGGTGCCAGGGGATTTGAGATTTGTCTTGGGAGGACATGGTGTTCCCATAAATTAACGGCAGTACGAAAATAAGGTTGCGGTTTCGAATACCGTTATTGTGTCCCGACCGATGTGAAATCAGATCTTGGTGCTTCATATTGGGATTTAACATATGTGACTAAATGCTAAAGATTGGAAGTTAAAATATAAAATTTCAAAATAATAACAACAATAATAATACTGCAAGTAAATCATGTCCTAATTGATTGATTAGTGCCAAACTAGACCGGAATTGTACAGGGTTATGCATTAAACATAATAATTGTTGACTGCAGTGTAACAAGTGAAAATAATTTATCATAATAATAATAAGAAGAAGAAGAAGAAGAAGAAGAAGAATTTATTATATTATTTATGAGAATAATAATAATGGTGAAAATGAAATTTAAATATTAAATGAATCATGATTTTATGTTACGAGAAGGATGATCTCCACTGATAATAATAATAATAATAAGAAGAAGAAGAAGAAGAAGAAGATTTTTAATTATTTCGGATGAAGATGTTGACTGATACTAGGGAAGTCAGCTGGCGAAATAACGTAATAATGTCAAGTTGTAAATAAGTTTGTTATTTGTAATGTGATGTGTTACGACCGCTCTACTACGTCTTACCTTCTGCCTTCTGTCGCATTCATCTGCTTGCTCGCCCAGCTGTTCACTAACTGGCCTGCTCTCTGGCACTGCTGCTGCTTCCTCGTTGTGACGTCATACCTACGTATTTTTCATCGAGTAACTTCTCGAATATGTTCACCACCTATATAAGCAAGCTATTCCTTACTCTCGGCGGTCAGACATTTAGTTGGAAAACAAGTCGAGTGGAGAGAGCGGAACTGTTCGCCAACGGCTGGTCCGTTGGGACATTTTACCTACTTTTATTTGTGAATTGCTGCATTGATTTATTAACAGACTGGGTGAGCAAAAGTTACAACCTTTTATATCTTTCGCGCTCAATATCAAGATTTGAACTTTGAATGTTAAATTATTTAGGGGTTTCGTGGTTTCAATTCTAACTAAGTCCTTCAGACTTGAACCTTTATCAACCTCATACGCCAGAATCAACTGTGCTTGGACAAGTGAGAGTAGTGTTGCCACACCTTGAACTTTTCACTGACCCGAGTGGTCGTTTACATTGCCAACGTGATAGCGTCTAAGCAGCCTGGAAGGATTCCCCCCCCCCCCCTCTTCATTCCTTTTTTTCTCTTCTTCCCTCCTTACTCCGCTTCCTTTTTCTTTCCTTTTCTTCCTTTCGGATATTGAGTTCTAAAAATTCTTGTCCTCCGATGCGCTATAACTTTCCTGCCCTCCTCTGGGTGCAAAATGAAGATTGTAAGGGTGGCCTTAAATCATTGTTTATATAAAGATTTAGTGGCTTTCTTTCTTAATTAAAGTGTTTGTGTACTTATATAGGTGTTGATTCTAGTTTTCCCTGTCGAACCTTGGTCTTGGGCTTTTCTTGAAAGTCATAATAATAGTTCCCAAGAAATCTTAATAATTATTATTCTTGATTGTGTCTTGGTTGTCAAACGGGCTGAGCCCTTGTCAAAAGTTTGTAATTCCCCTTCTTTGCTTGTTGTACCCTGCTTATTCTAGTCATTTGAAGTTTAAAATACAACTTGCTTTAAAACCATTCTCCTTTTCTTACATTTGGTCAGTTGTGCGTTCTCTCTCATTCTTTACCTTTCCCTTTTCCCTTCTTATTTTTTAAAACAAAAAAATGTACTTACCACGGACACCCCTCTCGGGTAGCCCGCCGTGGCGTCCACTGCCTCTGCTGATTGGTGAATGATAAAATCTGATATACTAGGTTTCACCCAACGAGGCATTGACCGCAAATCTTTCCGTGGTCCGACAAGTCACCACCAGTGAAATAACTTTGGTTTACCTTGAGCGTTGTGGTGTCCCAATGATTATCTTACCGGGCGAGTTGGCCGTGTGCGTAGAGGCGCGCGGCTGTGAGCTTGCATCCGGGAGATAGTAGGTTCGAATCCCACTATCGGCAGCCCTGAAGATGGTTTTCCGTGGTTTCCCATTTTCACACCAGGCAAATGCTGGGGCTGTACCTTAATTAAGGCCACGGCCGCTTCCTTCCAACTCCTAGACCTTTCCTATCCCATCGTCGCCATAAGACCTATCTGTGTCGGTGCGACGTAAAGCCCCTAGCAAAAAAAAAAGATTATCTTTTGACGATCTTTGTTGTTGTGGGTCGACCATCTCATTTTCTATGCTAAAGTTTTCGTTCCTTTTGCCACTGGTATGAATAAAATATTTATTGGCACCCCACATTGACTTATCACGCCACAGATGGCAAATCCCTACATCTGGACCATTAGGTTAGAGTCCCTTTGTCGTTTCCTTCAGTTAACGATAGCATACCTTGGTTAGAAGCACGGGGAGAGTTTCATATTATTCCGGGTTGGTTGCATCTCAATAAAGGTGGTGGCGATGACACGATTCTTGTGATCGCGCCCACCTGACAACGGGTAATTGATCTATGACCATAAATGGTCATTGTGTTCACAAGGGTCGAATTGCAAGCCTCAGAAATCAACGGTTCCACCACCCAAGTGGATGGGTTGTCAAAAGTGTAAAATATTAATATGTGAAATTTTCAGGAATGATTTGCCAAATTACCGGCGAAATAAGGGTCAACGAATGTTTGTGTCTGTTCAGTTTTTAACTTAAATAAAATGCTCCTTTAGCATTTGCAAGGAAACGGTTCCAGGCTCTTGTTTTTGTAGAATAGTAAACCCTTGGTGACCGTTTAAATATTCGTCCCCATTCCTAGGACGGAGCCTTCAAAATTTTCCCTTGGATCTGATTTGATATAATTTTATATTTTCTTATGATGAGCCTTAAAGTCAATGATTAGAGTGTCCCGTTCAACCCTGTAGTACTGGCGCCCACATATTTAATTGGAGATCTTATATCTTCATAATTTTTTGTTGATGTTTATTACTTGCGATAGATTCGTACCGTAACAACCCCTGAGAAAAATGCTGGTTAGAACTCAGGCTTTGAGCGGTTACAGTACCTAATTTAAGGCCACGGCCGCTTCCTTCCCTCTTCCTTGTCTTTCCCTTCCAATCTTCCCATCCCCCTCAAGGCCCCTGTTCAGCATAGCAGGTGAAGCCGCCTGGGTGTGGTACTGGTCCTCCTCCCCAGTTGTATCCCCGACCCAAAGTCTCACGCTCCTGGACACTGCCCTTGAGGTGGTAGAAGTGGGATCCCTCGCTGAGCCCGAGGGAAAAGCCAACCCTGGAGATTATACGGATTAAGGAGAATAAGAGGAAGATAATTTTGCGATGCAATTTGTATCCGAGCAAAACTAAGCAAATAATATTTCTAAGCTATTTCCATCCAAATGGTTCATGGTGTGGATTACTGTAGTCACGTCCTAATTCGTGAATCATGTGTAACGGCCACGTGGACAAAAGCCCTCAATCCAGGCCAGTGGTGATTGATAAAAATGCGAAGGAATACGGGGGACAGTTCGACCTTGTACTGAGAGCATGCATGCCGCAGAATTCTTGTAAGATTTGTATTGACACGTGAAGGAAAACGTATATAAGCAAGCATTTTCACCCCTCAGTTCCATGTAAAAAAAATTAGGATGCCTGATATATGCGATGACGAGGTATAAGCGAGTAAATACGGTGCGTGAGAATATTTTAATATACTGAAAAACTTACTATGATCATCATATCATACGGAATCACAGTCGAGTTTTGTTTCGGAGAAATATTTTCATGCATATCAAGGTCGTTGGAGGAATAATCAGTAACATTCGGTACGCCGATGACATTGTATTGAAAACCGTAAGCTTGGAACATCTACAGTAAAATGTTTATCGAACATATCGCTTCATGACTATTGGCTTGACCTCAGATGCAAGATGACCACCTACGGCAATTAGAATCCGTATCCTGAAGATAAAGAAGATAAACTATGTTTTCTGAACTCATCTATATGAGGCTGAAACGTGGACTCTTTCAGCAGCTGCAGAGAAGAAGATCGAAGCTTTTGAAACGTGAGTGTTGGGTGATCTTGCAGATCCATGGAGAGACTACTTCACAAGAACACCATTCTTCACTGTCTACCTCAATTGATGATGCATTATAAAACGAAGCATACCGGGCGAGTTGGCCGTGCGCGTAGAGGCGCGCGGCTATGAGCTTGCATCCGGGAGATAGTAGGTTCGAATCCCACTATCGGCAGCCCTGAAGATGGTTTTCCGTGGTTTCCCATTTTCACACCAGGCAAATGCTGGGGCTGTACCTTAATTAAGGCCACGGCCGCTTCCTTCCAACTCCTAGGCCTTTCCTCTCCCATCGTCGCCATAAGACCTATCTGTGTCGGCGCGACGTAAAGCCCCTAGCAAAAAAAAAAAAAAACGAAGCATCTTGAATATCATAGGGCATCGTGAAGAACGAGTAGAAAAGAGAACAAGTAATAACACAGGGCAAAATTAGCAGGAAGAAGAGGACCCACTTGAAGAATAATGTTCTGATTAGTGAACTTAGGAACTGTATAGTTTGAAGTATGCTCAACTCTTTAAAACTGACCTTGATAAACTAAAGATGGCCAGCATCCGGAATGTGAAAGACTGTCACAGAATGTTCAACATGGAAGTTGTGGAATTCCATAAAATAATTAAAATAAATCAACTTCATAAAAATGTTGTCCCTAGAAAATGTAAATATTTAAAGTTCACTTTCATAAGTTCTGAAAAAATATAACTTTCAGGAGATTAGAGTAGCTAGGGTGTTCTGAGATATCCCCGTTAAACTGACTGGTTCGATAGCTGTACGGTTGTCACGTGGGTGCCTTGCGACCGTACGATACCACGTAGTGGACACTATGTGACGTCTGTCAGCGCCTGAGAGACGGCTTATAGCGGCTTAGCACTGTGACGTGGTGAAAGCTAGGGGCTGCTGACCAAGGGGATGTTTAGTGTGGACAGCTACCACATGCTCCATCCATCTCAGTACACAATTAACACATATCCCCTTCAACTTACAATGAGACATCAACGAGAAATTTGAATAAATAAATAAATAAATAAATAAATAAATAAATAAATAAATAAATAAATAAATAAATAAATAAATTAAATAAATAAATAAATAAATAAATAAATAAATAAATATATTGAGCAAATAAACAAATAAATAAGCAAATGTAACGAGCTTTCCTCTTCAACTTCAGTTATTATTTTAGTTTATTTGTACTTCCTACAATGATAGGCTGCCCAGATCTGACAAGTATACCATAACACTTGGATATTGTATGTATGTGTAACCATGAAGTGTTTTCTGAAGTTAATCCTTCTCGTATGCAGTAATACAGATGTGATATCTAAAAATTTGGGCGGAGCCTTTAATGGCCAAGACGGTTAAATCACAGTATGGATTCTTGGGAATGCCCACACTTTTGAAAAACTCAGCTAAGAATTTTGTTATGGTTCCTCTTGCTCCGATGAAAAGTCCTACAAACCTTAAACAGGAGGTGTATGATTCTTTGAAGTAGTTGATGGTTGGTTTATAGACGAATCGCTTCTTCCCGTCTACATCTGCTGGCTGACTTGAGTCCACCTCACATCTAATGGTGCCGTCCAGAATATATGCAAAGTCTTTTTCTAGGTCAATTGCAATCTATTCTTTGGTTGCTTCCACCGTCAGCAACACTTGGGTACCTATTCATGTACCTCGTAATCTTTCGGCGAGAATGTTGCTGCAATTCTAGATCTTATTCTGTTGTGCCTAACACTCCTAAGCAAGTCGCTATCACCCCCCACCGTCCCCCTCGTGGACATGAACTAAGAACGTGAGGTAGGGTTTCACACTCAATGCAGTGTCTGCAGTGGACTCCAATCCGGCTACGTCCAGGGAGGGCCCGTAGAGGAACCACGTTGTACTGCATTCTCAGCGCTTCTTTCAACTCTGATCCGGAGAGTCCATTTAAGGTGTCGATCCATCGGTTAGCCGGTGTGTATGCCTGATAGAGGATGGCCCCCTTACCTTGTGTTCTTAATGCACACCATCTGCTATACTATTTTTTACTTAGCATTTCTCTTAACTTCCTTGAGCTAAGTTCTACGAGTTGGATGTTATCTGCATTTCTTAGGTCAGGTCCCTGAACGCACAGTTTACTCTCTTCTACCAGACTGCGCACTGATGGTATGTACTCATTACCAGCCTTCTCTAGTTAGTGACATATTTTAATATGTAGAAGTGGTGCCTCCCATTCTGCCTTACACAGCCCACGTCCATTCATTTTCCTTGCAGAGCACAGACAGCTGTCTGGCTTATCTGTAGGTAACTGAAGAATTTCTTTGATTGTGCTTCTCACGATATTGTCAACATGAATTAAGAAGGACTGCAATATTTTAGTGGTATTAGCTTTCTGCAGGGGGTATATAAGAGTGGGCCTATGAGATGATTTACAACCAAGAACGTTTGCTGTGCTTTTTACAGAGGGCTCTTCGCTAAGTTTTCGAG
Source organism: Anabrus simplex (assembly GCF_040414725.1). Taxonomy (NCBI): domain Eukaryota; kingdom Metazoa; phylum Arthropoda; class Insecta; order Orthoptera; family Tettigoniidae; genus Anabrus; species Anabrus simplex. Next base: position 197,395,704 of record NC_090265.1, read on the forward strand.
ATTCCATTTTAGGTCATTTACAACTTTTTCTGATCGATTTTTTTTTTTTTTAGTGAAAGCTGACTCCCTAACACCGAATATTTGCGTTCCGTTTAAGGTCACTACTGTCGGCCTCGTGGTGTAGGGGTAGCGTACCTGCGTCTTACCCGGAGGTTCCGGGATCAAATCAATCAATCAATCAATCAATCAATACTGATCTGCATTTAGGGCAGTCGCCCAGGCGGCAGATTCCCTATCTGTTGTTTTCCTAGCCTTTTCCTAAATGATTTCAAAGAAATTGGAAATTTATTGAACATCTCTCTTGGTAAGTTATACCAATCCCTAACTCCCCTTCCTATAAATGAATATTTGCCCCAGTTTGTCCTCTTGAATTCCAACTTTATCTTCATATTGTGATCTTTCCTACTTTTATAAACGCCATTCAAACTTATTCGTCTACTAATATCATTCCACGCCATCTCTCCGCTGACAGCTCGGAACATATCACTTAGTCGAGCAGCTCTTCTTCTTTCTCTCAATTCTTCCCAACCCAAACATTTCAACATTTTTGTAACGCTACTCTTTTGTCGGAAATCACTCAGAACAAATCGAGCTGCTTTTCTTTGGATTTTTTCCAGTTCTTGAATCAGGTAATCCTGGTGAGGGTCCCATACACTGGAACCAGAGACTTATATGCACTCTCCTTTACATCCTTACTACAACCCCTAAACACCCTCATAACCATGTGCAGAGATCGGTACCCTTTATTTACAATCCCATTTATGTGATTACCCCAATGAAGATCTTCCAAAAGGAACTTTCACCCCATCAACGCAGTAATTAAAACTGAGAGGACTTTTCCTATTTGTGAAACTCACAACCTGACTTTTAACCCCGTTTATCAACATACCATTGCATGCTGTCCAACTCACAACATTTTCGAGGTCACGTTGCAGTTGCTCACAATCTTGTAACTTATTTATCACTCTATAGAGAATAACGTCATCCGCAAAAAGCCTTACCTCCGATTCCACTCCTTTACTCATATCATTTACATATATAAGAAAACATAAAGGTCCGATAACACTTCCCTGAGGAACTCCCCTCTCAACGATTACAGGGTCAGACAAAGCTTCACCTACTCTAACTCTCTGAGATCTATTTTCTTGAAATATAGCAACCCATTCAGTCACTCTTTTGTCTAGTCCAATTGCACTCATTTTTGCCAGTAGTCTCCCATGATCCACCCTATCAAATGCTTTAGACAGGTCAATCGCGATACAGTCCATTTGACCTCCAGAATCCAAGATATCTGCTATATCTTGCTGGAATCCTACAAGTTGAGCTTCAGTGGAATAACCTTTCCTAAAACCGAATTGCCTTCTATCGAACCAGTTATTAATTTCACAAACATGTCTAATATAATCAGAAAGAGTGCCTTCCCAAAGCTTACATACAATGCATGTCAAACTTACTGGCCTGTAATTTTCAGCTTTATGTCTATCACCCTTTCCTTTATACACAGGGGCTACTATAGCACTCTCCATTCATCTGGTATAGCTCCTCCGACCAAACAATAATCAAATAAGTACTTCAGATATGGTACTATATCCCAACCCATTGTCTTTAGTATATCGATTTCCGGCAAGGTCAGAGATTTTTACCTGGATCTGAGGGCTGGTTCGAGGTCCACTCAGCCTACGTGATTAGAATTGAGGAGCTATCTGACGGTGAGATAGCGGCCCCGATCTAGAAAGCCAAGAATAACGGCCGAGAGGATTCGTCGTACTGACCACACGACACCTCGTAATCTGCAGGCCTTCATGCTGAGCAGCGGTCGCTTGGTAGGCCAAGGCCCTTCAAGGGCTGTAGTGCCATGGGGTTTGGGGTAAGGTCACCATTGCAATGACCCGATATCTCGCATCTGTTATTTAAACGCTTCATATTATATCGTCGCTGCGCGAACAATACCCCGTATTTGACAATACCCTTGCTAATATGTCAAGGAAATCGAACCTTGAATACATATACTGCAGGAGTGCGTAAATACGTCACACACACATACTTTCCTATCGTACGGTACGGCAAGATTAATTTTCCTTTACACGTATGCGAAACGAAAATTGTTCTGATGAACTGCATATTCATATGTGGCTGGGAGGCGTGGCCATACTTAAGTAAAATAATGAATAGTAATATATTGTAAAAGTGTACATTATGAGGTAATGATACTCAGTAGCGTCCGCCTCTGTGGTGTAGTGGTTAGTGTGATTAGCTGCCACCCCCTGTGGTCCGGGTTCGATTCCCAGCTCTGCCACGAAATTTGAAAAGTGGTACGATGGCTGGAACGGGGTCAACTCAGCCTCGATAGGTCAACTGAGTAGAGGGGGGTTGGTTCGATTCCCTCCTCAGCCATCCTGGAAGTTGTTTTCCGTGGTTTCCCACTTCTCCTCCAGGCAAATGCCGAGATGGTACCTAACTTAAGGCCACGGCCACTTCCTTCTCTTTTCCTTGTCTATCCCTTCCAAACTTCCCTTCTCCTCACAAGGCCCATGTTCAGCATAGCAGGTGAGGCCGCCTGGGCGAGGTACTGGTCATCCTCCCCAGTTGTATCCCCGACCCAGAGTCTGAAGCTCCAGGACACTGCCCTTGAGGTGGTAGAGGTGGGATCCCTCGCTGAGTCTGAGACAAAAACCGACCCCGGAGGTTAAACAGATTGTGAAAGAAACGATATTCAGTAGCCTGGCGTGTTGAAAAGGACAAGAACGGGAAGTACTGACAAGGGGTATTCCCTACTCATCATCACCGATTTCGCTCAAATTTATAGAACATTCAGGGCTTGGCTAGAAATGAAAGTACCCGAAGTGGGAACTCCAGATGGTCAAGCGTATAGAAAAAAAATAAAAATAATAATAATGTTGACGCGGCATTCGCACCGTGTAAGTTACTTACGTTAGTGCGCCCGCCGAACAGTTGGTGGCGTAGCGATAAGAGCTCAGACTGGTAATTCGATTGCCGTGGGTTCGACTCCCCGTGTGGAGACAGGTTTTCCTGTCAGCTTTTATATTATTCATTTTCCAATTAAGCAAAGAGGCGAATACTTCATTTTATTTATTTATTTATTTATTTATTTATTTATTTATTTATTTATACGCAAAAGGCATTGAAAAGGTAAACAATCGGGATTTCATTGTCAGACTTGTTTTTCCTACTTGCTTTACGTCGCACCGACACAGATAGGTCTTATGGCGACGATCGGAAAGGAAAGGCGTAGGAATGGGAAGGAAACGGCCGTGGCCTTAATTAAGGTACAGCCCCAGCATTTGCCTGGTGTGAAAATGGGAAACCACGGAAAACCATTTTCAGGACTGCCGACAGTGGGATTCGAACCCACTATCTCCCGGATGCGAGCTCATAGCTGCACGCTCCTAACCGGGTGTCAGATTTTTTCTTACCTGCGCCAAGAATCTATTGTTTGTGTACAGCCGCCAGGAGCAACCTTCACTTGTCAGGTGGAAACGAATCCTAGAGCGAAACGACTATTCACGTTCATGGCACATTCCCCAAGGAGGGGAGATAGCCAATAAAGGAGAAAAAAAAGAAGAATTTCTGTTTGAACCCGTCGGGAAAGTTCGCAACTCCAAATTTTCTACAATTCCGCGCTCATAAAAAAAATGACGTTCTATATGCCTTTTGCATATACATAAATATCATCATCATCATCATAATCTGTTTACCCTCCAGGGTCGGCTTTTCCCTCGGACACAGCGAGGGATCCCACCTCTACCGCCTCAAGGGCAGTGTCCTGGGGCTTCAGACTCTTGGTCGGGGATACAACTGGGGAGAATGACCAGTACCTCGCCCATGCGGCCTCACCTGCTATGCTGATCAGGGGCCTTGTGGAGGGATGGGAAGATTGGAAGGGATAGGCAAGGAAGAGGGAAGGAAGCGGCCGTGGCCTTATGTTAGGTACCATCCCGGCATTCGCCTGGAGGAGAAGTGGGAAACCACGGAAAACCACTTCCAGGATGGCTGAGGTGGGAATCGAACCCACCTCTACTCAATTGACCTCCCGAGGCTGAGTGGACCCCGTTCCAGCCCTCATACCACTTTTCAAATTTCGTGGCAGAGCCGGGAATCGAACCCGGGCCTCCGGGGGTGGCAGCTGATCACGCTAACCACTACACCACAAAGGCGGACATATACATAAATATAATAAATTAAAATCAATGAATAATATAAAAATTGAAAAATCTCCACGTTGGCAGTCGAACCCACGACCATCGAATCACTATTCCAAGCTCTTACCGCTTCGTCAACAACTGCTCGACGTGCAAACTGACGTAAGTAGCTTATACGGTGCGAGAGCCGCGTCACCATTTTCATTTTTATTTTTATTTTCTATATGCGTGGCCCACTTTGGGTTCTTTCATTTCTAGCCAAGCCCTGCATGTTCTATAAATTTGAGCGGTGATTGGTGGTGATGAGTAGGGAATGTCCCCTTGTGAGTAAGAATCCCTGTTGTTAATTGCCTGCGGGTGAAGAAATAATGCGTGAAAAGTAATCGGAATATGCAACTAATTCTTCTTGAGGAATGGACTACATAAGGATGTCACGAGACTGTACGTTTCTTTGGAACTTGTGTGGATTCTCCTCAGAATTGTTGATTTTTATGTACTTAGTTTAGAGAAGATATAGTAGGGATGGTAGTTAATTCATGCTATGCAAAAAGCACCAGTTATATCGACTTTATGAGGTGCATCATCCTTTATCATGGAAGAGTAATCTGAACGTCCGCCTCTGTGGTGTAGTGGTTAGTGTGATTAGCTGCCAACCCCGGAGGTCGGGGTTCGATTTCCGGCTCTGCCACGAAATTTGAAAAGAGGTACCAGGGCTGGAACGGGGTCCACTCAGCCTCGGGAGGTCAACTGAGTAGAGGCGAGTTCGATTCCCACCTCAGCCATCCTGGAAGTGGTTTTCCGTGGTTTCACACTTCTCCTCCAGGAAAATGCCGGGATGGTACCTAACTTAAGGCCACGGCCGCTTCCTTCCCTCTTCCTTGCCTATCCTTCCCAATCTTCCCATCCCTCACCAAGGCACCTGTCCAGCATAGCTGCTGAGGCCACCTGGGCGAGGTACTGGTCATTCTCCCCAGATGTATCACCGACCCAATGTCTCGCGCTCCAGGACACTGCCCTTGAGGCGGTAGAGGTGGGATTCCTCGCTGATTCCGAGAGAAAAACCGACCCTGGAGGGTAAACAGATTACGAACGAACGAGTAATCTGAAGAATGTTGTTGCTATTACTTGGCTGCAGTGGAGACCTGCTAATTAATTAAAATTTGCATCTGAAAAAAACGCAAAAAATTAGATCAACATTTCAGGTGTAATTCTGTTACCATATATTTTCTTTTCCAGGTTTTTTATACATTTTTCATTCGAAATTAGTTTCGGCAGATTGAAGAACCCAAAAGTTATAAATTAACTGCGAGGAAACTGGAAAGGCATGGCTTCACATACCCCAAAGTACGTATTCAGTAAGTACAATTGTTGAACGTATCATACGTCAACGAGTCCTTAGTGGAAGCTTCATTTTTGTCTGGCATGTAGCAGGAGGGGTGGTGGTGGTGATTATTGTCTTAAGAGGAAGTGCGACCTAGGAAACCACCCTACGTTAACACTAATCAGAGAGAAAATATGGAAGGGATGCGATACTTAGAACTTAGAAAAATGAAGGTATCGGTTAATGAAAGACAAGGGCCACGAAGAGCATGAAAATGAAGTACTCCCTAGGCCTCGAATGCTCTAATACCGTTGGAGTCAGAAAAGAACAAGAGTTGACTGTGGGACTTGGGAAAGTGAGGAGCATGGCACAAACAAGTGGAATCAATGCCAGGGCTCAGCTAAGCGCCCCGCTGTCGTCAACGCACGCTCCAAAGTTCAGAGCCCTTGGGGCCCCTTTCAGTCGCCTCTTTCGACAAGCAGCGGACACTTCTTATCTTCTATCTTAATCTGTTTATTCTCCAGGGTTGGCTTTTCCCTCGGACTCAGCGAGGGATCCCACCTCTACCGCCTCAAGGGCTGTGTGCTGGAGCTTCAGACTTTGGGTCGGGGATACAACTGGGGAGAATGACCAGTACCTCACCCAGGCGGCCTCACCAGCTATGCTGAGCAGGGGCCTTGGATGAGACAGGCAAGGAAGAGAGAAGGAAGCGGCCGTGGCCTTAAGTGAGGTACCATCCCGGCATTTGCCTGGAGAAGTGGGAAACCACGGAAAACCACTTCCAGGATGGCTGAGGTGGGAATCGAACCCACCTCTACTCAGTTGACCTCCCGCGGCTGAGTGGACTCCGTTCCAGCCCTCGTACCACTTTTCAAATTTCGGGGCAGAGCCGGGAATCGAACCCGGACCTCCGGGGGTGGAAGCTAATCACACTAACCACTACACCACAGAGGCGACGGCAGTGGATACCATGAGTGTTATTCTACTGAACCAACCCACAGGGGGACGCGTACCAAGAGATAGATATGAAAGTACTGAAGCGCGCCTACTCGATTGTCCCTCCTTTCAATACCTTATCCGCTGCAATGTCATTGCAACCCCCTCCCTCGACTATTAGTTTTGAAATAATAAAAAACAATTACTTCAACATCTTAAAATACTTCGAGAACCAAGGATTCTATTCATGTGTCCTAAAGCGAGAGGAATTCATAGCGTTTGGCAACATAAATGGTTGATCTGAACAATGTTAATAGGCGGCAACCATGTAAATTGTTTAACATGTTTTGCTATTTTTAAGGCAGGCAAATAATGGGGCTGTATAAAGGTTGTTTAATTGAAAGGTAGACTGAGCTTGCAACACTGTAAAAAATGACGGCATGGCCAAGAGGTGGCAGCTCTACATCGTTTATTGTTTATAGCAACGGTTCAGAACCTGATCGTTCTGAGACAAACGTCCACTAAGTAGAGGAGCATTTGTGTTTAATGATGACTCCCAAATGAATACAACGTGACTAGATCCGATTACTCTGCAAAGAAGGTGCTTTGACTGGAAAACTGTCACGAAGTGAACTTGTGCTCCACGTCCAACAAAACAAAGACAACCGGCGCTCTTTTTTCACTAGAGTCCTATGCATCACCCAAATTCAGCCAAGATTTCTCCCCATTCGACTGTCACATCCTTGGACTGCTGAAGAAAGCCCTCATACTTCGTGGTGAATTGTATAGAGAATCTCATTCAGCGTTGGAACAGGTGTCTGAAGGTAGCGGGTGGGGTGTTTACCTGTAGACGATTATCAAATTATCATCAGTAAGCTAAAGTTTAGATCCAGTGTACGTATTCCAACACATAACATGTACGCTTCTAGACACCAACCTATGCTTCAATTGAACAACCTCAGCCCACTCAGGTCTACTATATTCCCATTCCACCGTCACCGAATACCTAACAGTGTAAGTGAGACCTTAAACTGGTAAGAAAGTCTCTAGTATGTGCATTTCACCTCTTTGGGAAGCAATCATCATGAAATGCTCAAGGCGCTTCGAGAGGAGTGTTCAAAGAGTTCGTTTGATTTTCTCTCATTAAAAAAAATACGTATTTTCTGTTCCTTTCTTTTTAATTTTCACTATGTTAAATTGACTTGTCTAGTTGCGTTCATCTGCTACATTCACTGCTCCAGTTCTTTGTCGTACTTTTTCCGCCAGCAGGGTTGATTAGCCGAGACCATGCGTTACTAATGGATCAAGTACAGTTCCGCTTCAGTTGCGTCGTATGTATAGCCGTTTGGAGAGAACGTAATGCACAGCGTTCACTGAAAGCACTTACAGCCATTTCCTTGTCGCTAGCATACTGCACACAGATTCCTTAGCGTGAGAATATTTCCAAGTTAAGGAGAATCTGGCAGTCACAAGACATTTTTTATCGAATAACGTAGGTGTGTTGACTCCTCGGACCGAAGACTAGTTAAATCCCAAACAGCTCCACAATCAGCCATCTTAGTTAGTATTGGCACTAAAATGTTTTACGAGGGAAGTTAAGATTGAATAGTTTAGGCCCGTCATTATTTCCTTAACTGAGCCAGTACTATTACATATCAGTCTGTCTACTCCATTAAAATGCACATACCAATCCCCATTCTATGAGGGGGCGGTGGTGATTATTGTTTTAAGAGGAAGCAGGCCTACAACTACCGCAGGCCATCCTATATTAACACTACAACTATAACAAGCGGGCGAGTTGGCCGTGCGGCAATGAGCGCACAGCTGTGAGCTTGCATCCAGGAGATAGTGGGTTCGAACCCCACTGTCGGCAGCCCTGAAGATCGTTTTCCGTGGTTTCCCATTTTCACACCAGGCAAATGCAGGGGCTGTACCTTAATTAAGGCCACGGCCGCTTCCTTCCCATTCCTAGGCCTTTCCGCTCCCATCGTCGCCATAAGATCTATCTGTGTCGGTGCGACGTAAAACAAATAGCAAAAAACTACTATAACACTACATTACAACAACACTAAAACTAGGTTAACCTCTATCATCACTAATCAGTGAGAAATAGGGGAAGGCATCCAACATTTCAAAAAATGAAGGGATCGGACATCGAAAGAGAAGAGCCATGAAGGGCGTGAAATTTAAAAGACTCCCTAGGCCTCGAATGCTTTAATACGGTTGGGGTCGATAAAATAACAAGAGTTGACCAAGGGAGGTCGGAGAGGATGGATGAAAGTGGGGAGCCTGGCACAAGTAAGTGGAAACAATGCCAGGTCTCAGCTAAGGGCATCGTGGTCCGATTCTATGAGCGGCAATTTCACGCAATTCATAGTAGGGAATGGAATTTCTAGCCTTGTTCATTTGTTAATCACTTTCCTGTTACGAAAGAGCGAGATTGAGACAGTATTGTAAATACTCAGCTTTTAAACATGCCTGTGTCAAAATACTAGGTAAAGGTGCATGAATCATCAAGTTTTGGCCTGAAAACACCTCTCCAACCTCCTCTTCAGTATTTCCCTCTTCCTTTCACAGATCATATTCTTATTATTATTAATTCTCTTCACCTCTCAATTGAAGACGATATCTCGATATATATTAGAAACCTACATATCTTCCAAACTTTCTCTTAATTAGTAGTTGTAGTACTCATTATTCATGTATTTTTAATGTACTCTGCGTACGATGTGTGTTATATATACGATATGACATTTTACGTGTGATTACTTTTATTAATACTATTATTATTGTTAATATGCTTTTCATATTATTGTCATCAGTAATTAATATTAACAGTGTTATAGGTTAAGACTGGTTAAGTGTAAGAAAGGAAGTACATCCCTAACTTCGCTAGAATAAATATAACATATTATTACTAGTAGTAGTAGTAGTAGTATCTGATCTGAACTACGAATGGACTTGATGTTATCAACAGTCTATCTAGTGAAGAATTCCTGGTTATGGGATCGACTCCTGGTAAAAGCTAGAGACCCTAGGGAAAACTCCCTTTGGCATGTTAACTAACTGTTTGATAAGGCAAAATTTCGATACTTCACGATAATCCAGGAACGTTAAATCACACCTCATATGTCACAATCCTCCTCCTGTCCATTATTATCTTTAAGACTTGTCACACCTCTAAGCCACATATGGATATGCAGTCGACCAGAACGATGCTCGTTGTGTTCATTTTCCTATGAAAAACGTGTAGGAGTGCGTAAATCCGTCACGCAAACATACATTCCTACAGTACGGTACGTAAGGTTCATTTTCCTTTACACGCATGCAGAGGAAACGAAACTAGATTTGATGAACTGCATATACATATTATATCGCCAGTCTTAAGGAAAATGATGGATAGGAAGGGCATTATGACGTACGAGGTTTGTTTCTTCAACTACGATATGTGGCTTGAAGGCGTGGCTTGTCTTAAGCAAAATGATGGCTTGGAAGAGTATTGTTACACACGCGGTATTGCTCGTCCAGCGACGATTAATTCACTCCATCCACAAGTTCACTCACCTTCTGCGTGACATTAGTCCACTGGGGGAGTCAAAGATGGTGTGCTGATAACTTAATATGTGGACCTCCTAATAACATGTCTAAACATATTCAGCTTTGCCCCATTCATTTTCAACATTCCTGCTTAAGTACTATAAACAATTCTCGTAAAAAGTAAATAGAAAACACGAGTGAAATCTTGGATATTTTTTTAATACTGTGAAGTCTGAAGATGATGAATATTGATAGAGGTGATTCGGACATGAAAGAGGGTTTCGGCTCAAGCAAGTGAAGTCATTGTTGGACTTCAGTCATCATACTTATCCACCCTACGTCCTCCCCGAGACGGTGCGCAGCCTACAGTAACGGCTTCTGGAATTATGATGTACATTTCTTGATTATCATTGCATTTTATTGGCTTCCTATTTGTTTTAACCACCTGCTGCTATTCATTGAATAATGTAGGATCTTTGAATCTGTTAAATTACATCAACTACATCAACCTGTAGTTCTTTTATAGTCTGTCTTATTTTTGGCTCTGATAGTATGAAAGGTATTGAGATAAGAGTGGTGCTGAGTAATGACATTCGGAGTGCAATTAGAGCGTCTGGTGTTATGAAATGTACTACTCATGGGGTTGATCGTACTCCAATTGCACTTTTCAGGCCTAGTGAAGAACGTAGTTACTAACTGCTTTACTTCTCGTAATGCCTTGTACACCTCGGTTTCTGCGGTTTCCCGATAACGGTATAGCATTTGTTGGTGCTGCTTGAAGATCCAACTAGCCTCAGGGTTGAAAACTTAACAGACAGACATTTATTTGAAATCAACTGAAGACAATTTTTAATTATCTGTTTACTCTGGTTTTTAATCTTCGTACGGCTGAAGTGATATATTTAACAGTCTCTTCTTTTTTCTTTCTTTCTTTCTTTCTTTCTTTCTTTCTTTTTTCGTTCTGGCCGACTAACGAGCGCGATTGAACTTATTTAGTTAACGTTGTTGCCCTTTTCATCTCCCAAAATCTCTTCTCCTTCTCGCTGTGGCTTTTCTTGCCATCCTTCGACTAGTTTTTTTTTTTAGTAGTGCTTGGATGATGTGTAAAGAGGCCATTGTCGACTAATTTTCTGAACTTTGATCTGTCTAACACAATGTCATCTGAGACGCCTATTTTGTGAAAATCCTTTCCAACTTCGAGCAGCCAATCGTTTTTTACTTTCATTGATAGGGCAAGGTTCAGAATTATTTTGGTCAATGTCAGTCTGAGAATATGTCTGCAAAATTCCTAACGACTTTTCCTAAATGTGTCTGAAGCTTTCTCTGAGTGTTGGTACAGGTCATGAAATTTTCCTGTCATCCAGATTCCTCCTGTGCAGACTGGTCCAAAACTCTTCCTTCACATTTTTCTTTCTTGTTCTTCTACAACTTGAGTTAATGATCTGCGCTCAATGAGCAGTGTTTCAGATGCATATAGTGCTTCAACTATTTAAGAGAATCATCATCATCATCATCATCGTATGCCCAACTCATTGGCTGAATGGTCAGCGTTGAGGCCTTCGGTTCACAGGGTCCATGATTCGATTCCCGACCGGGTAAGAGTTTTTTATCGCGTCTGATTAATTCTTCTGGCTCGAGGATTGGAAGTTCGTGTTTGTCCCAACACTTTCGTCTTTATTCAGACGACGCACTACACTACCAACCTCCACACAAACACGCAACAGTGAATACATCCCTCCACCTAGAGCTGGCGTCAGGAAGGTCATTCAGCCGTAAAACAGGGACAAATCCACCTGTGATACTCAGTTCGCAGATGTGGCAAAATCGGTAGAAGAATAGTAATAAGACTATTATCGTATGGCCTCAGATAGAGAGTTGCAGACCGTCTGAAGTGTTACCATCTAGGCGAACTGTCAGCCAGTTTCTACTGTGCTAATATCTAGCAACGAAAGCCAAATTTTATTGAATGGTCGGTACGACTGAATTTTTTTTAAATTTTGTCGGGAGATACTTAGTACCCCACCAGAAGTCTTAAGCAAGCTAACAACATTGTCACGGAGTATCATGATTACGGATGGTCCTTCACGGGATCGAACCGGTGAACTTTGGTTCATGAGTTGGACACTACCACTGATCCACCGAGACATGAATCTATTGGTGACAGGCAGCACCATGCTGGACGTCCATCGTACTTCAGCGATCAAAGACGTGTCTAATCAACGAACGTCAGCAGAAAGCTAACAGATGCATTGTATAGCAATGAACTGCCCTCATAGAACGTGCAACTCAGCTCTGAGCTTGTTAGACTTCACGTGATATTTCAATTACTTTAAGGGAAGACAGCCTCAGGAATTGTTCATCAATACGCGTGAAATTATCTTCGGGTGCGTGGTGGATCATTACATCAGCTCATGTCTCCGTAAGAAAAGAAGTCTTCTCAATTAAACACTTAGTTCCAGAAAGTCAGAAGCCATTGAAAGTCGATCATGCACTACATAATCTAAATTGAAATTCAAAAAATAATCTATCGAATTGTTACACTGTTCACCATCTCCTTCTAATGTGTTTTCAGTTCCGAATGTTGAGAGCTATCATAGCGAAGTAAGATTTGTTATTAGGTCTGTTGAAGACGTTGGGCACTAGTATCTCAGGCTCCTTAACCAGAAGATCTTACGGTGTCCTCGACCTCTCTTCCCTTCATTTGCTGACGTTCATTCCTCGTAATATGTCCGAAGTATTCCGACTTCCTTTGTTTAATGGTGCCAAGTAGCACTCTTTTCTTTATTCACTTAGCTCAGTACGTCTTGGTTACACACACAGTAAATCCAGGGAATTGTAAGCAACCGTCGATAAAGCCATAAAGTCGATAAAGTCAATGAGGTTCTTTTTTTTTTTTTTTTTTTTTTTTTGCTATTTGTTTCTACGTCGCACCGACACAGATAGTTTTGGCGACGATGGGATAGGAAAGGCCTAGGAAGTGGAAGGAAGCGGCCGTGGCCTTAGTTAAGGTACAGCCCCGGCATTTGCCTGGCGTGAAAATGGGAAACCACGGAAAACCATCTTCAGGGCTGCCGACAGTGGGGCTCGAACCCACTATCTCCCGTTTACTGGATACTGGCCGCACTTAAGCGACTGCAGCTATCGAGTTCGGTCAATAAGGTTGACAAGGACTTAGATTTAGATGGTTTGGCCAATATTGATGATTGAATTTCACATAACTGGGTTAGGAACCCCGAGAATAGAAGAGGCTATATCAAAAATTGCCTGTAGTGAGTGAGGAAGAACTGTGAAGCAAATCAAGATACCAATCTAGTTTCATAGTGCAGAGGGATTGAAATTTATTCTTTTGAAGATAACTTCATTATTACTAACGTCGCATTTATATTTGTTGGTTTGGTAATATTTATAATTAGCACCGTGATCTACATTTCATGTTATGCTCTAGGTCTCTACACCATAGCAAATATCTCATGTTCATGAAGGTTGCTCTAGGTTTCCCTAATGTCATTTTAACCTCCATCCCTTCGTCTCAAAGTTCGTCTATATTATTTTCCAAATACACCAGATAAATGGTTATCCTGCTGGCCTATGATCACAGGGGTCCCGGGTTCGATTCCAGGCAGGGTTGGTCATTTTAACCATCATTAGTTAATTTCGTTGGCACGGGGGCTGGGTGTATGCGTCATCTTCATCATCATTGCATCCTAATCACGACGCGCAGGTCGCCTACGGGAGTCAAATCGAAAGACCTGCACCTGGCGAGCCGATCATATCCTCGGACACTCCCGGCACAAAGAGCCATTCATTTCATTTCCCAAATATATAACATTTTTGACTCTTTCGATTTCTTGTATTCCTACTGGTAGCCAACACTGGGGTGGAGTTCGGATAATGCCAAAGAACTTCAGAACTACTAACATTGTTTGGATCTCCGTATCGGTTCAACAATATATTTGTAGATACATATGGTTCTTGGCCAACAGAATGCTCTCACCCACATGGCGATTACTTGTTCTGCACAATTATCCTGATGCTGATGTTCACATCCGGCAGTATCTCATAGAACACTCCTTAGGTGTCGGTGATAAAGAAGACAAGCCCACCTCTACGAATCTGGACCTTTTTATGCATATGCGCTTTAACACTGACATGTGGTGTGCGATGTCTAACAATGATTGTCATATTTTTATCACCTATGCTCAAACCGCCCAGTGATCACGTATCTGCGTTGATATTCGTCGAAAACAGCGAGCAGTCAAGTTTGAACTTCGGTGAAAATATAGATGTCATCGTCCTCGTCAGGTGATTGTTACATCAGAGTATGTCTCCGTAAGAAAAGAAGTATTCTCAATTGAGGAGTTAGGTGACAGTTGCTGGTTTTGTACATTTTGTAACTCACACCATTATCACCATCTCTGTCCACTTACGTGAGTAGAATCGGTCAGAAAACGGAAGTATTTTCAATTACCAATATTAGGGTTTTAACTAATTAATTGTGACATTCGATTGTGTTAGGAACCCCGAGATTACAACAGGATGTATAAAAATGTCCCTGTTGTGAGATAGGAAGGTCTGTGGAGAAATTTTGCCAAAGAATGGCATTGTAAAGAGGGATTGAAATAATTTCTTTCATATGTCATGTCATGATGCAAATATAAAAGTCGGTTATTATTGTATGATATGTCGATGAACAAACAAAATCTCATAAGTCCGTTAGAACAACTCTCATTGTGTTCATTTTTCTACGCTGTTTGTAAGATAACCTTAGCGTACCGTACTGCAGGAATTTACGTGTGCGTGACCTATTTACGCACTCCTGCAATATATTGTATTTAAGGGTTCATTTTTCTGTACACCTTTGTATAGGAAATAGAACACAATGGGCATTGTTCTGATGGAATGCATACGCATACGTGGCTGGGAATTGTGACTAGTCTTAAAGAAAATAATGGGTAGGAAGAGAATTGTGACATACGAGGTATTGTTTCTTCACTGACGATGTGATTCACTCCCTATTGGTTAATATTAAATGATTTGTAAGACTACGTATGTGCTGGCCACAAAAACACGGTCGTGAGCGTACTGGAGTACAATAACTGAGAATGAGGATAATTTAGTCTTGGCTCGCTGCCTGTCAACAGTACATAATCCACCATCAAATATATGCGCTATATTCACACCCACTGATCCATCCTTCAACAAGATCGTTGTTTGACAGCTGTTGTGATCTAATAGGGCTCCTCCGGTCTTTCGCTGTCAATAAAATAATCACTTATTATGCCATTTAGTGGTCAAAGTACTTTAGTGGATATCAAAAGCTAGGTCCTATGAAAATATTTCCGGTTTTGAGGAGTTGAAGGCTTTCACGTGATCCACAAATATCATGTCTTTATATCTGAGCTGCACTTGTCTTGCAGCGAAGACAATATCCCGTATTCCTTTATTGGTCTAACGCCACAGTGTATTTCTACTACTGACTCATCCGTGAATGGAAGAAGACGGTTGGATTGTATTCGCACTAAAATATTTCCAGGAATAGAAATTAACAACGTACATTGATATTTGTCGCATTGAGCCTTGTATCTCATTTATAAGATGGCGATGATTAAAGCCTTGCACAGATGAGCAGGTGCGGTTAAGTATTAAAAATTTGGCATTGAGCATAGGCATACATTTAGTTACAATTAAGCCTCCTTTTGATGCAGAGATTCCGTCTGTACTAGGTGCTTCGTTATTCATGAGCTGCTTTATGGTTATTTCCACCTCTTACAAAAAGAAAGTTCACCCGAATGGTTCGTTTTAGTTTTACGATGAATTTCACGAATGATGTCATCAACGTGGGAATCCTTGTTTACGTTTTTTAGAAAGTATCCGCTACAACAGCAGTTAATGGAAGAATGGGAGAGTTTTGTTTGAGAAATCAGATGGCATATTCAGATCGTGAAGGATTTACGACTGGAGTTGGCAGGCCATAAACAGGTATGTTGGCTTTAAGTATAGCTCTGCTATTGTTGCTATGAGCTATATTTTGCATTTCAAATTATTTCACGGTCCACCATTAGCTTCTCAGCGATATTCTCTGTACTTCAGCTTTGGCTGCTTCGTGCTTTGTACGTTTTATGCGACTGATTTGGGATCGTTTGGCGAAAGGTTTCCCGTTTTTACTCTATAAGGCTTTGAATATCTTTATTTTATTCGTCAAACTAGTCGCGATGCATCCCATTGACAAACTGTGCAGTTCCTCACAGGCTGAGAATACTGCTGATCTGAACTTTTACAGTGCGTTTAGTTTATTGTGGATTTTCAGGTGGAATATTCCGTTCAGAAATGTCTGCAAGTTTGACTTAGATTCCTCATTTTTAAGGCGTTCGGATTCAGTTTACACGTTATTTGATACTTTTGCTTCTATTGTTTTAGAAACCTATGTAAAGGCATTCAGCCTGTATCAATCGGTGGTCCGTCCAGCTATCATCAGCCCTTGTCTTGGTTCCTGCAGTTTGTATATTACAAAACTCTCTGGTGCATGACCATTTTGACCAACTGGAAGCGAGTGATTTGATCAACTGCGTTGCCATGACGTTTTCAACTTGTCTTTATGTCGACAGAATGTATTCAAGCTTACGATACTTAAGTCTCTGGTACCATTTTATTTTTTCACGATTTTTCGGAACCAATGTTTATATAAACTTTCGTCTGCATCACGTGTGAGGAAAACAATGTTGCAATTTTGCCATGTATTTTTGAGATATTTTCTGCATGAAAATACAAAATGACACTCACCCATTCACCCACTCTTCACGATATCTCAGGAACCACTAAACAAATGAGTGTGAAATTTGGTAGGTTAAGTTATAAGCAAGAATCGAAACATCTTAAAAGTTCAACTCCCTAGTGATAAAAAGGCGAAACATGGGTATATTTCTGTGATAGTTAATTCTTATTCCACTTGGTAGGATTGATAGTGTAACCGTTCATGACATCGTCAGGAGTATGTTGTAATAATCTGTAAAAGGAATATGCCGTTTTCCGCGCAATTCTGGGACAAATAGTGCTCAAACCAGTATAGTTTATCTGTTCAGGGATACGAGTCCGCTGGCTGGCGAGACTAGGGTCTCAGTACTGCACCATTTAATTTCTGCAACCTTTCCCGATGCCTCTGTCTTATGTTGTTGCGCCGCGTTGGGCGACCAAAAATGCACCTTTAGTTTCTAAATGTTCCCGCGGTGACTTCCACTATTACGCCGCGTTGGAGCATTAACTGAATATACACCTGTTTAAATATATTGCTCCGGCTATAAAATTCAATACATCGGGTCTTAAATCATACCTAGACTTTGAACTGAGATATAATTTATGAATACGAGCTTCAACAACACGGTGCATAATCGCTTCTCAGGGTAAATTCGCTTCATTATATTCCCATTTGCTTTAGATAAATCGTAGATTCCGTTGAAGAGTATCCGTCCGTTCAACTAGTCATTCCGTATCATACGTGAAAGAAATTATCTGATCATCACCTAGTATTTAGCATAAATTAACTCAATAGATCCGTATATTACCATACTACTATATACTACAAGTTACTTAAGGAATAGAAACGCAAAATCAGAACTATATCTAGTTTATTAGCATGCTAATGTATAATAAAATTGAATAATATGCATCCATCGGCAATAAAGGAAGGAAAGTTGTATGAAATTACAAATATCATTCTCAAATGCTTAACTTCCGAGATAAACATATTTGAAAAATCTTTAAGTTATCATCTTATTTGCTTACATTTTCGTTAAGTATCAAAATATACCATATCTTCCATGTTTAAATTAATATAAGGGGAAAAATAGGGACCATAACTTTATTAAACCAAGGAGGAGTGGAATATCTTCCTTTTTATATTGTTTGGGATTTTCTTTGGGGCATCATTTAGGTCTTTCATTTCGGTCTGTTTGACAACATTTACTTGGATTCTTGTTTGGATTCTTGTTTGTGACTCACCACGTTACGAGATAAGCATTACCATGTTTAATCTCTGGGTTCAAAACACCCATGCAGTTACTAATATTCCTATCATAACCCAAAATGAATAAATTAAAACAGTACATCACCATATGTACAAAATAAACCAAATAATTTTAGTACAGAGTGCCATAGATTTGATAGTACGTCAGTCTAACCTGCGAAAATTGTGCCATGCATTCTTAATCATGTGCCAATATATTTACATATACTCAAATATCTCTTCGCTGTGCCAATGCTTAGTCAAAGTAAACCGTACTTCATATTATCGTTACCGCGCTGACCTTCCAATATGTAAATGTGCGAGACTCCATTCTATTCCTGAATATTATATATATTACGTAATGTCTAACAAACACGTAAGCTCTCAATATCTTCCGCTGAAAGTTACAACGAGACACATTATGCTTGACTCGAGACATACATTCAACTCAACATGGCCTAAATCCTTCACTTGCAGCGCTAACCCAAATATAAATATAATATGTAACACAGGAATTCGCAATTCAATCATCTATCCCATTCTTAAACAACGAACAGAAACATATCTCTTCACTCTAATTACAACCTGCCACATTAACATTCCATTTCCTTCATATATATATATATACCTCCATATTTAAAAATATCATCATTCAATTCCACTAAAATAACCTCTGTGTTACGGTAGCAATACTTAATAACCTGATTATTCTCTCATACACTGCAACTTCGTAATATTTCCAACATCTCCGTACAATACAATTATCGTACTGGCCATGATTGCTACACATATTGACCTGAAGTTTTAGGTTACGTCTCGTATCTTGTCTGCTTTTTCTACAATCTCTACTGGTTAAACATTTCACGGTCTACACGTATTGATTGGCACTAAACATGCACAAATACTCAATCAGATCTAGTTTCCATTAACCTTAAAAATATCACATTAGCACCATAGTTATATAGCATAAATTGGCACATTTCATCGGCTAATAATTGGCATTTATATTCATATATCCTTTCATTGGCACTTCGTCTCTTACATCTAGCACTCCTGTACACATATAAATATTTTTCATCAATTGATTTGAAATTCATTACGATGCAACTCATAATACTTATCTCGTAACGGGATTTTGCTGCTGGATCTCTCCTGGACTACGGCATCTTGGAGTAGGCAACCCCTGCGATCCAAAGATTACGTCATCTGCGGCTCCGGCTCGGGATCTTGGCTTGAGCTATTCAGTCTTGAGCGATCATTTCCTTCTGTTTAAGCTGAGTCCATCTTGTCACCAGTTCTCATGCAATCATAAAAGAACAAAACATAGTAGAATTCATAGTGTACTGGTGAATAGTAGGCTATTCAATACGTAATATTTGTTTTCTGAAACTCGTATTGGTCGAGAACATTCTTTTCTTTAAATTTATAAATTTCTCTAATTCGGCCTACTTCTTGCTATTTCTTTCGCTTAAACAGATATGGTCTCCCTCCTGGAAACAATAATTTATGATTTCCTTAGCAAGGATTTGCCGTTATAACACTACTTTCGGCAATGTATAACTCGGCTGAAGTTTCCTTTCGTTTCAGAGTTTAGGTGTTACAGTAACGAATATTTCCTTCAAATGTACGCCTTTTCAGCCGATATTCTTGTAGATGTGGTCTTCACTGCTGTTTGTATATTAATATTTTAGTATTTAACGTTCCGTTGATCCTTTTATTTCCTTCCGTAAGTCGTGCTGCTTCTCTTCAGCTCGTAACTCTTTCTTCACAAAGTAGACAAGAATCGTTCTCATTCAAATTTTTTAGTCCATCATTATTTAATTCTTGAGATTCTTTTTCCTTGCGGCCGGCCGATATCGATTTATTAGATCTCTACTCTGTGTACTTGCACCTGAAGCTATTGTGCGCCATATTTGTCCACTGTTTCCATGACATTTACGGCCGCTAATGTAACGTAATGGTACAGTACGCGTAATTAGAGAAAGGAGGGCTTGCGTTCGCCTGTACTTGATAAACGCTCTCTTTTGTGGGAGCAAGAACAGAATAGGTACGCAGCACGGGACCAGGGATCTAGGTCACAAGGAGGGAATTAAGAAGTCGTCTCAACACATGAAACAGTAATTCTTTTTGAGTTTCCCCGCAGCTCCACTGATACCAACATACAGTCTTCAGTTGTTTCTAATAATAATAATAATAATAATAATAATAATAATAATTCTTGTTTCGTTTCGGCCAACTAAGGACCACGTCATTTCAACTGTTTCCCTTGAGCTGTAATGTTGGTCCCGTACTCCTTCATTCGTATACGGTGTTGCTCCTTTCGCTCTTCCGTCCATGCCTTTCCAGTTTTCATCTTCGGCTTTGGTAAGAAACTCTGATGTTCTTGGAGTTTTTTCTTAAGTGGGACACGCTCTTGGATATCCTCAAATGAGATCCCAATCTCCTGCAGATCTTTCTGTACCTCACTGAACCATGATCCCTTTGCCTTTTTCTCTTAGAGGAAAGTGAAAATGCGGTTGGTTAACCGTGTTGAATTCATTCGGGCCATGTGTCCATAAAAAGTAATCCTCCTTTTTTGCATCACATCAGTTATTTTCTCCACATGCGAGTACAACTGCTGGTTGTGCCGTCTCCTAAACTCGCCGTTGTCTTTGACTGGACCTAAGATTTTTCTCAAAATCTTTCTTTCCTTGGCCTCCAATTTCTCCATCATGCCTTTTTTGTTCATGGCGAGGCATTCCGCAGCATATAGAGCCTCTGGCCGGATAACAGTGCAATAGTGTTTGATTTTTGCATTCAGAGATATATATCTTTTGTTATAGATATTTTTACTCAGATGGTAAGCCATTTCCATTTTATTCATGCGTGAAGAAAAGGCTTCTTTTTCGGACAAGTTAGGTTCTATCCATTCACCAAGATACTTAAATTTTTCAACTCGCTTGACTTTTCCGTGAGTCCCTTCGAGCTCACTTGGCGCCTGTTAGATGTTTGTAATGAATTTCGTATTCTCAAAGGAGATTTGGAGGCCCGCCTTTGCAGCTTGTGTTTGAAGCTGGTTGATCTGCTTCGTGGCCACATCCAAGGAATCAGCAAAAACCGCGAGATCGTCTGCAAATGCTAGACAGTCAATTGAAAGGTTCTTGTTCTTGTGGCCTAGTCTGACTCCGCTTTCGACTCCTTCATAACTCATTTCTCTGCGCCATTCACGGATCACTTTCTCAAGAACGCAGTTGAACAACAGAGGTGAGAGACCATCTCCTTGCCTAACTCCTGTCCGTATTTCAAAGGCCTCTGAAATCTCTCCTCTAAACTTCACTTTTGAGATGGTGTTGGTGAGAGTCTGTTGGATGATCAATCTTGTTTTACCGTCCAAGCCAAATTTCTTTAAGATCTGAAGTAGGGTAGTTCTATCAATTGAATCATAGGCCTTCTTAAAGTCGATGAACGTTACTACAAAAGGCTTGCTCCTTAGTTTAAGATATGAAAGGACAGATTTCAGATTCATAATCTGCTCCACACATGACCGTCCTTTCCTGAAACCTCCTTGGTAATCACCCAGCTCTGGATCTAGCTGTTCTTCTGTCCTGATTTGAAGAGCTTTCGAGAGAATTTTGTAGGTTATAAGTAGGAGGGAGATGCCGCGATAGTTGTTAACATCCGACTTGTCGCCTTTCTTATGAAGTGGGTGGATTAGGGCAGATGTCCAGTCACTTGGAAGTCTTTCAGTGTTCCAGATTTCATGTATGATGTCCGATAATTTTTCCACTGTATTGTCACTAGCAAACTTCCACAATTCAGCTATTATCGAATCTTCACCCGGCGCTTTATTATTCTTCAAGGATTGGATAATCTGTCTCACTTCCTCTTTCGTAGGTGGAGCTGAATCTCGGTGAACTGTTGTTTTATCTTCAAAATGTGAATCTGGACATTGGGGCCTCGCTGTTAAGAAGGGATTCGAAGTATTTTGCAAGGATCCGGCAGTTTTCCTTGTCGTTATGGGCTAGGTTTCCATTGGAATCTCTGAATTGTAGGCTCGGTGGGTCGTATTTCCTCAAGTTGCTTTTAAATGTTTTATAAAAGTCGCGTGTATTGTTCTTGAAATCCTGCTCAATTTGAGCCAGCTGGTGTTTATCAAAAGCCCGTTTAACGCTGCGGATGGTTTTTGCTGCACACTTTCTCTCATTTAAGAAGTTTGTCCAGTTGACTTGGTTTTTTAGCGAGTTCCATTTCTGCCAGGCGAACTGCCTTTGCCTTATCGCTGCATCGCATTCATGTTCCACCAAGCATGCTTCCTGGGCTTAGTAAGCTGAATCGTCTCTTTAGCTATTTTGACCAGGGCCTCGCGCAGTTGTTCCCAGTTCTCTGCATCCACCGATTGTAGTTTCTGAGTGAATTCATGGTTAGATCCTAGTTTTTCTCTATCAAATCTTTCAATCCTTTTGGCTCGAACTCTCCTTGTGTTTCTCGGGAGCAGTTTGATTTTTATCTTGGATAGATAGTGATCTGAGTCCAGTTTTGCTTGTCTTAGAACTTTAACATTCTGAATTTCTCTTTGAGCCTTCCGCGCGATCGCGACATGATCAATCTGGAATTCACCAAGGTGGTGATTTGGGGATTTCCAGGTCTTCTGTTTCTTGGGCAGGTTTTTAAAAGCAGTAGACTTCATTACGAGGTTAAATGCCTTACACAGCTATATTAGCCTTTCTCCATTACGATTTGTTCTCTGGTGAGCAGGATAGTTGTCAACGATGTTTCGGAACTTTCTCTCTTTGCCTACTTGGGCATTGAAATCTCCAAGCATTGTTATGGTATGTTTGTCTGGAATCTTGGATAAAATCTCCTCTAGTTCTTCCCAGAATCTATCAGTTCCCTCTGGGTCTCTCTTGTTCGCTTGGTTGATCGGCGCATGAACGTTCACAATAGTATACATTTTGTTTGTGCTTCGAAAGGACAGAGTCAAGACTCTGCTATTCACAGAGGTGAAATTTGTTATTGAGTCCAGAATCATTTTGTTAACTACAAATGCTGTGCCAAGGTGGGGGACAGTTTTTATGACACGTTTACAAGATTTACCCTTGAAGATCCTGTAACCTTCAGATTCAAAGGCCTGCTCATCTGTAAATCTCGTTTCCTGAATTGCTGCAATCAATATTTGCTAATGCGATAGGATATCTGTGAACTGTTTCAGTTTTCCTACCTTCTGGAGAGAATTGGCATTAAAGGTAGCAAAGAAATTCTTGGCTCTATGTTTGATCTTTCGTGGAGTCTCCGATACCTCCAAGCATATCGGTGCAGGCTCCCCAGAATCCGAAGGCCCGCTAACGTCGTACAAGACGACGGTGGATTGATTACCACCTGGGGTAGTAGCTTTAGCTGAAATTTCCTCCATGCTTTTTTCACAGTTGAAAAACTGTAGAATGGGGTCGGTGATATTTCGCACCGACCAAGGTACTACCAAGGTTGTGAGCCTTGGAGCCCCAGCACTGATCGGTTCACCGACCCAGTTTCCCGCTGGGATTGGTTACCCAACCTTCCACTGGGTTGCTCGGCTTAACAGGGGCACCTCGTGTAGGTTACGTGCTAGAGTTGGAGTGAAGGAGGCTCGTTGGATTCTCTTGCTGAATCCAATAGTTTATTGTTGCAGATGGTCGCAATGACGCATTTCACTCCCATTTGCCAGGGACGTGAAGTCCCTTCCTAGGTTGACTCCTAGGACCCAATAATAATAATAATAATAATAATAATAATAATAATAATAATAATAATAATAATAATAATAATAATAATAATAATAATAATCGAAGTTATGAAATACGTCAGATATTTATGAATCAGGATTCATGTGAATCAGGGGATTTTATGCTGAATTACGATGCCAAGATGTATCTTACATAATTAGTATATCACCAACTACGCAGCGTATGAAGGTGCAGCCAAATTATAAACATATGTTGGGTTCTGACTGTGAGAGGAAGGTCGAGGATCCCCCGAAGCATGGCGTCACCAAGCGCAAAATATTTGATGATACTTTTGAGATTGTGATCAAACCTACGATGCGATCAGAATGAAAATCGATCAGTAAAACAAGAATATTCAAGCTTTAATTTGATACCTCAACCAATGTCGAGAACCCCTTATTAGCGGACCGATGTTTGGCAAGGAGACATGGTTCGCCCCTTCTCCTGCGCCCGGCCGGTTCATCTGTAAACCGAAAGAGATTTGAGGCCGATTATTCAGTCTTTGTTCCGTCTTTATGCACTCTTTATTCAATCGTCAGTCTTTATTCAGTGTCCAGTATTCATGCAGTCTTTATTCAGTGTGCAGTTTTGAATCAGTGATCAGTCGTGATTCGTTGTGAACTCAATCGTACTCTCAGTGATTTCTTCATAATGTGTGGTTGCACACAATTTGCCTCTAGTGAATTTATAAGCGCGGTAGTAATATTGATGTGTGCAAATTACGTGTTGAGACGTCACGGAGCTGTGAATTTGTTCACCCTTGTTAA
This sequence comes from Anabrus simplex, assembly GCF_040414725.1. Lineage (NCBI taxonomy): Eukaryota > Metazoa > Arthropoda > Insecta > Orthoptera > Tettigoniidae > Anabrus > Anabrus simplex. The sequence continues at coordinate 197,420,162 of NC_090265.1, forward strand.
GTTTAATGTTATGTATGAAGCCACACAAAATGAGTGAAGTGAGTGCGGTCGGCCTATATTACAATATGCACAGAGTATACGTAAACGCATAGGACAGACAAAGGAAGGAAAGTGCTATAGGAGAATTTATAACTTTGTGATAGCATATTCAGGGAGTGAACTTGGTGAAAGAATGAGCGGCTTATTTACAGAAGTAGTAGTAGAACGGGTAGCGTTTATTAAATACCTTTAAAATGTAGTGAGTAGCCTGTCCTACAATTAACCGTGTCGTGAATTGGGCGAATGAAATGTCATTAACACGTAAAGTTTTAAGCTAACTAAACATTATGTATCCAGTGACTGTGATCAGGTGAACGTGTGTTGCTTCAGGGATTGGATAGCTGTTAATAATCGTGATAAGCATATGAGAGGGGATTGGTAACGGGCTACCGGACAATGCCGATTATGGGCTAGTGTAGTCAAGTCTATGAGTAGTTCTAGTCACAACGAGTTATAATAAGTGACATAAAATTAACGCATTTATAACAAATCAATGTCTTCATTTGCATATTTAAAGCAGCGAGATCGTCGGACCCGGAGATACTCTTCGAGCTGTTTGCCTTGTGTTCATTTCAACGCAGCAGAGAACTTCTAGATTTTCCAAAGCGGATTGAAGATCCAGCGTACATGAACGTAATCCAGAAGCAGACGATCCTAGGACTCCACATCACTGAAACCATCACGATGATAGCCTAAAACCCCATGGTTGTACCCGTCTGATGACAGCTGATCGCGATGCTGAAGTGATGAATACATTTCCAAACTTTGGAATGAAAATTTCGTATTACACTATAACTGTAAATAATTAATTTATGCATGTAAATAATCCATAATTCAGATAACTGTTACGCTGTTTCAAACGGATGGTAGTTATTACTTTTGTTTACAATATTTTATAGGGAAATTTTACTTCATGGTTTGGGTAACCATTTATTTCGTTTATGATCTGGAAAATATAGTGCATGATGTATTCATAAGACCCTAGCACTAATTACGTGTGAAGTGCCGTAACGTAAAAGGGTTAATGTTCCTTAGAAATGTTTCCAGCCAACATCAACTTATAAGTCAATATGAGTCGTCAAAAACTTCTTATATTATTTCTTTTGCACTTCACACATAATGTAGGAAATCTTTCCAACCTGTAATTTTAAGATTGCAGATCAAGATGAGGAAGATATGACAACGGGGTGTGAACTATGTGTTATTTAGATCGCGAGTGCTATAATGAATTTTAGTCGCGAAGGTTAGAGTCTTCTCTATAAAGATGCATGTGTTTGAGAGCGGAGCTTACCTCGCAGACTATTGTCCTGAATGCTGAGATGGTAGATGAAAATGTGAATCTTCTCAAAATGATTGTGTTAAGTGCGATGTGGAATGCCGCACCAGGATAATGGTATTGAGGCTAAATAAGGACCAGAATACGATATTGATGTTGATAACATCCGGAGAATTAAAGAAAAGAAATACACTTATGTGAGAATAATAATAATAATAATAATAATAATAATAATAATAATAATAATAATAATAATAATAATAATAATAATAATAATAATTGTTACCGTGTTTTGGTGGTAGTTATGCATGAAAGAAGGTGCTGGGTGGTGAATAGGTCTCAAGCTACTAAAGTGAAATTAATTTTAAAAATTTAACAAGGTTATATTTTCTTTTCAAAATTAGGTAACAACAAATAGAACAGGTACTTAGTAGCCGAAACACAATTGAAAAATACATTTACATAGGTACCCCATTTGGGGCTTCAAAAGTCAGAAACATAATTCTTGGGCAATCAGCTCGGTTTTACCTCAAACACAATTTTAACAGAGGGGCAGAAAACCCCATTCATACCTAGGAGCCCTTGCTCCAAATTACACTGAAAAGCCTCCTCGAGGCATACAATATACCATTTTCAAAAGAGCCACTCGCTCTCAATTTTAAGCCTCTCCCAGGCCACACCAAACTCCACTTTTAAGCTGTCCTCAAAGGACATATACACAGGGGTAAAATACCCAACCTACTGAGGTCTATTAAATGACAAGAAGGTTAATACATGACCTCTAAAATACGATTTGAGGGGAGGCGAACTTGCACTCCTAATACACTTTGTTCAGGACCTACTTGGCCTTAGGCCGTTAGTGCAAGGGCTAATCCCATACTACAGAGGTGACTTAAGAAAATAACAATTTACATTACATTACGGAAGAATTGGTTGAGAAAATAAGTTCACCTCCAGACAATGTGAGTGGGAGCTCGAGAGGGATAGCACTCTCTATCCCAGTATGTAGCTTTACAAGAGAATAGATGAAAAGAGAAGTTACATTTTAGGAAAAGGTTACATAGTGGAACGCTTAGAACCCGCCCCGAAAGTTAAACTGCTGAGCTAGCAAGAATTTATTAATTTATTAATCGGCCATTACCTTGTTGCTGACCGCTGCCGAGGAAAGAGGCGCTTCCCGCCTCCTGCTATGTACTTAATACACTGAAAGATGGAACAGAAGTGGCCGAGAGACCCAAAAATCAGCAGTTTAAATACTCTCGCGGAAGTTTCTAGGCGTTAGGGGAATGAAAACACCCTCCCACAAACACTTTATTGGGTAGGACCCCGCAACAGATTCAAGTTGGGGGGAAGATACACCAGATTGGATAGAAATTAATTTAAGAAATTCGGGATTGGTTAGGTTCAACACAAGGGGAAAGAAGGGGTGAATATTGCCAACTTAAACAATGACTGAAAGAAATTTAACAAAGAACAAACTCTTGAAATTAAATTTTCTCCAACAAAATAGTTCTTTGACTCCGCACTAGGTTGCACTATTGTTGATCTTCAGTAGTGTCCTCTAGGAGAGAAAGTTTACACTTCTTACTTCAAGCGAAACAAAAACACATCAAAAATGACACAGTTCAAAAACTCAAAATTTTCCACGTGGTGACATCTTCTGAGAAGGTAAAGAATTAACAGCGTAGATAAAGTTCAGACTTCCTCCAACAGAGGAGTTTCAACTGGCGCAATTTTTAAATTAGCGGCGTGGAGGTGTACCGCCCGGTACAGACCTCCCCCCCCCCAAAAAAAGTTCCTCCAGGGGTGACACATGAAATCTGTTTGAAACAAGGTCCAAGTTATGCTGTGGATATGAAGATTGATTGCAGAAGCATTTATAAGATTTCTTAATTTGGTTTGAAAAATTTTGTTGTTGCAGATGAAGTAAAGTCTTTATATTTGTAGAAGTTGAATTTCTGAAGATAACTTTTTATACTTGAAAGTGAAGGGAAAAAAAATTTTCAAAGTCCACCAAATATTGCAGTTGAATTCCCAAGTGTAGTCATTACTTATAGTAACTGTTCATGTAGTAGATGGTGATGAAGTGGGATGGCCAGACCGGCCGTTGCGGCTTGCGTCCAAAGGAGGCCGCTCGGACCCCTCAAGTACCCTGAGATACCGCTCGCCCGCACTATGAGGGGAGCAGAGGTGTTGAAGCACGCCGCGCCCGTGGTGAACATATACAGGCTGCGGGCAAGTAGCAGGTCGTGCGCCGCACATCAGCCTTGGCCGGGAGGAGAGCTCCGGCTCGCCGTGCACACGTCGTCCTCGCTGGGGCCGAGGGGGCCCGTCCTCTGCTCCAGTTGCTGCACGGCGCCGCGCGGCTGCGGGGGCACTGAAACATTAAAGCTTGGCGGCAGAATTGTGTTGGACCATCATCTTCTTTGAGGGTACAGGCTTGTGGAGAGGTTGAGGGGCCAGCGGCGTGCGGATATCCATGGCATTTACCCAAATCAAGCCACAGTGTGTATTGAAGCAGGAGACGGGAGCGTGGTAATGGCCGAGGCAAGGACAGAATGGCAGTTTAACGGATCGGGGAAGGTTTTACACGAGGCTTACATATAAGACCAAAATATTATAGAAGGGGTAGAAAGCCTTAAAAGTTGAACTCAAAAAAAAATATAACCTTCATATTCCTTTCAAATTATATGAAGCAAGTTGACACAAAATTTACACTGGTTTCACCTGTGACAGGTGAACCCTAAATATCCTCTCGGTGGCTGGATTGCTTACTAACAACGTAACTGGCGTAAGAAAATCGAGAATTATACAAGGCCCATGAAATCTGGGGGCAAGCTTGCCCGCGGGAACAAAATTCTTGACCATCACCTGGTCACCTACCTTCAAAGTGGTGGGTCTCCGTCCACGATCATACTTTTCCCTAATCTTTTCATGAGACACTTTAAGATTGGCTTTAGCCTTCTTCCAAAGATCTTTAATGTTATCCGGATCTATTGTCTCGGGTAGAATGTCATTCAGAGACCAGAGGTTAGAGAGCGGCGAGTTGGGAACAAACTTGAACATCAAAGAAGCTGGAGTAAACTTGTGAGATTCATGAACCGCCGAATTCAAAGCAAAAGCTATCCAATGCAGGGACGCGTCCCACCTGGAATGATATTCATGATGATAGGCAATAAGTGCGGACCTGAGATTACGGTTAACCCGTTCAGCCAGGGATGGTTGAGGGTAATAAGCAGAAGTAGTTACATGAGAGATGGACAAGTCAAAACAGAATTTACGAAAAAGATTAGATGTAAAAGCCTTAGCATTATCAGATACAATATATTGGCACGGACCAAAAGAAGCAAAAATAGAATTTAAGCAAGTAATTGTAGACTGAGCGGTAGCCAGCTTAGTCGGAAATAACCACGAAAATCTTGTAAAACCATCTACGCATACAAAGATGAACTTGTTGGCATTTCCCTTCGACTGGGGGAAGGGTCCTACATAATCTATATACAGGCGTTCCATGGGGCGCGATGCTTGATGCGAAGACAAGAGGCCTACCTTGGTGGACATGGTTGGTTTACTAATCAAACAGGATTTACAAGCCTTTACTAGTTCACGGATTTCACCGTCCATACCTTTCCAGATGAACATTTCACGAATCTTTTCACGAGTTTTAAAGATTCCAAGATGCCCCCCTAATGGGGTCTCATGATAATACTTGAAGATCATAGGTACAAGAACCGCTGGAACAACAACTTTCATCAACTTATCATGCCTCGAAGGGCAACATAGAACACCATTCCTCAGGACATAAGGGACAACATGTTCCCCAGAAGAAAGGGCTTCCATGATCGCAGCCAGCGTCCGATCTTCACGTTGGTATTTCTCGATATCCCTAAAAAGCATGGGAGCATCTGTTAGGATGGCATTAACCTCAGATAGCATGGACTCGGGAGGTGATGAACTGTCGACCTGTTCATGGTTCTCAACGTCGTCTGAAAACATACGGCTGAGTCCATCAGCGACAACATTTTCGGTACCTCTGATATGCCTGACGTCAAATTGGAAGGCAGAAATACGGATGGCCCAACGAGCTATACGACCAGTACGACGCGGCCTACCTAAGACCCAGCTTAAGGCTTGATTATCTGTCTCCAGGTCGAATTTAACATGTTCCAGATAGAGGCGGAACTTCTCTAAGGCGAATAAGACTGCCAAACATTCGAGCTCATAGATGGAATACTTGGCTTCTTGAGCCGACAATGTCCTAGATGCATAGGCGATGGGGCGCCTCCCTAGTTCAGTCTCTTGAAGAAGGACTGCAGCTACCGCTGACGACGACGCGTCGGTTTGGACGATGAATTTCTTCGAGAAATCAGGCATAGCAAGTACAGGGGCATTACAAAGTGCTAATTTAAGGTCTTCAAAAGCGGCTTGTTGAGAAGGTCCCCACTCGAATTGGATGCCTTTCCTACGAAGAAGGTTTAAGGGCGCCGCTCTATTAGCAAAGTTAGGAATAAACTTCCTGAAGAAATTCACCATACCAATGAACCTGGCGATACCTTTAATGTCCTTGGGAGGTTTGAAATCACGGATGGCCTGGGTTCTAGAATGATCGACTGCTACACCATCAGGTGACACAATATGCCCTAGGAAAGACATAGAGGACTTAGCAAAGGTAACCTTGGACAACTTAACAGTTAACCCAGCCTTACGAAGGCGATCGAGAACTTCTCGCAGATGATCTAGATGTTCTTCAAAAGTCTCTGAAAATACGACGACATCATCTAAGTAGTGATATAAGTACTCGAATTTGATGTCGGAGAAGACCCTATCTAGTAGCCTAGTGAGCACAGCTGCCCCCGTGGGGAGCCCGAGAGGCACGCGGTTGTATTCGTATAAATTCCAGTCCGTGGCAAACGCTGTAAGGTGTTTAGACTCTTCGGCAAGGGGAATTTGATTATAGGCCTGATTCAAGTCCAAGATAGTGAAGAACTTGGCCTTACGAAACCATGAAAAACAAGAATGAAGGTCAGGAAGGGGCACAGATTGCAACACCACCTTCCGATTGAGAGCCCTGTAATCAATGACAGGCCTGAAGCCTCCTTGGGGTTTCGGTACTAGAAAAATAGGCGATGAATACGCCGACTTAGAGGGCCTAATAATACCATCCTTCAACATCTGGTCGATAATTTCTTTCAGAGCCTTCACTTTAGGTGGAGATAGCCTATAAGGTGGAAAACGGACAGGAATCGAATCCGTGACCTCAATTTTGTATTCAATAAGGTCAGTAACACCAAGAGTATCAGAGAACACCTCTGGAAATGACTGACGTAATTTACGAATACTATCAGCCTGCTCCTCAGGTAGATGTCTAAGGTCTAACAACATCTCATCCTGGGTAGGCGAAATGGATGAACATGACACAGAATTACACTTAAACAAGGGAATTTTACAATTGGACGCAAATTTGAATGTGCACGACTTACTCTGAAGATCGAGCACAAGACCAGTGTGAGAAATAAAGTCCGCTCCCAGTATGATGGGGCAAGACAAGTGCTTAGCCACAAACAATTTAATTTTCCATGTAAATTTAAAAATACGAATTTTGACCAGTACGGAACCTAGAATTTCTAATGGAGATGAATTAGCCGAAACATATTGAATAGGAGATGAGACGTAGTCAGGTAGTTTACAAACAGCTTTCAATTTAGAATACCATTCAGCCGAAATAATCGAACAAACACTGCCTGAATCTAAGAGAGCTGTTATAGGCTCGTTATTTAACTCAATCTTAAGAAAAGGAACAGGTGCGGGGGTATCCGCCGCAATCCTAAGACACTCTTTGGGGCATTCAAAAGATGTATTCAAAGACTTATCGTTCCCTGAATTATCGACCTTTTTGCCAGGGGCTGAGCCTTGGGAAGCAGAATTAGTTGACTCAGCCGCAGCCACTAGTCACTTTTGATTGTTGTTGGAAGTTACACCAGAAGTTGAGCAGGAGGGGGTGCTATTCGAATTGGGACAATTCTTTGCGATATGTGAGAAAGCCCCACATTTAAAACAGCCTTGTGATGAACCCGCTCCATTATTTGCCCTACTAGACTTGATCAGAGGACACTTGTTGCGCAGATGGTCAGGCGACCCGCAAGCATAACATTTACGGGGATTGACTGGTCGGCGAGGTGGAGGCCGAGTGTTACTAAAGGAAGGCGGGGGTTCTTTCGCGACACGCAAAGAATCGGCGTATCTAACTCCTTCCGCTGAGACGGCGAATGCTTCAAGTTCAGAGAAGGTTTGCGGACACGCCGCGAAACACAAATATGACCTATAGGGAGGTGAAATTCCCTCTACAATAGCCTGTACAATCTGATCTTCAGGAAAATGAAGGGCAAACACCCTAGTATAAAACTTAATGTCCTGTATGAAATCAGCCAAGTTTTCATCCAAGCGCTGTACACGATAATAGTACTTCTGAATAAGGGAGGACCTGGCCCTAGCAGGGATGAAGTTAGCTAGCAAGTGGGCATGGAAATCCTCAATAGATGATTGCTCGGCAATGGCTCTTACGATTTTATCAGAGAGAATACCAATAGCATAGGGATAGATAATTTGCAAGATTTGACATGGAGAAAGAGAAAAAACAAGGGCATGATCCTGAAATTCCACTAGAAATCTTAAAAATGAAATTACATCACTGGTGGTATTAACGGAAAACTTAGAGATACCTCTGAGCAACATTGCCAATGGATGAGGCAAGCTGCTAAACCCGGGTGACATAGTAGGTAAAGGTTTCAATGGTAATGAAGTTAATTCAGAACGGATGTTACTCAATGATGCACGACGTTCAGATTCATTGTCCAATGGGGCAGGGATAGTTTGAGCAGCAACGGTTATTCTGTTAACTTCTCCCTTGGGAGGCGCTTCCTCACTACCTGCATTTACTATGGTGGGTTGATCAGATTTGGGAGGAACTTCCCCAGTTAACAATTGAGTGACCTTACGAGATAATTCGGAAATATTTTCCAGGAGCGTACTAGCTTCCTTCCTCTGAACATCATTCAGTTTTAGAGACAACAGATCGTTAACCCTATTCGAAAAATGATATAGCCTACCTTGCACACGCTTAATTTGATTCGGAGATGGATCATTTTCATCAAAAAAACTAACTACAGAAGCTAGCCCAGTAACATTCTCCGTGATCGTGGAAAGAGAATCGTCAATTTCTTTCTCACCCAAATTGGGGATGGAAATGGGCAAATCAAGGGACTCTCTAAGCTTGTTAGTGTCTATTGCAACCGTGCCTCCAGATTGCACATTTCTGATAGTTAATTCATAGATCAACTCCTCCTTGCGCAAATAGTTAAGAAGGAGGACATCGCGAGGGCCGGGCATGGTGACAGAACAATTTTGAAAAACTCAAAAAATTCCAGCAACTGGGAAAATAGTTAGAGTTCGGAACAAACAATATTTAGCCGTCAATAGGGGCTAAATTGAGACCCATTCAACCACGCTCTGCTACCACTTGTTTCCGTGTTTTGGTGGTAGTTATGCATGAAAGAAGGTGCTGGGTGGTGAATAGGTCTCAAGCTACTAAAGTGAAATTAATTTTAAAAATTTAACAAGGTTATATTTTCTTTTCAAAATTAGGTAACAACAAATAGAACAGGTACTTAGTAGCCGAAACACAATTGAAAAATACATTTACATAGGTACCCCATTTGGGGCTTCAAAAGTCAGAAACATAATTCTTGGGCAATCAGCTCAGTTTTACCTCAAACACAATTTTAACAGAGGGGCAGAAAACCCCATTCATACCTAGGAGCCCTTGCTCCAAATTACACTGAAAAGCCTCCTCGAGGCATACAATATACCATTTTCAAAAGAGCCACTCGCTCTCAATTTTAAGCCTCTCCCAGGCCACACCAAACTCCACTTTTAAGCTGTCCTCAAAGGACATATACACAGGGGTAAAATACCCAACCTACTGAGGTCTATTAAATGACAAGAAGGTTAATACATGACCTCTAAAATACGATTTGAGGGGAGGCGAACTTGCACTCCTAATACACTTTGTTCAAGACCTACTTGGCCTTAGGCCGTTAGTGCAAGGGCTAATCCCATACTACAGAGGTGACTTAAGAAAATAACAATTTACATTACATTACGGAAGAATTGGTTGAGAAAATAAGTTCACCTCCAGACAATGTGAGTGGGAGCTCGAGAGGGATAGCACTCTCTATCCCAGTATGTAGCTTTACAAGAGAATAGATGAAAAGAGAAGTTACATTTTAGGAAAAGGTTACATAGTGGAACGCTTAGAACCCGCCCCGAAAGTTAAACTGCTGAGCTAGCAAGAATTTATTAATTTATTAATCGGCCATTACCTTGTTGCTGACCGCTGCCGAGGAAAGAGGCGCTTCCCGCCTCCTGCTATGTACTTAATACACTGAAAGATGGAACAGAAGTGGCCGAGAGACCCAAAAATCAGCAGTTTAAATACTCTCGCGGAAGTTTCTAGGCGTTAGGGGAATGAAAACACCCTCCCACAAACACTTTATTGGGTAGGACCCCGCAACAGATTCAAGTTGGGGGGAAGATACACCAGATTGGATAGAAATTAATTTAAGAAATTCGGGATTGGTTAGGTTCAACACAAGGGGAAAGAAGGGGTGAATATTGCCAACTTAAACAATGACTGAAAGAAATTTAACAAAGAACAAACTCTTGAAATTAAATTTTCTCCAACAAAATAGTTCTTTGACTCCGCACTAGGTTGCACTATTGTTGATCTTCAGTAGTGTCCTCTAGGAGAGAAAGTTTACACTTCTTACTTCAAGCGAAACAAAAACACATCAAAAATGACACAGTTCAAAAACTCAAAATTTTCCACGTGGTGACATCTTCTGAGAAGGTAAAGAATTAACAGCGTAGATAAAGTTCAGACTTCCTCCAACAGAGGAGTTTCAACTGGCGCAATTTTTAAATTAGCGGCGTGGAGGTGTACCGCCCGGTACAATAATAATCAGCTAACCACAAAGGAAACTAGAACTGGTCATAGGAGCGCAGGAAAGAATTCAGCGATATAATGAAGGAATACTGGTTAACAGGAAGGCTCAAGAGGCCACTAAGAACACAATCCAGTACGCTAAAAGAGGCAGACGACGTCGAAAACGCAGCTAGAACACAAGCACCGTGGTCCACAGATGGCCTAAACGCAAAGAAAAAATAATAATAATAATAATAATAATAATCATAGAAACCGAATTGCTCCGTTGTGTCTGGGAGATGAAAAGTGAGAGCGAACACAGCGGGCGCGTGTGACAGATTTATGGCTTTGGTGACGAGGGGAACGGCTTGAGGGAAGTCTGCCTTACCGCTACTTGGGACATTCATGCGAGCTGTTCACTGTGCCTCTTACGATGTAACATTCACATGCAAAATTTCGGAGATTACCACCGTCGAGTAGACTCAAGATTTCATTAGGTGAGAGAACCCCTCCCATTTTCTGGTTTTAATTAATCCGATGTAGGGATTTCCAGTTGCCTTTGCTGGCAAGACCTAGTGTTTACAGTGCACTATGTCGTCTGATACAGGCTAGAGCAATTTCGTTACTTTCATAGATCTGTCTCTGTCTTATCCTTGGCTTTGACAATATGAAAGTGACTGAGGTATGAGCGATGCTAGTAATGCCAATCCTTATGCAGCCAGTCCCTGTTAAGAATGATGTGAAAATGTTGCTCATAGGGTCGGTTGGTGTATGCATTTGAGTGGGCTTGGCAGACTGATATGTAATAACTCTGGCTCGGTGAGGAAAGCAACGGGAAACTACCTCACTCCTCTTTTCCCTAGTACGCCTCTTCAGTGATGCCTAGGCCATCTATGACAACTGATGGCAGAGCTGTTGATGATCCCACCAGCGGCATCGCTGACGGACTGAACATACATACAGGGATTTTCAGGGAATGCGTTCTGTATGTAAGAGGAGTGTGGGTTCAATCCCATGCTCAATGTCAGTAATCGTAGATGGACCGTGCCATCCAATGGCCTTAAAGTGCATTGTTCCCTGTTCTTTCTTTTCAGAGAGTGTTGATATTTATGTCGTATATTGTGTTTGATATTGGTTCGTAAAATGTGTTGTCTCACAGGAAGCAACGTTGTTTTGAAATATGTCTTGTCTAATAGTGCTTACTAATATTCAGGTGAAACAAGGGTTTCGTATGATTTAATACGTAATAACATATTCAGATAGGCTTAAGAAGGTAATGTTGTGATGCGACTTTCACATGTCTAGGAAGTGCGCTTAAGAAAGCTTTGTTTTACACCTCATTTACAATGACATTAGGATATCATAAATATTAATTTGTAATATGTAAAATTATGATGTAAGAATATGAACCGTCGCGAGATATGCCTTTATTTAGTCGTATTTGATTAGTGTATCACAGTGTGATACATAATAAAAAGTATCTGCGAGTGTTAATTAATCCGAAAGGGGACGCCCTTTCGACATTATGAAATTATGAAGTGAAAAATGCGGAAACAGGTAAAGACTGACAGACATTAATTCGCTCATCATAAGTCAGACATATATTTCCTTTATTATTTAAAAATTTTGATGGCATACCTTTCGCAGAGAATTTAACATGTGTTTCTCAGTTTATTAAAGTTTGTGTTGTACAATATGGAAACCATTCTCCTTATTTAGTAGTGATGTCGTATTCCTCTCATCAATAAATTCCCCTACTTTATAGGTAATTAGTTTATCGCCTATTCTTCCGGACAGACCATTGACCCGTATGCTCTCGAGCTTAGTCGTGCATACTACACAAGTAGGGGTGATGGTACTTCGACACCGGGGTTATTCCCGAAAGTCTCATCTAAAATAAACCACTCACCCATCGCATTTAAGAATTATAATAAATCATTATACACTGGAACCCTGGACAGGTGCAATAGGTCACTGGCCCCTAATATAGTTAATTCTTCGGCGATTGGTAGTATTCATGTCTATTGTGTTATCCTTAGTTTGTGGTAGGCAGAACATGTCGTAGTTGCGCCTCGAAATACCGCTACGTGAAAAAGGGAAGAAATAATGACCCGCAGCACACGTATCACTTGGTACGAAAATTCGTTGAAATTGTTCTTGCAATACAGCCTTAGATGACAGAACCTTTCTGGTCAGAGTTCTAAGCTGAAATGTTATCATATAGCGGTTTTTTCTGGGTACAACGAGATATTCAGGAATGGAATAATAAGCAACTCTGCTTCTTGTTCTGGTCATATGATTGAATGTGAAGGAAGTGTTTGATGTCGCGAAATACTGTGACAATCCATAGTTTAAATATTTCTGTGGAATATGTATCTATTGACGAGGTAGTTGTCCCTCACTATGCGGTGGATGTTAGAAGAATCTGCAGTTGTCTCTTCTCCCCGTTTTCTGAGAATATTAATTCATTGTTATAGCAGTTGGTGCGAACACTTGCCGAGTGAAGTGAATCTTTGCATTCGCACCTCTCCGAATCAAATGTAAAGTAAAATAAAATTCCAAAGGAGATGGAAATCATGGGCTTCTTTCCGTGAAATTGCTTCGGTTATCTGAAGAAACAACGAAGATTTTTATGGGAAAGAACTGAAGGTTTTATTAACAAAGATCTATTGTGTAATTTCACTAAATGATCTTCGCTTTCTTTAAATTTGTTCCCACAGAATCGATACACTATTATCAGTACTTGGATAGGTTTAGGAAGGAGTTCAAGAAAGCATGTTCTGGCATGGATTTTACCTTACTCGTCGTTGCTTTCTGGAATGCTACAATTTCCATATTTATGTTATTTTTCTTCTAGGAAAGCAGAATGTTTTGAATAGCTATCATTTATTGCTCAGCAAGAATGCCCAGAACAGTACTCTTTCATGTTTGTGCAATACGTACCATTGCCAGAAGTCACGTATGCCAATCATCCCCAAGGTCGCATAATAATTAAATACGTAGTCCATGACCAAATGCATTATCCGTGAACAAATGTGACGCAATGTTTTAAGATATAGACTCACAATGGGTGATCAAAGCTATAGGTTTATCGGTCTCGTTCAAACTTGGGGAGGTTCTACGTCCAAAATAAAGGGCACATGTCCAAGGATTTGTGACGTTGGCCCTTCTGTGATGATAAAATGGCCTCTCAAATTTTACGGTATGGGTACACGTTGGCAATTTTAATGTGAACCTCCTGAACACAGCTGGTTGTGTAGTATAAGCGTTCCAAACTTCATACGCGAGCGCCTCAGGTTCGAGGGCGCGCGAATGCCTCATTAATCTTCTTTATTTTATTCTCCCTTTTCTATTATCTTTTATCTGTTCTTTTTTTTGTCCATGAGGACTAGACAAATTGCATGTTAAATAGATTACAATCTGTATAATTACAAACGTATTTGATATGTAATAAAAATGTTATATGCTTTACGTCACACTAACTATATTTTTATGGTTTTCGGAGACGTCAAGGTGCCGGAATTTAGTCCGGGAGGAGATCTTTGAGCTGACAGTAAACCTACCGACACGAGGCTGACGTTGAACACCTTCAAATACCACCGGACTGAGCCAAGGTCGAACCTGCCATACCCCTGTTGCATTTTGCGAGTCGCTGACTTACGTGCAAGTAGCCAACACGGATATTATAAAAATGCAACAGTGGTTGTAAAAATAACAGTTATAATTACTGTGTTGATGAAGTCAAATTACCTCATGGTGATCACTGTAAGTAATTAGGTGTTACCTATGTAATGTAAGGGAAGATCTTCGTTGGGGTAATAACATTAATGAGGTTGAAATCAAGTTTACAGGTCTTATAATATGGTTATGAGGGTATTTGTGGGTTGTGGGTTGCAGAAAGGATGTATAGAGGGCGTATAAGTCATTGGTAAGACACCAGTTAGAGCATGGTCCTAATGTATGGAACCGTCACCAGGATTACTTTATTTGAGAACTGGTAAAGAGCCATAGGAAAGCCGCAAGGCTTATTCTGGACGATTTCCGACAGAAAGAAAAGCAGTGTTATGAAAGTGCTGCAAACTTTGGATTGGGAAGACTTGATAGTAAGGAAACGAGCTTCTTGCATAAACGATATGTTTCGAACTATCAGTGAAGAGACGGCTTTTTATGACATTAGTAGACGATTAATCATGCATGGAGTTTATAATAATAGGAATGATCATGGAATATGAAGATAAAGTTGGAATTAATAATAATAATAATAATAATAATAATAATAATAATAATAATAACGTTATTTGCTTTACGTCCAACTAACTACTTTTTAAGATCTTCGAAGACGCCGAGGTGCCGGAATTTAGTTCCGCAGGAGTTCTTTTATGTGCCAGTAAATCTACCGACACGGGGCTGTCGTACTTGAGTACCTTCAAATACCACCGGACTGAGCCAGGATCGAACCTGCCAAGTTGGGGTCAGAAGGCCAGTGCCTTAACCGTCTGAGCCACTCAGCCCGGCAAAGTTGGAATTCAAGAGGACAAAATGGAGTAAATATTCGTTTACAGGAAGAGGAATTACAGAGTGGAGTAAAGTAAACTCGTGGAGCTCTTTTCAAGGACACCCTAAATAAGGTGAGCTGCATGTACCATTTCAACCACATACCAGCCCTCCTGAAATTTCTGGCAGTACCGGGAAACGAACGCAGGTCCCCGAGGACGGCAACTAATAACACTAACCTTTAACGCTACGAAGGCGGGCAGAGAGTGGAGTAATGTTGGTCTTACCAAGGGAAACTTCTTGACATCATTTACGAAAAGACTAGGTAAACAAATGACGGGGAGTCTACCACATGGGAAAAAAAACCCTAACGCAGATCAATGGTGAGTGATGATGAGATGGTGAAAAAAGGTTTGTCTAGCCACGAGTGGCGAGACGGGGTGATAGTGTACGAGTTGGAGAGATACCTTATATTAAATCTGCGCATTTTTCTGGACAACGAACAAAGAGCAAATAAAAAAAGAAGTAGAAGAAATGATGTTGTCAGTAGATGCAGAGTTTGTCTCGGCCCTCAAGTGGTCACGGCTGGTCCGTGGTCCAACTGCTCTGCACTCTGACCAGCCAACCGAGCAGAGAAGGGGTGGTCACGGCTCTACCGTGTCTCTACGTCTCTGCATTCGGGAGACGGGACAGGGCCTGACCTCATGGCTGGTCCCAACCGTCGGCTGTCCTGAGAATGGTTTTCCGTGGTTTTCCATTCTCCTGCACTAAGGCGAATGCCGGGACAGTTCCTAGTATAGGCCAACCCCTCACCTTCTCCGAGCATCACCGTAACAAATCTCCCGGCCTGAGAGACGGCGTCACCGTCTAAGAGGCCCGCCACCCCCTTCAGGGGAGGAATGAAAACATTTTTAGTAATAGTAGTAAATGATGTTCTGGTACTCTAGGAGTGTATAAATGTGTTGTGCAAACATAGATCCCTACATACGGTACGGTACGGTAAGGTTAATATTCCTTTACACATTAGCATAGAAAAATGAACACATCGGAAATTGTTATGATGGGCTGTATATCCATATGTGGTTGGGTAACATACCAGTCTTAAGGAAAATAATGGATAGGATACATTGTATCAGAAATAGGCCATCGATATGACATTCTGACCTTTCTCTTACTTTAATTTTCTTTTCTTACCGTCTCAGACAGGTCTTTTGGTATCGATTAAAAATGATAGGGCTAGTACCGGCAATTAAGCGACCATTGCCTAAATTGAAGTACGGCCCCGGCATTTGCCTGGTGGTGTAGAATTCTAAAACAATGGAAAACCATCTTCAAGGTTGCCGACAGTGGGGTTCAAATACACTATCTCCAGAATGCAAGCTAACAGCTGCGTGATACAAATCGCGTAGCTAACTGGCTCGGCAACTTCCTTAAATACAACGTCGTATCCTCCAGTATATCCTATATTAACTTATACACACACTGTTTCCGTGGTATGAAAGGACTTATTTCTAATATGTATTACAGTCCTTCTAGCTTACACGTTCAAGAAAAGAAACACAACATTGCCTTTAGGTGACTTGTGTGTCTTTTGTTAGCATTCTCATTAGTATTCAATGACGCACGGGATCTTAACTGCGACAGGCCTGCAAATTGAAAACCAGCTCCCCTAAGGCACAGGTATCAGAGATTGACAGCCGGGAGACAGTGACATATAGCTGGGGATTGGATTGTAACCACTGTGAAGCAAGATATTATGGGAGGCACAACACACGTAGAAAATGGTCACCTATAGAGTAACAGTAGTCAAAGGGTTCCTCAGTATTAAATATTTCTTGAAGAAAATGATTGAGTTTCTCAAACTTTACCTCCTTTTAAATAAGTAGATTTCTGATTTTGGGTAGTTTTATGTTTGGGAAGCTCAATATTTTGTTCGAAGTGATATATTAATTACGGTTTACTATATCTTTTGGGATGAGCTAGAACAAACTTGTAACTTTGATAAATATATCGCAGTCATATCTTTGACTTCGACTATTTGAAAAGAGCGGAGATATTGGCTAAGTTAGTGAGATCATTCGTTGTGCAGTCAGATTCACAGATCAACTTCGTGAAGAAGGAGCATGATAGCTGAGTTATATAATCCCTGACTTCTCACAAAGTGTGTTAGTTCGAATTCCGTCCAATGAATATAGGATTTTTCAAACGAAAAACCATTTTTCTGTGGTTCAAATCCTATGAGAAAGTGGAGATCTCGAGGTTACGATCACGAGGTCAAGAGACATATAAAACTTGACGCTTGCTTACTTATGGATAGGTCGGAGGTATCACATTTATTCCTCTTAATAATAATAATAATAATAATAATAATAATAATAATAATAATAATAATAATAATAATAATTGTTCCGAGGTATCTGTGGAACAGCAGAGGTGAAAGAAGGTGCGGGGGTGAACGGGCCTCAAAATACGAAATTAAAGTTAAGATAAAATTTAACAAGGATATATTTTCTTTTCAAAATCAAGAAATAACAAGCATGGCAGGTACAGAGTAGCAAGGCAACAAAAGTACAATTACAGTATTTACAGGATTTGGGCTTCGAGCCCCGAACTCACAATTCTTGAGCAATTAGCCCAGCTTTACCCCAAAACAAGTTTCAACAGAGGGGCAGAAAACCCCATTCATGCCCAGGAGCACTTGCTCCACATTACACAGTAAAGCCTCCTCGAGGCACGCAGAACCAAATTTCAAAAAGAGCAAACCGCTCTCAACGTTCAAGCCTATAAAAGGCCACACCAAACTCCACCTTCAAGTTGTCCTCTAAGGACATAAACACAGGGGTAAAAATACCCAACCTACTGAGGCGTATTCACTAAAGAAACAGTACAATGACATGGCCTCAAATTATCAGTTTGATCGGAGGCGTACAGCACTCCAAACACTTTAGTAAAACCTACTTGGCACTAGGCCGCTAATGCAAGGGCTAATCCCATACTAAAGAGGTGACTTATAAAAGGAGACAATTCACCTTACGTTAAGGACGAAACGGTTGAGAAAATAAGTTCACCTCAATGCAATATGAGTGGGAGCTCGAAAGGGTTAAGCACTCTCTATCCCAATTTATAGTTAAACAGATAGAATAGATACCGAGTGTCTTTACATTTTAAGGGAAAGTTACATGGTAAAAGGCTTCGGACCTGCCCCGAGAGTTAAACTTCTGAGCTAGCAAGAAAAGAAGTTATTAAACGGCCATTGCCTTGTGGATGATCTGCTGCCCGAAGAAAGAGGCGCTTCCCGCCCCCTGCTACGTACATTACACACTGAAAGATGTTACTGAAGTGGCCCGGAGACCCGAAAATCAGCAGTTTATATACTCTCGCGGAATGTTCGAGGCGTTTCAGGAATGAGAACACCCTCCCACAAGAATTTTATTGGCTAGGGTTAAGCAACATATCCAAGTTGGAGAAGATACACCTGATTGGTCATAAATTAATTAAAGAAATTCGGGATTGGCTAAATTCAAAACAAGGGGAAAGAAAGGGTTATACAGCCAACTTAACCAATAACAGAAAGAAATTTAACAAGAAACAAACTTTTGAAATCAAAATTTCTCCAAAAAACAGTTCTTTCACTTCGCACTAGGGTGCACCATTGTAGTTCTTCAGTAGTGTCCTCTAGAAGAGAATGTTCACACTTCTTACTACAGGCAAAACAAAAATACCTCGAAAACGACACAGTTCAGAAATTTCAAAATTTCCAAGTAGGGACATCTTCTGAGAAACTTGAAAATTAACACATTAGATAAAGTTCAGACTTCCTCCAGTAGGGGAGTTTCAACTGGCGCAAGGTTTGAATTAGCGGCATGGAGGTGTACCACCCGGTACAATAATAATAATAATAATAATAATAATAATAATAATAATAATAATAATAATAATAATAATAATAATAATAATAATAATAATAATAATAATAATAATAATAATAATAATAATAATAATAATAATAATATAATTCTATTGATTTTACGTCCCGCTAACTACTCTTACTGTATTCAGAGTCTCAGAAGTACTGAAACTTTGTCCCACAGGAGTTCTTCCATGAGACAGTAAATTTACAGATACAAAGCATCAAGCATTCATTTTCACTACTGTATAGTTCATTAGAACATTAGGCCGACGGAAGAAGATGAGAAAGCCATAGAAAATTTTAACAAACGCAATGTTAGCTGCTGATACTGAAGTACTGCGCATGCGCCCATCAAGTTAACAGATAGATATATCCTGCTCAGGGCCCTCTAAGTTAGCAAGCGATTTGTCGAACCGATAGATGTATCTTACGTTCGTGCAACGCCAAAACACAAGTTAACCATTCGATACTGCTATAGGTTCGATATCTCACGTTCCAGAAACCGGGCATGTCAGTTGAGTACAGCCATTTCTGCTTTAGAAGTCTTCTACCTGTCCGGCTCCATGGCTAAATCGTTAGCATGCTGGCCTTTGGCTCAGGGGGTCCCGGATTCGATTCCTGGACCGGTTGGGGATTTTAACCTTCATTGGGTAATTCCTGTGGCTCGGAGGCTGGGGGTGTGTGCCGTCTTCAGCATTAAAATTCATCCTAGGTGGAGCCTGATCCTCATGGACGCGCAAGTCGCTTATACGGAGGCCTCACGCCTTACTTCTACCTTGCAGATAACTCGCTAAGTGCCACTATACTGTAGTATTCTTTATTTTAAGATTTTTCATGCTAATTACCTCGAGGGAAGTATAAAGTGTTACTCATCTCAGAGTATTCATGAGCGTGAACATTTCAAAATGCTGAAAGTGTGGATAATAGACATTGCATAGACTACATGCAAAACATTCAAAAGTCATTTTAAGTAAATTAAATAAATAAATAAATAAATAAATAAATAAATAAATAACTAGGGCAAAATACATAAATAAATAACCAAATAAGAGTGAAAGAAGAAAAACCAAGATACTACATCCTCCCTCACCATACAAATCTAAATTACATTTTTTTTAAATCAATTTCCCTCTATCATCAGTCAGTACGTCTCTACAACTAACAGTGAAAAGTTTGGATTTAATACAGGCATCGTTAATCTCAGGAAGAGCTGCCTAGCTGAGACGAAAAAGACGTGGTTGGTTCATTCATGTTTACTTGGGTTCGATTCCCCATCAAGGAGTCGGAGATTTAGAAGTGGCACATTCAATAGGACAGCATAATCTGAATTGACATATTTCAAACTATAGTTTTTCAGATGACTGTGTCTTACTCTTGGTATGCAAATTATTAATATTGAAAGAAATAATAAACTGCGCATGTAAGAGCTTGCTGTGTAGATTCTAGTTCACAGCGGAAACTCTGCAGTTGATAATGCGGTGCTGACATACGCGTAATTGGTATTGGAGTCGTAAGTAAAGTAGGGTACAGTAGATGCAGCCGGGAACTGGCGACCCGCGGACACTCCGCGCCTTTCGATTTATCATCATTAGAGTCGGGAGTGTGGAGAGCAAGCAATTAGATGGTGAGTTCTAAGCCGACGTCATTAATCTGTGACATCGATACGGTGGGGACACTGCACAGCACGGCTGTTGAACCTTTCGTTTACCCCTTTGCTTACCTCAAGTCTACGTTTCTTTCAAAATATGTTCTTCAAGAATGTACATTTTAAGAGGAAGTCAACAATTTCAATAATTTAGGTACAGGGTATATTATCTGGCTCCTTAAATTAATGGACCTTCAATTCAGTGGGTCCCGGGTTCGATTCCTACACGGGTCGGTTTTTAAAGCGTCCGGTTAATTCCCGTAGCTAGGGGTCTGGGTGTTTGTGCTGTTCTAAATACCCCTCCTTATAGGATTGGCGCAAGGGACAGCATCCGGCCGTAAAACCAGGCTAAATTCATACAAAGTGCCAACACCGGGTAACTGGGAGAAGGTCAGGGAAAGAAGAAGATCTTATAGAGTACATTACACATTCCTTCATCCCAACAATGGAATTTACTTCTGATAATGAATAATAATAAGAAGAAGAAGAAGAAAGGAAAGGAAAGTCAACTCCATACAGACCATAAAGGCCCTTGGAGGGGTAAAGGCACTTGGTGGGGTAGAGTGGTTCGTTCTGCGTCCGACTACCTTTGACCGCAGGAAATAACCTGGTACTCATTTTTGGTGTAGACTAAGTGAATCTCAGTGCCATGTGCACGCCGGTAGTGAAAATATGGTTTCTTAAATACAGTATTTCGGCTTTATGACGGGCAGTCAAAGCCACGTTCTTACGCGTGAACCGAGCAGGCCTTTACATTTTCGGATAAGCATCGCACCCCCTAATAATAATAATAATAATAATAATAATAATAATAATAATAATAATAATAATAATTGTACCAGGGGTACAACTTCCCCTGCTATTTAAACTGCGCGCCTTTCCTAATGCTATCTATGCCAACGGACTTCAACTTGTAAACTTCCAAAGATTTTGTCGTCTACCGTTAGATAGCTACACCATTGATTTGTAACTACTTGATTGAGTAATGTTTATTTTGGCATTGGTAAACCTGGTTCTGAGGACTTCTTTTATGTACCGAAGTTGTCAAAACTTCAGCTGGTTCCTTCTCGATTGTAATCTACCTATCAGGTACTTAGAAATATGTTCTATAGCCGATTGAAACCGGGGGTGTGTACAGGAATCCAGCCTATCAGCAAAGAGTTCTGGAAGCTTCTCTTTATGGAACTATAAAAGCAAGGCACTGTAAGGTCGTCTGGTCTGAATTGCTCCAGCGCTTAGTGCGACTTGACCTAGGAGGCAGGGTGAGGAAGATCGAGTAGCATAAGATAACGGAAGAATTTACCTAGACATGTGATAGCTCCTGAAGATAGTTTGAGGGGAAGGTTTCAACCTCTTTTCTTGTAATGTAATTTTATTAACGAGTAGTTTCAGTGTAGAATATTCGGTGAACTCTGAGGACTCTGGTTCTATTCCCTACTGGAAAATATGTAATATAAGGTAACAAAGAGTGATGATCCTCTGTTGTTTCCCGTTCAACCTGTCATTGGGTTACTGAAGTTTTTAAAAATTCAAAATTTCGTAAATCTTATCTCGGCCTTAAATGTTCCTCCTTTATTCACACCTTATTGTAAAAAATTAGCCTGTGTATCATTGGGTCATAAACCCACTTTGGGTTTTTTAATATTTCTATAAGGAGTGCAGGTGTTTCGCCTCCTTGTTTTTTGTTCATGGCCGGTTATGTGCAGATTTTTCTTTATTATTAAGGCCACGTAGTATGGGCAATGCTGCCCCTTTTTACTAGGTGATATTCTTAGGGTATCTGTTTCTCAGTTTCGGTTCATTTTTGGAACGGTTATCCGTCTTAATGTGAAGCAATGGATAAGCCCACGACTGGGTCACTGTGGATGAATACTTTAATGTGAGAACAACCGATAGTTTGTCTGGTGGAATTTACTGGGCCATAAGAAACTAATGCCTCTGCGAGTCTAGACTATGGTATTGTTTGAGTGCATACTCTTATGTAGTGTAACGGATCGGAGCAAATCCTGCTCTTGTAAAAACTATTGTACATCTCTGGAGCAATAATGTACTTAGTGAATGCCTAGTGCTCAACCGCTCGCGAACTCATGTTAGAAACCTGACTTTTAAGTCAAGGCAAAGAAATCGACCTAGCTAGCCAAAATGTGCTTAGTGAATGCCTAATATTTAACAGCATACGAACTCATGTTAGAAGTCTGACTTTACGTCAAGGCAAATATTGCGGCCTAGCTAGCCAAAATATACTTAGGAAATGTCTAGTGCTTAACCGCACACCAACTCATATTAGAGGTCTGTAATTCTTCCCGTTCTAGTTCAGGCTCTAGCTACACCCCTATCTCGAATTGCACGCTGTTCACCTATTCATCTACTACGACGAAGTCTTTGTTCTATTTGTAAATTCACGGCGCAGTCACCTGCCGGACTGACACACACGCAACTGCACTGAAGAAAATGTTAGAATGCAATGAGTGCCTCTCCACACTTCTATTTATTAGGACAGGCGGTGACGTCATGCTAGGAACTTTACCCAGATACACACTTTTCTTTGTGTAGCGAGTCGTTTGGTTCCCACGGTACTCGCAGGAATGTTGTATTACGGAAAAAGAAAATGATAATGAACATCTCAGGAAACAACATGATATTCAGTAAATTACGAGGAATATAACTGTGGTTTTAATATCACTAATATCCTTTCAGGAGAGTAGATATGGCCCTGATTTCCAAACGCGTAAACCCTGGTTCTTGCCGCTTTAATTCTTAGCAGGGTGTTAGAAGAAATACCCCGAATAGCATCCGAGTTTCGGCATCCTTTATCTGCTATATTATTTCTCGCTCACCCACTGTGCCACGCCCGTCGTTGCGAGTTTCACCCCCTAAAACACTAAGCACGACTTCGCGCCTTTTGTGAATTCAATCCTCTGACGCTACATTACCGCTGCGTTACCATGAACGATACGGTTCAATATCTAAACCTACTCGTGGATGAGTGTACTCTAAATATGTAGTTTGTTCGAAATCTATCCAGCCGTTTCAACATGATTGTGGATCAGATGGACAGATGAACAAACAGACGGACAGACACGAAAGCTAAAAACCACTTATATGTCTTTCGTTGACCTAAAACGTATAGAAATCTAAAAACTTGACAAATCAAACGAAATTACAGACAACGGACCCCCTACAACTGTATTTAGGCCTATGCAGATTAATCAAATGACTGCGAGACAAATATTTTTAAATGATGGACATTCTATCTGCGTCGTAGATACTACCAACCCTCTAAACATTGCGACACAAACAAGTGTATGGACAGACACTAGATTATTATTATATTAGTAAGAAATAATGTGGGAAATAGAAGGCCTACTGACTTTTTTATTATAATTTCTTGTGGCTATTTAAGCCTGGTGCACAGCTCGTAAGACGTGGATGGTGTCCATCATGTGATTTGCGTACTAATTGGATGTAGATGCTTAGACATTAGTATAAAATCGAGTACTGTAGTTATATCGTTGTAATTCTCCTTTAAAATTTTCACCAGCACTATTACAGCGGCCGCTCACCAAGTCGGCAGCTAGTCGAATTCCAGTCAATGCATGTGAGATTTTCAAAAGGAAAACTCATGCCTTGTGGTTAGAATTCTACGTAAAACTGGAAGTTCCAGGTATATAACCACGTTAAACATGCTTTACTTTCCCCGTATCACTAGAATGTTTGTGATATAGATGGAAAAAGGGACAGCTTAAACACCCAGTATCCTAGTTATGAATGAACCTGTAACGGTTAATACAGTACCTAGACCCAGTTGAAGATCGAATCCAGGACTACGTAGCCCAAAGCATTCCGTGGTGACCACTGCCGTACGGTGATGTTATAATACTGTTTTATTGGGAAAATCTTTTATCAGACAGAAGGAATTCTTTATTATTATTATTATTATTATTATTATTATTATTATTATTATTATTATTATTGATGATGATGATGCTTGTTGTTTAAAGGGGCCTAACATCGAAGGTCATCGACCCTTTTTATTATTATTATTATTATTATTATTATTATTATTATTATTATTATTATTATCATTATTATAAAATTATTGCTGTCCTGTGTTCATTTATTCCTCAACCTGTCTTGTTATCCCAGAGAAGGTTTACATTCAGACAAGGAGAGATGCGCATTCCACAGAGAATCACTTCATTGTTCGGGAGGGTTATACATAAGAAGCAAAATATAGCTATCTTCCATCTTGATCCACTCATAAGAAGATAATTTAAGCAGCGGGGTGCGTGATCTGAATAAGAACGTTACCGATCACTTGCCCCTCCTGCTTTACCATAATCTCCTGCTTTCTCTCTCCAGAAGAGAAGCTAGTTTATGGCGCTCCTAACGATTGTAGAACGTATCAAATATCACTACACAAATATATATCCAACTTTTTGACCGATCCTGTAGAACTGTAGATAATGAATTAGAAAGACAAGAGAAACACCTAAATAAACTTGTCATTAGACCATAGAACGCATTACGATCGTTAAAAGTGAATGTCTCTATCAGGATGACTCGGCTAAGGGTCGTCAGTCATTACCAACAAACCTCCTTTAACATTTTATTTTCAAAGAATTTGCAGCAATATCAACAAGTGAAGGGGGAAAAATCCACCGACAAGACGTTTTAAAATATTGTTTTGCAAGTGATATGCTACTGATGACGTCGGAATAGGTCCACTAAAACTATCCTTCTCATCATATTCATCACATCCTTTCGGAGAGGGTTAGCGTCAGGAAGAGCATCCCGCCGTAGAACCCACATCTGCGACACAGTACACACCCGCGACACGGCAAGGTATGAGAAAATTGGTAGAAAAAGAAGAAGGAAAGAAACAACCCCCATGGCACTTGGGTCCTGGACTATACCAAGCCCGAAAGCCTGCAGATTACGAGGTGACACATGGACTGCATTAAGAATCATCTCAGCCGTTATTTTTGGCTTCCTAGACTGGGGTTGCCATCTCACCGTCATATAGTTCCTCAATTGTAATCATGCAGGATTAATAGACCTCAAACCAGCCTTCAGGATCGACGTAAAAATTCCTGACCTGGTCGGAAATCGAAACCGGGACCTCCACGTGAGCGCTAAGCTCGCAACCACTAGACCGAGAAGCCATCTATATTATTTAATCAGGTTTTTCTTGATGAGTGTAAGTTAATTATTTGTACCGAGCTTGATAGCTGCAGTCGCTTAAATGCGGCCAGTTTCCAGTAATCGGAAAATAGTTGGTTTGAACCCCACTGTCGGCAGTCATGAAGGTGGTTTTGCGTGGCTTCCCATTTTTACACCAGGAAAATGCCGGGGCTGTACCTTAATTAAAGCCAGGACGCTTCCTTTCCACTCCTAGCCCTTTCCTGTCAATCGTGGCCATGAAACCTATCTGTGTCGGTGCGACGTAAAGCAACTTCCAAAAAAGAAGTATATTTGTAACAATCACACTTTGTAATGCTATGCAATAATACATGCGTTTTCATTAAAGAGTGGACAGTTTGCAACCCTCCCCAAATTAAAACGTCTCAACAATCCTTTATTTTCTGTTAGCTCTACTTCGGTTAGTTCCCTACCTCGTTATATCAGCCAACGTGCGTGGTTTGCGTCACGTAGCTGTCATATTGCTTCGGGAGATAGTGGGTTCGAACCTCACTGTCGTCGGTCCGTGCGACGTACAGCAAAGTGTTTTAAAAAATCTGAGTCTAACCATCGTCAACTTGATCTCCCTATAGCCCTATTTATCTTACCCTCCGTGACTGAGTCCGGTTTATGTGCATAATTTCATCCGTCGGGTTATTTCTAAACTAGTCCTTATCTGTTCATTTCGAGTATCTTCCTACCATTGCTCCCACCTGTTTGAACCAGTAATCATCCTTGCAAATTTCATGCCTGTTACTTCCAACATTTAAACAAATATCCTGAGTCCACCCAGCTTTCAGTCCCACTCAGTAGAGTCGGTCTGAAAACAGAACGATGTAAGGATAGTTTCGTCGGAGAACTGAATCCTTTCTTACAGAATACCGCTAATGACAACTGGGAGCTCACTGAATTAGTTTTGGAGGACTCTGAATCACTTTCACTCAGTATGCTACCGACCGCCTTCATGGGGGAATGGTTATCATGCTGGCCTTTGTTCCAAGGACCCCGGGTTCTGTAATTGCAACTCTCATTAGTTCCTCTGACTTGGGGGCTGGGTGTTTGTGCGATTTTCAACCTGTTCAGCATTAGTATTTATCTTAGGTTGGACCCCATCCTCAGAGAAGCGCAGTTCGCCCATTGGGCATCAGCTCGAAAGAACTGCACCAGGCTTCGCCGGATGCGTAGGCAATTATTATTATTATTATTGTTATTACTATTATTATTATTATTATTATTATTGTACCGGAGGTACACATGGTCCGTGCATTTAAACCGAGCGCCATTTAGAAGGCAGTCTGTAATATGAACCTTGAACTGTGTATCAGAAAATGTTCCGAACTTTATCTTCGGATGTCTCTACTGTCGACTTATTTGCCCTCTCTGGTGGGAGGATGGACAATTAATTTTCAAAATAAATTTTCTATTTATAATTTTTCTAAACTGAAGTGTTTGTAGATTGTTGTTGTGTTCTGAGGTTGCTAGCACTTCTGTCTCTTCTTTCTGCATGAAATTATTAGCCAATCAGAAATGTTTGATATTTATTGAATCACCAGTCAAAATTGAGGGTGTGTGCAGGCCTTCGGCCTAGAGAGTTGTAGAACCTTCCCCTCCGCTAAAAAGCTGGGACCTTTTGGGCCATGTTGTCTTTTCCATCGCTCCAGGCAAGAGGTTTAGTGTGCGTACGTAATGGAGGCAGGGAAAAATCTTGCGCACCCTCGGAAGACTTACCAGCTCAAGATAATGGCAGACATTTTTTAATTATGCGACAGTTTCAGAAAGCTGACTTGAGAGGAAGGTTTCAAAAATTCATTCTGAGTGTATAATTCTAAAGCTTAATAGTCAAGTCCCTGCGGGGCAATTTGAAACTTGGAATAGAGAGTGTTCATCCCCTTTTAATTCCCATTCAACTTGGTATTAGGGTGACTACAATTTTGTAAATCTTTAAAACTGCTCTCTTCTTTTTGAACCTAATATATTTCTCCATCTATTCACCCTCTGTAGTATAGGCTTAGCCTCTGAGACTTACGACCATAAGTTCACATTGGATATTAAGTGTTTTAAGGTAGCCCTGTATTTCAAAAGGAGTGCAAGTGTTTCACCTCCTATCATTTTGTTTATGGCCGATATCTTAAACCTGTTCTGTTAACCACGAAGGCCATTCAGTATGGGCACTTTTGGCCCCTGGTTAATTTCTAACTATTCATTGTTAAATGTAAATCAGACTGTCGAGCGGGTAAGACAGTAAAAACTGTTTTGTAATAATCTGATTTGGATTAGATAATTGTGCCTAGGAGAGGCTACGTTGTAATATGTTTTGGCATGTAGATAATCGTAGGCGTGGCCCTTGCATGTGGAATGGCGATCCGCCTGTGCAAAGGGCACTATTTTAAATAGGGAATCATAGCCAATTAATTAATTAATTAATTCATTCATTAATTCATACACTTATGTAAGGCTATAACCGAAGTAGGACGGGATAGGACGGGCCTATCCCAATCGAATATGTAGAGTGATCTAAATGCAACAGAGAAAGAAGAATAGGGAGGGGGGCACATGAGGTGCGGGATTTCCGCTTACGTGTGCCTCGCAGAAATTAGGGAATGGTGAGAAATTAGTGTTTGACAGCTATTAGATCAGGTGGGGTCTTCCGTTTGGGCCTCAAGGGAAAGGGCCGGACGTGTTATCCTTGGGAAGGTGGCTCCTTTTTCTCACCAGGGGTGGATAACACGACCGGGCAGTAGTCATGCATAATCCCATCCATGCATTTATCCTGCCAACCGAATGCTCTCTCCTCAGTTGGTGGCTATCCGTGACTGGGAGGAAAGTGTTCATTCATTTATTCATGCATGCATGACAATATTATTCGGTCATGGAATCATTAAAAAAACCCTCATTCATGCATTTATGTACACCTATGTATAGTGTCTGTGAAAATGGAGGAAAACTCTGTACAGACTTATGATAAATAAATAAATAAATATGTTTTGGAGCGCAGTCTTCTAGAGTATTAATTGAATGGAGCAATGGTGCTCTTTTGAATAATGTAACTTTGGGGCTACAAGCTCATCCTACAACTTATTGTGTACCTGAACTTTGATCATTCCAGTCATTTGAGCCGACGAGCTCGTGTTTTGTTGTTATTGGTGTTTATCAAAGTTTAAAAGTCAGAAAAAAGGGAAAGATTTAAATTTCAAATTTCAGTGTTTTTAAATCAAGTTATGCTTCGATCTTTTCTCTGTCCATTCATTCACACCGGCACCTTCTTACACATCTGCGTTCCGCGGTAACCCCGTAACAATTATTATTATTATTATTAGTACTAGTAATAGTAATAGAGACTTTTGAGAGACTTATTCTTCTTCTACTACTACTTATTCTTTATTCGTTTACCGTCCAGTGTCGGCGGTTTCCTCGGACTCAGCGAAATTTCCTGTCTCCACCTCCTCAAGGGCAGTGTCCTTGAGCGTGAAAAGTTGGGTCGGTGGGATACAACTTGAGATGGAGGACCAGTACCTCGCCCACGCAGCCTCACTTGCTATGCTAAACTGGAGCCTTGTGGGGGGATGGAAAGATCGAAAGGTAAGGAAGCGGCCGTGGCCTTAAGTTAGGTATCATCCCGGCATTTACCTGGAAAACCACGTAAACCACTTCGAGGATGGCTGAGGAGGGAACAACATTTTTTTACAATTTGCTTTACGTCCCACCGACACAGGTAGGTCTTATGGCGACGATGGAACAGGAAAGGCCTAGGAGTGGTAAGGAAGTGGCCGTGGCCTTAATTAAGGTACAGCCCAAGAATTTGCCTGGTCTGAAAGTGGGAAAAAACGGAAAATCATCTTCGAGGCTGCCGACAGTGGGGTTCAAACCCGCTATCACCCGGATGCAAGCTCGCAGCCGTGCGCCCTTAACTGCACGGCCAACTTACCCGGTGAGGTGGGAACCGAACCTCCTCTATTCAGTTGACATCCCGAGGCTGAGTGGACCCCTTTCCAGTCCTCGTACTACGTTTCAAATTTCGAGGCAGAGCACAGGATCGAAACCGGTCCTCCGGCGGTTTCACCTAATCACACTATTACACCACATAGACGGATATCTTGAGAGACTACGCGTTCTAAATGCTTGAAATGATTCATCTGTTCTTGTTTCATATTCCCAAATTGGCATTCAATCCCCTTACGTTTCTTTCCTACTGACATCACTTTGGTCTGGGAAATACTCATTATCATGTCATTCTCAATGCACTGATTTTTAAGTTCCATCATATTAGATAGCAGGCATTCAGCACAGTCTGCCATGAAGACCAAGTCGTCGGTATAGGCCAGACTCCGTACTAAGATTTCTCTCGTGCCGTTATAATTTTATCACCTACTGAAATAAGCCATTCATATCGCTTCGTGGGCGAATTCAAACGGGTTTTGCTAAATCTGCACCTGGCTTGAGGGCCTTGTCAAGATATCAGCATCAAACACAAACACACCGCGTTTTTAAATTAAATTAAGAATACTGTTATAGAGTTCATATAAATATTATGTAGACTTTATCTTGGTAGATTTAAGAGGAGGCCATCTGGCCCTCATGAAATTGAAATGGAAATCCACAGCCTGTTTCGAGTCATTTGACCGGGTCAGGAATGGGATGAATGAAGCCTCATCTAGCGGCGAGGATAAGAATTGCGCCGGCTGCTGAAGCCTGCCGTACTCCTCTGGGGCAATGATTAATGAATGATAGATGAAATGATATTGGGGAGTGTTCCTGGAATGAAATATGACATGGAAAGAGGAGTACCCGGAGAAAACCTGCCTCGCCTCCGCTTTGTCCAGCACAAATCTCACATGGAGTGAGCGAGATTTGAACCACGGAAGCCAGCGGTGAGAGACCGGCGCGCTGCTGCCTGAGCCACGGAGGCTCTCTCTCTCTAGCCTTTATCTGTCCACAATAAATAAGGCATTCATCAATCAAATCATTTAATTAGAGGCCAGATTTATTTCCAGAAACAAATACTTCAGCCGATAATACTTGGTAATACTTGATAGTAATTTCAGTAAATGGTCCATGTAAATTATGAACCCTAATCACATATTATTAACCTTTGCTTATTGATACAACTTGCTCCATGAGGAGGCTGCCACAAGGACAGAGCATATCGACTACAAAATAATATGTTTTCCAAGTCATTGGTGAATTTGTTAGAATGTGCCAGATAGAAATAGCAAAAATCACAAGGCTCATTTGGAAATATAGCGTAACCGTTCATCACCATGCCATAGGAATGTTAGGAGGTTTAGTCAACCATATATGCCGTTTTCCGCAACATTCTGCGACATATCAATGGCTTACTTCTAAAATCTCGTATGTCCCAACGCTCTTCCTATCCATTATATACCTTAAGGCTGATCACGCCTCCCAGCCATGTGTGGATATGCAGTCCATCAGAACAATTTTCGATGTGTTAATTTTCCTATGCAGGCCTGTAAAGGAAAATGGACCTTACCATACCGTGTTGTAGGGATGTAGTTTGAATGACGTATTTACGCACTCCTACAGTATAATGCATTTAAGGTTCATTTTCCTTTGCACGTTAGCATAGAAAAATGAACTCAACGATAATTGTTCTGATGGGCTGCGTATCAATATGTGACTAGGAGGCGTGACCAGTCATAAGGAAAAGAATGGATAGGAAGCGCATTAGGAGATACGAGGTTTTAGAAATAAGCCGTCGATATAATGTAGTCATTAGCAGTCTACATGTCGAACCGGGGTGTGATTTGCGATACCCCAGCCCGAAGGGAGCAGTTTTCTGCGCTGTAACGAGAAAAGGATAGCGCATTACCGCTGGACCTTGAAATCGCGCTCCCTTTTCGTGTGAGCGAGAAGGAAAGATGACGCTACGCGTGGATATGCAGGTTGTCGGAGAGTGGGCTTAATTACGGTGTGTTAACTCTTGAGAAATAAATGTCCTTTACTAATTCAAATCCGCATTCATTGGGGCCGCTTCACCATAATTTACTAAAAAGAGGAAGATGAAGAACACCTTCATCTAAGATAATTTTTGGAAATTTATGAGTTAGGTCTCATTCGAACCGATGTATTTAATGTTGATTGTTGATGCATATAAATGCAATACTTTAATAGTGGATCGGTAATGACGCCTGTCATACAGTAGTACGCAGATTAAAGATGACTGCTGAAATCTGACAACGTATGGAAAAAAGTGGGAGGTCTTGCGTGATGAACCATGACGCGTGATTTTCTAAAAGGGGACTTTTGAGATTGTGAATGAGCCACTGATCGCTTTGGTTTTATATGTGATCAGTAGAAAGTAGGAGTTGCAAGCTATCATTTGATTGCTTTCACGCCACTGAAAGATTCCGATTACCGGACCTTCATTTTGAGCATTTTGTCCGGAGGCTATAAGTAGAGCCAGGACCTAGATACAGTATCCCATTGTCATTTGTGTAGCCGCAGTACCCACACGTTAGGAGTGAACTTGGATATCAGTGTATGAAGTGTTGTGTCATAGAAGAAAAACACATCAGTGTGATGTAAAATATCGCGAAATAAGCTGTGTGGTACAAGATAATGTACATTATTGATGAATAGAAGTATTGCCTCAACACTTTATATTTTAAATAACAACGACAGTCAGTTGCGGCTCATGATGCAATCATCACTGAAAGGGCAAACGCGTCAAGTTGTTTAGAGGTTGTGAGACAGCTAATTACGTTCAGTAATTAATAGTGACCGATCTAAAGCATTTTAAGAGTGAGTGACGTTCAGTAAAAATTAAAGAACGATTCCTGATAAAATTAGCGTTTGCATATTCCATGGACACTCGTGGTGATAGACTGTGTGATTAATGGGGAAATGAACAGTGATTTCTACAAACTTACCACTATTTGCATTAATCTATTTAAAGTTATTAGTGGATCTTATCAACAGTAGATTCCTTTGAAAGTACATAAACAGTGTTTACTAACTGATTTCCCATTTTGCATGTATGTTCGTGAGTGGCCGTCGAACCCCGAGATCTGGAGCCTACAAGAATCGCCCCTAAGTGCCTGCAGTCATTTCTACAGGGAACGTCCAGAGACTCAACTAAGAAGACCACTGTTCGAGACATCGATCGTGGTAGGATGAAGAGGAACCCAGGACTATTAGAAAGAAGACCACTCATCATGATAGAGTAAAAATCTAAGGTGTACCTCGAGATGACGGCAAACCATACCCAGCACTTGATAAGTACAACTGATTTGAATATATTAAACCACGAGATTTGCATGCCAGTAGCAATTTTTATTTTTGTAAATATTAGAATGTTATAATTAATAACAATATTAAATGTAGGGAACACTATACGCGTGTGACTGGGAAAAGATTATTTATTAATTTAGTTAGGGTTTTCAAGCGATTTAAGAATAATCATTGATATTTAGCAGGTTTATTTGCATGAATTATTATATAGATCCCATAAATTCTTAGTGTATATGAAGCACATATTTTAAGAAGAATAGCGCTTTAACTAAACTTATAACTTCTTCGTAATGTTACTATCTGGTGAAGATTTACATAGTAGTTTGAAGATAAACTATATGTTTGCTTCAAGGTGATTCAGGTATTTATAAATCCCGTATGATAATAGATGATCATTGAAGATGTCCCAAACCGAGGTATTATGTGAATTATATAGATATGCGAGAAGAATTAAATAACCTGTAAGAATGGAGTCTTCTCTGTAAATTAATAGAACGGATTTGAGATGCAGCGGTATGATATGGAGGGTAAAGCTTGTGAATTTTTGAGACGTTGGAATAATAAAAGTTTCTAATAACTATGGCTGTTGTGATATATTGAATTAGGCTGAATATATAGCCAGATATGAATAATAAGAAGTAATGGCTCTCAAATGATTGCGTACTTGAGAACAAGCCGAGATGATATATAAAAGAAAGAAAGAAAGAAAGAAAGAAAGAAAGAAAGAAAGAAAGAAAGAAAGAAATGACGAGTTCAGTGTGTTTTTGTAGCCACGGAGCTGGACACACAGCTGTTGTCATGACTGACAGTTTTACTAGGTGAGGACTTGTAGGGTGTGAGGATGATTCTGTTGTCCCCAACAAGCTTAATGTTTACCTGCCGGATCTCTCTTTCATTTTGCCAATGCCGTCTCAATTCCATTCTAATGATACGTTATGAGTAACGCGGATAATTTTCTGATTTTGCGAAGGATAGATCGCTTCCCATGTTTATACATTAAATTAGCTCGTGATAGGAGTTTTAAATTTTTTACCTCGGAAGCTGGAGTACCTTAGTTCGACCCATGTTGGAACGAAGAATTTAACCTGATACTATGGCTTGATTAAGCCATATCTTCAAGATGTATTGTGTGATATATGTTTGATATTTTTATGTAATGTGTTTACGTGTTTTATTATCCCCCAGAGTGTTCTATGGTGATGGGTTCGATTCCAGCGTTGGCTGATTTTAAAAAAATATAATTTGTTAGGTAAACCCGGGATACACGTATGTGTTCAGTGTAATATATAATTGTCATGGTCAAATAGACCATGTGTTTGATATGCGGCGATACAATCTCGTGGGTGAAGTAGATATACTTGTGATACTTTCCACAACCATGATAATTAAATACATGACTAATGATGTTAATTAAATACATCATTAATGGTAATTAATTAAATAACACGATGGATGCTATTTAATATCCAGTTTTTATCAGCTTATTAAAACATTAGATGCCATTTAGTATCACTGTTATAGATAAATAAATCCACGTATCAGTGTGTATTAATCAAATTATTTGAGGTATGCCAAGGACGAACTACAACTGTGAACGAACTAAAAGGACGTTGAGGCATACTATATATATAATTTTTGCATCAGTCTTGATTGTTTCTTTGTTTATATGTTGTAGTATGGCCCCATCACGTGTGATTTTATCAGTATAATAAAATGTTTAGGAAATATATTTAAACGAAGATTCTTCTCATTTAATGATATTATCGTATTCCTCTCACATTATAGAGAATCCTACTTTCGTTATATTTTATCTAGTGCCTATTTTATTTTTCGAACATTCCATTGCCCGTATGCTTATGAGTTCAGCCGGTGACGCAATGAAAGTAGGGAGGACGAGACTTCAAGCCCGGGAAGTGACTTCTGGAGGTTCTCATCCAACAGTTCCATCTATACACCTGTTTGTGAAACCGAATTATGTAATAGTTGCCCTAAATTACCCGGTATAGGTACAATAGCATGATGTACATGTCGTCAAATGCGCTCCTCCCGTAGCATACTGTTATAGTGTTCACATAGATATTAGGTAGATTTAATCTTGTTATGTCCAATCTGGCCGCAATAAATACAACATTCGCCAATCAAGTCTATAAATTAAGGCTATATTTATTTCCAAAAGTAGTAAGTTGGTAACACTGGACGATATGAAAGATTCATCGTAGTACAAGTGTTTGATAGCACCAGTCGAAGAAAACAACTTTGCCAGGGGAGAAATTTGAACACGGGCCTCCGAGCTGACAGGCCATTTTGCTATTTGCTTTACGTCGCACAGACACAGATAGGTCTTATGGCGACGATGGGATAGGAAAGGCCTAGGAATGGTAAGGAAGCGGCCGTGGACTATACTAAGGTACAGCCCCAGCATTTGCCTGGTGTGAAAATGGGAAACCACGGAAAACCATATTCAGGGTTTGCTGACAGTGGAGTTCAAACCCACTATCTCCCAGATGCAAACTCACAGCTGCGCGCCCCTAACCGCACGGTCAACTCGCCCGGTCGAGCTGACAGGATCTCACCACAGCCCACGGTGTGTTTGTGTTTGATGCTGATTTCTCAAGCTTGCCTTAGGCCACATGCAGATTTAACAACACCTCCTCCAAAAACCCATTTGAATTCGCCCGCGAAAGGATCTGATTGGCTAATTTCAGTAGCTGATAAAATTACAACGGCATGAGATGCCGATTTTTTTCAAATGATTTATCAGTATGTCTAAACCTCTAACGCTCATACACTTGGTTCACGTCGTTTCCCACCACTCTGTATAGTATTGGGCCTAAGTTACGTAAATTATATTCGATCATTTTTGTAATATTTTATCATTTTACGTTAACAAACTACATGTCGGCACACTGTCAGTCAGCGTCTTGGAAAGGTGTAGCAGTCCAACTGATGAGCCCACTACTACACTGGTGCGAAACGCTAGTAACTTCACGACTGAAAGCCTAAAGAAAAATGTTTTTTTAAATTTTTTAATCGATGAAAATGAATTATGGTTTCCTTCGGGGAACGTAATTTTTAAATAACTTGATTTCTGATGAGAAATATTATTAATTTGTCCACTCACATTCTGAACCATTTCAGAGCACTACATTGAAATATAAACTATTACATGTGAAACGTCCTTATATGCATACCATCCGTATGATGTAGCGATGCTGACCCCTCATACACTGGCTTTCAGACCACATTTCACCACGTCCTGCGGCAGGCTCCCCCTCTCTGCGTTAATTACCCCGGGATAGAATATCGGTGACACCTGTCATATGTTATCATCAGCTCCCCTACACTTATATTGTCTTATTATTCTTTAATTAAATTCCCTCTCGCCTGATCCCATCTGAGCTTTCTCAATCCACTCTTCCATTTGTCTGCAGTCGGTCCGCAGCTGAGCCAGCTCGAGAATATTATTACTCGAGGGAAAATTCTTCTTTCAATAGCTGCCAGATGATCTAAATTAGTGGCTCTTAGCTTTCTTTAAACTATAGAGCTCCAACTGAACTTTGTGGGACATAATGAGACGTAGTTTAGTAGTATTTCCGTATAACTTCTAATTTGTTACCATAGTAAATGAAAAGGAAATATACAGGCTGGCCCACTTAAACATTTCACCGCAGATATATCTGGAACAACAAGACATATTGAAAAATGACTTCCACAGGCATGAAGGCAGGGAACGGGCTAATTAAAGTAAATACTATAAGCCAGTCTAAAACGTAGGAAAATAGTATTTTCAACATAAACTTACGTTTTTTAAATGGACACCCTGTATTATTCCGTAAGCAGTCGTTAATATGAAAAATCACATAAGTAATGGCGTTTGTTTCATCGCAATAGGTCAATTACATCCCGAGATATTGCAACGTGAATTTGACGCTTGATATAAACGAAACGCTCAGCAGTTGCACATCCCGAGATTCCAGCGCGAACGTCACGGTCCTCTTACTCACGATATGATTGCCGTACTACGATGCGACAGGCACTGTACTTAATGCTATTTGCACTGTTAGCAAGAGGCATGAAAATAAGGGAATTTCGTTACAGTAACTTTGCTGTACGAATTATGTACATTCTGAAGTAGTACAGTACAGGGTACTGCAATTTACTGTGTAGGTAAATAAAACACGCAAGAGAGAAACCGTTATTTACAGATCCTTTTGCTGTGGCAGGAAACCCTTCTCTTATTTTCATCCCTCTTGATAACAGTGCAAATAGCATTAAGTACAGTGCCTGTCGCATCGTAGTACGGCAATCATATCGTGAGTAAGAGGACCGTTGAGGTTCGCGCTGGACTCTCGGGATGTGCAACTGCTGCGCGTTTCGTTTATCTCAACCGTCAACTTCACGTTGCAATATCTCGGGATGTAATTGACCTATCGCGATGAAACAAACGCCATTACTTACGTGATTTTTCATGTTAACGATTGCGCACGAAATAATACAGGATGTCCATTTAAAAAACGTAAGTTGATCTTGAAAATACTATTTTCCTACGTTTTAAACTGGTTTATAGTATTTACTTTAAATCGCCCCTTCTCTGCCTTCATGCCCGTGAAAGTCATTTTTCACAATCTCTTGTTGTTCCACATATATCTGCGGTGAAAGTTTTAAGTGGGCCACCCTGTATATTAAATATCCATAGAACGCAGTAACGTAAGTCATGCAATCGGTTAGTTTTCGTCCGTTCAAACGTTTAGTTCAGAGTTTGAAAATGTGACCACCTCTTGGCTGTTTTCGAAGCGTTAATGAACGTATGCGGGCGCATGTTGATTGTAAATTTCTCCCAGGACGTCTTACTCAACCGGAAGATATTTTTCTGGCCACTCATAGTGTGATCATGTATTGTTCAATCAATAAAAATAGTTTTCCAGACTGTCGAAAATTCGAAATGTGACACTATAACCTATCTGTAAATATGGACAATTGTGAGAATGATATGCTTCGTTCTACGAGCAAAAACATCCCCAGATTCTATTAGATCATGTTTAACTCTGCATGTATTATGTGAAAAGTTGTTTACGTTGCGTAAACTTGTCATTGATAGTATATTGGTGCGATTATGAACAAGTGAGAACATTCATGTATGTAGAAGTCCTTTCTTGGCACTTTGGAAAGTCTGGGAAAGTTCCCTAAACACTATGTTCTAGCGATAACTGTTGGACATTGCCAAAAAAGACTTCTACTTCATAATTCACCTCACTTGTTCATAATATCACCAATTCACAGTAATTCACATGTTAAGCAACTTAAATAATATTGTACATCCAAAAACCCAAACCCCATGGCACTACAGCCCTTGAAGGGCCTTGGCCTACCAAGCGACCGCTGCTCATCCCAAAGGCCTGCAGATTACGAGGTGTCGTGTGGTCAGCACGACGAATCCTCTCGGCCGTTATTCTTGGCTTCCTAGACCGGGGCGCTATCTCACCGTCAGATAGCTCTTCAATTCTAATCACGTAGGCTGAGTGGACCTCGAGCCAGCCCTCAGGTCCAGGTAAAAATCCCTGACCTGGCCGGGAATCGAACCCGGGGCCTCCGGGTAAGAGGCAGGCACGCTACCTATACACCACGAGGCCGGCAATATTGTACATAGCCTAATCTATATGT
Source organism: Anabrus simplex (assembly GCF_040414725.1). Lineage (NCBI taxonomy): Eukaryota > Metazoa > Arthropoda > Insecta > Orthoptera > Tettigoniidae > Anabrus > Anabrus simplex. The sequence goes on from NC_090265.1 coordinate 197,458,599, forward strand.
GCATGGCTAAAACTGATTTGATAGAATCTAAGGATCTTCTTGTAGAACGAAACACGTCATTCTACTTATTATTATCCGTTTTTTTTTTACTGGTATGTTATACAGTAGTGTTACATCTCATGTTTTCGACACACTGAAAACTATAAGTGGTATTAACTGAGTCGATGCCGAAAAAAATAATGGTTTCCCCCTTAACAACATAATGTTCAATCGTCATGGTACAGATTTGACTGGCAATGCTGGTCGTCGTTGCTGTCATTGTTTTAGAAGATGCAGAACCTCGCGGTCAGCAGCCCATATTGATTAGGAAGATAATGAAGATGACCTTCGAAATGAGAAGGAAATCATGAAAAAAAGACGAGGAAAAAGAAGTCGAAGAAGACGTAAAAGGAGGGAGAAATTAAAGACTCCCTTAAACTCGGATGACCTAATATCGCTCAACCGGAATAAACGATGTTCTGACTCACTGATCTAAAGTGTGCTCTCTCCCTCTTACGCTGTCATTCATCTCCACTAAATGGCATTGCTGCTGCTATTAGAGAAAGTTAACAACGAGTACGGAACAGCTAGTCTGTAGATATGATAAACAATTTCAGGCATAATCTAGTAAGCCTACTTACTTTCCAGAGCTCCCTATTCTCCTGGATGGAGTGCGTCCCAGGCTGTTCGTCAGGCTGTCACCATAGTACCCAGATTGAGTTGTACTGCATGCCTCACACTAATATTTCAATGACAATTAAGCAGAGGAATTCCCCAGTCGCGGCCGATAGCAGAACACAATGAGCGTTGCAGTTAATTTGAGGAACTCCAGATGAGCGCCCGCCGTCTCTCGCTCTGGTATGTTTAATTAGCCAGACACTAGGGTGAGACACCATTATCTTGTGACGGGGTGGGATTAGTAACTGGCCTGGTTAGAGCACAATTAGCGTCCTCCCGTCTCGTCTTACACTTTACGGCAATTCCCTACCTACTATGACTTATTTTCTGACCTGCTGCTTTAGATTGTGATCGCGGCTATTTTTCTATAGGTTATTACACATTTCCCATCATTCAGAACAAAAACGAAGGCAAACAAATGGAACAACAGTGCATTATAACACTTAGCCAGCCAAGACAACTGCTGCCTATACATCCCAGATAACCTGCAGATATTGGAGTTTCGCGTGGTCAGCTTGCCAACATCCTCAGCTTAATGTCTGGTTTTCACGACCGGTTCTACTACCACTTACTGTATATCACACAGTTCCCACTTGGCCTCTCAAGGTTGAATGAGCCTCATTCTAGTCCTCAGTTCAGATTTAAAATCTCTAGACTGGTCGAGAATCGAGATTAAGAGGCTACGAAAAAGGTCCAGGTGAGAAAGAAAGAGAGTTAGGAATGGTTGCGGAAGTAAGGAGAGATTGAAGGAACTTACTAGGAAATTGAATTTAGAAATTCAGCTAAAAAACCCGTTTTGATGACAGTAACTGACAGGCATATGCACTTTAGGGAACAGTGGAAGGATATAAATAGATACTTTAAGGCAGAAAGAAGTTCCATGAAGGACATTCCAGGTATTTTTAATGAATAAGGGGGAGTTTATATGTGAGAATATCAGAAGACAGAAGGAGGAGGCTAATAACGGCGAATTACTGAAGTTTAATAGAATAAGAACATTTACAACAATACATACTACAGTTGAAAGCTAGAAAAGCAGCTGGGAGTGATGACGTTTTAGGGGTTATACTGAAGGCAATGAGTTGAGAAATAGTGCCACAAGTTACCTTTCTCTCTCTCTCTCTCTCTCTCTCTCTCTCTCTCTCTGTGTGTGTGTGTGTGTGTGTGTGAAGGAGAAATACCAAATGAATGGAGGTTGCAATAGTAGCCCTAGTGTACAAGGGAAATAGTGATGAAAACAAAGCGGAAAACTACAGGTCGATCAGCTTGACATGCCTTGTTTGTAAGCTCTAGGAAAGCATTATTTCTGATTATATTAGATACGTTTTCGAAATTACTAACTAGTTTGAGAGAAAGCACTTCAGACTTAGGAAAGATTATTCCAGGGAGGCTGAAATTGTAGGATTCCAGCAAGATATAGCAGACATTTTATATACAGGAAATCAAAAAATGACTGTATCGCTATTGACATCTAAGGCTTTTGACAGGGCAGATCATGGGAGACTACTAGCAAAAATGACGGATATTGGACAAGACAGAATAGTGATTGAATGGTCGGCTAAATATCTGGAAAAGAGATAATTAAAGTAGGTGAAGTGTTATCTGATTCTGTAATGATTACGAGGGGTTCCCACAGGGCAGCATTTTGGACCTTTATGTTTCCTTGTATTGAGGTTTTCAAATGGAACAATTCTAATTATTTTTATTCATTAATACAGTTATCTTAATATAATTACAACTTTCATCACACTTTCTAAACCTAGTAGAGCCCAACTGAACTGAATGACCACTAAGAACTGCAACTAACATTTGAAGTGTTTTTCTTTGTACTATCTGAAAATTATTTGAACACTGATACCCTTTATTTTGACTGATATATTTACTGTCACTTTGCCAGGTGTAGAAGTGGATGTTGACAGTCTATTGTACCAGCCATGTAACTCTTCAGGAATGATACCTGCACGACAAAGTTTAAGAAGAGCATTCTTCTTTGCTGTGCCAATAGACAATGGATGTCAATATGCTTTTTGCATTACATTTGGGCAAGCAGGTCGTCTTTCCTTTCCAAGAATCCTGATTGAGTGATACTGATCAGAGTGCACGTGCGTGTACTGCAGAGCTCATGGTTTCTCCTTGTACACTTTCGGCCATTTGAAAACATCACCATTGTCATCTTTGCACCTATTCTTCGATAGCTATTTTGTCATTTGATGAATTAGTTATGACTGTACTTCAATGATTATGTCTACATTTGAAGCCCGTCACGTATTTTAATATATCAAACACTAAGAAATACGATGCTTAGAAAGTAAATTTCTCACAGGCAGCAGTCATACACTGACAAATTATTTCAGCTTACCTCAGGTGGAGAATGCCATATACAAAACAAACCTAATAAATAAAAGTAATTCCTTATACCAACGTGAAAATACGATGGAGAAATATTAAGTGAAATACCTCTTTGAAGTTAATTCTTGGTCTAAAAATAGCATGTGCATAGGGTCATTGGAATGACCAGAGATCCGTTAGCACTGTAGAAGGCAAAATATGTATTAGACGAGGAGAGCCATTGATAGAACTCTGCTAAAAGGATGTCACAGTGCCTTTTCCTTTACCACTTAGTCAACATCAATACACAATAACAAGAAAACTAATGTAAAAGCACACCACGAACATTGCCCTCTTTTGTTCTAGCATGAATAAAGACCAGTCATCTACCTTCAGAAATAGGTCAACACATCGCTTCTTCAACATTACCTCCAACAGATTCTGTATCTTACTTCATAGGTATATGGGTGATTATGAAAGAGAAACGTACACTTGAATCTAAATAAACATAATGAAGTCAGGAAGTATTTTTGTACAGTCTCATAAAAATCTAGTTTTCCAAGAAAGGAACGAGTTGAAAGAAAGTATCATAATTTTCATTCCTCTGGAGGAGAACTCTGCTGCAGTTATTAATATTATAAGCTTAAAGGAATTATTAGGCTACTTGCCCAAAACATTTCTTACAATGCAATTTACCATAGCCAGATAATCTTGCTGTTGATTTCTTGTGAAGTTATATTGCCTTGATATAATTTACCATAAATAAACCTTGCAAAGACTTGCCTAGTAAGATTGTCGATTCCAGAGCATGCTTTTCATGTTTGTTGCTAGGTGTAACAATTCGATCCCTTTTCTTAGAATTCATTATCCCTCTCTTGACCGTACTGAATGCATGTTGTAATAATATACAAGGGAAAATATAGTCATTCCGGGAGAGATGGCGCACCGGGTGAGATGGCGCAGGGTAGGCCAGTGCGGCAATCGCCCGCTAGATCGCTCGACCACTGCTTCCGGTGTGTACAGTGCGTACGTGAGAACAAAAGCTATCTGTTGGATGTCACATGGTGCCAGTGATTTCGCCTGAAATCCTGGATATTCCTGGCAAGTACGTCTTCTCTACCTTCAAAGTTTTGCTACGGCATGATATAAAAGCCCACTGACTGGGTTGTTCAAGCTAAATTAACTTTGCATTTGCACAGGCGGGTGACTAGGTTAGTCAACGACTATGCTGGTGTGATATACGCCATGTTGGGCAAACACAGTTCCTGGGGCAGGGGTGCGCCAACTCTCCCCAAATGTCGGGTGAGATGACGCGCTACATTTCCGGGAGAGATGGCGCGGCATTCTTTGAATTTCCATTTAGGTGTAAAATGTGTTTCCATTCTCCGATCAGCTCCTATATGTATTTTGTTTCATTCTGTGTCAAATTATACTAATTATGGAGAAGAGAAAGCAGCCACAGCCTAATCGAAGTTTGTGGTACATGCCTTCAATGCAACTTTAAAGCGTAATATCTCTAACAAAAGAGAAATCTCTGCGAACGAAAAGAACAAAGTGCAAAGAAAAATTACAACCACTGCCACAACGGGTGAGAGTAGGAAAGGAGAAAATCCTCATTCCTATGAAGCAGCCAAAATGATTCCAGATGGGCAAAATAATGCAATATCTGATGATTGCAATTAGTGTGTGGAGTGCTGGGAGAACTATCATTTAAAAAAAAACGAAGGATGATTGGATTAAATGCACCGTCTGCAACAAGTGGCTGCATGAATTGTGTTCAGTGTATAAGAACTTATGTGATGATTGTGGAGAAGAGCGAGTAAGCAAAAACATATCCTAAAAAGACTGCGGGATAAATCTTGAAGTTTAAATAATTAATTGATTTATTAATGGCCAAGAAATAATAGACAAGTGAATGTAAATGAGGTAAATAAATGTATTAAACCTGTAATCATAGTTTACTTCTTAATTTCTTCCCTCCTTAGCATATCAAGTACATCAGACCATCTCACCCGGACACTACGGGAGAGATGGCGCAGGTGACACACTTTCAAATAAACGATCTCTTTCTGCAATCTACTTACATTAAGACCATGTCCTTCAAAAGACAGTGAGGAGAGACATAAGGAATGACGTCTAGCATAAAAAAAAGCTAATCGAAATGTTGGCGAAGACTTGCTGCACGATCATTATAAAATGTGCGCCATCTCTCCCCGACTTACTCTATCTTATATAACATGCACATTTGCCATAAATCAATGAGAATCCAGACAGAATGCAAACAGTACCACAATGAAATCAATGTTAGCATTTGAACAATGTTCTACTGTTTAGGTTAGAATAATCATGAAAGTAACAATTTGGTTAAATTTCCTCTAGTTATTAATAATATTAATTTTACGTCCCACTGGCTATATTTACGATCTTCGAAGACGCCGAGGTGCCGAAAAGTTGTCCCGCAAGAGTTATTTTACGTGCCAGTGAATTTACGTACACGAGGCTGACGTATTTGAGCACCTCCAAATAGCTTATCACCAGACGAAGCCAGGATCGAACGTGCCAAGTTGGGCTAAGACTGCCAACGCTCTAATGTCTGCTCAGCCCGGCCCACATTATTCATATTATGTTGGAAACATATCCTTGTTACAGAAACAGTATTCAGTTAAGCCTCCTTACACCCGTCAATGTAGCAACTCTTAGTAGTATTGCTGCTTCACATATTCTTACATCTCATCTTTTACATTTGCAGTCCCTCGTAGGCCTACATGTTAATGACAGGTTCCTGAAATTAGCTTTGTAGAGCAGATAACTTCGCTTTCGTTTTTAAGGCATTCTTAGAGATTTTTCTAGTACCTTGGACATCCTAATGAAAATGTAAATACCTTATGAACTGGACTAAAAAGTAACACCACTGCACCGAGCAAGTGGTCGCGCGGCTTTGGCCACGTAAATATCAGCTTGCAGTCCGGAGATAGTGGGTTCGAATCCTACTGCCGGCAGCCCTGAACATGGTTTTCCTTGGTTTCCTATTTCCACACCATGCAAATGCTGGGGCTGTACCTTACTTAAGACCACGGCCGTTTCCTTCCCATTCCTGGCCCTGTCCTATACCATGGTCGCCGTAAGACCTATCTGTGTCGGTGCGACGTAACGCAAATTGTAAAATAAATAACACCACTGCTTCTTAAAATTAATTTGTCATCTTCCTCGAACTGGGTTATTGAATACATTATTTTAACATATCACGATCCTTTCCACATGGTACTATCCTAAGAGATTTACAGTCCTGAAGAAGAATACCATTGCGAAGTGCACCAGTAGTGACATTCCTATGCATAGAACACGAAAGTTTGCGATGGTTTTACACCGCACAACTCACGCCAGATGATGCCAGCTTGCGAGCTTAAATTTAGGCTAGCTGTAAGATGTTGGTATCACAAGCAGGGTCCGTACAACTGTTTGCTTGGCGAGTCGGCGACGCTGAATTCAACCCAGTAGAAGACTATTAATCACTACCCTGAATACTAATAGGGGAGAAAGTGTTATGTTGATTCCTTGGTGAGCCCGGTTACTTGGCATGTAGAGCATCGGTAACTTCAGCGCTAAGTGCACTCATCCAGTCTATCGTAACATAGACTATAGTCCTGTTGTTCCAGTCATCGATTTCATCTGTAATAAAGACTGCTAAAATTACAACATAATCGGTTACCCCATCTAGCTCGAAGCAGCCTGTCGATTACAGACATGATACTGTATAGGCTTTTGGGCTTATGCCGTGTCAAGAAAATAAGGTGAAATTCTTTACGTTTCGCAGAGAACTGTGCTCTGCGTTCTCAGAAGAAATCTATGGTTCAGTCAGCTTCCGCTTCGAACGCTAGCGTTGTGCCACGTCCTGGGAGCCATCTGGTGGTGAATGAACGTACCATTATCACTTCTATTATAACGTCTAAATTTTAAAGAGTCATTGTTTAAGAAGCCTTTCTCGTGTTAATATAAGGAAAGATCTTCACTGGGGTAATCACATAAATGGGATTGTAAATAAAGGGTACCGATCTCTACACATGGTTATGAGGGTGTTTAGGGGTTGTAGTAAGGATGTAAAGGAGAGTGCATATAAGTCTCTGGTAAGACCCCAACTAGAGTATGGTTCCAGTGTATGGGACCCCCACCAGGATTACCTGATTCAAGAACTGGAAAAAATCCAAAGAAAAGCAGCTCGATTTGTTCTGGGTGATTTCCGACAAAAGAGTAGCGTTACAAAAATGTTGCAATGTTTGGGTTGGGAAGAATTGAGAGAAAGAAGAAGAGCTGCTCGACTAAGTGGTATGTTCCGAGCTGTCAGCGGAGAGATGGCGTGGAATGACATTGGTAGACGAATAGGTTTGAATGGCGCTTATAAAAGTAGGAAAGATCACGATATGAAGATAAAGTTGGAATTCAAGAGGACAAACTGGGGCAAATATTCATTTATAGGAAGGGGAGTTAGGGATTGGAATAACTTACCAAGGGAGATGTTCAATAAATTTCCAATTTCTTTGAAATCATTTCGGAAAAGGCTAGGAAAGCAACAGATAGGGAATCTGCCACCTGGGCGACTGCCCTAAATGCAGATCAGTATTGATTGGACAGTCGAGATTCCTTCTGTGGACGCAGAGCAAAGTTCTCTGCGAAACGTAAAGAATTTCACCTTATTTTCTTGACAAAGCATAAGCCCAAAAGCCTATACAGTAATATGTCTATAAGCACGGGCATCAATGGCAACAGCCTGTCGATTCATACAGTAACTTATTATGCAAGTACAGTAATGCATGACAAAATATCAGCGGTACGTCAGCGTGTGCAAAACATTATTGTTTTTAAAATTCGAATTTTCTTTTAACTGACATTGTCTTTTAGTCTATCTCACTAAGCCTTTACACTTGTAATATCCACACTATCAATAATAATAATAATAATAATAATAATAATAATAATAATAATAATAATAATAATAATAATAATAGCCAGGCGTCGCTCAGACGGTAGAGTGCTGGCTTTCTGAGCCCAAATACGCAGCTTCTATCCCGGATCAGTCCAGTGGTATTTAAAGTAGTTCCCAAACATCAGCCTTGTGTCGGTAGGTTCATCTGCACGTAAGAGAACCCGGGACTTCTGCCTCTCCGAATATCGCAAAAGTACTTAGTAGTGGTACATGTAGGCCTAACTTGTAACATTAGGCTCTTGTATTTAAAAATATAGTTAGTGAGTGTTTACCACGTGGCTGAGATCGCATGTATACCGTAGGCCTACACTGAAACTTTTTCACGTGAATGATGATGATGCTTGTTTTTTAAAGGGGCCTAACATCGAAGATCACTGGCCCTCGTGAAAGACCATAGCATTATCTTTTTATTAATCTCTGCTCCAAGAACATTATAATAATGTGTTGTTGGTTCTAAGATAGATTAAAGAACTCCTACGGGACGAAATTTGGGCACCCTGGCCACTTACAATCTGAATTAAATTCAAACGGTCAAAAACATTTCAAGAATTTAAAAAAGTCCTGCTTTTTAATGCTTGCAGCAGTTTGTAAATTCAGTGCTCATATTACACCGCTACATAACTAGACTTCCCAGATGTCATTGAACTAGAGAACAACTATGACAGAAAGCTAGTACATCTGAAAGTAAGTGATCAAAAATAAATGAGAAGAGCTGTGGTCATCAAAATAATCGTGTTCACTTTAACATCCGGAGGCTAATTGACCATAGCATAAAGTTGTTTATGTGTGTTGATATGGCAGAAATATTTCCATTCAGATCATCACGATTTCTGTAAAAATCTGAACACTCTGGAGATATTGATGGATAGAATACTGAAGAAATAAAAACTTGGACTACCGAAACGAGGTTTAAGTGGTGTAGATATTGCTAATCTCTTAAAACGCCTATTGAAGCTAATCACAGTTATCTGTCTCATAGTTAACATTTCCTTGAGTGTGTCCTTCATAGTTTGCTACTCACAAGAACTGTAATTTAACATCTTCTGTGAATCAATGGCCACCTTATCCCAAGATCGCGGATCAATCTCGGCAGGAGTCATTGATAATAGAAGGCGGAATGGAGTTCAATCGACGCTCCATATCGTATGATGTCGACATGTAGTGTACAGGACCTTTGGTGACAGATTTGGTATCTACCCGAAGAATAATTAAAATTAGAAAAGTTCGAGGTTGTGGAAAGATAGAAAAACTGTCTAATGCTACGTGCAAGCGGCACAATAACATCAGTGCTCGCTAACATCTACCATGATTTCATGATCTTCAATTTCTATGGCACGCCCTAAAAAGGATCAATCATCGTCTTGTGGAACCACTTTTATTTTCGAAGAATGCGGTTTCTTATTCCAACTGCTTGTGAGTCCGGCTCCATGGCTAAATGGTTAGCGTGCTGGCCTTTGGTCACAGGGGTCCCGGGGTCGGAAATTTTAACCATCATTGGTTAATTTCGCTGGCACGGGGGCTAGGTGTGTGTGTGTCGTATTCATCATCATTTCATCCTCATCACGACGTGCAGATCGCCTACGGGCGTCAAACCAAAAGACCTGCACCTGGTGTGCCGAATTTGTCCTCGGATACTCCCGGCACTAAAAGCCATACGCCATAACATAACTGTTTGTGAATCAATGTACGCATATCCAACTACCTATTTTTCGAAACCTTTGTCTCGCAAAGCAACTTTGGAATTAAGGAAGCATTGAAATTAAAATAATTTATTGATTAATGACCAGATTTACAGTTTCTCTGCTATCGAGTAGACTAAAAAGGAATGTCATAATGGACACGCGGGCAGTCTGAATGACGTCAAGTAAACATAGGCCTACCTGCTGCCAGTAGCTGAGGGACGAACTTTATAATTATTATTAATAGTAGTAGTAGTTTAATGGTAGGAGCACATTGCGCACTGAGTATGTTTATATTCATTTCTGGAACAGATTCGGCTAACAAAAGTTCAGAATCCATCGTTTGGTAGTAGCCACTTAACGCGGCTCTTTTAAAATAACAACTGTATTCTCAGTAGTTTCCTAATCCATTTATATTTCCGTTAATGACCTAATGCGGAATGTGCTACTCATTTGTCAATGGTTAAGTGCTGTAGACTGTATAGGCCTATTGTGTTATATTTTTTATATATATTTAAATGCTTCTTGTTCGGGGCGTCGACTTATAGAGATCATTTGCCCCTACTTGCACCATATGATATGAACCTGCATATAATTGGAATGGAAGAAGTGTAGAGTGTTGAATGTGACGAAATATTAAGGAACGTTTAGGACGACACAAACACCCAGTCCCCACGCCAAAGACCCAGCCGGGAATCGAACCCGGGGCCTCTGGATGGCAGGCGGACGCGTTGCCCCCTACACCACGAGGCCGGACATATTGTGTTATTAGTCTTTCAGATTTTTAGAATTATTTATCAGATGGTGTTTAATATTTGACTATATGTTCAAATTTAATTTTGTTACTTTTGTTTGGTTAAAATTTGTCCTGTGCCAGCCCAGAATGTCTGAACACTTGTTGAACTTTTCAATAAATAAATAAATAAATAAATAAATAAATAAATAAATAAATAAATAAATAAATAAATAAATAGTCTAATAGTAATATGAGTAGGGCCTTTTATCAGTTAAAATGCAAATACAGCAAACATACGTTTTGTTGGGGTGTCTTTTCGTCTGAGGTAGGTCTTACTCCACTGATCACGATAAGAGTTAGGACGGATAACCTAGACATTAATGCCCCGTTAACTCGAAAATTAATTAATACAACTGCACTGGATAATAGGCTGTCGCAGTTGGTTAAAGCCACCCACAGTTAAATTTCCTTCCATCAGGTTATATACCGGTATTGTATTTCAAAAGATCTGTTGTGCTGTCCAAATGTAAGCAGCAGGTTTCAAAGATGGCGTTGTTCGACAGTACGATAAATTGGCCGCCCTCATCGTTCCCTACCTGCAGGAGAATTGCTTTTTTTTTTTTGTGTCCCTTCTCAAATGGCCGCCATACCTGTCGTAATCTACCCACGTTAGACCCCTCTTTCGATAACCTACCTCCCCTTTCACACCTCCCCTCCACAAACAGGTAGGTAGCCATTTCAATAGTGACGCTGTGCTCATCTCAATCCAATTGTCGGTATTTACTATCTATAATCTTGGAACATTACATACTTCTTCATTAGGAGCTGTACCTGGTGACATTTTTTCTTTCTTTGAAAATTAACTATCAATGATGAAAGTACCAATATTTCACTCCGTAAGCTAGACTATAGTCCGCGTCTGTGGTGTAGTGGTTAGTGTGATTAGCTGCCACCCCCGGAGGCCCGGGTTCGATTCCCGGCTCTGCCACGAAATTTGAAAAGTGGCATGAGGGCTGGAACGGGGTCCACTCAGCCTCGGGAGGTCAACTGAGTAGAGGAGGGTTCGATTCCCACCTCAGCCATCCTGGAAGTGGTTTTCCGTGGTTTCCCACTTCTCCTCCAGGCGAATGCCGGGATGGTACCTAACTTAAGGCCACGGCCGCTTCCTTCCCTCTTCCTTCTCTATCCCTTCCAATCTTTCCATCCCCCGCAAGTCCCCTGTTCAGCATAGCAGGTGAGGCCGCCTGGGCGAGGTACTGGTCATTCTCCCCAGTTGTATCCCCGACCAAGAGTCTGAAGCTCCAGGACACTGCCCTTGAGGCGGTAGAGGTGGGATCCCTCGCTGTGTCCGAGGGAAAAGCCGACCCTGGAGGGTAAACAGATGATGATGATGATGAAGCTAGACTATAATTCAGACAGCTTTTAGATGTAAGATGTGCCCTATAGGTACATCAGTGGTAGAGTACCCGCCATATGAACACAATTTCGCTGATTCTAGCCCTGTCGAAGTAGCCGATCAGAATGAAGAGCGTGCAAAGCTACATGTTAAGGACGCTATTCAACCGTCACCCTGTAAACTTGTAGTCGCTGGGTAGGTGACGATATAATGTAGGTATATTATTATTATTATTATTATTATTATTATTATTATTATTATTATTATTATTATTATTATCATCATCATCATCATCTGTTTACCCTCCAGGTTCGGTTTTTCCCTCGGACTTTGCGAGGGATCCCACCTCTACCGCCTCAAGGGCAGTGTCCTGGAGCTTCAGACTCTTGGTCGGAGTATACAATTGGGGAGTATGACCATTACCTCGCCCAGGCGGCCTCACCTGCTATGTTGAACAGGGGCCTTGTGGAGGGATGGGAAGATTGGAAGGGATAGGCAAGGAAGAGGGAAGGAAGCGGCCGTGGCCTTAAGTTAGGTACCATCCCGGCATTCGCCTGGAGGAGAAGTGGGAAACCACGGAAAACCATTTCCAGGATGGCTGAGGTGGGAATCAAAACCACCTCTACTCAGTTGACCTCCCGAGGCTAAGTGGACCCCGTTCCAGCCCTCGTACCACTTTTCAAATTTCGTGGCAGAGCCGGGAATCGAACCCGGGCCTCCGGGGGTGGGAGCTAATCACGCTAACCACTACACCACAGAGGCGGACTATTATTATTATTATTATTATTATCATTATCATTATTATTATTATTATTATTATTATTATTATTATTATTATTATTATTATTATTATTATTATTATTATTATTATTATTATTATTATTATTATCAAATATGTTCACATTTGGGGATGGGGGGCAATATCTGGTTACAACAGAACAGCAAGGAAATTAATTGAAAATATAAATTACATACAAACTGCATCACAACAACAAATGAATGGAACAAATTAAACGCTGAAAGTCATAACAGTCTTTGATAACTACTTTGATGCCTGCAGAACAAGTCATGTCTCCCAGTATGAACCATAGAAATTTCTGATGATTGGAAGGTTATTAAGTATTTCACTACTCGTATCCTCAGCACTAAGAGGGATGAAACAGTTACATCTGCGCCCTGTCACCATTGTCACAGTCCGAATCGTTGGCTGAACGGTCAGCGTACTGGCCTTCGGTTCAGAGGGTCTTGAGTTCGATTCCCGGCCGGGACGGGGATTTTAACCTTAATTGGTTAATTCCAACGGCACGGGGGCTGGGTGTATGTCTTGTCTTCATCACCATTTTCATCCACATCACGACGCGCAGGTCGCCTACGGGAGTCAAACCGAAAGACCTGCACCTGGCGATCCGAACCCGTCCTGGGATATCCCGGCATTAAAAGCCATAAGACATTTCAATTTTTTTCCATTGTCACAAAGAATTAACCTGATGCTCATTTCGGTCTGACTCCGATGCCGTATGTGCGTCCAGACGCGAATGCCTCGCTTTTAAATTTCTCGAAGCTTGGACAGGGAATCGATCCCACGACCTTTCAATTGGCCTTAGTGCCTCGATTAGATACACCGTATCCGTTAAAGCAAATATTAGCCTATACCCTTTTCAACCACCACAATTATTACTACCACTATTTTAACTATGAAAGTGGTAGTGGTGATTATTGTTTTAAGAGGAAGTACAACTAGGCAACCATTCTCTATATAATACTAATCAGAGAGAAAAAAAATGGAAAGGGACCGATTCTTCGAAAAAATGAAGGTAACGGCCAAAGGAAGACAAAGGCTACGAACGGCGTAAAAATGAAAAGCTCCCTAGGATTCGCAAACCTAATACCGTCGGCGTCGGAAAAGAACAGGAGTTGACCAAGGGAAGTCAAATAGGATAGACGAAAGTGAAGAACCTGGCACAAGTAAGAGCAAGCAATACCAGAGCTCATCCAAGTGTCCCATGGTTGCCAACACACGCCCCCAAGCTAATAGCTCTTGGGGCCCCTTTTAGCCGCCTATTACGACCAGGAGGGGATACCGTGGGTGTTATTCTACCACCCCCACTCACAGGGGTGTTAATCATGCAAATGAGAGGGCTTACATAGTCGTGTCGCTCTTTGATCAGATTAGGGACTGAGTACCTGTATTCCCGTGTACTTCAGTTAAAAATTGCCTGATAAACTAGACTATAGTTTTGTGTGATCCATGTTGTAATGAACTGCTGTTGTGCGGCGAATTGTGTAAGAGACCAAGGGGTCTGTATACGCGCTTTAAGTCACCTACCTGTGAACTTGTATTCTGGAGATAATGCGTTCGAATCCCACTGCCTGCAGCCCTGAAGGTAGTTTTCCATTTTCGAACCTTAATTAAGTCCACGGTCGCTTTCTTCCCAATATTAGCTGTTTCCTATCTCGTCATCGCCATAAAACCTGTCTTAGGTATTCCGTACAATGTAAAACTAACAACAAAACGGATGTGTTAGATATCCTGGGGATTTAAAATACGGTACTACCCGAGCATAGTCTGAACGAAAATTAGTAGACGCGGAGAAATAGCTAGCATAAGTAAAGTTAACATCAAGATTCACTCTTCAAATCTTTGTCGTGACTGAGCCAATTCAAGTACGAAGATAGGTTAATTTTTTTTTCATTCAACTCCTACAGGAGACAGTCTGATACAGACATAAATAAGATCATTCTGGAGATCCGTAAATGTAGAAAATAGTTATCACAAATCAGGAAGAACCTTTCGTGACACATACATCGAATCAGTCGCCCAATGATAGTGGGGCCTATATCGGCTGCAAATTGCTTCACACTCATAAATATGGAAGGAACATAAAACACAAGTCCACGTGTCCCCGTGTGTCTTCTGGAGGAATGTGGCTCCTGGGTGGCCAGGCTGTCACTCACGAGACGTTTATTGTGGCTCGATACCATCGACAGGTGGGCCGGACGTACTGTGTGTAGGGCGGCTACTGCATGGCTTCCCTGCAGTTCCCAGACCGAGACTTCGACTGTGCAATGTTATGAGAAAAATAGCCTATAGGCCTATGGTTAAAAGGCATAATGAAAATGAAATAACTTCGCACTAGTCAAAGTAACTTACAGATCTCTCCTGATAATATTGTGTTCATGGAATAAGCCGCACTGAATCACACTACTGAACTTCTACCTCTATTACTTTTTTTTCTTTTTGCTAGGGGCTTTACGTCGCACCGACGCAGATAGGTCTTATGGCGACGATGGGATAGGAAAGGCCTAGGAGTTGGAAGGAAGCGGCCGTGGCCTTAATTAAGGTACAGCCCCAGCATTTGCCTGGTGTGAATATGGGAAATCACCGAAAACCATCTTCAGGGCTGCCGATAGTGGGATTCGAACCTACTATCTCCCGGATGCAAGCTCACAGCCGCGCGCCTCTACGCGCACGGCCAACTCGCCCGGTTCTCTATTACTTTAGGCCTAGACTAATAAATATGAAAGTTTGTAGGGATCCTTGTAGAACTATCATGTCTGAACGACTTGATCCACCTTGATTCAGTTTCACGTACAATTAGAGAGTGACCTAGAATAACATATAGGCTATGCTACATTGAATCCCCCTCCATTTTATGGGGGTCATTTAGTGAAATAAATTATGAAGAAAATAACTGGAAAATGTATAGTCCTACGTCCGGGATCTTTGAAAGTAAATGTGCTCCCCCCAAACGGTAGACCTATTTATAATTCAATTTCCAACAACGAACACGTTAATATAGTCTACATTTTCTTCCAAACCAACATATTTTCAGGAAAACGTCCTTTTATTGGTTTGGATCTCTTTTTCTTCTTCTTCTTCTTATTCTTCTACTTATTATTATTATTATTATTATTATTATTATTATTATTATTATTATTATTATTATTATTATTATTATTATTATTATTATTATTCGCTGGGGCCATCAAGGACCACGTTAAGTCTGGTAGCATTTGACACTGAACTTGGCCTTCTTTAGAGCCCAAATTTCCCTCATTCTTTGTGAGTGGGCCTGCTTACGCTCCTCTGTCCAAGGGGCGCTGTGTCTTCTCTTCGGTTGCTCGTCTCGGTTTAGCCCGTTCGACAATATTTTCTTGCGGAAGAGATCTCTGTTAAGGGCGTCTTCAGCTGAGATATGTAGCATTTGCAGGTCTTCTTTGGTATTTCTAAACCAGGGAATTGTGGTTTTGGGGTTTGTATCAAAAAAGTGAAAGATTTCTTTAGTTAACTTTCTTCCGTCCATTCTTTTCAGATGACCGTAAAATCGTGCCCGTCTTTTTCTAATTGTGTCGGTAATTTTCTCTATTTTGCTGTAGACTTCCTTGTTGGATCTCTTTTGATGAATTCCATTTTTGTACTTTGATCCCAAGATTCCTCTCACAATTTTGCGTTCTCTTTTCTCCAGTTCTTCAAGGAGTCCTTTGTTGGCATTTAGAGACAGGGTTTTGGCTGCATATAGAACTACTGGCTTCATAACTGTTTCATAGTGACGTATCTTGGTGTTTTGGGAAAGGCATTTTTTGTTGTAGATTGTGCGGGATGTTTGGTAGGCTATTTCCAGTTTGCGTACTCGCTCCTGAAGTGCTTCTTTGTCCAGTCCATTTTTCATGATGATCTCACCCAGGTATTTGAATTTGTCTACTCGGGTGATGTCCCCGTATTTTGTATGGAGTTTTGGTGGATCCTCTTTGATGTTAGTCATTACTTCTGTTTTCTCAAACGATATCTGCAAACCAGTTTGTTCGGCAATTTCCTTTAAAATTTCAACTTGAGCTCTAGCGGTATCTATGTCGTTTGAGAGAACAGCAATATCATCGGCAAATGCTAAGCAGTCTGTTGCGATCCCCTTGGATTTGGCTCCTATTCTCAATGGACTGTAGTTGGTTTCCTGTAATCTCACCCGCCAGGTTCTGATGATCTTTTCAAGAACACAGTTGAAGAGTATCGGGGATAGCCCATCACCTTGTCGGACTCCTGTTTTGATGTCAAAGGAATGCGAGAGACATCCGTGGAACTTCAACTTGGATTTTGTATCGGTCAGGGTGGCTCTAATTAATGCCAGCAGTTTCAAATCAACTCCGAATTCATTTAAGATGTTTAGCAGGACTTCCCGGCCAATGGAGTCGTACGCTTTCTTAAAGTCCACAAAGACAGACACATACTGCTTGGACCTTAGTGTACAATATCTGATGATCGTTTTGAGATTTTGGATCTGTTCAGCTGTTGAGCGACCTTTTCTGAACCCTCCTTGGTATTCACCTATTTGATGTTCGACTTGTGCTTACAAACGCTCCAGAATGGCAAGTGATAGAATTTTGTAAGTCACGGGTAGCAAAGATATTCCTCTGTAGTTGTTGATGTTCTTCATGCTGCCTTTTTCGTGTAATGGATGGATCAAAGCTATTTTCCAATCTTCGGGTAGGGTCTCCTTGTTCCAAATTTCTTCTATTTGCTTTTGCAAGATATCAAGTGATTCCTCTGGGGCATATTTCCATATTTCTGCTACTACTGAGTCTTCCCCCGGCGCTTTGTTATTTTTGAGACGGGCAATGTGGCGCTTGATTTCATCTCTGTCGGGTGGTCTGGAATCTGGGTACCTGAGAAAGGGTTCCTTGGTCTCAATGGCGCTTTGCGGTTTAGAACAGTTAAGTAAATTCTTTAAGTAATCTGCCAGAATGCTGTAATTTTCTTCATCTGACGTCACCAGTGTGCCGTCCTTTCGCTCAAAGCATGGAGATGGTGGTTTATAGCCAGTGAGTTTGCGTTTGAAGGCTCTGTAGTACTCTCTGCTTTCATTCTTCCTAAAGTTTTGTTCTATCTTTTCAATGAGAGATTTTTCGTATTTATGTTTCTCAGTTCCGAACACCCTAGCTGCTTGGGCACGTTGGGTTTTGTAGGTTTCCCAATCATTTTCTGATTTCGTAGAGTAGTACTGTTTCCATGCATTGAGTCTTTCTTGGAGGACTGATTCGTAGGTACCATTCCACCATTATTATTATTATTATTATTATTATTATTATTATTATTATTATTATTATTATTATTATTATTATTATTATTATTATTATATCCGGCCCTATGGGTAAATGGTTCGCGTTGTCCTTTGGTAAAGAGGTCCGTGGTTCCATTCCCAGCCGGATCAGGGATTTTAACCTTCATTAGTTAGGCCTAATTCTGATGGCTCAGGGACTGGGTTTGTGTGGCGTCTACATCATTAGAATTCATCCTCACAAACGCGCAGGTCGCCGATACGGCGTCAACTCGAAAGACTTTCACCAGGAGTCTTCGGAGGCCACACGGTATTATTATTAATTTTCATTCATTCATCCATCCAGCGATGAGGCTATCTGTGGGCGACGTTTACAATATCAACCTACCCTTCAGCCCTTTGCACTCCCGCCAAAGATCCTTACGGCTGAGTAATCAGTGCCACTGTCAATCGCAAGGCAAGAGATGGCAGCACAGTTACCGCTCGCCAGTTACCACCCTTCCCTTACCCACTACTCCTTTCTCGTCCTTCTCCCGAGATGTTCCGTGGCTTGGTCAGTGATTTTTCAGGTGCATCCCTCATTCCCTAAACTGTTTCATGACTGTTGTTCTGTCATGTATCTCTTCCTCCTTGACACCTAGGGCCTACTTCTGCTCAGTCCTTCTGCACCAGTGAAACCCAGCCAAGCTGTGTTTTCAGTTTTTCTTGCACGAGTATGGCCTATTCGTTTGGCCAACCTCTCATGATCCATCCTTTTAGTGTGTTCATAAACTATGTCTTCTTTTCCTCACCGTCTTTAGGCTATAACTTTCCCTGGTTCTATCACAACCGGAAAGTATGTTCAAGTCCTTTTGCGACTTTTCTGAACGCAAGATTTTTCGAAAGAATCTAATCTTTTTTTTTTTGTTTTTTCAAGGACTGAAACTGCCACCCTTTATCATAGTTTCCTCTCCGTAAAAGACACACCGATCTGACCACTGTGCATTAATGTTTTAATTTGGCTTGAATGGAGACAGTTTTGGACTTGTAAGAACATAGCTTGAAGGCCACCTCCATCCTCTCACAATCAATCAATCAATCAATCAATCAATCAATTAATCAATCAATCAATCAATCAATCAATCAATCGATCGATCAATCAATCAATCACTCAACCAATCAATCAATCAATCAATCAATCAATCAATCAATCAATCAATCAATAACTACCCAGTAAATAAATAAATAAATAAATAAATAAATAAATAAATCAAGCAATCAATTAATCCATCAATCAACCATCATTGATATGTATTTTTGGATTTTGGATGTTGCTAGGTGACAGATTCTCTATCAATATACTAATTGTTTACCTATTTTTAAAAATTAATTTCAAAGAATCTGGAATATTATCGAACTTTTCCTTTGATAAATTATTCCAATCCAAGCCTTAATTCTTCCTATAAATTAATATTTGCAACAATTGTCCTCTTGAATTACGATTTTTGCTTCATATCATGAACTTTCCTACTTTTAGAAGGTCCACTCAAGCTTACTCGTCTAGTGATATCCTGTAATTTATTAGACCTACTATATACAGTACATCATCATCCATAAAAATCCGTATCTGTGTTTCCGTCCGCCTCTGTGGTGTAGTGGTTAGCGTGATTAGCTGCCACCCCCGGTGGTCCGGGTTCGATTCCCGGCTCTGCCACGAAATTTGTAAAGTGGTAGGAGGGCTGGAACGGGGTCCACTCAGCCTCGGGAGGTCAACTGAGTAGAGGTGGGTTCGATTCCCACCTCAGCCATCCTGGAAGTGGTTTTCTGTGGTTTCCCACTTCTACTCCAGGCAAATGCCGGGATGGTACCTAACTAAAAGCCACGGCCGCTTCCTTCCCTCTTCCTTGTCTATCCCTTCCAATCTTCCCCATCACCCGCAAGGCCCCTGTTCAGCGTAGGTACTGGTCATTCTCCCCAGTTGTATCCCCGACCAAGAGTCTGAAGCTCCAGGACACTGCCCTTGAAGGCGCTAGAGGTAGTATCCCCCGCTGAGTCCGAGGGAAAAACCGAACCTGGAGTGTAAACAGATGATGATGATGATGGTCTGTGTTTCCACTTCTTTACCTAAAGCATTTGTATTTAAAAGAAAATATAAATGTTCAAATACTGCCTTGCAGGACCCCCTCTCATTCGTTGCAAGATGAGATAATGCTTTACATTCTCCAATTCCCTAGATTCTGTTTTTGTTTTTTCCAATAGCCCTAATTTCCGTCAGCAGACCCCCATGATCTATACTATCAAACGTCTTGAATTTGTCAATAGCGATACAGTTCATTTGACTTCCTGAATCTAAAATAACCTAAGTTATATTTCCGGAATCCTATAAGTTGAGACTCACTGGACTAACCTTTCCTAAACCCGAACTGCGTACTATCAAACCGTTAGTAATTTAGCAAACGTGAATAATATCATTTAAAAAATAATGATTTGCCAGCGCTTACAAGTATGTAACACATGTCAAGCTGACGGGCCTGTAATTATCCGCTTTATGTGTGTCACTCTTTCCTTTGTACACTGGAGCTACTATTGCAACTCTCCATTCATTTGGTATAGATCCTTCATGCAAACAATAATCATATTACTATTTCAAATTTGGCACTATACCCTAAACCATGCCTTCAGATATCCCAAGGAACCCTATAGGCCTACACTTTTCTAGCTTTCAATGTTCGTATATTTTTGTAAATATTTTTATTGTCTTAGGTAAATTTCATTACTTTGCCAGCCAGTATTAGTCATCAAAGTATCTTCAAATACTTCTGAGTGAATACTTCTTCTGGCGTTATGAGCACCTCGTAGAATATTTCTGCTCTAGAGTATCTAGTTGGTACCATCACTTTCTGATTCAGTTGCCCTTCCCAGATTACCTTATTCACCATTTGTTGGTCTCTTTCAATGCCTCCTTGTCCGATTCATTGGCCTTCGGTTCAGAGGGTCCCGGGTTCGATTCCCGGCCGGGTCGGGGATTTTAACCTTAATTGGTTAATTCCAATAGCACGGGGCTGGGTGTATGTGCTGTATTCATCATCATTTCATACTCATCACGACGCGCAGGTCGCCTACGGGAGTCAAATAGAAAGACCTGCACCTGGCGAGCCGAACCCGTCCTGGGATTTCCCGGCACTAAAAGCCATACGACATTTCATTTCATTTCATTTCAATGCCTCCTTTTCATTTCCTTTGGAAGTGAGATTTTCTCATATAGTCTATTTAAATTTATGAACGCGACGATTATTATTATTGAAGAAGCAACAGCAATACTATCCTGGAATAGTTTTTTAAGTTGTAACCGTACAACAGGGTTACAGATTCCATTCATGTAATGAAATGTCTTCGAGAATTACTTTTGGACACTAAATGAACGTTTGAAGCGACAGAAGTGAGAAAGTAATGTAATCTCCGTATGTAAATAATACTGCATAATCAAAGTGAAAATGATAATTGATCAATGTTTTATATGTGTAACAAAGAACACCCAGATGGATGATACTATGTACCCAATTTGTAAAGGGCATTTGTATACATGTATCTGTGGTGTACTCGATTTCAGGTGATTATGTATATATTTCATGAATCAATCGATTCATTTAATCGATTATTTCATGAGGGAGGCGTTCTGTAACCGTACAACAGGATTACAGATTCCATTCAGTATTTATTTATTTATTATTATTATTATTATTATTATTATTATTATTATTATTATTATTATTATTATTATTAACCCGATTCATTAGATTTTATATTCTGTTTCACATCACTTAGACTGTAATAATTAGGTATCACGTATATTATTGTATTTAATCATAGGTTAAGTGAAATTTGTTTGTAATTATTCTGTATTGTAGTAAGTGAGATTTGTTGGTTTGATATAGTCATTCTGTGGCTTGTAACTCTGGCTAGATGAGCTGGCATAGTATTTTGCAATAGAGGCTATGTTTAACTGAGAATGTTATGTGCATGTAGATTTCCCGGTGACGCATGAAACTTAGTCATCTGCAATCCGCTTGGGCACGCTTAGACAACACTTGACTGATGACATCAGTGCGTGGGCAGGTGATTGCGACCAAGTGTCAGTATTCGCCAGCTACTGTATGTTGAAGTGGAAGGGATGAACAGAGAGTAGGGAGATGAGTCGTCATCGCGAGGTTATAAAGTCGATGCAACGGTGGTGAGAGGTATTCAGATCATGGTATTCAGATCATATCGTTCAGATCATATGTAACAGTCAGATGTATCAAATGGAAGAAGTGGTCTTAGAGTGATGGTCAGAGCTAAGAGTTGTGTTTTCAAGAGGTCTTGTAATAATCGAGGAGGTCTACAAGTGGTGGTTGTATCCGAGCAGAGACGGGTACTATGCTGATAAAGAAACATCATCTTCTTGTGAGGATGGACTTCACAAGATGTTTCAATAATATTTTCCAATTACTTATAATATATTGAGTGGACGTAATTACATTGGAGCTCCCTACACGCGTACATGGTATGTAGGCCAACTCCTTGTTATATAAGAAGATAACAGCAGACGGATCCCGACTTCAGCTCATAGGTTTTCCCAAGAATTTCAAGTTCAACAGCGGTGTATGCAGACATCAGGTAATTAAAGCATCAGACATGTTATGCATTCATAACATGAAGAAGAATGTAATCAGCGGCGATATCACATCTCACTTCAAGTTCATGCCAATAGCTTTTCTTTTTTGTTTAGATTAAACTTTCCTTTTATTAGTACCGCAAATCTCACTATATATATATTTTTTTTTTGTTAAATTAAAAGACGTCAATGATTGTTCATTGTGACGTAAATTATAGTCATGAACTCAGTTTTATTTTAATTATGATAAGTGATTCCAGCTCCATGTACAATCCTCAATTGTAGAAATGCAACAGTAATTTAATATTGTCCTGATCCATATCCCTGTATATTGCCAGATATGTGAGTTTATCACCTCACGCCTTGAGATAATTGATATAAGAGGTATGCTCTACCAAATTTTATTGTTTTTATTTAAAAAGCAACTGGCGCTCAAACGAATGTTATGTATATTGTGTGAAGGAGATGAAGGTATAAGAGTAGTGGTTGGAGTAGCAACAAAGTCTAAAGATGTCCAAAAAATAATGATGAGAGATATTCATCCAGCAACCCTGCAGAACAGGGGTAGCCAATCAGAATATGACTTTCCCATATGTTAGTTACTGTTTTTGTTTACATCGGACTTCACCTTCTGTCAAAAATGCACTAGTTTACATAGAGAATGAGGATAATATGTTATTTTCTTCTTCTTCTATCTTTTTCCACTGACTGGTTGCGTCACTGGTGCGTACTGTACCACATATAGATGGCTTAGATTGAATACCTCGTATCTCACAAAGTTCTTCCTATCCATTATTTCCCTTATGACTGGTTACGCCTCCCAACCACACAAGGATATGCAGTCCATCAGAACAGTGTTCGTTGTGTTCTTTATTCCTATGCCGATGTGTGAAGGAAAGTGAACCTTACCGTGCCGTACTATAGGAAAGCATGTTTGCGTGACCTATTTACTAACTCCTAGAGCATAATTTTTGTATGTTTCATTTCCCTTTACTCCCAAACATAGGAACATAAACCCAACGAACATTGTTCTGATGGACTGCCTATCCAAATGTGGCTGGAAGGCTTGACCAGTCTTAAGGGAAATAATGGATAGGAAGAACTTTTTGAGATACGAGGTATTCAATCTAGGGCATCGAGATGTGGACTTGAACCTGTTTTAAAGTAGGACCTAAAATTTCTGCGATAATACGGTTCCATTTACATACGTAGATGGTTACACGTATTACAATTCGCTTGATTGTACTCGTCAAACGAGTATTACTATCTGCACTCAATCGAGCAGGTCTCTCATTGAAACAGAGTGTCCTCAAAGACGACTGGATTTCGAGCTCAGCAGTTCGTGATGCCGTGTGCGAAAGTCCCCTGTCGCCAAGAGACCGAGTCTCATAATTGCAAGTAGCCTATACATTCACTTGTGTTTTATATGGCTTTATCTTGACACAGAGACCGCGCTGCAATCTTCACACAATGGATCTCCTCGGAACACGCTAGCTATCTTACCCCAGCTTCACTAAAAGGTCATCGAGGTCGAAACGAGCTGAGTGGCTCAGACGGTAATTCGCTGAACCTCTAAGCACAAGTTTGAGGGGTTCGATCTTGACTCAGTCTGATGATATTTGAAGGTGTTCAAATATGTCAGCATCGTGTCTGCACGTAAAATAATTCCTATGGGGAAAATTCCGGTGCCTCGACGGTTAGGAAAAACACGAATATAGTAACATGCGTAAAACTACAGTAGTAACATTATGCATTTTCCATGGTAACCTCGTTGGGAAGCTATATAAGTAAGTTATAGAAGAAAGAGCGACCCTGCATCTGACTTGACCTTCTTGGTGTAATCGTTGTTGTTCTGTCACCCTGAGATAGTAAGCTCGGTCTCAGCTGAAGTCAGCGTTTTGAGGGCGTTTAAATGCGACAACTGTGTGTCTTTATTTTCCGGCACACCGATCGTGTTGACTGTGTGGTTCGGGACTTTAGGTTCGAACCCCGCAGTCGGCAGTCCTGAGGATAGCTGTTCGTGCTTTCCCATTTTAACACCCTTCGAATGCTGGGGCTTTCCTTAATTAAGGTCAAGATAGCTTCCTTCCCATTCCCAGCCCTGTCCTGCTCAAAAGACCTGCCTGAGTCGTGACCACGTAAAACCAATAGGAAGATAGTTTTCCATCGCGTTAAAGAAAGAATCACTTTACTGGACTCTTAAACAAAACATGTCTTCATATAGAAAGCGTACTCGAAAAACAAACTGGTTTCCATTTCACAATCCATAGAAACGTGCTTTAATTTCAGTGCACAACGAATATGAGAAATATGCATACGGCGTTTACTTTTGAAAACTATTTAAATTGCTCATTTATTTTATCATTTTTTACTGAAGATTAATATTTAGGCCTACGTATGCATTCGTCTGCTAAAATGTTCCTTTCCGTACTTGATACATAGGCCTAGTTGCATTACCATAATTACTTTCCTGCGTCCAACTGCTTGACTGAATGCTCATCGTACTGCCGTCCGGTGTATAGGGCCTCGGTTCGATTCCCGACCGGGTCGGGTTTTTAAGTGTCTCTAATTAATTCTTCTGGTTCGGGGACTTGGAGTTTGTGTCCGTCCTAATATTCTTCTCTTCATACCCCGACGACACACCGCACTACCAACCACCACAGAAACATGTAAAAGTGATTTCATTCCTCCATATAGGATTGGTGTCGGGACGAGGATCCGGCCATAAAACAGGGTCTTATCTACTTGTACAACCCACTTCGCACCCACGACCCCTCAGGTGTGAGAAAAGTGCTAGAAAAGAAGAAGATGAATTACTTTCCTGCCGTGTTGTTCTGTTTGAACCTTAAGTAATCAGTAATTTCCTTATTTTACTGTCTCTTATTTCCCAACCTTAATGGAATTGCGGGTGCGAACTGTGTTGTATCATACATTTCGTCTTAGTCAAGTGTCTGTGGTGGTTAGCTGTAATGAATGAGTGATGGGGTGTGTTGTATCGTAGGCGCTAAGTCAGAAACACGAAACATTCACTGCCTTGTCATATTAATTAGGCAGGTGTGGCCATAGTACCCAACTCGGTCGGGAATCGAATTCGGGATCCTTTGAACTGAAGGCGGCCACGTTGTTCGTTTAGCCAAGGGACCAGACAGTTTGATAATCTCTCTCCTGAATATCATGTAAAGTTTCTCGTTTACGAAATTACAAACCTAACTACAATAGACCCCCGATCTGAAAAACCTTGGATCCCTGGAAGCATTTTACTCACAATCTCCAGTAGGCGGCACACTCAAAGTATGAAACCACCTAATTTATGCTGTTCGCTCTTAGTTGTCGAGGTCTTATCTCCGGTGCAATGTTTTCTATTTCCTGCACATCAATGTGAGGATAAAAACAGGGTTGTGTTATTGTTCTTGGCTGCGGCGGTCCTGCCCACACGGTGTCAGGGCAGCCAAGCGTCCCTTGCCTTGCGGTCTGTTCCACTCACTGCTGTTTCCTGGCCGTTCCAGCGCGCCGCACTCAGTATGACGTCATCCTGTCATTGGGAAAGTGTAATTACCACTGGTTCTTTATACTTCCCAGAAGATACCGGGAACGGCTACATGAAGGAGCGGGGAAAGGAACAGCGATTGTGATTTATCCCTCTATGTAGAAAGAAAGACGGAAGGTTTGCACTCAGAGTCAATTCAATGTCAATACTCGTGTTGAAAATAAAATATAAAATGAAAATATTTCGAATGAATTTACTGGGTTGAGTGTCTCAGAGGGTAGCGCTGGCCTTCTGAGCCCATCCCAGCTCATTCCAGTGGTATTTGAAGGTCCCTAAAAAAGCCAGCCTCATTTTGGTAGAGTTCCTGAGGAGCAAATTCCACCATATCATGGTCTTCGTAAATCGCAATCGTTGTCAGTAGAATGCAAAACCAATAATATTATTTTGCCATTTTTTCCTATTCGTTTTACGTTGTACCAACCTAGACAGTTCTTATGGTGACGATGGAAAATGGAATGGCTAGGGCTGGGAAAGAAGCAATAGCGGGCTTAATTACGGATCGTCCTCGTGTGACAATGGCAAACCATGAGAAACCACCTTCTGGGCTGCCGACAGTGGGGTTCGATCCCCCCATCTCCCAAATGCAACCTCGTGGCTATGTGATCCAAACCGTATAGCCAGCTCACTCGGTAGGAACATTATTACTTTTTTATTAGGGAATATTTTTATTATTAGATTGCAGTTAGACCTAAGTGGCGAGACAGGTGCCACTAAAGTAGGCCTACCATAAATAAATGTGCCGAATGACAAGACCTGTCGTTCTAATACAGGGTTATGACAAATGGGCGAATGAAAATAACAGCGAAAGCTAGAAATTCTGCTAAAACCCTATTTTTGCATTGTCCAACACTGGGTGGGACAGGTTTTTCTCTGAGTACTCCGGTTTTTCCTGTCAACTTTCATTCCAGCAACGCTCTCCAATGTCACTTCATTCCATCTCTCAGTTATTAATCACTTCGCCAGATGAGTGCGACAGGCTTCGGCAGCCGGCTCGATTCTTATCCTCGCCGCTAGATGGGGCTTCATTCATACCATCCCTGACCCGGTTGATGACTAGAAACAGCCTGTGGATTTTCATTTCCAACACTGGATGGCATCTACCATGTAGGCCTATGGGAAACTCCGCGTTATTATTGTGGAGGATAGTATTGTGTATGGTGTAGCGTATGATTTGCAGGGATGTTGGGAACAGCACAAGTACCCACTCGCCTAGACAATGGAATTATCCGCTTAAAATTAAATTACTTGTCCCGGCCTGAATGCTACTGTGCTGAACATCATTCGAGCAAGGAGCTGGAAATAATAATAATAATAATAATAATAATAATAATAATAATAATAATAATAATGTAGGCCTATGGGAAACTCCGCGTTATTATTGTGGAGGATAGTATTGTGTATGGTGTAGCGTATGATTTGCAGGGATGTTGGGAACAGCACAAGTACCCACTCCCCTAGACAACGGAATTATCCGCTTAAAATTAAATTACTTGTCCCGGCCTGAATGCTACTGTGCTGAACATCATTCGAGCAAGGAGCTGGAAATAATAATAATAATAATAATAATAATAATAATAATAATAATAATAATAATACCGCTAGATGGGGGCTTCATTCATACCGTCCCTGACCCGGTTGAATGACTAGAAACAGCCTGTAGATTTTCATTTCCAACACTGGGTGGCATCTACCATGTAGGCCTATCGGAAACTCCGCGTTATTATGGCGGAGGATAGTGTTGTATGATTTGCAGGGATGTTGGGAAAAGCACAAATATCCATTCCCCTAGACCATGGAATTAACCGTTTAAAATTAAATTACTTGTCCCGGCCGGAATGCTACTATGCTGAGCATTCGAGCAAGGAGTATGTATGTTGGGTATTTAGCCCGAAGGCTGGTTTGATCCTCTGCAGCTCCGCCAACAGCTGTCATAAATAGCCTAGGCGTCACTGAAGAGGCATACTAGGGAAATGAGGAGTGAGGTAGTTTCCCGTAGCTTTCCTCGAGCAAGGAGTTGGACATAATAATAATAATAATAATAATAATAATAATAATAATAATAATAATAATAATAATATCTATCATCTGGGTTTTCTATTGAAAGTCTTATAGTTGGTGCCAACTGGTTAAAGAGACAGTTTCAACGTTTCGAGCTCTCTACTAGATCACACATTCGTAGTCAAAGTTATGATCAGCGCTCCTAGCAGTAAATCCAAGAATTAAGGCCAAAAAAATTTCTTTTTTTCAGGGTGACACCTATAGCGTAGGGCCTAGGCTGGAGTTCTACGTATTGTCAAATACACTATTTGGTATTGATATGAAGTACACAGAAAATGTTATTTGCCGTATGTTTAATTAGTTGCGCTCAACCTACTTGAGAACCATTAATCGAGGAGCTATTTCTCAGTGAAAAATAATTAATAAAATCTTAGAAACAAAAATTTAGAGATAGGGTGTAATTAGTGAGTAGACCTAATATTTAAGGTAATAATAGAAAAATTAATTGTAACAAAACCATGCATGTTTAAAATCATTTGGATTACAAAAACTTTTTACACTCTTCCCATTTCTTGGAACTATGAGACGGGAGTATTCTATTCTATTCTATTCTATTCTATTCTATTCTATTCTATTCTATTCTATTCTATTCTATTTGACAGTGAGATAGCGACCCCGATCTAGAAAGCCAAGTATGATGGCCGAGAGGATTAATCCCGCTCACCAAGCGTCACCTCGTAATCTGAAGTCCTTCGGCCCGAGCAGCGTTCACTTGGTAACCCAAAGCCCATCAAGGTTTCAGTATCATGAGTTTTCCTTAACTTATCGGTTAAATCACTTGCTGTTTATATAGTAATACGAATCAGGTGCTGTATCCGGTATTAAAAGTCCGAAATCGAATTCTTCCCTATATGCACTCCACATAAATGGTGAAAAAGAAAATCAATTCAAACTCTATAGCTC
This sequence comes from Anabrus simplex, assembly GCF_040414725.1. Classification (NCBI taxonomy): domain Eukaryota; kingdom Metazoa; phylum Arthropoda; class Insecta; order Orthoptera; family Tettigoniidae; genus Anabrus; species Anabrus simplex. Next base: position 197,487,567 of record NC_090265.1, read on the forward strand.
AACAGTTCCGAAGGGCTTGGTCTACCAAGCGACCGCTGCTCAGTCCGAAGGCCGGCCAATTTGGAGGTGTCATGTGGTCAGTTCGAGGAATCCTCTCGGCCACTACCGTTGGCTTTCTATATCGGGCTCGCTATCTCACTGAGAGATAGATCCTTAATTAATTCTTATCAAGTAGGCTGAGTGGACCTCGAATCAGCTCTCAGATTAAAATTCTCTGATCTGGCCGGAAATCGATCCCGGGGCCTCCAGGTAAGAGGCAGGCACGCTACCCCTACAACACGGGGCCCTAGACCGGAGGATCTCTGCCATAATAAGGCTGAAATAACTAATGTAATAAATAATAATAATAGATAATAATAATAATAATAATAATAATAATAATAATAATAATAATAATAATAATAATGTTATTTGTTTTACGTCCCTCTAACTACTAGTGTAAGGTTTCCGCAGACGCCGAGGAGCCGGAATTTAGTCCCGCAGGAGTTATTTTACGTGCCAGTACATCTACCGACACGAGGCTGACGTATTTGAGCACCTTCAAATACCACCGGACTGAGCCAGGATCGAACCTGCCAAGTTGGGGTCAGAAGGCCAGCGCCTTAACCGTCTGAGCCACTCAGCCCGGCAATAACTAATGTAACAAATAATTCTATAATCCCCAAATCAACTACAAATGAATTAACCACTTCAGTGAAATTGACACATTATGTCGCCATTTAATAACAATTCCCCTCTGAATAGGTTTGCAACCACACAAACTTCACAAGTGCGTAATTAGGTGTGTAATACCTAAGTTTTAAAATCCTATGATAATGTGTTGAATTTTTAAATTCCCACCATTCAAATTTTACTCAACACAATAAAGAGAGAAAATTAATTTCCCCTGAAGAAGTTTACGCAGTGTTCGACCTTCTATCGCTAAGTGACGAAAAAAGGTATTCAATGAAGACTTTACGAAGCCCTAATTGTAGACAGGATACATAGGCCCTATAGGGTGTAATCCCGGCATTTACCTGTTGTAAAACACATGCAAAACTATCTTCAGATAGGCCTATGATTAAGGTGGTGTTCGAACCTCCATTTCTTGAATATGGGTTTGTAGGTAGGTTAGGCCTATAGTATACTTATTTTTGATATGAACTGAACAGCGGGATATAATGGACCCCTTAAAATATTTATAAGAATACTCACTACTCATTACCCTTGAAAGTCATTAGTAAGCGACCTGCAGCAGAGCCAATTAATTTTAGAACGGGAGAGAGAATATTATCAGTCACGTATTAAAAGAACCTCAGTGTGCAGCGCAAAAGTTAAGGGAGGCTCGACTCAGGTGGTATTGTTTTATCCAATGATACTACAGAGAAGTGGAAGAAAATTGGAGGAAAGGAATGGGTATGCTAAAAGTTATCAGCCCAGGCATTAATGCAATCAGATTCAGTTTGTATAATAGGCCTATATCTTTATTTTATTTACGAGGATATACAACAGCCATTTTAAACATTAATTTATAGAGAACATGCTATGAGATTGCATTCGGGGAATGGTGGGTTCGAATTCCACCGTCGACAACCCTGCGGATGGTTTTCCGTGATTTCCCATTTTCACATTAGGAAAATGCTCGGATTCGAACTCCCTATCTCCCGAACGCAGGCTCACAGCTGCGTGACCCAACCTCCTGGCCAAATTGCTCGCTATGAAGATGATGATGATGATGATGATGATGATGATGATGATTGTTTTGATAGAGCCTAACGCCTACTGTAAGTCATCGGCTCCCGGTTGGAAATGAACGTTCATGTTTTATCCAATGATACTACAGAGAAGTGGAAGAAAATTGGAGGAAGGGAATGGGTATGCTAAAAGTTATCAGCCCTAACAGTACCCGCTACCTGTCGTAAGTGGTGGAAAAGGGTTAAACACAAAGGACTCTTTAACACGGAAGATGTTAACCGCGGAGTTAATTCTATGTCTGACATTTCTTTCACATGCTGTACTTATGCCAGGCCACTCACTTTCATATTTCGTATCTTACCTTCCTTGGTCAACTATTGCTCTCCTTTCACCCCAACTGTATTCGCTATGCGAGGCCAGGGGAGTCTTTCATTTTTCCAAGGCGGTCATGATCCCATTCTGCAAAAGGTCGGAGTTCTCCAGTTTCCCCTTCTCTTCACAATCAAGAGGGGATAGTTATATTACAGAACAGTACGTCCTATAAAAGCAATAATCACATCGATACCCACTCAAGTTATGGAGCAGTAGTAGAATGTCCCCTTCCGGGTCCCAAAATCTCGAGTTCGAACCCGGAAGGTGAAGTCGGATTTTTGTAGGCCAGGAAGAACTCCATTAAGCACTCCATTATGATTATTATAATTGTACTACCACCATCTATCTTTCTTCCTTTCTTAATCCACTTACCCTCCAGGGTTGGTTTTTCCGTGGGACTTAGGGAGGGATCCCACCTCTACCGCCTCAATGGCAGTGTCCTGGAGTTTGATACTTTGGATCGGGGGGATACATCTGGAGAGGAGGACCTGTACCTCGCCCAGGCGGCCTCACCTGCTATGCTGAACAGTGGCCTTGTGAAGAATGGGAAGACTGGACGGGATAGACAAGGAAGAGGGAAAGAAATGGCCGTGACCTGAAGTGAGATACCATCCCGTCATTTACCTAGAGGAGAAGTGAGAAACCACGGAAAACCACTTCGAGGATGCCTGATGTGGGAATCGAACCCCTTTACTCAGTTGTCCTCCCGAGGCTGAGTTGACCCCGTTTCGGCCATTGTACCACTTTTCAAATTTCGTGGCAGAGACGGGAATCGAAACCGGGCCTCCGGGGGTAGCAGCTAAACATACTAACCATTACACAACAAAGGGGCTCATACTACCACCATACCACCATAAAAGAAGGAAATACGCGATTAAGCTCTTATATGAGACACAATTATTTTTAGATAATAACATATGCTGTCCGCCTCTGTGGTGTAGTTGTTAGCGTGATTAGCTGCCACACCCGGAGACCCGGGTTCGATTCCCGGCTCTGCCACGAAATTTGAAAAGTGGTATGAGGGCTGGAACGGGGTCCACTCAGCCTCGGGAGGTCAACTGAGTAGAGGTGGGTTCGATTCCCACCTCAGCCATCCTGGAAGTGGTTTTCCGTGGTTTCCCACTTCTCCTCCAGGCGAATGCCGGGATGGTACCTAACATAAGACCACGGCCGCTTCCTTCCCTCTTCCTTGCCTATCCCTTCCAATCTTCCCATCCCTCCACAAGGCCTGGGCGAGGTACTGGTCATTCTCCCCATTTGTATCCCCGACCAAGAGTCCGAAGCTCCAGGACACTGCCCTTGAGGCGGTAGAGGTGGGATCCTTCGCTGTGTCCGAGGGAAAAGCCGACCCTGGAGGGTAAACAGATGATGACATGTGCAACTAAAAGAAAATGCGAGTCAGTGCTTCTGGTAAGTTATCAAGCGGGGAAAAGACAGATTGCGATGATTCACGGGCCGCAGAAACGCGATGCGATACGCGAATGCCAAGGACAAAGTTCATGAAGCTCACCATTCATAGAGATACCGGTCTTCTTTCGTCTCACAGTTTTTGTACCCGTAGAATGACTGGCAACCTTGTCTCAACAGCTGATGCACTCCATTTCCGTAGCGCGGGATTCCTCTGGCCACAAAGGGCCAGCTTATACATTCGTCGCTCCCACTTCCAGCGAAGATATTGCATTGCGCGTAGAAGTTCTCAAGGCTAAGAGTTGTAAAGAAATACAACCAGGGTGGTCTTGACATTCGAGTGAGACAGAAGAAATCATCTTCTGTAGAGCAGACGTAGGACTGTTATGAAATCTTTGAAATTAAAGTATACAGTAGGCTGCATCAGGAGAAATCGAAAGGAACATCAAGTTAGCAGTTAACTCTTCTTTCTCTTAGTGCTGGTCATCTGGTCAGTATTTACAGGGAGAATGGTCCGCGGACTTAGTATAGTAAATAAATAAATGAATTAATAATAATAATAATAACAATAATGGACTAATAATAATTGTACAATATGCAACAAGCCTAGAGCCTCCGTGGCTCAGACGGCAGCGCGTCGGCCTCTCACCGCTGGATACCGTGGTTCAAATCCCGGTCACTCCATATGAGATTTGTGCTGGACAAAGCGGAGGCGGGACAGGTTTTTCTCCGGGTACTCCGGTTTTCCCTGTCATCTCTCATTCCAGCAACACTCTCCATTCTCATTTCATAGCATCTATCAGTCATTAATAAAATCAATTTGGGTGTGGCGACTCCATCGTACTAATAGCCTATAGGTCTATCTGCTTCATTCATTACATCCCTGACCCGGTCAATGACTGGAAAACAGGTTGTAGGTTTTCATTTCATTTTTCATGCAACAAGCCTATAATGGCAGGCAAGTTGCACACGACTGGTTATGCTCGACGATAATTATAACTCTATTTTTTTTTTAAATATTCTTAAATTTCTGTCGAGATGTCGCTTGACAGTTGAGTTTACTGAACAGAGCGTAGAGCGCATGCGCTGGGTTGTTGGTTTTCCGTGATGGATCAGAGACCTTGACAATGTCTTTTTTTTTTCTTGCTAATGGCTTTACGTCACACCGACACAGATATGTCTTATAGCGACGATGGGACACGAAAGGGCTAGGACTGGAAAGGAAGCGACCGTGGTCTTAATTAAGGTACAGCCCCAGGATTTGCCTGGTGTAAAACCGGCCAACCACGGAAAACCATCTTCAGGGCTGCCGACAGGGGGATTCGAACCCACTATCTCCCGAATATTGGATACTGGCCGCACTTAAGCGACTGTAGCTATCGAGCTCAGTCTTGACAATGTCATATGTTTTCAAAGCTTTGGTAGAAGGTTATCATAACCTAGCTTTATTTCAAATACAAATTGTTTATTGTACAGTTGGTGAAGTGAATTTGCGGGAATGTGCGTATGGTTGTGGAATATTGGCAGTAGAAGGCGCATTGATATTAATATGTGTGTCCGACATGTTTGATTTTGGAAACAAGTGCGAAGCTAGTTCGTTGAGTGCAGGTGCAATGTTATCCTTACCTAATTGGTCAAACAGTTGTATCATAATGTAAATCTGAACTCTGAGTGGTGGAAAACCTGTATCATAATGAAAATCTCAACTCTGATTGGTGGAGAACCTGTATCATAATGAAACTTGAATTATAATGGGTCTCATTAAGATTCAGTTTTCTGGCATATAACATTTATAAATTTTTGCATCGTCGAGCATAATAATACATTACGAGCTTCTAATAAGATTTAACTTAGAATAACGATTGCCCTACTAAATATTTTCACAAGCACTTCTTTTCTGAATTTAGTCCAGCTGCAAAATAGTCTTTTTAGCTTCCACATTTTTCTCCAGATAGTCTTAGATCTGATCTAGAGGTTATTATTTTTGTGACCGTACCTTTTCTTTTCTTATAGGCTATAAATTTTAGGTTCTTCCGTGTGCCGAAACAAATTTTGAAGAAATACTTGTAGGCCTACAAACCACTTGGATAATAATAATGTTACTAATAATTTTATTAGATTTATGTCTCACCGACGGGTTTTTCGGTTTTCGGGGATGCCGAGGTGCCGGAATTTAGTCTCGCAGGAGTTCTTTTACATGCCACTAAATCTACTCACACGAGGCTGACGTATTTGAGCGCCTTCAAATACCACCGGACTGAGCCAGGATTGAAACTGCCAAGCTGGGGTCAGAAGGCCAGCGCCTCAACTGTCTAAGCCACTCAGCCCGGAAAACCACTTGAATAAAGTGAACATATAGTAACAGAATTATACATGAAGTTGTTTCTTTTTCAGGGCGTCAGGGCTTTTATAGTCGATGGTTTATAGCGGTTTTTAGTAGACCTGTTCGCTAGAAGTCAGAACTTCAAGAATTAAAATAAGAGAATTCGAAGAAAGAAACCCACTTGAAACCCACTGGCTTGTTTAAAGCCTAAGATGGAAAGAAAGAAACCTCAGAAGAAAGAACGATTAACTACAATGGACTTATATTTATGGATTGATGTGCATTTTATTCATTCTTTTCAACAAACATGCTGCTTTTGTGTGTATCAGATTGGTTTGATGCAGCCTTCAATGCACCCTATCCTGTGACAATCTCTATAGTCCTATTTCTACGTAGCTTCTGCACCCTACATGTACCGTAATCGGCTTGTCATGTTCGCGCCCTGGTCTACCTTTACCGTTCTTACCCTACACACGTCTCAAAATCTACGTGAAAAAACCCGGAGTGTTTCTGTGGGTGTTCTATCATTCTCTTCCTTTGGTACAAGTTCGTCAGATCATTCTCGTCTTAAAAACTTTATTATTTATGTAGTCTATTTATTTATTTATTTATTTATTTATTTATTTATTTATTTATTTATTTATTTATTTATTTATTTATTTATTTATTTATTTATTTATTTATTATTGGTTTATTAGTCCTAAGTGTTGCGATTTGATCTTCCCATCACATCTTCAGTCCTCTTCTATAATACTGTAGGCCTATTTCAAAAGCTTCTATCATATTTCTTTCTAGGCTAGTTATTTTCCAATTTTGACAGTACTCCACACACAAAACTCCAAAAATACTATAGCCTATTTTGTAATATGCTTATCCATGTTTGAAGTGAACAAATTTTCTTTCTTAAAGTTTGCTTTTTTTTCCCCCCCCCCTACTATTAATCTGCGTAGTAAGTTTTCATTACTTCTGCCATCGCTAATTATTCTACTTCCCAGGCAACAATAATAATCTACTTTCATTATAATATAGGCATCTAAACTATTTATTGTACTATTGAATGTCACAAGAATTAGGCTATATAGTCTAGGCCTATTCAGTTTACGTCCCTATAACATTGCCATAGTAATAAAATATATCTAAATAGGCAGCTCGACTCATTGGCAGAATGGTCAGCGCTGAGACCTTCGTTCAGAGGGTCCCGGGTTTGATTCCAGGCCGCGTCGGGGATTTTAATCACGTCCGATTAATTCTTCTGGCCCGGGGTCTGGGTGTTTGTGCTTGTCCCAACACTTTCCTTTTCATATTCAGACAACACACTACATTACCAACCACCAAAGAAACACGAAATAGTAATTAGGCCTACATAGCCTACCTCCATACAGGGTTGGCGTCGAGAAGGCCATCCGGCCATAAAACAGGGCCAAATCCTCACGTGCGACATAGTTCGAACCCACGACCCCGCAGATGTAGGAAAAGTGGTGGAAGAATAAAAGGAATAAGAAGAGGTGGAAGAAGAAGAAGCCTAGATCCTATGTGAGAAATTAAATGTGCATAGGCCTCTGTCATATCGCTTGTGTGAGCACTGAGATGTTGATATAAAATATGACACGACTTCTTGAGGAGTAGCCTAATGATGTCATACCCACTGTATGTAGGCCTAGGCCTAATCCATAGTGTAGGCGAAATGGAATAGATATTCTATACTTAAATGACTTAAGGAATATACCATGTGCACCAATAAAGAGACCGATTAAGGATATAAGTATAGGCCTTGAAGTACTATAGAATTGTTGGGCCGGATATTGCCTTCTTGTGTCAAACTCGCTAGGTGACTGGTCCCCGGTGCAGACGGGTACCCGGAATTCAACTAGCGGTCAAGTCGGGATTTTAAGCTGTGCGATTAATTCCTCTGGCTCGGGGACGGGTTTTTTGTGCTCATCTTAATACACTTCTCTTCGCCTACATAGTGCTACAACATATCGCACTGCACTGTCAACCACCACAGAAAAAGGCATTAGTGAGTACTTTATCTCCACATAGAGTTAGTATGAGGAAGGGCATCCGGACGTAAAACAAGGCCAAATTCAAATCAAATGCCTACTCTTGATAGCCTAATTGAGGGAAAGGGCCAAGAGGAAGAAAAAAAGGGACATTGCCTTCTTAACATCGTCGATGGCCGCAGCGCGTTCAGTGCCGTGTACAAGCCGGATTGTATCTTCGATAAAATGAGTCCAATCTGGAAGTTTGGAAGTACGTACGATAGGAGAGTATGTCCACACGACGCGCAGAGCCGTTTGCAATAAGTCCGACGACCTTTAGACATTTCACTCTCATGGTTGTAGAGCTATCTGAGATATGACTGAATTAATATTCGATTTCTTAGTCTATATGATTTTTCACGAGAGTTTAATCCTGATGTAAACAAGGCATGTCCACGCCTCAGCCAAAGAAAGAGTTGTGATTCGCTGAGCGTGTAGTATCGACCTCCGCCCCGTCAACGTCTCGTGTTCGGACATACAGTGCTGCGCATATTACCTAAAATAGATGAGGAACAGTTTTTGAGCTGTGCGAAACTAAACAGAGGGGTCTAAAGGGAGATCTACTGCTGAAGATTAGGGCCTACGTTATTTATTTATTTATTCATTTCTGAATATTAAAGAAAGCTATCGTAGGCTAGAGCACCTCTTGCTCCATTTCTCCCACTATGAATACTGACACTGACAGCTGCTGCAAGATGCAACACCTTATCTCCACACTGTACAGCTTGGGACTTTCCCTCACTATGAGAAGACTTCCTGCATTACACCACGCCTTCTGCCTTCATATCTCGTTATTTAATCACTGTTTTATTTTAAAAAAATTATAGATACACACCGGTATATATGACAACCATATTTTAATTTGATTACGTACTCTTTCAGACTATCTAAATGTAATAAACTAAGATAAAATTAAATTAATGCCACGTACTAATTTTCTTCGAGCTCGCATACAGTCCAGCGAGTGCGACGGTTGCTTCTCCAATCAACTATGTCTGTGTCCACGTGCAAAGCCAAGGTGCTCCGCCTATTTGTTTACATCAGGATTAAACTCTCGTGAAAAATCATATAACATTTCAGCACAGTCTGACTGCATTCGACTGCATTCCATTACTTTCGTTTTATATTCATTTATTTTCACCGTTTACTCCTTCTCCAAGACTGCGTCCATACCATGCAGCAATTTCTCCAGATATCACGTATTCACATATTCCGTGTTGAGGAAGGAAATTACACATCACGTCGTTAAATAAAGCTGCTTATTGACATTGCACTGTGAGAGTAGAACATGGGTGCCGTGAGTCATGCGGGTCGCTGCCAGGGGGTGGCTCTGACCGTCCCGCCGTGATTCTATTCGCTCCCCCATGTGGAGGGGGCTGGAGTAGGGTGGGGTTGGGTGGGGAGGGATGCAGCAGCCATAGGGTCCCAGCCGCACAGCTGGCGTCCTTACCGGGACGAAGGAGAGGGAGAGGAACGACGAAAATGGCGAGAGGCTGTGACGGAGCAGAGTGAAAGATTTTATCAGTAGTTCAACGTTTTTCTTAAGTTTGGTGAAACTCGATGAACACCATCACCTTATGGAAATTATGCATGAATATCGAGAACATTAATGTGGCTCTATTTATTGTAGTCTAAATTTATAGCTATGGTGTAATTATGTAACTTCTGTTCGTTTAAAAAGAGAATATTAAACACCTGGTATTTTATATAGGCTACCTCACATTCAACATTTTATCAGACTTATTGTTAATTATCATCAACATGCAATCCACCTCCCATGTAGGTACAAAGCCTGTGGATACCGACAATAAACATCACTCATAGACTAAATCTAAACGTTTAATTGTTTTTGGGAAAAATATACCTGCAAGGAACTTATACAATACCATGCACTCATTATTTTTTTTTTTTTGAGTGTCTGTACTTTTGAGCACGGAAGAACTGATTATGGAGATGTCTTGCTTTAAGCCCATATTTCGGAACCATTTTAGCGCATAATAATAATAATAATAATAATTATTATTATTATTATTATTATTATTATTATTATTATTATTATAATCCATTCTCTATTAATACGACACAAATTTTACGGACTATATTCAGGGTAGGCCTATGCCATCAGTCCTTAATGCCTAAGAAATATGGTCACGGGATAGCATCAGCCCAGTATGATAAGAAACTCTCACGTTGAAGAAGAGGTTCGCAGTATTATTATTCTAGTTGTGAACGGGTCGTCTAGACCTACGGACATGATCACAATCCACGAGGACTAAACTGATGGTTTCATTATCAACACTACGATCAGAAGGTAAACTATTATAGTGAACACCAGCTGTTACACCGTAGGTCTCAATCACTTTGACAATACAGTAGGCCTACTTTGTTCCACCTTTCTCCAACAAACTTTTCGCATAAGGACTTTAGGCTTCCAAAGACGGCTCAAAAAAATAATGCTTTTCTATTCATTCATTATTTTTTTATTTTTTAGATTCCTTAGGAATTTTATAATATTTGCATTATGATCACAAACAGTTAGGATTGAAACTCCTTAGGCCTATTCCCAAAATTCAGAGGTAATCCCATCAATTTCCCAGTTGAAGTCATTGGCATTGATGATAGGCTCTATCTCTGGAAGTCCTTCTAGAATAATAAGCTCCCAGCAGTAGTTCTCAAATCTTTGGGCACGCTGTAGTCCTACACATTTTCCCACAGGTTTCTTTTTATTTTATGCTTACGTAGGCTCAGATTCACTAGATCAACGCTCAGTGAGCAAATGATACAAAATCAATTTCATAGCAGCACTTACTTTTTCTCTATAGGCCTACTGATCAAGTTTCCTCCATAAGGCTTTACATAGTCTATGAAAGTTACTTTGGTGGAGTTTATCGATTTCTTTTCCCCAACCAGAAATTAGATCGACTATTTCCCAGAACATCATCGAGTAGTTCGTTTCGAGATAGCCACCCCCATAGTGTGGTATGGTTGATCTATTACTACTGTTGACTGCGATGGGAGAAGAAGTGAACCTTTCTGATCCATTCTTCAAAATGTTGCGCGTTCATCTCCTTATGGTAATCTGAGCTGCCACTCTGGCCAACGGAACAGATTTCAGCTCCTTACAGAAAACCATCTTGGTTATAATGTGTACTATAACGACATGTTTTCCGGCACGAGATGGAGTTTTGAAGTCATCTCGCCAACATGGCATAGCAGCGAGCCTACATTTTCCTGCCAGGCATAACTTACTAATTATTCATGATAAAGGTTTTGGTCACTGCACGTTTGATAAAAAAAACATGATGTGACAGCCCCGAGGGGCCATGGCCTACCAAGCGACCGCTGCTCAGCTCGAAGGCCTGCAGATTATGAGGTGTTATGTGGTGAGCACAACGAATACATTCAGCCGTTTGAGACCGCCAACTCACCGTCAGATAGCTCCGCAATTGTAATCACGTAGGCTAAGTGGACCTCGAATCAGCCCTTAGACCCAGGTAAAATTCCCTGATCTGGCCGGGAGATGAACCCGGGGCCACCGGATAAGAAGCAGGCATGCTACCACTACACCGCGGGACCGGCGCACGGTGCATCAGTAAGTTATAATATATTTTGTAGCCCTGAGACATTCCTAAATAGGCCTACGTGTGTCAAGCAGCGGCATTAGTAACAGATTCCGTAAGTACGGGACTCTTGTGCAGTTTATAAAATGAAACCCAATACTGTTCACTATTTGTCGGAGCTTTGTGTTTGATGTCATGGGAAAGTCAATAGTGTTTTCTTCGAGCTGCTTCATTAGTGTGGAAACACTCCATTGATGTATATCTAATTCATAAATGTTTTCAACAATAGACTAGTATGAATGGTGCGCAGTCCCGGACGTCGAATTTCTGAACGTTGATTTTTACCCTGCCGAGATTCTACTTCCATCATGTTTTCCACATTTGATGCTCCGATTTTCTTAGGAGCACTTACAGAAATGCCAAGGCACTCGGAGACAAGATGGTAAACTGGATTACAGTAATCATTACATTTCTCCTCTTCCAGTAAAAAACATAATAAAAAAATTAAAAAATATGAAACCAAGTTCCTGCACGGAGAAGTATAGAAGCATGGATATGTTTTTCCTGTCCTAGTGGGCCTATAAATAGATGACGTAAACTGGTTGCTATGGTTACCATGGTGTTGAAAAGTTGTCGACGCAAAGCTGTCCACACTAATTCTAGATAGACCCTCAGCCCCAAAATAAATTGCACTTATAATATTAGTTACCGTCCAGATAACAAGCAGTGGTAAAGTAGGGATGATTCATCTGGCAACGCCGCACTGCTGGTTGATAATAAACAGAAAGCTCTGCCAGAATACCGGCCTCCACGTCGCTATGTTAAGCGATACACACATTAAAAAAAGAATACATTTCGATCTAATATGTGCCTTTACTTTCACGTTTAAATTTATTCTCTAGACTAATCTTAGTACCGAACATCTCGCGACGCGGAGCGCTTTATTCGCAGTTACCAGAGTTCCACAATATTACCAGCAGCCCCTTAAGGTATCCGGGAATAATTATAATGTTTCAGCCATACGACATTAACATTTGGTAACTGTAGCTCTAGCCATTTCTTTGTAACTTTTCCCAATTTTCCAGTTTATTCGAAAAATATTTTAAATCGCCCTTTCTCGTTCTCGGTGATAAAACATATTTTGTCTAACATAATCATGTTTTACCATAATGAACATTAAATAAATGTAACATAATTTTTTTTTTCGTAGAAATAGACCATCTGGTTCTCCAGATATCCGTTTTCAAACTTTGGTTCACATATTTTCTGAGCAGATAGTAGATGGCATTACTTCAGAAAATTTGCAACTTGCTAGCTAAGGCTATACGACTATTATTAATACTAAACATAAGGAACAATGAGAAACTATATCTGAGATCTGAGATCCTTTCCTTCTTGATTTTTTGTTGCCCGAGACGGATTTCGCCTTATTCTTGAACCGAAAACCGATCTTAAATTCGAGACAGAGCTAGGAAACGAACTCCGGCCAACTGCGACCACTCCGTGATGATACATTAAATAAACACCAGTAAACAGTCACTGTGTTTAACAGGCTATTCCCCAAAGGAAGTTACGTTACCTCTTATTCAGGAAACCGTTGTTGTCCAAAAGTTGACAATCAAATGGAATGTAAATCATAGCTTTTTGTAACTCAGGCTTGTTGTATGACATCAGTTTTTCCCATCTAATTTTGTCTCTGATTGGAACGAGGAATCCTGAAAGAGAACTGCTATGTCATGCTGTTATCACCTACAATCTACTGGAAGTTTCCGGGAAGAGAAGTACCTGTAGCGGGTGGGGATTACTCTGAACGTGGTTCGCCAATTATTCACGTTTGTCAAGTTAAATTAGGGACAAGATATCTTGAGCTGCATCTATGCCTTGCATGTGACCTCTAGTGTTCTTTTCCGTCATGGGTCAGTACAATTTCCACTTATAATGTTCTTGTGATCTCATACTTGATATAACTTATGTTTACGTCCGAGAATGACGGAATACAGGTGTTGCATAGACCGAATGGCCTCCAATGGCAACTTCATGCATAGGATAAAGAAAAAGTCACTCACAAGGATATCTCCATAGGAATTTCCTTTTCTACCGAAAATGACAGAAATTCGCGTATGTGAATATAGATCGTGCACAAATGAATATCCATAGCACCGTAATGAAAATGGCATACCATACCGTATATTCCAGTACCAAAAACAGATCTTTCACAAGTGCATATATATAGAATTCTCGATCGAAAATGACATAAATGTTCGCATATAAACATAGATTTTGCCCAGTGCATACCCATCCTTATATTCTGTACTGTAAATAACATATATAGTCCTATACCTTTCTGTGAATATAGGGCCTAGGTCGTACACCATAGGATTGTCAGTCGAAAATGACACCGATACTTTGTGTAGGCCTATGAATGAAGACGGTAAACAAATGGAAATCATAGGATTCCCCTTCTCGGTTGCATATCGGTAGATACATCCGTATGAGAATGTATATCGTCGCTCGACCGGTAAAAGGTTGTATCCCACAAAGCTCTTCCTATCCATTATTCTCCCTAAGACTGGTCACGCCTCCCAGCCACATATGGATACGCAGTCCATCAGAACAACGTCCGCTGTGTTCGTTTTCCTATGTCGAAGATTAAACGAAAATGGACCTTACATGCATTGTACACTAGGAGTGCGTAAATACGTAATGCAAACATACATTCCTACAGTACGGTACTGTAAGGTTCATTTTCCTTTACACATGGGCATAGGAAAATGAACACAACAAAATTTGTTCTGATGGACTGCATATCCATACGTGGCTGGGAGGCGTGACCAGTCAAAGGAAGAGCTTTGTGGAATACAACCTTTTACCGGTCGAGCGACGATATCGTATACAATTAGACGCCCATAGGATTTTCAACCGAAAGTGACGAAGGCTTATATACCTCTTAATGACTATAGAACATAAGGTCTACACAAGTGACATCTATCGGATTCTTTATCGAAAATGACATATCGTGCAACTGTAAGCCTATATGGAGATAGACTAAACACAGGTAGGCATCCATAGGATACTCAGTCGAAAATGAGATTCATTTCCGTAAGCGAATAAAGATCGTGCAGCCAGTTCATATCCATAGGATTCTCTGAAGTGACCTGTTATTGGCTGTGAATATGGTTCGTTCAAAATTGGACATTCTCTGATTCTATATCGATAATATTGAGCGAGAAGGCTGCGCGGTAGACGTAAGATTTTATTGAGGAGTTTGTTGTTTCTAACCCAGTCCGACTCGCTGGCTGAATGGCCAGTACACTGCCCTTCGGTTCAGAGGGTCGCGGGTTCGATTCCCGGCCGGGCCGTGGAATTTAATCGCTTCTGATTAATTCTTCAGGCTCGGGGACTGGATTTTTGTGTCCCTCACATCACCGTCCTCTTCATATTCAGACAACATGGCACACTACCAACCACCAAAGAAACACGCAATAGTGATTAACTTATCCTACATCCCTCCATACAGGGTTGGTGTCAGGAAGGGCATCCGGCAGGAAAACAGGTCCAAATGCACATGTAATACGCAGTTCGCAACTGCGACCCCACAGGTGTGGCAAAAGCGGCAGGAAAAGAAAAGAAAAGAAAAGAAAAGAAAAGAAAAGAAAAGAAAAGAAAAGAAAAGAAGAAGTAGGTTCTAACCGCTTCATTGGAGGGTCTCAACCTAAAGGTCTTGGTTTCTCGTTTTCACACCAAGCAAGTAGTCTACTGAGGACATATTGTACTTCAATCAAAACTACGGCCACTATGTTCCATCCTAACGTGGCCGATATCTTATCTGTGTCGGTGCGACGTTAAGCAACTGGCAAAACAGTAGAAACAGGAAAGAAAAATGAACCTTGTTTGTACTCGCCACTTCGTGACTAAGTAAGTGGGAACTATGACTAGAAAAACTTCGAAAATATATAGGCATATTATCGTCGCTTCACCGGTAAAACGTTGTATTCCACTAAGCTCTTCCTATCAATTATTCTCCTTAAGACTAGTCACGCCTCCCAGCCACGTATGGATAATAGGCTATGCAGTCCATCAGAACAAATTTTGTTGTGTTCATTTTCCTATGCCCATGTCTAAAGGAAAATGAACCTTACTGTACCGTATTGTGGGAATATAAGATTTCATTACGTATTTAACCACTCCTAGTGTATAATGCATATAAGGTTAATTTTCGTTTACTCGATGGCAAAGAAAAACGAACACAACGGACATTGTTCTCATGGACTGCGTATCCATATGTGGCTGGGAGGCGTGACCCAGTCTTAAGGAGAATAATGGATAGGAAGAGCTTTGTGGGATACAACGTTTTACCGGTGAAGCGACGATATGTGGAATGAACAGGTTGAATGACATCGCAAATATGAAGTGAAGTGAGAAGAGATCTTGGAGGCAAGTGGATAAGTAGTCTTGTGTAGGTTTCCCAAAACACTGACCTAATCGGCTATAGATCGTATCTAAAGAAATACAAGCATAAGGAAACATATTATTAATGAACAGTTTGAATTTGAACGACCTCAGAGTTAGAGGAATCGAAAGGAAAATAGAGAGCGCTATTGTAAATATATTCTTACGAAAGCGCTTAGTTCATTCACATAGGCTTGCAGATTGAAGTGGGAAGGTATAGGCTACTATGGTCGTCTGACGATAAGTTGCGTGCATGCTGGGTAAGGGCTGCGGAGGGTGAGCATGGCTATGCTGCGCATTCGTCAATCTCAGATCTCAAGGCCTGACAATAAACATCGCTTCTGTCCGCGGTGATTGTTGTGAACTGCTGTGAAGTTCCAAATTGGTAGTGTAATTGTGCTTTAATTAGGCAACACATTTACTCTAAGTAGGCCTACACCATAATGAACAGTTTAATAATGAACAAGCATCTCTTTCAGAGAACTCACACTGTTTATCACGACTAATGTTTTTAGCTTAGTGTAGTATCTGTTAGGCCTATTCGTGCCGCACCTACAAGCTGCTGTGACTTCTCGGGAGACGCCGATTATAGTAGTATAGGAGTCGTAGTGTTGGTTGACTTATTGTCTAGATATGAAAATCCAAGAGTTTAGCGATCCTTCGTAACATTAATCGGAGATGTTTTTATTTCTCGGAGAATGAGTGTACGATACGTTCATCCTGCAGGGGTTCCAGTGAGTGAGATCCTCACCAGGAGTACTTGATTCGAGAACTTGAAAGATCGGAAGTAAGTCAATGACTTTCTTTCTATGAAAGAGAAAATTACTTTTACAATGTTGTTGCACATTATGGATAGGGAAGACTTGAGAGTAAGGGGACGAGCTGCCCTACTAAGCGGTATGTTCAGATCTTTCAGTGGAGAAATGACGTGGAATGATATTAGTAGATGAATATGCTTGAATCGAGTATTTAAAGGCAGGAAAAATAAAATGTTGATAAAGATCTAATTCAAGATGAAAAATGGGAGCAATCAGCGGAATCAATGATTGGAATATTTCTTGCAAATGGAGATATTCGATACATTTCTTTGAAATCACGTAAGAAAATGCTAGGTAAACCATTGATGGGGAAAATGCCACCTGGATGACAGCGTTAAATGCAAACCAGTGGCGACTGATTAATAGTCTGAAAACTGTAGTGAAAACAGCAATGACACTCTACGCTTCTCAGATCTACTAACATGATGTTCGAACGAAAATAAAAGTTGACAATGCGTGACCAGACAAGTAAGGTTACTGGAGAGGCTTGGAATAAATGTGGAAGGAATGCCAAACAAACAAACAAACAAACAAACAAACAAACAAACAAACAAACAAACAAACAAACAAACAAACAAACAAACAAACAAACAAACAAACAAACAAACAAACAAACAAACAAACAAACAAACAAACAAACAAACAAACAAACAAACAAACAAACAAACAGACAGACAAACAAACAAACAAACAAACAAATAAACAAACAAATATTCACAGGCTATATTCCATGGTCTATGTCCATGCATAGGGCCTACATAGCCTACATGTAGGCCCTATAAATTTACATGGGCTACATAAATAGTGGTGTATGGGGAGTCGGCAACATTATTATTATTATTATTATTATTATTATTATTATTATTATTATTATTATTATTATTATTAAAATCAACTCAGTGAGAGGTGCACATCTACGATGGTTCGGCTGCGTTTTCTGTGATGGAGGTACAAGATAGCGTATCTGTCATGGCTTCTGAACTTGCACTGAAAAGGCAAGCTAGGGTGTATTCTGCCAGAAGGCAGGTCCGAACCTCTAAGGAGGTATGCCTGAGCCGGAGTTTACGTACGGTAGGGTGGCCAGTTACTTTCCGCTCCTCCATTCCCTTAGGGCCTACCCACCACCAACAGCGCGTGGCAACCCATCCAAATCTTGACCACGCCCAATGTTGCTTAACTTGGGAGACCTCACGGGATCCGGTGTTTCAACACGGCGCACTGAAAAGGGAACCAGCCTTTTACAGTACAGAATATCATGACGTGACAGCACTGAGTTTGCTATAGGTGAGAGGGATTTCCTGGAGGAATTTTATAAACACTATAAACGACAAACGTAGATGAAGGAAGGAAGGAAGGAAGGAAGGAAGGAAGGAAGGAAGGAAGGAAGGAAGTGGAACGAAAAAAAGATAGGCCCCTACTCTGGAAATTCTGGGAGCTTATCTTCTTCATTATCACACTGCTTAATGAATTTCGAAATCTACTCTTGGAAGCCGGTGTCAGGAAGTTTCAGATCTGATGCTATCCCTCGTGTAAGAGAGTGGTGTGCTGTGCTTGCGAATGCCGGTCACGTCTGTCCCGGAGCGGGACCTGGAATAGGCTGCCAGTCAACGGGGAATGAAGCTGAGAAGAGCGAGTGGTGCTGCAGGAAGCACTCATCCGGAACAGTTTCCAGGGAACTGTTGTCTTCTTCGCGTAAAAGTTCATAGAGGGTTGTTGATGGGGAGTCGGCTACATCATCATCATCATCATCATCATCATCATCATCATCATCATCATCATCATCATCATCATCATTATTATTATTATTATTATTATTATTATTATTATTATTATTATTATTATTATTATTATTATTAAAATCAACATAGTGAAAGGTGTACAATTATGATGGATCGGTTGGGTTTTCTGTTATGGAGACTGTCCGTAGGTATCCTTAAAAATTCATATTTTATTTGGAACAGAATTTACATTTAAAATTAAGGCCTATTTTAGTTGATAATCGTTGGAATGTAAAAATAGATGTTATAATAATAATAATAATAATAATAATAATAATAATAATAATAATAATAATAATAATGATAATAATAATAATAATAATAATAGCAAATACAAAAATGAATACTTATATAGAATATTCTTCTCACCCAGTCACGGCTATAACAAAGTGTTACAAAAAATAATTCAAACATAGGCCTAATTTCTTTCTTTCTTTTTTTCTTAGTCCGTTTACCCTCCAGGGTTGGTTTTTCCCTCGGATTCAGCGAGGGATCCCACCTCTACCGCCTCAAGGGCAGTGTCCTGGAGCTTGACACTTTGGGTCGAGGATACAAATGGGGGAGAGGACCAGTACCTCGCCCAGGACGCCTCACCTGCTATGCTGAACAGGGGCCTTGTGGGGGATGGGAAGACTGGAAGGGATAGACAAGGATGACGGAAGGAAGCGGCCGTCTCTTTAAATTAGGTACCATCCCGGCATTTGCCTGGAGGAGAAGTGGGAAACCACGGAAAACCACTTCCAGGATGGCTGAGGAGGGAATCGAACTCCCCTCTACTCAGTTGACTTCCCGAGGCTGAGTGGACCCCGTTCCAGCCCTCGTACCTGTTTTCAAATTTCGTGGCAGAGCCGGGAATCGAACACGGGCCTCCGGGGTAGCAGCTAATCACACTAACCACTACACCACAGAGGCGGCCTAGGCCTAATTTACTTGTTACATATTCTGTAAATCCATCTTGGATTTTGTAACCGGGTTGATTCGCGGTCCGGACGAGGATTTAAACTGCGTACTGTTAATTCCTCTTACTAGGGGACTCGGTAGGCTATTTGTGATAGTCATCTTCATTTGCATACAGCACATCACACTTCTAACCATCACAAAAATACACAGCAGTGAATATATACCTCCTCATAGGGTTGGCGTCAGAAAGGGCATCCTGTCGTCAAACTGGACGTATTCCATATTATTTTTGACCCAATATGATAGGAAAAAATCTCTTAAGTCGAAGATATCTCTTCATGTATATCCTTACTACTAGCTACAGGTAGGCATATCTTCCCTGATTTCACCTTCCTTAGAATTCCTCCCCAACATTCCTCTGATAGCACTCCAAATGTTTGCTGTTCTTACTGGTTTCTTTCATTCTCTGTTTGTAAAATTAACAACAACATCAAGTCTAGTTCAAATTTGACACGTATCTTTCTCCTCTGCATATTATTATTATCATTTTTCTTATTTCTATATAAAGAACCTATTATTTCGTTCCGAGTTCACTCTGTAAGCCTCTAAATAGTGAGTGACTTTATATTCCTATGTTTGCAAGGAGGATTGTGAGCTCTTTGGGTTCTGCATCTCTTATCTTCTAGTAAAAAGATCGTCTCTCATAGTCCCGATATTCCTAGTCTCCGCTTATATTCGATGACCGAATATCTTCTTCTTCTAGTTAACGTATTATCTTTTTTTGCTATTGGCTTTACGTCGCACCAGCCAAGATAGGTCTTATAACGACGATGGGACAGGAAAGGGCTAGGACTGCGAAAGGAGCGACCGTGGTCTTAATTAAGGTACAGCCCCAGCGTTGGCCTGCTGTGAAAAGGAGAAACCATGAAAAACCATCTTCAGAGCAGCCGACAGTGGGTTTCGAATCCACTATCTCCCGAATACTGGATACTGGCCACACTTAAGCGACTGCAGCTATCGAGCTCGGTTAACTTATTATCCTGGTTTAATTTCAACGCAGCTACACGAAGGGAACTAGGGACCTGACGTCACACACACACACACACACACACACACACACACACACACACACACACACACACACACACACACACACACACACACACACACCACACACACACACACACACACACACACACAAACTGACGTAGATTCGAGCCGTAGCTCCATGGTGCATGTGGGTTTGATAACCCAGCCGTCTACTCAGTGAGCTGGGACGGCGGGTACGGTAGAGCGGGATGATGCACGTTTCTCTATTACATTCTCATGCACTGCAGGATGTGACAGTGTTGCCAGCTTCTCGTTTTCGACTTGTTTTCTAACAGCACCAGATCCGCTTTGGCTATACAAACTTTTGTCTTGCAAAGGGATGAGGAATCGCATGCCGACCCCCAAGTGCGGCATTTTTTGTTCATCCTGTATAAGAAACGAATCAAATACATATTTACGATATTTATAACCGATGCAGAGAACAAACCATTCAGACTACCTATTGTTTTAGTTTTGCTATTAACTCGTTTGGACTCCAGTCTCCCATTATATTGGCAGTCGGATCTAAATCTGGGCTTAATCTACATGTAGTGTCGGCCTCAAGTAATTGGAAGCGAAGAGAAAGAGGAAAAGGAGAAGAGGAAGAACTTTTAATCATCATGCAGGGCCTACATGTTCATTGTACATCGATCTCGCATTGCAAATTTCATCAATTAGGCAGGGTCGGTGGGTGTGGCGCGAAGAACATTTTTTTCGAAATAGGTAATTAATGTAAAAATCTGGAATTTTTTTGTTGTCACCGTCGTCGTCTCACATAATATGCTTGGAACCAGTGGCGTGCGGTGACAATTTTCAGAGGGGACTGAGAAGAAAGTAATGGTAAGCTGATATGCATAATAATGTATGAAAAGTAAATTGGGGCATATTTTCTTCATTAGGAACTGAAAACCATTAAAGTGACCAGAAACAGTTGCCTTCCCGCCATACCTTTGAGTTACGGGCTTACTCTCGCATTGAAATTCCGAAAGGACTTTGAAGACTTGTTCATGCAGCAGCAGAACGATCTTTTCTGACGTCAGAGAAACGTAACTTTCATTCCTGAATTTCGTCCTCTTGTAGATAACGAATTACAATGGAAAGTTGCGATAATTGTGCAACATCTGTAGTTCCTCAAACAGTAGGCTATTGCAGCGTAAGGTGCATATTATATTCCTTGTTTTATTTTGTCTAGAATTACGTCAGCGACACTTTCAATAATGTCCTTTTGTATTCAATTTTGCCGGGCTGAGTGGCTCAGACGGTTAAGGCGTTGGCCTTCTGACCCCAGCTTGGCAGGTTCGATCCTGGCTCAGTCCGGTGGTATTTGAAGGTGCTCAAATACGTCAGTCCCGTGTCGGTAGATTTACTGGCACGTAAAAAACTTCTTAGGGGCTAAATTACGACACATCCGCGTCTCCGAAAACCGTAAAAGTAGTTAGTGGGACGCAAAGCAAACAATATTATTATTATTGTATTCGATTTGACGTGGCTTTAAATAGGTTTGAATTTTTTAAAATGTGTGTCCACTTTCATATCATACTTCGATAGTAATTATAAGAACTCAACATAGCTTCCCCGAATATGATATTCCTAGTGCTCATCGCGACCTCTGAAAAACATGTGTTGTTTCGCTAATAGCCAAGTTACTACGTCCACAAAGCTCTTCCTATCAATTATTCTCCTTAAGATTGGTCACGCCTCCCAGCCACGTATGGATATGCAGTCCATCAGAACAAATTTTGTTGTGTTCATTTTCCTATGCCCATGTGTAAAGGAACATGAACCTTACAGTACCGTACTGTAGGAATGTGCGTTTGCATTACGTATTTACGCACTCCTAGTGTACAATGCATGTAAGGTTCATTTTCGTTTAATCGCCGACACAGGAAAATGAACACAACGGATATTGTTCTGATGGACTGCGTATCCATATGTGGCTGGGAGCCGTGACCAGTCTTAAGGAGAATAATGGATAGGAAGAGTATTGTGGGATACAACGTTTTACCGGTGAAGCGACGATATTATAATTATTTCTCGGTTGGAATCAAGTTCGGCATTATGCTTTGAAACATCCGTCCTGTGTTGTAGTCTACCTGAAAGTTTATTGTTGATTTACAGAAACTTCTCCATCTCATTACTGCAGATAAATGCGACTGAGACTTTACATGACGGATCTTTGCTTCATTAAAACTACTGCTGTCTGAGAAACCAGTACTATTCCACACTCCTCTGTCTGTTTCGAAAAGAACACAAGGCCTGCGAAATAATTAATCTGCAGATTGGCATACAGTTAACCTTTTTAGTCTTGAAATGATGAACATACGCCTTCAATTGGGTACTTATACCAATGGTCGGAGTGGGCCTACCTTGTACTATTATTTCTTGCTTATTTTGAAAATTCAAGGCTCCGAAGGAAGTATTTATCAGACGATCCAAAATTCATCACTTTAACTTTTGGCAAGCGCGACTGGATGTGTGTGTGTGTCCGTCCTGGTTTAAATTCCAAACCTCTCCGCAGTGCTCATATGGAGTGAGGGCATACGACGCTGTTGATGGTGATTCGTCCGTCGAATGGGGGCGTTACGATTTCAGCAGACCTGGTGCTATTCGACAGGAGTAAGCTATGTGCCGGCACCTTCACCCTATAACTTCCTTCTATCGAATATCACGTCATTTATTTAATCTCATTAACTCCTCTGATGAGGTTGATCAGGAAGGGCATCCGGTTATAAAAAACCGCCACGACAGATTCATCTCAACTCATACCGACCACGCAGAGAAACGGGAAGAGGGTTGGACAAACAAAGAACACCTGTTAAAGAGAATGGGGCTGTTAAAAAGTATTACAGAACGCCGGTGCATACAGAACATGTAGGCTATCTAGGAGAGCGGATCAGAAAACTAAACCTATCATTTCCGCTTCAGCCAAGCGGCAGAGTGAACGAATCGAAATCTACACGCGCGTTAACAGAAGGGAATAGAATTCGAGTGGTCACATTGAGGTACACAGTCGTCGTGTCAAACATTTCTGGATAATGCAATTTGATATATTAATTAAATTGAGGGAATACAACGCACTCAGGAGACCAGCCTAGTTCTACTGGTCGAGCGACGGTGTGCCGCTGCTTGGGACATTATCATCAATATTCGCAGGACTTACCCTTCTCAATGCCCCCGTGGCTCGAATCTCGGTCAATGTGTGTGGTATTTTTTAAACGAAAAATCACGTCCCTGCGATTCGGTTTCCACTTAAAACTCGAGGTTACGTGGCTATTCTCACGATATCAACAGTCACTACAAGCTCACTTGATTTTGTTACTGGTTTCAAAAGGCGTAAGTAGCACGTTCTTATTCTATGATAACGTACATACCACAGATACTTGTAGGAGAGTTAAAAGAACAGAAGCATAGGCCTAAAACCTGTAACAATGGAACACGTTATATTTTTATTCAGTTTGTATAATACTGTTCCCGTGCTCTCTTTCATCCTAAGGAGAACGCTAATGGACAGAAAGTGATCATGAATTATCAATTTACAGAGTAGGGTACCTATGAATAGTTACTGAGAATCTTACCGTTCGAGGGTTTCCTAGTGACCAGTAGCCAAAAAGGGTTGTTTCCCTATGGACTTATTGTGTGGGCTAATGGCTCGCAAATGAGTGGGCAGGCTCCGATAATTAAGGGAGAGAAGCCGGAACACTTTGAAGGCCCCAGAGGAGTTGTCGAGACTGACTGGCCACTGTCATCAGTGTCTAGCAGTGACAGACTTCTGGACAACCGTGGGAGCAAGTCGTTATCCATCAGTCATGTTTGTTTAGGGATAGCTCTCCGCGGAATTCGAAATATTACCTCGTTCTTATTTCTGCTAAGGTAGCTCCGTTGTAACAACATCCTCGCCAAGAGACGCTATTAATCTTTCAGTGATTTTGGGGGATTTTTCACAGCATTCCAGTTTCCATATAGGCCTACATTAGCAGCTTGTCGCAATTGAGAAGAAAGTAGATGAGTAAGAACTCGAAGAGGCGAATGGAGAAACCACGCATGAAAAGTGTAGGGTGTGAAGAAGCGGAGTTTTTAATCCAGCAGTTGTGATTCTTGATATGACATCGTCTATAAAATTAGGCTACATACAATCGAACCCTTGTGTGAAAATAAATAATTAACGTGTTCACATTCAGGTGTACGGCTCCCAAACGAATGATCCGATACAAATGATGGAGGTATCATTTGTTTTGAAATGTGGGACATATGTATATGACACTCGACGGCCTTCGGATAAATTCACGTGGTTGGTGAAGGCTTTGAAATAATGACTATTTTCAGGCTGAAAGATACGAAGGTCAAGATGTCTCAATATAGAGCATTTGACGGCTAACATTTACGTAAAATGTGGTCAGAATCAAAAGAGAAAAATAAGATAATAAAGGGGTCCAAAATTTGAAGTTACAGTTCTTTTTGAAAAATCGTCGATTCGATCGTCTCATTGTCAATTCCGACTCTTCATATGAGGTAACCTCTCGTAGCCCGAGATAATGGTACTGTAACGAATAAAACGCTGTCTGATTTATTCCATTAATTTAATCCAGGATGTCCAGTCAGCACACAATAATTTATGCAATTAATTATTTATTTATACTTAATAATACTTGACACTTCACTAATTACTAGCATTTTACAAAAGTCTCGTGCCCTCACGTCAGGTCTCTGGCTTGCTTACATGAACAGACGATTTCTCTAATTGTGTTCGGCTTCGCAGGCACCTGCCTCTTCACTCAGCAGCTCCATGCACACAGGTTCGAACACTGGCCTGTTGACTATCACAACACACAAATGATCTACACCTGTTTCGTCTCCAGGCAAGACCGATGATTTGTACGATAAACTCGCTTGACTGCTGCACACATTTAACTACTTAACACATATCACAAGACGATAACACAGCACAATCTCAACAACTCTCAACTCCAACAACACCCTAACACTCCGAAACGATGACACACTCACACACTCACGACTAAACAACAACAACAACAACAACAACAACAACAACAACAACAACGTTGACACAAACAACGCTGCATCACGGTGACACTCTCCCAACATTAACGGTACTCTGCTCCAAGATTCCAACACACACTACTCTCATGTTCGCAGCGAGCCTGATTTTATAAATCTGGTGACAAGTTTCTGCTATCATCGGGGTGAGGCCAGAATACGAAAATTCTAGTTTCGCCTTCCAGAAAATCCACGGAGACACTACACGAAAAGCACAATACAAGGATAGACCATCATATGACTTGAGGACGGCCGAGAGATTCCCGGCATGGCTCACCCATTACTTCCAGGAAGTACCAAAAGGGACTTCCAGAGCAAACAGTTACATGAATACGCAATACGACCAAGTGCTCGTCCTGGAGAATTTCGTAATCTACTTAGGACAATTAGAACAGAAGTTACATGAAGTTCGAAACTTCAAAAATCGTTAAAGGGTTTGGTATAATTGGCGAGAGTCCCTCAGTTGTCTACACCTGTACTTTTTTATTTATCCTTGACTATCCTTTCTGTTGCTCGTTCAGGCCTCGCTAGCATGTCATATTTATTCTTTTGTGTATTCCTCGATCCCTTTCGTGATCTATAATTGTACATTGTTCTGTTCTGCTTCTGTTACTGATCACGTGTTGGGTTCTCCTTCTGTGTGTTCCTCCTGTCCCTTGTATCAGACTTATTCTTTTCTGTGTTTTGTCCTATTTCAGCTTTATAGTTATCTCACACTTCACACGTTAAATAAAAATATATTCAAAAAGGACTTCCTCAATGAACGTGGATGAAAACTGAAAACCACACCTATTAAATAATGGAATTATCTAACAGAGATAAGGTCTACACTTGGAGCGTTTCGTGGTCAACGTGGTCAACATATTATTTGACTTTCCTGACCGGATACGCTTCCTTCCGTATCAGGAAACTCCTCACCTGAATTCACGAGGCTGAGTAAAGTCGGTTTGAGTACCGGTCTGAGTCGAAACTGGGCCTTCCGAGTAAGAGATAAGGACTGACTTGACAGTGAATACTGAAATCTATTCGAAAAGTCGACAATCTGCCTTTAATAATTTCCTCCTTAGGCATATTACTTTAACAAGAGCATTGTGACATAATTCGATGGTGTGAACTGTACTCCTTCAGATTATTCGATCTAGTGCCACGATGGCTTCATGCATTCTGTGCCCAGTGAGTTGCTTCATTTGATCTGCCCAACGATTTGGACACATCCCTGTTGTAGGGTTAGGCCGGCCATACACGTTGCGGCGTACCGGAGAGGTTTACCTGTACAGTTGACCTGAGCAGTAAACCTGTACAGGCGACGACCTCATACACGGTACTGTTTCCCCATCAGTTGTCCTCTCGTATTTCTTCAGCTTTGTCAGTTATTTTGTATAACAGGCGGCATATCTCAGTGCACGATTATGATACTCCTTGCTCTTCACATGACACAGACAAGGTTCAGATTTGTACAACTCGATAAACTCCTCTAAAACTTGAGTTCGCTTACGGTTTGACATGTTCCGTATAGTACTCTATCAAAACAAAACAAAAAATCACCGGCAATCAAAAAGAAATTACAAAAGAAAACAAACCGAGGGGTTTAGTAAAAACAAATAAACAGAACGCAAGACCCTCTTCCTGCGCTTGTCCTGCTTCAACTGAGCTGAAACCTGTGCAGGTCTTGGGTGAATCACACAGACGTGCAGTTATGTTCAACTGCGCAGGTAACGGAATTGTTTTTCGATTCTTCCTGGCTTGCCTGTACAGGTCTGGTTCTTCTGTAAATTAGTCTGAAATAATGAATGATTTCTCGTCACTTGTTTCATGAAAAGTACATAAGTTCGTTGATAAGCCCTTGGTATTCTTAACATCCTCCTATACACCCACATATCGAAGGTGTCCTTTTTATGATGTTCGTGGTTCAGGTTTCTGAGATGGTGGCGCTGTTGTGGTCATGTAAGTGGTGATCATTGTTTCAAGAGGAAGTACAAGATGGCAACCATCCTCTTTAAATGCTAATAAGAGCAAAATGTGGAGGAGAGCCGACCCTTTGAGGAACGTAGGCATTGGCAAAAGAAAGGAAAAGGCCGAATAGGGAGAAATAATAATAATAATAATAATAATAATAATAATAATAATAATAATAATAATAATAATAAAAATTTCGTGTGGCTACTTCTAGCCTGGTGCATCCCTTGAAATGCAGACCCTCCGACGAAGGTGGGTGGCTTCTACTGTGTATAGGACACTGCGTTTTTTTGTAGAGGGTAGTGTTATATGTGGTGTGTGAGCTGTAGGAATGTTAGGGACAGTACAAACACCACCCAGATCGATAGCTGCATTCGCTTAAGTGCTGCCATTATCCAGTTTTCGAGAGATAGTGGGTTCGAACCTCACTGCCGGCCTTCCTGAATATGGTTACCCGTGATTTCCCATCTTCACACTAGGCAAATGCTGGGACTGTACCTTAATTTAGGCCATGGCCGCCTCCTTCCAGACCCTAGCCATTTCCTGTCCGATCGTCGCCATAAGACCTACCTGCGTCGGTACGACGTGTAAGACATAAAGCGACTTGTAAAAAATAAAATACAAACACCCAGTCCTCGTGCAAATGGAATCCACCATTTCAAGGTTAAAATCTCCGACCCGGCCGGGAATCGAGCCCTCTGAACCTAAGAGCACTACTGTATGCTGACCATGCTCTGTATGCTCTTTTCGGCTGAGCTGCAAGTACCATTTTAAACACATTTCTGACAGTACCGGAAATCGAACCCGGGCCTCCGACGTCGGCAGTAATAACACTAACCGGTACGCTAGGGAGGAGGACGTCGTGAAAATGAACTACACCCTGGATCTCCCAAACCTACTACCGTCGCGGCGCAAGTAAACAAGAGCTGATCAAGAAAAAAATGAATAAGGAAAATGAAAGTGAGGAAGTCTGCTACGTTGACGCGTTACCGGTGCTGCTTTAGGGCTTCGAAGGATGGGCACTATAGACTTCGTCAATGAATCGACTTCAGGCCTTTGAAATGTGGATGTGACGTAGAATGTTGAAGATTCCATGAGTGATCAGGTCACCAACGAAGAGGTACTCCGTCGTGCGGGGAAATCATTTGAATGCAAAACACAGGAAAGCACCCTATTTCCGTCTCATATCGTTGGCTTTCTTTAAAAACCTCGTATGTCCCAATGCTCTTCCTACCCATTATATTCCTTAAGATTGGTCACGCCTCCCAGTCACATAATTAAGTGCAGTCCATCAGAATAATTTCCATTGTGTTCATTTTCCTATGCTACACTGTAAAGGAAATTGGACCTTACCACACCGTATTGTAGGAATGTCGTTTGCTTGGCGATTTTACGCACTCCTACAGTATAATATATTTTAGGTTCAATTTCCTGTACACTTCAGCATAGGAAAATCACCACAACGGAAATTATTCTGATGGACTACATATAAGTGTGTGGTTGGGAGGCGTGACCAGTCTTAAAGAATATAATGGATAGGAAGAGCAATAGGACATACGAGGATTTTAAAGAAAGCCATCGATATTCAGAAATGACTAAGAGACCTACAGCCTGGCACAACTGAGAAGGTAAGATAGACGGGAAAAATGGACGTGAGCGGAGGAGATTATCCGCGAAAATCTCTGACAGTAGTTCGACGGGTGGCTACTTTAGGGTACGGGATTGCGAAATTAGAAAGAAAAAAATATAAAAGAAAAATCTCCATGAACGTCGCCAAATTTCTGTGAAGGGAGGAAGTCGCACAGCACCGTCTTCTGTGTTAATATTCTATTGCTTTTCACCCGGAGGGAGTAGGTTTCTGAGGCATAGGCCTAGGTGACTTTGGAAGTGCCATTAAAACAGGAATGTTTATCCCGTTCAGTCCGTCTCTTTGGTTGAATGGTCAGCGTCGTGAACTTCAGTTCAGAAGACCCTGGGTTTGATTTCTGTCTGGGTCGGGGACTTTTGCCATGTCTAATTAATCCTTTGCGTAAGGGACTGTGAGCTTTTTGTTCATTTTAATAGATACATTTTTATGCTCCACAGAATCACTCAATAACGAAAAACGTCCTGTTCCACAACGTTTCAACACTATTACATAATATGAACTGTAATTGGGTGCACATTGTTAAGGTGTCCTTCTGCAATTTCAGTTGAAAAGTATACGTAACTACAGATTTTCTATAGAAAAATTAATTCTGAGTAATGGTGCTGGTCAGTACTGTACAGAGCATTTAGCAGTAGCAGTGATACCTTGATACAACTTTCTCTGCACTGTTCTCGCCCTGAGATGGGGAGATAACTCAACTCCTCCCCAGATCATGTCCTCCCTTGCTGTCTTGCCCCTAAGAGATGAAGAAATAACTACAGGAAAGAATTCGTTAATGACTCTGGAGTTTTAAAGGGAGCGAGGGCTCGCATTCTGCCTCTTGGGAAATCAGGTGCCTGAGGAAGAGCTGAGCTGTATAGTGGGGGTGTAAAGGTAAAGACTGAGGATTCACTGCTGTTTCTGTTGTATTTTTCTACTGTAATTTTAGGTCAGGTTCACCAGATAATAAAATAATAATAATGTTATTGGCGTTACGCCCCACTAACTGCATTTACGGTTTTTTGAGACGCCGATGTGCCGGAAGGTAGTCCCGCAGGAGTTCCTTTACGTGCCAGTAAATCTGCCGACACGAGGGTGACATAATTGAGCACCTTCAAATACCACCGGACTGAGCCAGGATCGAACCTGCCAAGTTGAGGTCAGAAGGGCAGGGCGTCAACCGTTGAGCCACACAGCCAGGCACCAGACAATTAATCGAGGAGCTAAGTCATTTATTTGCGTGGGTATGTATGATGAGTACTCAGTCTGGATGCTGGTTTGATTCTCAAAAACTCTGCCATGAGCTGGCCATGACCCAGGCGTCCCTGAAGAGGAGTACTAGGGAAATGGGAAGTAATGCGGTTTCCTGTTGCTTTCCTCACCAACCCATTGCTATTGCACATCACTCTGTCTTCTCCACTGAAATTCTTCCACCAACCGACCGTATGAGCAACATTTTCACACCATTTCTAACAGAGACTGACTGGTATTGCTAACATTGCTCATGTCCGGCTCCATGGCTAAATGGTTAGCGTGCTGGCCTTAGGTCACAGGGGTCTCGGGTTCGATTCCCGGCTGGGGCGGGAATTTTAACCATCATTAGTTAATTTCGCTGGCACGGGAACTGGGTGTATGTGTCGTCTTCATCCTCATCACGACGGGCAGGTCGCCTACGGGAGTCAAATCAGAAGACCTGCACTTGGCGAGCCGAACATGTCCTTGGACACTCCCTGCACTAAAACTCATACACCATTTCATTTCAACATTGCTCATATCTCAATCAGTTCATTGCTTTGACAATATGAAACTGACGTGGGTAATGTCGGAACCGGGGAATGGCAGAACATGCTGCAAATCTGTACACACGTTGGGTGGGGCCAACTAGGCACAGCCATGAAAATAAATAAATAAATAAATAAATAAATAAATAAATAAATAAATAAATAAATAAATAAATAAATAAATAAATAAATAAATAAATAAATTAATTAATTAATAAAAATCCGAATTAAATTCCCCTCGTACTAGAAAGCACTATTTAAATTCACATGTTCGTGTGGCGCGTACGTGATTGGCTGCCATAGAGGTCGCTTCACTACAGTATAGTGCTCTCCGTAATCTTGCGTTGTCAACTGATGAGACGTAGATGAGGCAAAGGAATACAAGATAATCGTATACAAGAAGTGTCCCGTGGTTTGAATGATGAATGTCAACATTGGAAGAGTCAGGAGGAAAAGTGTGGAAGATGTGTTGAAATGTCTTCTCAGCACTCAAGAACAGGATTTGTTGGACAGTTTGGATGTTATTTGATGTTTTCGTTTCCTTTGTGGCTTTCGTCTCTTGTAAACAGTATGTTCATTTGGTGTGCTTGTTTACAGGTATCACTACCAATTGCATGGAAAGCAGTAACTTAAAATGTGGACAGATATTCTACTCTTACTGTTGCCTCAAATGAGCTGCCATACGACAGTAACGCAAACAGTTCTGATGATAACTTGATTGTCACTGTTCGCTCAAGCAGGAACATGAGAGACGCATATCTAGATATGGATTATAAGCGAAAGGCTGTTGAGTATTGGAAAAGCGCTAAGAGGTGTCTTTTCGACTGTTAAACATAAGTTCTGTATTTTAAACACGAAGAAAAATTTGTATCTGTGGGCAGAGCAAGTGAAAATGTGCCAAAAAAACACAATTTTACGTCACCCATCAAAAAAATGAATTAATACATGATATTGCAATCAAACAGGACGAAAAATGGGTGCAGAACTTTAAGAATCGCTACATACCATTTCGTAAAAAATAAGTGTGACGACGTCAATGAACGTCTATCATGTCAGCAGAAGAAATATTCGTAGGAGAGGTTACAACTGCTCTGGAGATTTTTAGCCCCGGAAACGTATGTGAGAGCGACCAAGATATGGAGATATGTTCGGGTAGAACACTGGCTATCAAAGGAGCCAAAACGGTTTGTTCCGAACTTCAATCAGTGGGGGCCACAACGCACAGGACCTCTATTCATAACGTTGGAAGACCTAGAGGTATGTTTGGTAAAATAAATAGCGATGTTTTCATATGGAAATATTTACGTTGTAACTACAAAGTACGGAAAAATTGGATTCGCAGAACTGAAAGTTTGGTTTCATAACATATTCAAACGAGAAGTGGCGTCCAGCGATGTTGCGCTTCTTCTGAATTCCTTTTCCGGACATACATCTTTAGAAAATGAAGAGCACATAAGACTGATGATGATTCCTCCTGGGACCACAGCCTATTGTCAACAATTAGTTGTACAGTATTAAGATTGTATTTAAGATCTGGAAAAACTGTGTACGCAGATTTTCAAACACTGTTCGGTTACTGAATTTTGGCATGAATTTGGACCAGAGAAATACAATCTTAAAAATGCAGTCTCTGACATATCACCAATTGCCATCCCCTAGTTTTACTTCAATATGGCAACACTGTTGGTATCCAAATCACCGAGCTCGATAGCTGCAGTCGCTTAAGTGCGGCCAGTATCCAGTAATCGGGAGATAGTGGGTTCGAGTCCCACTGTCGGCAGCCTTGAAGATGGTTTTCCGTGGTTTCCCATTTTCACACCAGGCAAATGCCGGGGCTGTACCATAATTAAGGCCATGGCCGCTTCCTTCCAACTCCTAGGCCGTTCCTATACCATCGTCGGCGTAAGACCTATCTGTGTCAGTGCGACGTAAAGCAAATAGAAAAAAAAAAAAGGATCCAAATCAATACCCGTCCGGCAATCCCGGACCTTTTGAACATTCTGTGCTCTGTGCATATTGTTTCTACAACAGTGCAATACAATGTTCTGCTTGCACTCCTCCTTGTTTCATACGATGTGGGTGGTGTAAAACCAGTTTCTGCTTCGAACCTCATTACATGCACCCGATAGCCTTTATCATGAGTACTAAACTTTATTACGGGTGGTGTTGAAAGTGGTGTCCTTCAGCATTCAAACGTCACAGGGTCGTAATTGATGGATGATATTCACTCTGTGAGGTTTTAATGTCAATATTTTAGTAGTCCTATGTACTGAGGATTTTGAGATACCGACTTGTTATGCAACATGTCGTACAGATTTATTGAGAAATCGTATGAATGATGTGTTAATGTCGTCGATTTTTTCTTCCGATAGAAACATTTGTTTCGGTTTACGAATTACAGCATTAAGTGACCCCACTGTCCTTAAATTCACGAGGAATCTAACTTTTTCTATACCTTCAACTGGAACCCCAGGAAATCTCTCCAGAAATCGCCCATTCACCTCTCTACATGATTCGATTCTTACATATTATGTTTCATACATTGAAACTCTTTGTTCAAGCGTGAGTTTCTCTGGTATTTCAACGGTGTGATAATGCAATTAATCTAATTAATTCTACTTTAATTCAGCCACACATGCTGTTGAAATAAACATATCACTTCACACGGGTTCCCACGACACAAAAACTCGAGTGACAGACCGCCTCGTGGCTATGCAGTGAGTCAGCATGAGGTTATGTATACACCGGTCAGAGCGTGCATGTGCATGTCGACTGCCGGCCCCGTTGGGAGCGCGGAGTACAGATGGACAGTCATTTGGAACGTGCCTCCCACCAGGAGTGAGGCAGACTACACGCATGATCAGCACGCGCACTTCAAAAATGCTATACTTTTTACAGCCGTCTAGTGAGAGTAAGAGTTAATTTAGGAAATATTTTCTTTCGCGGTTCTGCCAAGTTGACCTCACCCAGCGTATGTGTACATTTTCAACACGATGTACGATTTCTCGGTTCAGACACTTCCCTCACGAGGCAGGTCAATGAAAGTATCAAGTTTGTTCTAGCCGTTAATGTCTCCGATCTTCGGCAAATGTGTATTGGTCTTTTGATTTTTGACCTGATGGTGACTTCTCGGTTAAAGCAGATACTACTTTTTCCAGTGTCGTGAAAAGTCCCCCAAGACCTTTTGTTGTAAACTGTATTTCTTTTTACGAGATTTTTCCTCGTGCTATGTTCTGGCCCTTCCGGGATGGACGTTAGTTTTCTTCCAACTATAAAATGGGATGGTGTGAGGAGATCTCTCGTGTCTGTGGCCTGGGTGACTGGCCTGCTATTGAGGGTGACTTTAAAACTTGTCACTATTGTATTGAGACTTCCTTCGTTCAGCTGGGAACGGCCGAGTACCTTTCTTAGACATCGTCCTCCTCCAAGAAGACGTCAGACACCTCCACATGTGGAAGAAAGTGAGGATAGAAGAGATGCGCCCAGGGAGAGACGGACGTACAAGAACGGTCGTTCTGCGGCAGTCTGACAACACGCTCATTATTCGGCCAATGCAGATGGTCATCCCTTTGGAGATAGACCATGGTGGGGAGGATGTCGCGGATTGACATTGGTTACGTCAACTATGTGATATGGGTCCTCTATGTATTCTTTGTATTTGTATATAGTCACATTTTTACTCGGTGATGAGCGTGTGTGTTAATAATAATAAAACGTGATATTGTGATCACGACGGTGAAGTCCTCTTATAATTCAACAGTTTTATGATTTATATAACATAGTGCACGGTACACACTAGGTCACGCCAGCAAAGGCAGTTTCTCTGTGTGGCAAAATATATAATTTAATCATTTATTCTTTTATGTCCAGTTACTCGACTCAATGGACAGCGTAACGGTCTTCGGTTCAGTACGCTCTGTGTTCAATTACCGGACGAACCAGTGATTTTAACCACATCTGCTTCCTTGACTCAGGGACTGTGGTTCTTGTTCGTTGTAGAACACATTTTTCATTTACACACAATACTACCAAACACTTGAGAAATACGCAGCGGTGGCCTAAATAATACAATCCTCCACACAAGACTGATATCAGGAAGAGCTTCCAGCTATAACATTGGGTGAAGTCGACATTTAGTTGTGACCCCAAGTAGCGGGAAAGAAACCAAGGAAACAGATGATCAGCGGGAAATTTTTACTTTTCTTCTTCTTCTACTTCACCCTTTTCAACTGTCCTCTATTCGTTGGGTGTCAGGCGTTTAACTATTTTACACGTACTGACGGACGCCCGTTGTCTGACATCCATCTATTCTTTTCCGTGGTAGGCCTATTTGCAGTTTCACCGACGATATGTTCCTGTTTCATGAAAGGGCACATTTCACCGTGAGTGCCCAGCATTCGCCCAGC
The DNA here is from genome assembly GCF_040414725.1 of Anabrus simplex. Taxonomy (NCBI): domain Eukaryota; kingdom Metazoa; phylum Arthropoda; class Insecta; order Orthoptera; family Tettigoniidae; genus Anabrus; species Anabrus simplex. The sequence goes on from NC_090265.1 coordinate 197,522,801, forward strand.
GATTTCGAACCGGGATTACATCAGGAATGCCTGTGGGTGGACTGCGAAACGTAAATGTCTTGGAAGGTATTCCTTGGAAGGTGTATATCCAGAGTTTATATCGAGGTGATACTTAAGTGCATAAACTGCCGACTTTTTTTATAGAATCATGGCTTGAAAATCAGAGATGCTTCAAGTACGTACGTATGAATGTAAACAAGCAAGCAAGCTTTGTTGAATGAATGAGTGCTCAGAGCTTATTAGTCAATGGGTTGATTAAGAGAATGAATGAGCATAGAAAAATTACGTATTGACATTTATTTTACATATTAATTTATTTTAGTAAATCTCTTACTATACGTTGTAAATAATATCTTACCTTAAGCACAGGTGCAGGAAATATTTTCTATGTACGTGGAGCTCGTCTTTCTTTATTAGACCTTCTATATTCCTGCAGTCACAATTGTGGTAAACAATTATTGGTAATACTACAACAAACGATTAGGAAATTTGTATGACGTGGTCATTTCCATATGATTTGAATTGTATCTGTTCAGCAAGAATATTGGTGCTTTGAGTTATTCTTATTGTTCCTCAGTGAGAGTTGATGTGGAGAATTTTCGATATTGTGTTGATTTCTGGTAGCTGTCTAGTCAAGGCAGTAAAGGCGTGTTCAGTTCGCCTGGAAGAAGCTGTGTTCTCTTCCCCGCTAGGAAGAATACAAATATTGAGAAACAAGATTTTCACTTATCATGCGGTACATAGCACTCAGCCTACACCGAAATTGGGTCCGGGTTCATTCCAGGAGGTAAAGGTGGCCCAGGCATAGAGCTAGCTACTCTCTCCTGCTTAATTCCGAGGTTTTGGATAGCGGAAACCTTTACCAGCCACTTCCCAAGGACCGTCGTGGCATGTACAAAGATGTCTTTGATTTGTATTGATTTCCGGATATTCGTGTCCTGTGTCTAGTAAATTGTTGAAGAAATGATTTTTATGTTTTATTTTTTAGTGGTCTGAAGTGTTCTGTGTACCTTGTTTTGATGCTCGACTTCTTTGTCCAAAATTTAATTAGGGGCAGTTAAAAAATGTCCGTTTACCGGGCGAGTAGGTTGCGCGGTTCTGCCCGTGTAACTGGTAGCTTACATTCGGGAGATAGAGGGCTCGAAATCCACTGTCGACAGCCTTGAATATGATTTACGTGGTTCCTCATTTTCAGACCAAGCAAATGCTGGGCTGTACCTTAATTAGGGTCAAGGTCGCTTCCTTCCTTGTCTTAGCTCTGTCATATCCCATCGTCGTCGTGAGACCTGTCTGAATCGGTGCGACGTAAAACCAATCAATGCACTACTGTGCAAGCTTGATATAGGTTTTGAGCTATTTGGTCATGTCGAATATTTAAATTGCCCATAAGTACACAGCAAAGATGGCCAAGCACCCATGCTCCACCGAGGCAGCTACGATGGCCTTGCGATGGTATCCATTGGATAGAATCTCAACTATAAGTCTGGTACTGCTACAGTAGGCTACAACCGTAGAGTGCGCCAACGTAGCTCAATCGGTAGAACACAGGCTGCAAAAGCGGTTGTCTATGGGTTCCTACCCATCGATGTGCGGTTGTCCATTTTTGCTGTGTATCTTACAATTTTTAGACGGACAATTTAAATATTCAACACGACCAAATAGTTGAAGGACTATTTGATATACAATGCAGTTGTGAAATTCAGGTAAATTATATCATGTCTGTATGATAGATTTTGTTTCAAGATAGAATTCTATTGGTTATACTATTTGGAATGCCATCTGATTCTCGAATTTCCTATATGTTAGGACAATATTTCTGTGTGGAAGTACTAAAATATGTCAGCATGAGAATGTAAGACTGGGAGACGTGTTACTGTTTTGCCAGTTAAGATAAACCATCTCTATCCATTTCTTTGTTGTCCGGTTCCTTGGCTGTGTAGTCAGTGTCGATACCTTGGGTTCAGAGTGTCCCAAATTCGATTCCAGGCCGGGTCGGGGATTTTAACTGCGTCTGGTTTATTCTTTGATCGGGGCTAGGTATTCGTGCTTGTGCACGCCTCTCTGTATACACACAACTCATCATACTAACAACCGCAACATTCGTAGAAGAATGAATATATCCTTCTACAAGGTCTTGGCGTCAGGAAGGGCATCCAGCAGAAACAGGGGCAAACACAAATGTACAAAACAGTTCGTACAAGCTACCCCATCAGGATGTGGGATAAGCGTTGGAAGATGAAGAAACTTTGTATCATTTTGTTCTTATTTCCTAATGTTTTCTAATGTTCTATCTTGCACAGTTAAGTTACTTCCTTTTACATTACATTTTTCGGATGTAATTAACTTACGTTTGATGTTTGCTTGTAAACGTTTAGATATGTATAAATATTGGACTTGTACAGTTCGTAGTTAAACTTAGTGGTTATATCTTGGTACTTAATGATAACGTGCTTTTGTGCTTCGGTACATTTAAAAATCGTTCGTTATCGTGTCCTCAGTAGAAGTAAAAATAAAATCGCATTGTTTCAAGCTTCCCGCCAGCAGGTGTTAGGAAATTACTTTCTTTATTTCTATAATATCAGTTGACACATTTTAGTTCAATTTTGAATAAGCCTTATGTCACCATAAATAGCTCTGTGGGTAGCACAACCTTCCATTACCATCACCAACTCATACAATTATTATCAGGAATGACGAAGTCTCGGCAATATACTTCGTCTACACAGTGACACTGAAATTAACTCTCCTATCAGAACGATGTGCGCTTTTCCTCCTAGTGAAATAATTGTTCACTTGTAGGCCTTCTGATATCTCCAAATATTCCTTTGTCTGGGAAACACCTGATAACACAAACTTCCCTAGGAAAAGTAACTTGAACTGTGCACCGTTGCTTAGCGAGGTGACAGATAGCCAATCAATGCATTACATATAAGTTGCTGCTTATACAAATAAATACGTACATATATATTTTATCAGCGACACTGTCCGGCTTCCTGGTTAGCTGGTTAGCATGCTGGCCTTAGGACCAAGGGATCCCTGGTTCGATTCTTAACCGAGTCAGTGATCCTTTCCTTCTTTGATTCCTACAGTTTGCTGCGTGTGCTGTCTTCAATATTAGAATTCATCCTAGGTAGAGCCTCATCCTAAGAATCGCGCAGGTCACTCATAGGTGTCAACTCAAAAAATCTGCTCATCGCCACTTCAGAGACCATTATCGGCAATACTACAACTGTAGCCTCACTTACTTCAGTATTATTGTATATTACCTTCGTTTTTAATCGATTTTGACTATCTAAGAACCACGTAAAACAATCCAGTGCATTAATTTCGGTTTGTGTCCTGCTTTCTTTCTTGCCTTCCAATAGTTCTTCATTATTTCACTGCGCTTTTCCTCCTCTCGTCTGTCATGTTGTTCAGTTCCTTCTTTTCTTTCTTCTGGAAACTCTTGAAATGTTTTATCAATCTCCTAAAAGTTATTCTGTCGTTTTTATATTTGCTGTTATTCCCATTTCTGCTGTATTTCTCTTCATACTTTGCATCCACTCATTGCCATAGTATATTATGTCTGTACAACGCGCCTTCTATCCTCATCTTTTAGGGCTCTGTTCTTCTTCTTCTCTATGGACACGGTGACGGGAGACATTCAAGGGCCGCACCCATGGACTCCTTTGTACGCTGACGATGTTTTCCTTAACTAATGGAGAAAGGGGGAACCTTGGGAAACATTTTTGAGGATTGGGAAGCCAGGTTGGCTGAAAATGGACTGAGATTAAACGTTCAGAGATCGTAGTACATGGAGTGAGGACTCGATGCGAGCGGATCCATTAACGTCAACAGACAAAATTTAAACAAAGTTGGCCGATTCAATGACCATGGCTCGCTCAATTCTGCAGATGGTGGGTGACACACATCCCGACGCCCATGCACGTGTCAATACAGCCTGGCTGAAATGAAGACAAGTCAGTGGAGTCCTATGTGATCAGCGGATGCTTGTTCTCTTCAAGACTAAGATATACAAGAATGCTGTACGCCCAGTTTCCCTGTACGGAAATGACCAGCCTCTGTGAAAGAAAAACACTCCGCATGCCATGGAAATGCGTAAACTCTGATGGTTTCATCACAATGTCTGAGGGTGTTTATGTAGTGTGGTTGGAATTCAGATTATCAAAGTTCAATAATTCGGATTTTACATAGAACCACAAGAGTGTTCCTAGCCTCTTTTACCACATACATTTCACTGGGGCTCATTTTTGTAGCAGGTTCAGTAAACTATTGAACGATGTGCCCTTCCGGGAAAGACAGTATTTTTTATCCCTTTCTTAACTTTCTAACGGTTAATTACGAAAGGCGTTCAATATCTAATTCAACATATTCTATTTCTCGGCCAATTACGGTTTTAAAAATCTAACATTTTATTTGGGACATCTTTCAATATTCCCTCTTCGTCTCGTAGAGTTCTATTAATCTCCGATAGGTGGCAGTGCTATGACTAGCCTTCACAATGGCGTCTGTAACGAAGGTGCGTAACAAACCGAGAGCAGTCATTGAGTTTCTTTTGACGGAATACCAGAACAGTGCAGATATTCATAGGCGCTCGCAGAATATCCAAGGAGACCTGACAGTGAATGAAAGCACGGTGACTCGCTGGGCGAGGCGTGTTTCATCATCAATCTGAAGGAAATCTGAAGGGGTTATTCTGTTGGATTTACTCCCTCATGGTGAAACGATCGACTCTGAAGTGTATTGTACTACTCTAAGGAAATTGAAGAATCGACTTCAGTGTGTTCGTAGCCTCAAAAATGCAAACGAACTTCTCCTTTTCCATGACAACGCAAGACCTCACACAAGTCTACGTACCCAACAGGAGCTCACAAAATTTCAGTGGCTGTTCCTCCTTCACTCTATTTTTTATTTTTTATTTCTTAAATTTATTTAATTGACCTTTGTTGGTACAACATTTGGTCATCCTCCTTGTACAAGGAACACTCACGGCACACATACAAAATAATAAATTGTCAGTGTAAAGGACATATAAGAATGAAAATCAGATTGCCACAGTCTTCGAGTAGAGAATACTACACTGAATCTATCTTCCGGAAGAAGAGGGGGAGAAAAAACAAAACAAAACAAAATACTACAAAACACTGGCAACAATGCGAAGAGCTCAAAGTCAAATTCTTATTTCCGCGGTTCTCAAAACGTTCATCACAGCATTAAGAACTGAATTGTTTTCACCGTGCAACGCCAATGCAGCGCTGGTCGGGAACGGCACTTGTCGATCAGATAGTTCAGATAAAAAGCGGCTTCGAGAAACTTCACAAAGGCCAAATTTAAACAAAATGTGGTTGACATCTCCATCGTCCGCATACTGACATCGACAGCGCAGTGAAGCCAAAACGCCTATGCGATGGAGATGTGAAGGTAGTGATCCATGATTGAGCCGCATTCGGATGACGGATACCGTTAGAACTCGTGACCGATGAAACTTATAATGCCATGGCTTAGGAGGGATCTTGGGAGCATAAGCTCCACCTTTTCGTTCACTCTACAGCACAGATCTAGCGCCTTCTGACTTTGATGTGTTTGGCCAAACAAGTATGCAATACGTGGATGATGGAGAAGTTATCGATGCAGCACGACGTTGGCTCCGATATCGAGCAGTTGAGTGGTATCATGCATGCTTACAGGCCCTCACTTTACGGTGGCGTAAGGCCGTAGCATGGGACGAAGTTTATGTTGAAAAATAGTGCATTGTTGCAAAAGAATAGGGGAATAATATGGTGTATTTGAATCCTCAAAAAAACCTACTTTTAGAAAAAATAGTGTTGCTTCATATATTGAACTCCCTTCGTAAACCCATATCTTCCCGATTAAACAAGTAATTTGGTTAGCCAGTCCTCTTTTAATAAATACATTTTGAAGGCAAGTATCATTGAAGGAAAAGGAGTTCACTCGTGCGAAGTTTTTATAGATCCCTCATTTTAAAAAGTTTGGGGCATGATGGCGAACAGCCCTTTATACTTAAGGCTGGTAATGGAGTACGTACTAGGATGTGAGGTTGTAATTATTTGAGGCTAAGCTTAGGACGAAAGATAGCCATAGTCTTTCTGTGTAGTAGGTCGAACATGGATACGCACCTCTTATTGAAGCGAGAAATCATGGAATTTTATAATGCATCCTTTCTCAGCTCTATTCTCGAGGACGAACAGAGTGCGTGTGTTGGTGCCCAGTTCCATACACTTAAAATAGAACCGTAAATAGAAAACCGTTCAACAAGGCGTTACGGTTAATAGGCTACTTGACACCGGCGCGCCGCGGCGGCACCTCTAACGTGTTCTAGTCAACAGATGGGAGATTAAAACTCATTGTTAAATAAAATGATTTCTAATTAGAAATTCCTCAGGAATGAATCATCCTCGTCAGTCTCTGAAATGGCATTAATGAATTGCGTTCGAATGGTAGGTGTCAGCTAGACATTTGTTACGGTTAGCTCGTGAATTGTACTTGGACAATGGAATTGCTGTGGTCTCATTAATGTTTACCACTTTCACCTCGTAGCACCAGTTATTGCAATATTAGGAATACCTTGTGGTTACTGTAGAATAAATATTAGTATCCAACTTCTGGGAAAAATGAACTGTAGACCCAGAAACCTTTTGCCAGTGTCCGTCTCAGTGGCTTACACTATTTCACTTTCTGTCCATTCCATGAATATTTTCAAAGTCAAGGCTCTAAAAGAAACAAAATAATTGGAGGCAATCGACTACAAATAATGGTGATGTTGATAATAATAATAATAATAATAATAATAATAATAATAATAATAATAATAATAATAATAATAATAATAATAATAATAAAAATAATGAAAATCCACAGCCTATTTCCAGTCATTTGATCGGAACAGGAATGGATAGAATGAAGCCCCCATCTAGTGGGGAGGATAGGAATTGATTGTGCCGGCTGCCGAAGCCTGTTGCACTCCTCCGGGGCAATGATTAATGACTGACCGATGAAATGAAATGATACTGGAGGGTGTTGCTGGCATGAGGGATGACAGGGAAAGCTGGAGTACCCGGAGAAAGTCCTCCTACCGCAACTCCGCTTAGTCCAGCACAAATCTCATATGGAGTGACCGGGATTTGAACCACGGAATTCAGCGGTGAGAGGCCGGCTCGCTGCTACCTGATCCATTGAGGCTTTTAATAATAATAATAATAATAATAATAATAATAATAATAATAATAATAATAATAATAATAATAATAATAATGTTAATAATAATAATAATACAAAACATATCTTCATTACCCTGTAGATGATATGGATTTCAGTGTTCAGTTCGCAAGCCCCTGTGAATGAGCTAAGCATCACCATAATCCTCTATTTGTAACTAGCACTGCAGCTTCATCTAATTATTTTACATCTCTTACCTCGAAGTCATTAAAATCTGAGCTTAACCTTTGTCGCTTTCATCATCGTCTGCTACTTTTTACCCTCCATGCACAATATTCTACTAGGCAACTTACCCTCCGGATCTCGTGACTCCACCACTACAGCCCGTTCATATCCACGTAGTTAATTCCAAACTTATCCTTTATGTCTTCATTGGAGTTGTCCACCCGTAAGTGTTTCCATGTGTTTGTTTCAGGAATCATTTTCTTTGCCTTCGTGTCTTAGAGTAGGAGAAGGGAAAATCACGGGACACCATTCTCGAGACAGCCGACGACGAATGGGACCAGCCCTCCGCCTCTCGAATGTAGAGCCGGAAGGGTAACCAAAACCACACACTGTGTTGTAGCCTGCTTTACTCTTTTTTGGATGTCTTGAGTTTCAAAGCGGAACAGGCTCCAACAAAATTAGTTCTATTATCTGAATAAATAATAGGACGTCCTCGTCTAGCTAACAAACACTATTAGCAGGAAACCTTCTGTGTAGAGACTTGATGATAATTCTAACTGAACAGCTCTGTACAAATCACTGTGGTTCTTCTATTCTAAATTATCCAGAATTTCATTCAAAGCTGTTCATCAAACATTGCATAATGCATGACAAAAAAAGGCGGTGCTGTTCTTCGATAAGTGCATCGACTACAGTACCTGATACTTCCTCGGGAGTAACAGTGGGTAACTGGAACTTAAACTCTCTTCACGGATAATGAGTTTTATTTTCACAAGTATAAGACCTGTTTCAACTCCAACAATCTGGATACCCTCAACGACGTTGCAGTTTGGAGGAATTGATTTCAACTGCACATTGTGAATCAACTCAATTCAGCTTGTTTCAACTCCTGAAAAGCCAGGTGCCCGGAAGTTCTCGAGGTAGGCCTATTACTTTTCTGCGTTATTCGCAGATCTCCGAATCCAACCTATAACTCTCACAATCGGTGAAAATTTGTAGCTTCTTAATCTTTACAGGTTTATGACAGTCAAATTCTTCTCAGCTGTTTTTTTTTCTTCTCATTGCGATTACATTTTCATCTGCTTCAACGTTGGCGGAGTTACAAGGCGATTCTTCTTCTGTAAGGTTCGGTCATTCAGATCTCTCCCACCATCTTGATATTACTAGTTTGGAAGGATAGCGATCACGCGATGGTAAGCCTGCTGAATTATGCATTCCGAGAATAAGTCTCCAATTCTTAGATCATGCCTGCTTATTAATTTCTTTCAGCCTGTTTCCTATAAATATTGCCCAGTTCGCATTTCTTCTTTTCCAGGCTAGTGCTGGTGTGGAATCTCTCCAAAAATATTCTTTAGCATATTCTAGTGAAAGGCTGCAAGTCAACTTCGTAACAAACAACCCTAAAGCTGTAACCGTCATATTGTTACAGCTTTAGTGGAGCTACGCGTGCCTTGGCTAACATTAACTGCACTACTATTCCATCACCTGACTCGGTTCTCAAGTACGTAACTGCTGCATATGCATATCGACTAGCATCTATGAATGTGCGCAGTGACCACTGGCGTCTGTCCATTTCTCCACCATCAGCTGCATCTTTATTTCACACAACAATGGGATTTCATCATATCTATATATATAAAGTAACTTGTCCTGACTGACTGACTGATTCATCATCGCCGAGGCAAAACTACTGGACATAAAGAAATTAAACTTTGGGGATACATTCATATTACACTTAGGTGCTCGCTAAGAGAGGATTTTTGGATATTCCTTCGTTAAGGGGATGAAAAGGGGGTTGAAATTTTAAAATGAGTATATCTCAAAACTTTAAAAGTTTACAGATTCAAAAATTGGTATTTAGAATCTTCTTTAAAAATAAGGAAATACGTATTTTTTGTTTTCAGAAAATCCCAATAAAAAGGGTGGAAAAGGGTGAAAATGGGTTGAATGCCTTTAATGAGGCTACTTATATTTCGGAATCTGAAGACATTACAGACCTGAAAATTGGTATTCGGGATCTACTTTGAAAATGAAGAAACAGGTACTTTTTCGTTTTTGGAAAATCCAAATAATGGGGGGGGGGGTTGAAAAGGGGGGTGAATTTATAAAATGAGTATATCTACATCTTAAAACTTTAAAAGTTTACAGATGTAAATTTGGTATTAAGAACCTCCTTTAAAAATAAAGAAACATGTATTTTTTTGTTTTCGGAAAATCCCAATAGGAGGGGTGAAAAAGGGGTTGAATGCCTTTAATGAGGATACTTATATCTCAGAAACTGAAGATATTACAGACCTGAAAATTGGTATTTGGGATCTCCTTTAAAAATAAAGAAACTTTATTTCCTTTTTGCTTTTGGAAAATCCAAATAGTGGGAGGTGAACAGGGGTAGATTTTTAAAATGAGTGTATCCTATCTCAAAACTTTAAAAATTTGCACATGTAAAAATTGATATTTAGAATCTCCTTTAAAAATAAAGGAACACGTATTTTTTGTTTTCTGTAAATTCCAATAGGGTGAATAACGGGTTGAATGCCTTTAATGAGGATACATGTATCTCAGAAACTGAAGGTATTACAGAACTGAAAATGTGTATATGGGATCTCCTTTAAAAATAAAGAAACACGTACTTTTTTGTTTTTGGAAAATCCAATTAATGGCGGCTAAACAGGAGTGACAAATTGGGGTGAATTTTTTGAAAGACTATTTCTACAGAATATCTGAGAAACGTAAAATGTTACAGACGTAAAAAGTGGTATTTGGAATCTCCTATAAATGAAAAGAAACATAGGTGATTTGTTTTTGGAAACTCCACTTAAGGGGAACTAGAAAGGGGGTGAAATTTTAAAATTAGAATTTCTACAGTATATTTCAAAAAACTTAACATGTTAACAGGAGTGAAAAATGGTATTTTTTATTTCTATTAAAAATAAATAAACGTGTATTTTTAGTTTACGGAAATACCACTTGGGCGGAAGAGGAGGAGGGTGAAAGTGAGTGAAAATGGTGTTGAATTCTTTTAGTTAGGCTACTGATATCTCAAAAGTGAAGATGGTACAGACGCAAAAATTGATATTTGGAATCTGCTTTAAAAGTAAAGACACGCGTATTCTCGGAAAATCCAATGAAGGGAGGGAGAGGTGAAACATTGAAAAATGAATCTAATTAATTGTAGGAGGATACTTACATCTAATAAAAACTAAAGTTGTTACAGAGTTAAAAATTGATATTTGGATCTAATTAAAAAACAAAGGAAAAAGCGTTTTTGGGCGAAATCATTTTGGGGGCCGGGGGTGAAAAGGAGTTGAATTCCTTTTATGTGGGCACATATCTCAAAAACTGAAGATGTTAGAGTCGTGATAATTGATATTTAGAAGACCCTTTACTATTAAAGATACACATATTTTTAAAGGAAAATTCACTTGGGGGGGGGGAGGGGGAGTGTGAAAGGAAGTGAAAAAGTGAATTATGTTTATGGGGATACTTATATCTCAAAACTGAAGTTAATAGACGTGAACATTGGTGTTTGGAATCTCCTTTAAACATAAAGAAACACGCCTTCTTTTAATTTTCTGGGGGGGGGGGGGAGTGGATAAATATACTTAACCGCGGTGGGGTGTAAAAGGAGGTGAGACCAATTGAATTTACTGTTCATAATGTACTTATAAGGAGCCTCCGTTGCTCAGGCGCCAGCGCGCTGGCCTCTCACAGCTGGGTTCCGTGGTTCAAATCAATGTCACTCCATGTGACATTCGTGGTGGACGAAACGGATGCGGGACAGGTTTCTCTCCGGATACTCCGGTTTACCCTGTCATCATTCATTCCAGCAACATTGTCCAATATCATTTCATTTCATTTGTCATTCATTAATCATTGCCGCAGAGGAGTGCGGCAGGCTTCGGCAGCCGGCACAATTCCTATTGTCGCCGCTAGATGGGGGCTTTATTCAAACCATTCCTGACCCTGTCGAATGACTGGAAACAGACTGTAAATTTTTGATGTACTTATTCTGATCATAAACGGATGATTTTTAATCTTTCCTGGGTTCGTTTTCAAGAGCCATCTTTTCCTTCGGAGAACGTTCTTAGATTACAGTAGATTCGCCTGGCATATAAATAAAAATTTAAACACATTTGAAATAAGCTATATGAATGAGATTGACCGTCCAATTGTTCACCTCTATAATAAGGTCAATAATGTACGTAAGTATGTCATTCAGTATCACCAGAAATCCCCCATACTTGCCTACGCGCGACAATGGTGCTGGTCACATTGTCAACAATGACAATGGCAGAAGATGAAATTTACAGCCAAGTAGCGGTCATGCATCTTGCTGTGGGGTCCAGGACATCTATAATAATAATAATAATAATAATAATAATAATAATAATAATAATAATAATAATAATAATAATAATAATGTTCTGGACCGTCGTCAAATGTGCGGACAGTGCTGGAAACGGGTTCTGGACGGGTAATGACTAAGAATGCAGTCCGGCCGCGGGTTCAGTACCGTCAAGGCACCCAAGACGACACCACGCCGGATCTCCTGAAGGATTTGATGTATATTAAGAATGCTTATAGGAAAAGATGGCAAAGATTTAGGGACCCAACTGACCGGGTGGAATACCTGGACCTAGCCCGAGAAGTACGAAATCGATTGCTGGAAAGAAAGATTGAAAATGGGAGATAACTTGCCGTAATCTATTAGAAAACGAGTCAGATCGCGAATTTTGGCGGATTTTCTCAGAAAAAGAGTCAGATTGCGAATTTCGGCGGATAATATATAAAACGTTAATTATTCAATTATAAATTTCAGTATAATACCGTAGCGAAGCACGGGTATCTTGCTAGTCTATTTAAAACTCATTCGTCACATCTTCTGGTATGGGTAACTTCCAGCGTGGTTTGGCTGCATTCTTACTGGATTTGCACGAAACGTTGCTTTGCCACCTTTTAAATACTATCTTAAATGGCAAGAGAGTAGAACAAAGGAATCCTATTACATCAACAATCCTTTGTACTCTTGAAAGTATAGCTCTCTTCGTCAATACCGGTACATATGGAAGATCCAGAAGTTTTGGAAGTGATTCCACTTCCAAATTATCGCCTCTCTTAGTCCGTTTAAGACCCGACACATTTGAGTAGGGTTCAGTTCTAATTTCACAACTCCCATGAAATTTTCGTCACTATATAGTGTGTGTTATGATGTGGTGGTCCCAACATCTTAGATCCATTTTTGCTCCAGCCAAAATACGTGTACTTTTATTGTGAAACACTTCATATTTCTCCAAAGTCTGTACTGATGTAACTCAATTGTCCACATAAAATGGTCTCTACACTTTCCTGATGATTACTTCGTCTTTACTTACGTTTGAAAGAGACAATCCATAACAGCTCCTACGATTAAAGCCATATGAGACTCCAAATACTATCCTGTTGTGGTGTTAGTACACCAGTTTCTTTTTCGTATGAACCTATACCTATAGAAAACGTAAAACATCTCTGTCTTCTTGTACTTCAATCATTCGAAAAGCCTTTCTGATATCCGAGACAATCCCAATTTTCTTCTCACTAAACCTTATCATAAGTTCTGGGATCTCTTGGATATAGCAGAGGCCTTTCTCTGAACAGTCTTTGAGAGCTATTCCTTCAACCGTCTTACAGAAAGCATCAAATACATTTCGCATGGGAGTGCTTACACTACTTCTTTTGAACACTGGACGGTGGAGAAGGTAGTGGCACCTCATTTGTAACTCTTCTATAGGTACCTCTTCGATAAATCCATCTTGTTCTTAAATATATACACAGAGAAAATATTCATTTCCTCTAGGTTCTGCGAGACAGACATGGAAGTTCAACCATATAACGACCGTCTCCATTTCTCTTCGAGGTACTTAAAAGATAATTTTTTGCTGCTGGATCCCGAGCTGTTGATGGCTGCACTTCTACAGCATCCTGAATACCAATAGTTTCAATGTCACATAAATGTGCAATAGATCCATCTCTGCAAGTCTTTTTTATGATAAGATTAGCCATAGCCTATAAGTTTCAGATAGTTCACCACGTCCCTCGCCTCCTAGTGTCCACCAAAATTTGGTATGTACAGCAGTAAGTCCAAAAGATAGTCTAACAATATTCCCTGTTCACCTATCCCTATACTCAGCTCAATCTCAGGGCGACTTTCCCCAAAGTAACCGATCCGTATCTTATCTCCCTTCAATTGATATCCCAAGGATAGACTGACAAATCCTTGCTATGTGGATTTCACGAAGATACTGGCTTCCAGTCTTTGTATCTTGAAGTTATGCTTCAGATGCGTCACTTTCGAGGTCTGGCTGCCTCCAAAAAAATAATATTAACCACTTATTCTTCAGCAGCAGCCTTAAATTCCAGATTTTCTACTGTCGCCTTGAATAAATAACGATGTACATAACCGTAGTTCAGAAATGTTCTAATTGTCTTCGCTTTGCTTCTTCCATTTACAGTGACCAGAAGAGTCTGAGCACTACATTACTAGTGCATATACAATTGCTCAACCATAATTCCAACCTTGCTTGGCCATAGCTTCTCTGATACACCACTTTCGGATCTCTTTCCTTTATCAGAGTGCTTGGGGTAAATCACGATGAAATGTTTCCGATGCGAGATAAAACATGCGACCTTTGTTTTGCAGTTATCAGGCATATAGTTTGGACGAAGACAGACATAACTGTATTTTCCTCATTGGCCTTGGATTTTCCATCTTGAAATACAATAGAATGAGTATAGAAACATTCTTTACTCCAATGGCTTTGCAGAAGATGCACTCGTCCAAATTTCCATCATGAACAGCAGCTATAGTAGAAATCCTGTCACATTTTTCAACTGTTTTTCTCCCTCTCTTTGGAATGTCGGACACTGTTTTCTTTGTTTAATTGACAGGTTCGCAAATCTAGACAGGGCTAACACAATTTGTCGTTCACTTTGACTTCCATCCTAACGATTTTTTTTTTACAATCAAGTCGTGTTTGAGGAACTGTTTTCTTGGAATGTCCTATTCTTCAGCTTGATTTTCTCTGCTGTGCTCACAAATATTCTTCAGAAAGACTCGATTCTACAAGAGGGATCAGCAGAATAAAGCTCCAGCATCTGCAATGATCGTATCTGAGATTCCAACTTGATCATCAGAGTTGATAATGGTAACGTTTTGTTACTCGTTACATTCGAAATGGCTAACTTCAGTAGTTTCCTCGCATACACTTGCGGGAGTAAGTCCTTTCTCCCAAAGCGTTGAATTGTCTTGCTGTAGTTTTCTGCTGTTTGTACATAGCTCACAGCAATTTCTCTTTTTTCCTCGGTCACAGGTTCCATTGTTTGGAGCAGATACTGAAACTTGTCACTTGCATGCAAAACCTAAGATTTGTTTTTAAAACTGAGACCAAGAATCGAACCACTCCTTTAAAACCTCATTAAATGTTATAAGTTAAATTCTGTGCAATTTAAATGACCAAGTTCTTCTTCTGTAGGCAAGACGAAGCCTTAAAGACCTTCCTCATACATCATAGAGGAAATCCATCATCATCTTCGAATGTTGTCTTGGTTGTTACAACTGTATCTACTTTAAATCTCATACTCTCGAATTCTGTGCGATGTTCTTCAGCCTTCTCAGATTCTCCTAAAATTATTTCTCTTCTGTAATAGAATTCCCATAGCCTTTTCATCCCATCCCCTCATTTCTTGCATTAATTCTTCTAGTTGTCGAAAAATAACCTTCAAATGATCGGTATTATCGGTTCGTATTACTCCACTACTCGCGAGTGTCATTAATTTCTTTTATTTTACTAGTACACAAACATTCTCACTGACCGAACAAGCGGATGCGTGGTTTGCGTCACGTAGCTATCAGATTGCATTCGGGAGATAGTGGGTTCGAACGCAACTGTCGCCAGCCCTGAAGGTGGTTTTCCGTGGTATCCCATTGTCACGCGAGGCAAATGCTGGGGCTGTACCATAAGGCCACAGTCGCTTCCTTCCCACTCCTAGCACTTTACTGTTGCATTGTCACCATAAGGCCTATCTGTTGTACCACACCAAGCTTGTCCTTGGGTTGCAAAATTCTGACGTCGCTCTCGCGGCAATGTCTTGAACGTATCAATTTGTAATATTCCCAAACATGACCTATCTTTAGCTTCGCTTTAACAGACGGCGTTTGATGCCATTAATATCTGACGAAGCATTTCTCTCTTATGACACTCTTTGCCTTCCACTCTCTGCGAGAGAGAACAATGCCTGATGAGAGGATGGTGGAAACGTTAAGTTGCAAAATGATTGTACTAGATTTTGTGTGGTTTATCGAATGGATTTACCGTCCACCCTACGTGACTCTCTGCTCAGAGTCAATGATTTTGATTATATAGAATCTGCTGGTTCTATTCTTCGGGATGTAAAGTTTTTATTTAGATTTTTGGTTTGCCGTAGTTATGCTGATCTCGTGTACTGAGACCCTGTTCTGCAAGTTTTTAAAATTTTAATTTGCAATTTGATTCTCTTGTGTGCGTTTGTTTTTAGTACAAATTATTCAATAACTGGGAAGGGAAAATAGCTCTGTGTGAATGATGTGTGTTTGCCTGTTGTTCTGAATTGAGGCCTTATGCTATGTTTTCTTCGTGGTTATGGCTGGCTGAGCGTGTGTTGGTGTTGATGTTGCGTTAAAGCTGACGTTATGTAATTCATGTTCGCCCTAGGAGAGGCGATATGAATATTTCATCTACCGTGGATAAAGGTCATAATTGTAACTGGATGAGCCTATCTATCTTGTGGCGATCCTTGGGTTACGACCTGGTAAGTTTTAATCGAGCTCGTGGGCCATTGATCTTATTTATCATGCAGTACAAGTTTTCTCGTAACGAGTTTTAATAGCAATATTCATTTTGTCCTGCACATATTTGGTCTTTACACTGCCGGGAATCGAATCGCAAGCCTCCGAGTGATAGACACACGCTACGCCTACACCACGGGACCAGACGTAGTGTTAAGTTACTTGAAATATTTGTCTTTGGATTTGTATATGAATATCTATGATTGTGCTACACTATTTGTAATGGAATAATTAGCACATTTTTGGTGAATTCTTTAGCGTCTGCGTTTGAATTATGTTGCGCTGTATGTCAGAGAATAATCTGAATATGTTTTCAAATCTCATATTTTCTATAGTATTGCTATTAATAACTACGTCATACTACTTGTGATATTTTTATTTGCTTTTTTTTTTGTTTATTTCTCGTTTAAATGAACCTGCTTCCTTTCTCATTCGTCTTGTGATACCGTGATTTTTTTTTATCTTATGAAATTCCTTCTTTCAATATACAGTAATATGCTGCAATAGGCGGTTTTCTGCAACTGGAGTTTATGCTTTGTTGAAGGTAGCCTATAAATAAATAAATAATGTTGTATTTTCATTGTTGTCATGTTCTAATTTTACTTCGTTGTTATTCTAGGGTACTATAAGTAAGCATTGCGCCCGGAGTATCGTCCAGATTTAATGTACTTGTAATAATAATAATAATAATAATAATAATAATAATAATAATAATAATAATAATAATAATAATAATAATAATAATAATAATAATAATAATAATAATCACTCCATTTCTTTCCAAACTGCAAAATATTAGATCGTAGACATTGAACAGAGTCTACCTTTTCGACCAAATCTTTGGCATACACTAAATTGCTAAATTCATATCCATCCAATTGAATTCATGATGATGATGATGGTGTTTATGACGATGATTACGATTAAATAATAATGATAATCCACAACCTGCTTCCAGTCATTCGACCGGGTCAGGAATGTAATGAATGAAGCCCCCATTTAGCGGCGAGGATAGGAATTGCGCCGACTGCCGATGCCTGTCTCATTCTTCTGGGGCAATGACTTACAAGTAAAATTAAATTATATTGGAGAATGTTGCTAGAATGAAAAATAACAGGTAAAATCGGAGTACCCGGAGAAAAACTTGTCCCGCCTCCACTTAGTCCAACACAAACCTCGCATGAAGTGACCGGGATGTGAACTACGGAACCCAGTGGTCAGGGGCTGGTTCGCTGTTAGCTGAACCACGGAGGCTCAATAATAATAATAATAATAATAATAATAATAATAATAATAATAATAATGGCCTCCCTTTCCAAGATTCTCTTACGCATGACCAAGCGTTTCCGGTTAATTACCGAAACATTCCCACGATTTCTTCTTGGACTCTACAATGATTGCTTTCACTCTCTTCCTTTTATCTCTGTACAAATCTCCATTTGCCTCATTTCCTTTTTAGAGCCACTTTTGTTACGCCTTCATTTTATGTTTACAAGCTGCCTTGACTGTATCATTCGCAAGATGTTCGCTTTTTCCCCATCTTTATGCAGGTGTCCTTAGGCATTTTAATATTTTTCCTACTAAAGTATACCTGTATGCCATGCCTTCTGTTTTTAAATCTTGAACCTGCTCACCATCAATTCTTTAGAACTTTTTTCTGTCTTAGTTCCTCATCCGTGAGATTCTCTAGTCTTATTTGTTTACAAACACACTTTATTTTCTCTAATCCAGGCAAAGTGATACTGAATAAGAGAGAGAGGTCTGTTACATAGTAAAATCCCCGGAATACCTGTATGTTCCAAACCAATTTCCTGAAGTCATAGTCGTTTATGGTTGGCCTATAGTATATCATGGATGTCGTGCCTCTGCTCTCCCGAGTGTAGCGGTGAATGGCCTTGTAGTTGAAGAATGAATGAGTAACTGTTAATCCCATACCATTACCGAGGTAGAGTAAACGTTTCCCATTCCCATTTGCTTTCATACCATCACCAGTTTTACCAATTACCTTGTCGTAGTATTCGGTGCTATTTCCATTTCTCGCAAGGTAATTATACATTAGCACTATTGTATTCTGGTTGTTGACTCTGACTACGATAACACGCACTGTTCAAGATATTTATCTACTTAATCCTCAATAATCAATAATCCCCTATATGGAGGATTGTAATCACTATTGCGTGTTTCTGTGGTGGTTGGTAGTGTAGTGTGCTGTGTGAATATGAAGAGGAGAGTGTTGGGACGGACACAAAGAGCCAGTCCCCGAGCCGGAAGAATTAATCAGAAGCGATTAAAATCCCCCACCCGGCAGGGTATCGAACCCGGGACCCTCTGAACCAAAGGCCAGTACGCTGACCATTCAGCCAACGAGTCGGACTCTCAATGCTCTTCCTACCTATTAAGTTGTCAATTGGTAGTGGGACTCTGTTACTCGCATAGATCCGAAGCTTGTTTAAGCCATTCTGAGCGTGAAGTACAGTAGGGGGTTACACTTCTTACACTAGGTTTCAGTGAGAATCTCTCTTTCATCGGTTTAGGGACTATTGGTGGAAGAATGCAACGAGGGCCACGACTCATAATAAGTCTGAGATGCCCACTTCTATTCCATAGCAACTGTATCCCGATTCTCAGTACCATTTACTAGGCCACTCAGTCTTTGTCCATGATTCACAAACTAGGACTTCACAACAGCTACCAACACCACAAACCATGGGAAATTAAGTTTTTGAACATTTACATTCAGGAAATTCAGCAGAGAGTATCGTAAACTAAGGAAGTAATCGCATTAGCAGGCTTGAAAACTAAGTTATAACTGAAAATCCTCAGTATTTCCAGATTGATGTTTATATAACGTATCCGTCTTCTCTACATATCGGTGATTTACTTTTAAAACCTCGTATGTCTCAATGCTCTTCCTAACCATTATATTGCTTAACACTGTTCACGCCTCACAGTCACATATTTATATGCAGTCTATGAGAATAATTTTCGTTGTGTTCATTTTTCCATGGTACGGTGTGAGGTAAAATGGAACTTACCATACCGTATTGAAGGGATGTTGTTTGGATGGCGAATTTACGCACTCCTATAGTATAATGTATTTACGGTTCATTTTCTTTTACAAATAAGTAAAGGAAAATTACCACACTCAATTTTGTTCTGCTGGACCGCGTTTGTTACTGGGAGGCGTGACCACTTAAGGAAAATAATGGAAAGGGAGAGCGTAAGGACATACGAGGTTTTAGAAGTGATCGATCGATATTTGGAATCACTGTCAATATTTTTGTAACTTGCTCTAGGGCAGGGATATGGAGAACCTATGACACGTGTGTTGCTAGGTGACACGTGAACAACCCTTCCGTGGCACGCCACACAATATGCTAACATATCGTCGCTGGAACGGTAAAAGGTTGTATTCCACAAAGCTCCTCCTATCAGTTATTATCCTTAAGACTGGTCACGCCTCCCGGCCACGTATGGATATGCAGTCCATCAGAACAAATTTTGTTGTGTTCATTTTCCTATGCCCATGTGTAAAGGAAAATGAACCTTACAGTACCGTACTGTAGGAATGTACGTTTGCATTACGTATTTACGCACTCCTAGTGTACAATGCATGTAAGGTTCCTTTTCGTTTAATCGTTGACATAGGAAAACGAACACAACGGACATTGTTCTGATGGACTGCGTATCCATATGTGGCTGGGAGGCGTGACTACTTAAGGAGAATAATTGATAGGAAGAGCTTTGTGGAATACAACCTCTTACCGTTCCAGCGACGATATTTTAATGCATGTAACATGTAATAGCAATAATAATTACAATGTTACTGACTTTACGTCCCACTAGTTACATTTCTACGGTTTTCAGAGACGCCGGAATTTAGTCCCACAGAAGTTCTTTTACTTGCCAGTAAATCTACCGACACGAGGCGGATGTATATGAACACTTTCAAATACCACCGGACTGAGCCAGGGTCGAACCTGTCAAGTTGGTGTCAGAAGGCCAGGGCCTCAACCGTCTGAGCCACTCAGCTCGGCTAACATGTAATAAATAGGTCGAAAATCTACCAGCGTAGCATATTTTAACATTACACTTAAATAAATTTGTCTCAATTAATTCTATGGCCATATTTTTTTTTACAAACTGTATTAGGTTAAAGTAAAAATATATCTTATTTTTAAAATTAACCTGACCGAGCTCGATAGCTGCAGTCTTTTAAGTGCGGCCAGTATCCAGTATTCGGGAGATTGTGGATTCAAATCCCACTGTCGGCAGCCCTAAAGATGGTTTTCCGTGGTTTCCCATTAATTAAGGCCACGGCTGCTTCCTTCCCACTCCTAGCCCTCTCCTACCCCATTGTCGCCATAAGACCTAACTGTGTCTGTGTGAGATAAAGCAAATTGTAAAAATATATATATATATATACCTTTCTTGGATATGCAGTTTTCAGCGATGTTTGCAAAACAAAATCATGAAATATTTAGGATTTATATCTGATGCAATCTAATACCTAAATGAAGTCCAATGAGGGTGTTTCAACATGACCTTAAAGGAAAATAATCGATGGCACACTAGACGGGAAAAGGAAATAAACAAGACCTAAACTGGCGTGCTGGGTGATAAAGGTTTGCTATCCCTGCTTTAGGGCCTATAGGTATTCAGTGAATTCATTTTTAAAAGAATCTTATTCTTAGTGTCAGGAGAATTAACTAAATTTCATTTATTTTAAATTAGTGGAAAAAATGAACAGCAATATATGAAGACGTGAGTACAATCCGCGGCCGTCTTTTATCCGTATATTTAAAGGGGAGAGAAATGAATATGATAATAATTGGCATTCAAATAAGCGGCTATACGCTTTGCATTATAAGAGGAGGGAAAAGTTTTGCGACTTGATAAAATAAGATCCTTAAGTTCCTATTCCCTGTGGGTGGAGGCACGGAATACATCCATGGAATCCCATGCTTATCACAAGAGACGACGAAAACAGGTGAATTCCCAATGACTCTCAGCTTAGGAGGATGGAGTTGTGACGACAAGGTCTCTTAGTCCGATTATGCTTCCTCCTTTTTATGTCTGGTTTCAAACTTTCATTATTTCTATCCAACGTTCCTTGGTCATTTCTTATCCTTTTCTATTTCCAAGGGCATTAGATTAGCGAGGCCAGTGGGGACTTCAAACTTCATGTCCTTCGTGATTCCTCCCTTTCTTTTGCCAATTCTTTCTTTGTTCGAAGAGTTGAATCTTTATTGATTTTTTTCTCATTTAAGTTACGAGAGGGAGGTCATCTAGCTGTACTTTCTTTTTGACACCCAGACTCATTACTTAGGTACCTTTTCTGACACCATAGGAGTTTTCATGATACTTCGTGATTTAATTCTGGGCTATCTGATTGAATAACCACCTGATAAACGGCTGTGCTGATCACACTATCCTCAATTAAGACCATTGATCATAAATCAAATTTCATTTTAAAATATATTCTAAATTGTTCTTTACTAAATTCCAGTGTTCATCTACTTATTATGTCTTCATTTTCCCCACATTCAGGAGGGGTCGCGGGAGCGATCTGTGTTGCACACGTGAATTTGGCTCAGTTTTACACTCGCATACCCATCACGACGCTAATCCTATGTGGAGGGTTGTATTTAATTAATTGCGTGTTGGAAGTTTTGTGTTTTGTATGTATTTATAGAGGTCTCTATTAAGACAAACATATACCGTAGCTGTTCGAGAAAAAGTTCATATCTCACAATGACTTTTCCATCCGTTATATTCCTTAAGACTGGTCAGGCCTTCGAACCACATATGGATATGCAGTCCATCAGAACAATTCTCGTTGTATTCATTCTCGTATGCTAAAGTGTAAAGCAAAATGAATCTTACGTACATTATACTGTAGGAGTGCGTCAATACGTTACGCAAAACATACATTCTTAGAATGCGGTACGGTAAGGATCATTTTACTTTGCACGCAAGCGTAGGAAAATGAACACAGCGAATATTGTTCTGATGGACTAAATATCAATATCGTAAAACGTTGTATCCCACAATATTCTTCCTATCCATTATTCTCCTTAACACTGGTCACGCCTCCCAGCCACATATGGATACGCAGTCCATCAGAACAATGTCCGTTGTGTTCGTTTTCCTATGTCGACGATTAAACGAAAATGAACCTTACATGCATTGTACACTAGGAGTGCGTAAATACGTAATGCAAACGTACATTCCTACAGTACGGTACTGTAAGGTTCATTTTCCTTTACACATGGACACAGGAAAATGAACACAACAAAATTTGTTCTGATGGACTGCATATTCATACGTGGCTGGGAGGTGTGACCAATCTTAAGGAGAATAATTGACAGGCAGAGCTTTGTGGAATACAGCCTTTTACCGGTCGAGCGAAGATATGTTGCTGAGAGGCATGATCAGTCTTAACGAAAATAATGGATAGGTAGAGCATTGTGAGATATGACCTTTTGCCCGAACAGCGACGATATGTCTAGTCCCAAAGACACGGGAATTAACCAGATGCGGCTAAAATCCGCGGACTGGTTTTGATTCTTAATCCGGATAATCTGGACCAAAGGTCACTTCACTCTCTATTCAGCCAAAGACTCGGATGAATTATAATCCAATTATTTAACATTTCATAAGAAATTCAATGACTCCTTCAGTGTTTTTCTCAAGAGATAAACAGTTGGAGTGATTACGTATACTTCCATTATTATACAAATATTACGTGGTACTCATTCTCGTATAAATAGAAAATTCTGAAATGGGAACATGGGGAGTCATGATAGGGGAGTTATAGTTTTCCATTAAAACAACAAAATATTAGCTTCATGTGATGCAGACTAGTGTATTTCATCATCTTTCACTCAATAATGTTAGTGGTTACTTTATAAATTAATCATAGGGCAATAATGAATATTAACAATGTCGACAATGATATTAAAAATACGATATTACATTAATAGGAATCTTACTAACTTTCTAGAGAGTATGTGCCCTCTAGCATTGCGTTGGTCAGATGTCCACGTGGGTACAAATAACGTCTTCTGTCCGCGGCCCATCACGGGTCTTCCAAAAGAACGCACACTACTTCTTGTTACTGCCGAATATTTCTTTGAAGAAATACAGACCAGTATAAATAGGAACATTTGCATGCTGCATTCTACAACATTCCACGGACAGATTATTTTGGCCCATACGATTTAAGGACCATTGACAAAGAAATTGCAAAATTAATACTTAAAAGTAACCATGCCTTGTTTACTTTCTGTGGAACAAAACTTTGTGCCCATTTCTTATCTGATCGAAATCCATTTTCCAAATTCATTAACACTAGAGAAAAGTTTTAGCTTTTAGCTTTGTCTTCGAATATTTTTGTGGGATTTTGTAGTAATTAGGATCTGATTTTTTGTGATCTAAGATATTGGAACAAATATAATATTTTAAGTAGTTTATTATTTTTAGATCTCCGACTACCAATGATGCTCCTAGCACTATCCGGGAATTTATCATCATAATTTTAGAAAACACACGAAGTTACGTTTGTGAAGTAATTTTGTATCTACTGCAGATTTTCAACCAGTTTCCCATAATGCAGTTCTTAGCTACTAGGTATGAAAGATCCTTGATTTATTTCGAAGTGTAATTTAATTATTGTATTGGCAAAATGCAAGCCATTTATTCAGAGTATCCTGTAAAGGATTACAATCACTTTTCAAAAGCATCGAATTTACAAAGTTTTCTATCCCGCAAAATGTTTTAAAAACGGTGCTACTAAACCTGGGTGTGAAAATTCGTGATTTTCTACGTCACTTTCATAATTCACTCTAAATAATTCATTTGCATAATTGTCTCATGGGGTTTTAAATATTGTAACAGTAACATAAAGACTTTCCAGTCTGTCGAACACCGAGCGAGTTGGCCCTGCGGTTGGAGGCGCACAACTGTAAGCTTGTATTCGGGAGATAGTGGGTTCGAACCGTACTGTCGGCAGCCATGAATATGGTTTTCCGTGGTTTCTCATATCACAACAGACAAATGTTGGGGCTGTCCATTAATCAAGGCCATGGCCACTTCCCGCTACTAGCCCTTTCCTGTCCAATCGTTGCCATAAGACCTGCCTGTGTCGGTGCGATGTAAAGCCAATTGTAAAAGAAAAAAAAGTCTTTGTCAAACTCACATGTTAAATATATTACACTGTAACATAGCCGAAAAACACATTATTAAACAAGAAATAAAAATACACTCTCTTAAACAAGTAATGACATGTTTCGCCATCAGATTCTATCAAGTCACACTCGAATATTTAGAATGTTTATGTTCATATCTGTTTATTACTTATAAACTTGAAATCTGGAACTTTTCTTAATGATATCCTCCTTTGTCTGTACGCCAGCATTTACAATATTTGAGTGTGACTTGATAGAATCTGATGATGTTCTTTCAAGAACAAAACACGTCATTCCTTGTTTAATAGTGTGCATTTTCATTCCTTGTTTATTAACATGTTTTTAAGGGTATGTTTTAATGTAATATTTAACTTGCATGTAAGAGTGTCTGGAAAACTTGTTACATTTAACTGAGTCGCCACTGGAAGGCATGGTTTCCGTCTCAACAAATAATGTAACAGTGACAAAAATGAAAACAGAGGTATTAATCAAGATTGTAAGAATACCGTAGACCATGGCCTCTCAAACGCCCAAAATCTCACGCGTGCAAACAGCGACGCACAGTTCCTGTGCACAGTGCATCGGTTCCACTCCGCTCGGCTCGGACCAACGCTTCGTCTCTGGGCTACTCGGGTAAGCCCGGCTCAACTCGGCTCCGATTTGGAGCGCTACGGAACAAGTTAGAAAGAGGAAGACGGGCGTGGGGAAAGGGAGATACAGCGCTATTGCTGCAAATCGAGGAGTGGGGGTCTGCACTCTGGGCAACCAAGCGAAGTCGTCTTTTGCACCGTGCACACAGGCGCATGCACCCTGAGAAGCCTTGCCGTAGACTATGAAAATATTGTTTTGGGAGAAATGTTATAGAAGTTATTAAATTAAAGGTTGTTGATGTACTCTCAATAATAGTCCTAGTTATCGAAATATGTTGCGGAGATATGGTTGAAGGATCCTGTTTAAATTCCCAGCTGTTATTGTACCCTGTTCTTTGAACTGAGGAGCTTACTTTCAAAAGATGGCATTCATGTGACATAATCAGGAATTTATTGTAGAGGAAATTTGCTGTTCGTCATACTACGACCTGAGGTTTCTAAAATACCCATGTGAACATCTGCCGACATGTCGTGAGGCTGGCCTTATAAGGCTGTAAGTCCATAATCTGACTTGATGGTGACTGGTGGAAGGGTGGGTCCACACGTTTGTGACGGAGTCAAGGGCGTTAACTGACTCAACACAAGACCGGGGGTACTGAGATGGAGCGCGTTGTTCGGAGGTGGCACAAGACCGGGATGGTCCGTTTGAGGTGGGCCGCCGCCTGCTGCCACAAGGTGGTGAGGGTGCTGATGCAGGACTGCCACCGTGGTAGCGGTCATAGTGTCCATCGTGGGGGCGGCGACCCTAGTGTTCGTTATTGGAGACGCGACACCACCCCCGGTTGGTACCTGTTGGAGCGGTTGTTGAGTGTTGGCAACGGATCTTCTCCTGTCTGTGCTCTTGCTACGTCCACCGCCCTTGCCCGAGTTCTTCCCACCACCTGCTGTCCCTGATGCTGTACTTGTAGTCACCCCGGCTGGATTGGTCTTCCGCCGCACGTTTTTCGTATTTGGTAGTTTATTGTCCTTCTTCCACTTCATGCGCCGGTTCTGAAACCAGATCTTGATTTGACGTTCCGATAGAACCAACGTGTGCGCAATTTCGATGCGTCGCCGTCGCGTCAGGTAGCGGTTGTAGTGGAATTCCTTCTCCAGCTCCAGGATCTGATGACGTGTGTATGCAGTCCTCTGTCTCTTTGGTTCCATTCCCGGCTGGAACGGGCCGTTCGCTGAAACACACAAAACAATGCATTATTTAAAGGATTAAATTGACAAACTTAATTGGACTTAAATGCTACAAATTCACGAACTGAATTTTAAAACTGCTGTAGTTTCGAAGCTTTCCGCTGTTATCCATGCAGTCATGAAAAAGTGACACGAATACACCCAATAATTCCATATTTATAACGGTTATTTTACCGAAGACTATGTGTTAAGTACTCGGTCTCAAGGATGGATGGACCCTCAAGTATTCTACCATCAACCCACATTAAAGGAGCCTATTAGATAAATGAGGAGTGAGGGTTGTTTTCTGTTGCTTTCCTAATCCGCACGTTAATCAGAAGGTGTAATTAAGTAGTGATGAAGTGTAGTTAAATGTGTACACCAATTGACCTTACAAGGCATATTTACACATAATTTTCACAAGGAACCGGCTCCACAAGAATGATGCTGCTTGAATCACTCGTTATCTGACACTTTCATGATGTCGAAGTCAGAGATGAGACCAAGAAAGGACGATGAAAGAAAAAATAAACCTTGATTTTGTCTATACCAGGACATATCCCACTCAAGATGAGTTTATACTCGTAAATCACCGGTCTCCTTGAGTACGAGTTGAGTAATATTCAAAGTAAAAAGGCTATTGTAGGGATCACCAGCAATATGCAGAAGAATTTGGATAACGATGAACAGATCTTAATAAAAGCATGATTATATTTCATTGTCTAATAATAATAATAATAATAATAATAATAATAATAATAATAATAATAATAATAATAATAATAATAAACTAATGATAAGTCAGAGTGTTATACCGCATGTGACATATTGCACTCATGTTTAGTAACGAACATTAGGCCTATACCTTAGACCGCACCAAGTACGTAGAATAGTAGGTAGGTATCACGGGGGAGATGCGTAGTAACAAAGCGGAGCTCTGACGTCACGCAGGACCCTCACGCTAAAGCTGCCCTGAACGAGGTAGAGGTAGTTCGAATAAAAATGGCTGTGCATGCAGAAGCTAGAAGCTAAAAATACACTATAGTAGCATATCTGTGGTGTAAAAGAAACCGTTTTTTGTGATAAAACATAAAACGCAGAAATAATGTACACATTTCAGTTTGGTTTGTTGCGCCATTGCGGGCTGCACAAATCATAGCAGGCTCGCAAAGGAAATAAACATATGCTATCATTCATTCCCTAAAGCCACTGAACTAAATAAGCGGTGGCAGCACGATGAAATAACGACATTATTGAAAGCTATTTTTCTCAGCTTCGAGGGCTCGGAAGATTTTATGACCATCCTCTCCCAATAGCTGTGACGCAAAGGGTGAAATCATTGCTTCTCAGCCTCAACGGTTCCGAGGTGATAAGAAGTTCCAACTGTTCTCCAGAAGATTGTGAAACATTAAGTGCAAATATTTTATATGCTACTGACGAAGTCGATCAAAACTCGTATATCTTGTGCAAGTCTAAGGTCAGGGTTGAGCCCACAACATCTTATTCTTTACTGGAGGATGAGCAAGGGTTCGTTAATGCCCTTGGAAGAGCTCAAGGACAGTCGCGAAACCAAAAATCGTGATGATCTGCTTGAAGACCTCGCTGGCTGTATAGCTTTCGTGGTAACGAAGAAGAACCTCGGCATTGAAAGCGATTACGGAGAGAGAAGAGGGTCAACCAACAATACTTTTTCTTTGCTATGGGCTTTACGTCGCTCCGACACAGATAGGTCTTATGGCGACGATGGGATAGGAAAGGCCTAGGAGTTGGAAGGAAGCGGCCGTGGCCTTAATTAAGGTACAGCCCCAGCATTTGCCTGGTGTGAAAATGGGAAACCACGGAAAACCATTTTCAGGGCTGCCGATAGTGGGATTCGAACCTACTATCTCCCGGATGCAAGCTCACAGCCGCGCGCCTCTACGCGCACGGCCAACTCGCCCGGTCAACCAACAATAAGGGACGGAAATTGGTATTCAAAGAGGTCTTGAGACAGTTTAATGCAGCCTGCAGGGAGATGGTACAACACGGTAGTGCAAATGAAAAATGAGTTACATTTTTACCACGGTAAAGAACAAGGAGGGTTCTAACGTCATGGCAAACCTTACGGATGTTCTGAAGAAGAAATTCCCCGAAATTGCATGAATTTGCAGCGTGTTGCTTCGTAAGAAGCTATTATTTTATTCGAATTAATGCTTTAAACAAAAGTAAAGCATTCAAGACGCCGTGTTTCAGTGGAAAATATTTTTTTTTTGCTAGGGGCTTTACGTCGCACCGACACAGATAGGTCTTATGGCGACGATGGGATAGGAAAGGCCTAGGAGTTGGAAGGAAGCGGCCGTGGCCTTAATTAAGGTACAGCCCCAGCATTTGCCTGGTGTGAAAATGGGAAACCACGGAAAACCATCTTCAGGGCTGCCGATAGTGGGATTCGAACCTACTATCTCCCGGATGCAAGCTCACGAAAATATTTTTAAAAAAGCTATATAAATGATTCAGAAAGAAGACAAAGAAATGCATTGATGCAATAGATGTGTTTGATAATATGGTTTTAAATATCAACATTATTATTTATGTATAACACTCCTGTTTATTTTTAATGAAAGACAGTTTATTATGCTGTATTTGGGACCGGTGCTAAAAATATTAATATACAGACACATTAATTTGAGTAGACTATCTACTGTTAACGTGGAATTAGTCAGTTCTTGGACACTTGGAGGACATTTGCTGTTTGTTTTGTGGACACTTATGGTTTACTAATGTATTATTTGTAACAATCAGTCATCAAGTTTTAATGTTCGAGACTTTAAATTTTAGTCCCTTGTTATTGTTGTCATAGTTAGGTGTTAGGAACATGAACATATGGATGACTTTCTTTTAAAACCTCGTATGTTCCAATGCTCTTCTCACCCATTATATTCCTTAAGACCGATCACGCCTCCCAGTCACGTATTTAAATGCAGTCCATCAGAATAATTTTCGTTGTGTTCATTTTCCTATGCTGATGTGATGTGTAAAGAAAAATAGTCTTTACCATACTGTAGGGATCTTGTTTGCATCGCGAATTTACGCACTCATACAGTACAATGTATTTAAGCTTCATTCTCCTTTATGGTAGGCATAGGGGATGGACTGCATATCTTCCTCCGTCGGAGTGAGACGTTAAGCCTTGAACACATCACTTGGTGCTACTTGACAGGAGTATGCTATGTGCCGGCCGTTTTCACGCTCTACCATCCTATTTTCATATGTATAATGCTTTTTCATTTAATCTCTTTAACTTCTATGATGAGGCTTACGTTAGGAAGGGCACCTGGTCATACGAAAGAATGAATCATTTAACTTTACGTCGCCCCGATACAGATAGATCTTATGGCAACGATGAGATAGGAAAAGCCTAGTAGTGATAAGGATGCAGCTGTGGCCTTAATAATGCAGTCTCAGCATATGGCCATAAGAATTTGCTACGGTTCATCTCACTTCATACCGGACCCCATAGAGAAACGGGACGAGGGTTGGACACGCACACACACGCACACACACCTCAACTAAGTGAAACGCTTCTGTTCCTAAATAACCATAGTATGGACTAGACGCAGGCATCGTCAATAGAGAGCGAAATGCCTTCGGAGCCAGTTTGCTCCCCGCTCTTCAGGAACGAGAGCGGCTTAGCGAGCAAGTAGGGGAAGAAGTAGGGGAAGTGCATGACGTAGTACTGTATGTACTGAAGGCCAGTGGCGCAAGTACAGTACGGCCACGTTATGCAACCCGCCTGACTGCTGCTCTCTTGTCACGTGACAAACACCTGTCCCGAGCGGAGCAAGTAACACCGGCTCCATAGAGCAACTACGTGATGACGTCTGACTAGAGGATAGGCTACTATGAGCCAGGTTAATATCCCTGGAACCTTAGCTATTAATGCATAGATATCTGGACGTTAGTAACAAACAATGTAATTGTTTTGGGTCTAACTTCGTGAATTGCGCCCGTAACGTCAAATAAAAAGAAGTGTGTAGAGAAGTAAAATTACGGCCTGTTTAGATAGATCGTTTCATGTCCCTGAATAAAGAAAACACGGCATTATTTTGGGTTTGTGAAAGAGACAAACTGCGGAGAGAGAATCTTATCTTTGACATGCTTCCTCAAAAGTGAACAGAAATTTGAGTGGTAGCTACATCTCCCTTTAGCCAAAACCAAGTGACGGTCTTGAAAATATTGCATTGATACTCATTACTGAAATTAATGTAATATCTATACCCTCATTTACTAAATAGGCCTAAGTTGAACTGCGATGTTCTTGAAATGGCACTACTAACGGAAATTTATGGCAACATAGAGTAGAGATGTTATATTCTGCTTCTATCTCCACTTCTTGTTTTTGCTGAAGTTTTTTAGTACCAGCAAATATTCCTAACATTTCCAGGTTCATTCTCTCCAGCTCACGATTACAATAAGTCCACTTACGGTTAGTTTCCTAACAGCACAGTAGACATGGATATTGAGATATCTGAACTGTCTTCCTCTCAGAATGAAGCAACTCACATGTGATCTCACCGAGTTAACTTCAAAACACTTTGATTCGGTTTTACTGTATGCAGTAATAATAATAACAGGATCATAATAATGATAATAATAATAATAATAATAATAATAATAATAATAATAATAATAATAATAATAAATATGTTATTGATATTAACGTTCCACTAACTCATTTTTATGTTTTTAAGAGACACTGATTTGCCCGAATTTCTTTCCACAGGAGATTTTTACATGCTGTTAAATCTAACAACAGGTGCCTGGGGCATTTTTTGCCCGGATTTCGTCCCACAGGATTCTTTTACGTGATGGTGAATATAACGATAGAAGGCTGGGTCATTTAAACACCTTCAAACACCAACGGGATGAGTCAGAATCGAATCCACCAACCAGGTTTCAGAATGCCAGCACTCTCTCGTCCGAACAACTTAGCCCGGTGTATTATTATTATTATTATTATTATTATTATTATTATTATTATTATTATTATTATTATTATTATTTAAAAACTGTATTCACATAGTTATGAAGTATAAGTTTAATACTGAAATATCTTCGTAGTCTTCTTTAGATCCCCATAGGGCAAGTCATTGATCCGTCTGAGAGTATAAACCGTTCCCTTTTTTTAATCTAAAACTCTTGTTGGTTCTAGAATTGAATCAGATGTTGTTCGGCTGTCGTTTGTGCTGTCTGTTTGTTGTGGCTAGACCTCCAGAGACGTTCCGAGCATTCCGTTGTGGGCGAGTCGTGCTGGCCGGAGCTGTCGGGCTCGCATTCTTGAGGCCAAAGTCCACCCGTGACACGTCTGGATACCACCGTACATTCAAGACTCTCCTTCCTTTCGATACCGAGGTGTAACGAAGATTGTACTCTAGTAGCCAGGAGGAATATGATATTTATTATATTGGCATTTTGATGTGACAACATCTATAAAATCAAGCTGCATACATTCGAACCTTAGTGTATATAAATTATGTGTTCATATTCGGGCTATAGCACCGGAACTGAAGATACGATCGATATGATTGAGGCACCATTTGATTGGAAATGTGGGACATGGGGGAAACTATGGTACTCGGTGGACCGAGGTCGATAGCTGCAGTCGCTCAAGTGAGGCCGGTATCCAGTATTAGGGAGATCGTGGGTTCGAACCCCACTGCCGGCAGCTCTGAGGACGGGTTTCTGTGGTTTCCCATTTTCACACCAGGCAAATGGTGGCACCGTACCTTAATTAAGTCCACGGTCACTTGCTTCCCACTCATAGCCCTTTCCTGTCCCATCGTTGCCATAAGACCTATCTGCATCTGTGCGACGTAAAGCAACTAGTAGATTCTCGGTGGGCTTCAGTTAAATATTTGGGACATAGGGGTTGATTTACTTTTAAAAAGTGGTGACTTTGAGGTATATGATATTATTTGCAATTATTAATCCCAAAATCCAAAGACATACAAAGCTAAGTTGGATTCCTTACATTTTCATTGATAAGAAGGCTCCGAATACCGAAAGAATAACACGGCAGATGACAGGTACGAAGTAAATTTAAAACCTTTTGAAAACTTGCTCGTCTAAATATCAGTTTAGACCCCGCATGTGGGGTATGGCTAGAAAGATCTCTTTGAGTCCGAGATGATCCTGTTACAGGGATCTGTAGGGACAAAGTAATGCTAAGGAGGAAAATGTGAGAATTTATAATTTTGCTTAATATCGACTTCTGAATGTAAATTTCAACCCATGATGTGTGTGTCACTGAGTACAAAATCTTAAGCCATACATAACCATGGCATTGCGGTGGGCTTAGGACCATTGAGGACCAACGATGGAAGGGGATGAAAGTACCAGAAACATGTTTTCGAGTAAACGCTAATAATATAGTTCCCAAGCACAATGGCACTTTCACCTTTCTCTACCAAACGAGACCAGGAATTAATGATTACCTGCGGCCTTTGAAGTGCAAGTGTACAACATCCAAGATATTTTATATAATTACATTAAAAATTAGCTTCCATAAATTATGTGGTTCAGAAATTAGAAAATACACGAGTGAGAACACCGACACAACGGACAGCACAGAAGAATTTCAATGCGAGACGCTGGCACATTCACCCTTCATCACCAAACTCAGCTGGCCATATTGAACTGTGGCTCTACCTGTTAAACTTCCTACCAGCTAAACCAATTACATTAGGCACATGCACAAGGTACCACCGTATACGGCATGGCTAATATATCCCCTTATTACAAAAAAACACATTTTCATATTTCGGCACTTTCACCCTTTTCCACCTTTTTGCGACAAAGAGCAACTTGTAAAATAAATAAATTCTCATTCAGGACAGAAGTTGCATGATGTTCAACATTCTGAAACTTACCGAACATTTTGGGCGTTATCATGTTTATTGTCATCAGAAAGAGTAAATCGTAAATGACTGAACAGTGTCACTACAAGTCTTCTTAACTCTTCACATATTATAACCAAACGGGATCATATCGTAGTACAGTGTATCTGACAATACTTTTCCTGTAAATTATTTTCCTTAAGACTGGTCACGGCTCCCAGCCACATAAATTCGTTATATAGTAGGAGTGCGTAAATACGTCATGCAGACATACATTCCTACATAAGATTCGTTTTCCTTTACACATAAGCAGAGGAAATATTACCCTACCATGCGAAAATTTTTCTGTTGGACTGCATATCCGTATGTGACTGGGAGGCATTACTAGTCTTAAGGAAAATAATGGAGAGGGAGAGTATTGTGAGATACACAGCACTGTTTCCGCAGCGACGGTAATACTAGGCTGTTTTTGATTATTTCCCACTTAATGTAAATTGTATTATTTACATGAATATCTTAATCTTGGTTTAGTGTAAGAAAGGGATTCGTACCTTTAACCAAGCCAAGCAAAATAAGGCAAATAAATGGAAGTAAAGAAATACAAATAAAAATAGTTCGCAATAAATAACACAAATCGCATAATTTCAGTCAAAGTAAGAATTGCGTCACAAAGAATTTTCGCCAAAACTCAGTGGGAAAGCACCTCCTCTGTCCTCACTCGTATTCTTTAGATCGAGTTTTATGTGGCGTAAAATATAATTGGAAATATGAAAGGAATTATTCACAACACCTTCATTTAAAACTTATAGTCAGTATCACCTGACATTGGTACCTAACGGAGAAATCTTACCATTACTAGTAATTCATGGTTATTTGATAACTATTGAGTTGCATTTTGCTTAGACTCCCATACAGCGAATAAGCCCTGATTGCAAATGCAACATCATGCAGTTACCTTTGAAATCTTTATTTGGCTGCATTTTTCGTGATTTTTAATGAGTTGAACTATTATGAAAATCGATTTTTTTCGTATCGTAAAATTTGGTCTGATATATTTAGGGGAGTCATAGATTAATATATTATATCGTCACTTAAGAAGCAAAATCTCGTATCCCACAGTGCTCTCCCTATCATTTATCATCCTTATCGCGCCTCCCAGACACAATTTTCGTTGTGCAAAGAAAATATAAAATACATTATACTGTACCATTGCGTAAATACTTCGTGCAAATATATATATGTTCCTACAGTACGGTACGGTAAGGTTCATTCCCCTTCCACTTCTGCATGACTGTTGATACAGTGATCATAGCCACTGGTCCTCCGGTTTTATGTGAAATCCAAACCGCATTGACGTGAGTTCTCCTTTAAAAATCCCACACACGATCAGTATTCGAAAAAGGGACACGTTACAGAGAAGCTGGTGGAGACGTCATGCGGCCTTCACGGCCTCCTACCCGCTGTTGCTCTTGCAGTGAAATAACCTTTTTTTTTTTTTGGTTAATGTTTGGTAGTATTTTACAAATTGCTACAGTATTCAAATAGTATGCAACGCTGGATCTCTAACGTCATTCTGTTTCGATTCGTTTAACCTCTGACCTTCTCAGACAGGTTATGCTGACGAAAATAGGATAAGAAAGGCCTAGTACGAAGAAGGAAGCGACCGAAAAACCTTAATTTAGGAACTGATTTTAAAATTATAAACTATTGAAATCTTCAGGGCTACCGATAATGATGTTCGATCTCATCATCTCCCAGGCGTAAGCTGAGAACTGCACTCTCCGAACCGCATTTACGTCTGTCATATTATTCACTTTTTAGAAATCAACTTACATTATGGGTTTAAAAATAAACTATTACCATCATTCTGGTAAATTTGCACGTAAGTTTGGAAATGTACATCCTTAGTACGCTATCGATGCATCGAATCGATTACAATTTTAAAAGTAAGTTTATAACCTATGTGCGTACCAAGAATTTTTTTGGATTTCATCGGCTAACAAAACAAGCTAAAGGAGTATCATCTTAAGTAGACCTACTGTACAGGTCTTGGAGTTCCCCGGAGAAGGGAAAAGTTTTTACCTCTAATGCCACGTGATCTTATCCCTCACCCCCGTTTCCTCGAATTAATCTGGTGCTCACTAAAATGTTCCTAAAATGTTCTCTTTCGCTACATGAATGAATATTCTACCAGGTGTTAGAAGTGCGCCTCTATCTTTTCTATAGGCACCCACTCTTCTTGAACTGAGTAGGTTGATCATATCTACCATTTGATGATATTGATACCTGACATTTTATTAACAGCACAAGTCAAAATGACGGTCATGAAACAACAGTTCGCTGCTAGAATGTCGATCAACTCCAGCTATATATCACAGGACACAATCTGACGGAAATCACTCAAAGGGACTGCTATACTTCTTTCCATACTTCCAAATGTAAATTTAATTGCAGGTTGCATGGGATGGTTCTGAATTCCACTAGGAATCTTGAGATTATAAATCAAGAGAAATCTATAGCGATATCTACAACATACTCAACAATATACCGTTCAGATATGTATTTCTTATAATTTATTGACGCCACTTCCCCGCGTTCACGTGAAGTCAACGAATGAATCAGGATAGAAAGTTCAGATATCCATATGTGATACTAATTATTGTAACATTTAAATTTTATAAATAATAATATAAACACTGAGAGAGGAGAAAGTGTGCCCTGTACGTCGCCGTTAGTGGAAGGTTGGAGAGGATAGGGTATGAAGAGACGAGGAGACGCTGATTTAGGTTTTAACTATTATTTTATTGTTATTTGGCTGATGAGATTGATTTTGATTTTAGAATTATTTTATTGATGTGGTTTGTCTAAATTACTCCAATGATAATTATTAATTATTATTAATATGGGCACGGTTGTCTTTAAAAAACGATTGACTCTACCAGTTTTAAGGTAGAATACGTATTTATCGGAGGACCTATTTGATAAAGGGTGTCATAGCATGTCAATGTGTTACCAACAGCCGTAAAGCGTACAGCGCATGCCGTAGTCATAGTTACCGTAAACTTGGACTAAGTATAACACCAGAGTGTGAAAAATAACTCTGTTCAAATATTGCATGTTTCATTTATCTATCCCTTGCCATTTGAACACTTTTAGGACAAACAATTATTGTCTGTTAGAGCAAAAGAGTAATAGTAGTAATATTTATGTAGTACTAATTAAATAATAACATCAAAGCTTAATCTCTTGATAGATGACATTGGGGATAAGTAAAAGTGCCTCTAAAAATGAGTGACAATAAAATATATTGAATAAAAATTGTCAACTACATTGTTATAAAATGTTTTTACACAATGTTTTCATGAAAATAGTTTCAATTATTTTCATTCATGGTTGGAAATGGCTTTCAGTGTATCCAGAGGAAGTAATTAACCTACACAAGTGATTCCATTTTAAGCAACATGTCATCGTTGCCGGGACAAAACCTCCTATTTTGGAGATATACTGACCCGCAGCACATACATTATGAAGAGCGAGAATGCCTTGACAATATTCACACAATATTGAACCTTAGCTGACAGAACCTTATCGGCCAAAGTTCTAAGCTAAAATATTTCACATATGAGGTTTTATCCCGGCATCCACGATATATCTTAAGCGAAAAGTACAACAGCTAATATTGGTACACGTTCATGCAATGACTT